>NC_142117.1:892500-1492500 GCF_056152115.1 Neolamprologus brichardi
GACTGTTCTGTCTACCAGTAGCTGGTGTTTTGCGCCTCTGGTATTCTTGCCAAGTCCTTTCTGTGTCCCGCTCATGTATTGACCCATGTGCCTGTTCATCTTAGCCGATATGATGCCTGACAGGAGCTTCCATGTAGTACTGAGGCAGGTTATTGGTCGGTAGTTGGAGGGGACTGGTCCCTTCTTGGGGTCCTTGGGGATCAGGACCGTCCGACCTTCAGTTAGCCATTCCGGGTGTCTCTCATCAACTAGCAGCTGGTTCATTTGTGCTGCCAGACGCTCGTGGAGTGCAGTCAGCTTCTTCAGCCAGTAGGCGTGAACCATGTCGGGCCCTGGTGCTGTCCAACTCTTCATACTGGAGACCCTTTCTTGGATATCTGCCACTGTGATGGTTACTGGACCCTGTTCAGGGAGGTCGCTATGGTCTGCCCTAAGATCCACTAGCCACTGAGCATTGCCGTTATGGGTTGCGTCCTTCTCCCATATGCTCTTCCAGTATTGCTCCGTCTCCAGCCTTGGTGGTGCTGTTCTCTTATTATTGTTCCCTTGCCACTGAGAGTACACCTTTGCTGGTTCTGTGGAGAACAGCTGGTTTATTCTCCTGCCTTCTATCTCTCTGGTGTACCTCCTCAAGCGGCTGGCCAAGGCTGTGAGTCTTTGCTTGGCAGTTTCCAAGGCCTCAGGTATGGACAGCTTGCTGTATTTCTTATGCACCTTCTTTGTCGCACCTTTCTGCAACTCCGTTAGTTGGCTCACCTCCCTCCGTGCTACTTTGATCTTGCCCTCTAGCCTCCTTCTCCATGGAGGGTACTGCCCCTTGTGGCTGTTCAACTTGTAGCCAAGCATCTCACTGATCACTGCTGCCGTACTGTAGATCAGCTTGTTAGTGTCGGTAATCGTGGCTGTAGGTATCGTCCGTAGTGCTGCATTAACATAATCTAGCAGACCTTCTGAGGGTACTTCACGTAATCTTGGTAACCGGCTACGGGGGGTCCAGGTTTCAAGCTTGGCCATGATCCTATCTTTCAGGTCAGTTCCTCTCGCACTCAATGATCCTTCTCCTGTCGCACTTGGGGCTATGTACCCAATCTCGGGTGGGGGTGATGATATCTCCCCCCTGACCTGGCGTCCTGACTCCTCCTTGCCGTAGCATTTATGTTGTACCTCGTCAATCTCTAGCTGTGAGAGCAGTCCCTTCTTTCGAATGTTGGAACACTGAGCTACTAGTTGTTTCGCCGTCATTGTGGATGTTGGGTATCGAAGAATCCATAGGTCCCTCATCCTATTCATGTAGCCCCTTCCGCCGGGGTTACTTGCGTAGTAGCATTCCAACAACGCCCTGTTTTCGTCTCTTGCCCACCGATGCCTTCTTGTTCCAGTAGCCCACTTCTCGTCAGGGTGCCCTGGTTCCTCAACACCTGACGCGGACCTTGTTGATCCGAGCGACGTCCGAGCCGGCATGCCTTCATATTTATCTGTCTCGCTCATGTCTGCGGTAGGCTCGCTTAGCATAAGGGGTCTAGCCTTAGGACCCTTACTGGATACAGACGCCCCAGGCAGGAATCGAACTTGCGATCCTCTGCTCCAAAGGCGTGTAGTTTAACCACTACGCTATCCAGCTGCTGGCGTCACGAACAGGATATAGGATAAATATATATATATATGTACACATACATATATATATATATATATATATATATATATATATATATATATATATATATATATATA
Organism: Neolamprologus brichardi; assembly: GCF_056152115.1. Classification (NCBI taxonomy): domain Eukaryota; kingdom Metazoa; phylum Chordata; class Actinopteri; order Cichliformes; family Cichlidae; genus Neolamprologus; species Neolamprologus brichardi. Next base: position 894,232 of record NC_142117.1, read on the forward strand.
TATATATGTATGTATGTGTGTGTGTATATATATATACATATATGTATATATGTATGTGTGTGTGTGTGTGTGTGTATGTGTGTATATATATACATATATACACATATGAGGCTTTAAAATCTAGTTAACGCTGAAAATGTTAGAAAAAATATTATATAATATATGCAGATTCAGGTGGAGCTGCAGTGTAATGATGCACTCAGGGAAAGTACGACACTGAAATGAAAAAGACACAAAGCTGGAGTTATTCTGTCTTTGCTGCACAGCTGCCTCTTCTTCTCTCATTCTCTCCTGTTTCTACTTCAATCATGAAACTGATCAATGATCAGCTGATTTTGCCAGTATTTTCCCACATTTTCTAGATACTGCACCAGTACTGTGTGTAAAATGCCATCAAAAAGTCAGTTTCATTTTTATTCTTTCTCACCTGTCTTTCTCTCTCCTCTCACTTTTTAAAGGTTGCCATGTTAGAAAAAATATTTTGCCCTGCCATGCTGTTTATTAATGTGGCAAATGAATGGTTTATGAAAATATATCTAAATCTGTCATCAGTAATCAGTAATGATCATGTCTCACCTCTAGTCTTCTCTGTCTTAATTTCAGGTTTTCACCATGTGTTGTAGATAGTTCAGGAGGTTAACTCCACCAAGCAGTCTACTTTCAGGTACTGTTTAGAACAGCAGAATAGGGAGGATGGTGTAGGTTTAAGTTTATTAGATTGATACATATATACCAACAAGACAGTGTCCATCACTTTGACAACAGCGTTTGTTTTCATTCAAAGGATTTATGGTTTTTCCTATAATACCTGGTGGGCCGGTCTCTACCCATATGGAAAAGAAATGAGTAAATCACGTGAGCCTTATATGATTTACTCATGAAAGTGGCCACTTTCTCATTACTTTCATATATTGTTTTAGTAAGTATCTGTCATGTATTGATATATGGCTATGTCTTAATGTTATGACTTTTGAACCGGATGTTGTTGTCCGAAGGAGGCCCCGTTAAGTGGCTAGTTGTCAGATGGACAGTATTCAATAAAGCAAGATAAAGACCGTGCTTTATGTCCTGATTCAATTCAGAGTGCTCTGCCTAATTTAGTAATAAGGTGGGCACACAACAATGGCGACGAGGATGACACGGACCTGGATTTGTTTTTGTGAGAAGTAGACCCAGCGGCTTCACGGTGTTAGCGAAAAACTTGTGGGCTAACATGGAAAAGTCGGGTATTCAACCGTTCGCCTGCTACACTGATCCAGCTACGCTCGGACCGAGATGGACGCGGTGGTTAACATCCTTCGAGTTGTTTGCTGATGGGAAAGGTCTTATTTTGACGGATAATGCTACAGAGAGACGCGCTCTTCTACTGCACTTGGCCGGACAGGACGTGCAGGACGTCTTCTCCACTCTACCACAGACGGGAGAGGCAAAGGATTACACCGCTGCAGTGACTGCACTCAACACTTATTTTGTTTCTCAAGTGAATGCAGCATACGCACGCCAAACTTTCCACAAATTGTCCCAAACACCAGGTGAGACTGTGCAACAATTTTGTACACGTTTAAGGCGAGCTGCAAAAGACTGTGACTTTCAAGGTGACAATGATAACCAGATACGGGACGCTATCCTGAGTAAATGCACTTCTGAATATGTAAGGAGAAAGCTGCTTGAGGAGGGTCCGGGCTTAACCCTAACTCGCACGTTGGAGGTGGAGGAGGAGCAGATGGCGGCGATGAGTGTCGCCGGGGAAAAGAAAGGAGAGGACACGGTCAGCCAGATTTTTACAGCAAAGAAAGAGAAGAACAACAGACCAAAAGGAAAAATGAGAGATGATAATAAAACAGACAGACAGTGTTACAGGTGTGGTTATACTGAGCACATGGGCAAAGATCCCAAATGCCCAGCACGAGGACAAACATGTCACAAGTGTAATGGTAAGGACCACTTTTCAAAAATGTGTCGTACCAAAAGACAAAAGAAACAAAATGTGAATGCTGTTGAACAAGATGATTATGCATTTACTGTAAATGATGATAATGTACCTGAGAAACTTACCTTTTCTGTTGGGGGAATAGAGTTGAAAATGTTAGTTGACTCTGGAGCTACAAGTAATGTAATGGGAGAAAACATATGGGAAAAGCTAAAAGCTGAAAAGATAAAATGTCACTCATATGTACCCAAAGAGCAGAGGAATTTATATGCATATTCCTCAGCACAGGCACTCACGGTTAAAGGTACATTCAGATGCGAAATCAAGATTGGTGACAGGACTGAAGAGGCTGAATTTATTGTGATTAGAGGTAATGGTGAACCACTCCTGGGGAAAAAGACTGGCATAAAGTTAGGAGTGTTGAAAATAGGTGAAAATGTGGCGGCTGTCACAGATTTAAAGCACACTCTTAAAGAAAAGTATCCAAACATGTGCAAAGGAGTAGGAAAGCTAAACACCAAACAGATCAGCCTGTACATTGATCCAAATGTGAAACCAGTAGCACAGCCACTGAGGCGCATACCTTATCATTTGAGGGATGCAGTGGAGAAAAAGATCAATGAACTAATCGACATGGACATTATAGAACGTGTAGAAGGACCTACACCTTGGGTAAATCCTGTAGTGGTACTCCCAAAGAAATGTGACAAAGATATCAGAATGTGCTTAGACATGAGAAAAGCAAATGGGGCAATTATCAGGGAAAGATACCCCATACCCCATACCCACTGTGGATGAAATCTTGCAAGGACTAAACGGCTCTGCAATCTTCACCAAACTCGATCTCAAGTGGGGATACCATCAGCTAGAGCTTACCCCGGAGTCAAGAGAGATCACTACATTTGCAGTGCACAACGGAGTATACCGGTACAAAAGGCTAATATTTGGAGTCTCATCAGCTAGTGAGCAATATCAGCATGAGATCACCAATGCACTAGCTGGCATTGAAGGAGTTGAGAACATTTCAGATGATGTAATCATACACGCGCCAGACCAGGAAACCCATGATAAGCGCCTGCATGCTGTGATGAAGAGACTCTCTGACTCTGGCCTGACACTAAACTCAGAGAAGTGCCAGTTCAACATGGACAGACTCGTGTTCATGGGAATACTGCTGACACAGAAAGGCATCGGCCCAACTGAAGAAAGAGTGAGAGCTGTGGTGGAAGCCCGAGAACCGAAGAATGCTACTGAGGTGAGAAGCTTTCTGGGACTGGTAGGCTTCAGTAGCCGGTTCATACCACAGTTTGCTACACTCTCTGAACCACTTAGACGTTTAACTCGAAAAGAAACTATGTTTACATTCGGGCCAGAACAAAAGCAAGCATTTGAAAGACTAAAGACTGAGTTAGCCAGAGCGGGTACCCAAGCCTATTTTGACAAAGAAGCCCCAACCAGAGTCATAGCAGATGCAAGCCCTGTAGGCTTGGGCGCAGTGCTAATACAAATACAAAACGGAGAAGAGGTACCAGTGTGCTACGTAAGTCGGAGTTTAACAGACTGTGAGCGAAGATATTCTCAAACAGAAAGAGAAGCCCTAGCACTGGTATGGGCATGTGAGAGACTACATCCATATGTGTATGGCAGGAAGTTTGACCTCATCACAGACCACAAGCCATTAGAGGTCATATATAGCCAGAGATCTAAACCTTGTGCACGCATAGAAAGATGGGTTCTCAGACTGCAACCATGTGACTTTAAAGTAGTGCACATTGCGGGAAAACAAAACATTGCGGATTCACTGTCAAGACTGCTGTCTGACACCACGTCAAAAGAGATACATAAGCATGAATCTGAAGAATATGTGAGATTTGTTGCAGTTAATGCTACTCCAAAAGCACTCACAACAAGAGAGGTTGAAGAAGCCTCTGCTACAGACTCAGAATTAACAGAAGTGCAAAGAGCTATTGAAAATGGACACTTTGAAAAATGCAAAACATATGCACCCATTGCAAATGAACTGTGTGTCATCGGCTACATAGTTTTGCGCATTGTATTGCCAGAAAACCTCAGAGCTCAAGCACTTTCACTGGCTCATGAAGGACATTTAGGAATTGTTGGAACCAAACAGCATCTCAGAACAAAGGTTTGGTGGCCAGGGATGGACAAAGCTGCAGAAATGTTTTGTAAAGCTTGTCACGGATGTCAAATAGTAGCCAGACCAGATCCACCTGAACCAAGGTTATTATCGTTAACGAAAACTAACAAAATAACAAAAACTAGAAGTGAAAAAACATTTTCGTTAACGGAAATAAAAATAAAAACAAAAAAAGGAAAACTAACTAAAACTGGAATGAGTGTTCACAAAACTAACTAAAATTAACTGAATTTATAGCAAAAATGTGTTTAGCTTTCATTGATGTGTGCGTGTCATACAAGAGTCAAGGGTGAAAATGAAGTTTAGTTTCCAGGGTTTTTTCTTGCTGTGTCTCATTATGCCAGCAGGTGGCAGCACGTTAGTCGAGTCGTCTGTGTTGCTGCTCCGTCCACGTGCAGAATCATGTCAGGAAAAGTCGGGAGAAAGAGTCCAATTTGGGATTACTTTGAATATGACTGTGTTTTGGATAAAGCAAGTGTCTTGTAGTGGAAACAGACAAATTATGAGGGACATTTCTAAAGGGAAAAAAATCCCACAAACCTTAAAGTGCACTTGAAAAGCTCACACAAGAAGGCTAACCTAGCTTACCTTGAGAAGGTAAGGGAGCACACTCAACCCTCATCCCCAGAAACAGAAGCTAACCCCAGGCAAGGCAGCGTGATGCATCCCGAGACAACAGGACGGGGATATCTACACAACTGTGTGAGTCAATTACCTTCAAAAAGTTTATCAATTCACTTGAACCAAAATTACGAACACCCGGTGCTGCGAGAGTTAATAGTCTCATTGGGGCCAAGATATAGATTTTATAGTTGCCTGGTATCAATGGTTGTTCATCTGCCTTTATTTATTTATTTAAAGAACCCATAGGTGGGAATGTGAGTTGTCTGTCTCTGCGTGTTAGCCCTGCGACAGACAGGCGACCTGTCCAGGGTGCAGTATGGTAGCTGGAATAGCAACATACCCAAGGATGAGCAGAATGACTGATATGATGAAACTGGGATTTTGTTACACTTAATTATTGCAAACACAACTAAAACTATAACTGAAACGAATCAAAACTAAACTGAAACTAAGGATTTTCAAAAAAATAAAAACTAAACTAAACTAGCAAACAATTGGTAAAAACTAATTAAAACTGATATAAAATTGAAAATCTGAAGTCAAAACTAAATAAAAATAAAAACTAATGAAAATTGCAAAACTATTAAAACCCTGACCTGAACCACTGAGAAACACTTTTACCGGATGGACCATGGGAGATGTGGCGGTAGACTTACTGGGACCGCTACCTTCGAACCACTCAATACTTGTACTGATAGATTACTACAGTCGGTACTATGAGTATGATGTAATCTACAACTGCTGAAAGAGTCATTGACTCTATTGACTGTATATTTAGCAGACATGGGCTACCAGTTACAATCAAATCTGATAACGGCCCACAGTTCAAATCTGAGCTGTTCAGAGAATATTGTGAAACTAATGGAATCAAACATATAAGAACTACACCAAAATGGGCTCAAGCAAATGGAGAAGTGGAACGGCAAAATGCATCATTGATGAAAAGAATCAGGATCGCACATGCCGAAGGACTTGATTGGAAGCGAGAGCTAAGAAAATATGTAACAGTTTATCGCAGCATTGAACATCCAACCATGGGCAAAAGTCCAGCAGAACTCCTGTTCAACCGCAAAATGAGAGGAAAGTTACCGAATATCAGTGAGGCAAAAACAACGGAGTTGGACGTGCGTGACAGAGACGCTGAACAGAAAGGAAAATCAAAGATTTATGCTGATGAACGAAGGGGAGCTGAGCATTCAAAAGTTGACACGGGAGACACAGTGCTGGTTCAACAAGACAAAGTGGACAAGTTTACAACACCATTCAACGCAACACCGCACAAAGTTGTAAGCAGAACTGGAAACCAAGTCATCATTGAATCACCAACAGGAGCTCGCTATCACCGGAATACCACACATGTGAAGAAATACGAGACAAATGAGACCAGAGAAGGACACTACGACACAATACCTGAAAGGGAGGAAGGTGAAACACCCACAAAGACTGACACCTTCACTCCAACACCACAAGAGGGCTCCCAGGGGCCAGAGAGATCAAGTAGATCACAGAGGACTAAAAAGATACCTGAGAGGTTTCGTGATTTTGTGGTGAAATAAACTATAATATGTCAAGGTGAAGAGGTAACTGAAAATGGGCAAGTTTCAAGTTGCAAGTTCATATGTGTATGTCGACATGTATATATTGGGGGGAAAAAAGGGGGTACGTGTGGTGAGACAGTTAGAAAATATAATTGTTAGAAAGTAAGACAAGAAAGAATGTTCAATGTTGAAGAGAAAAAAAGACATCAAAGTTATTAAGACTAAAGTTTGAGTCTAAGGAAAAGGGGGATGTCATGTATTGATATATGGCTATGTCTTAATGTGATGACTTTTGAACCGGATGTTGTTGTCCGAAGGAGGCCCCGTTAAGTGGCTAGTTGTTAGATGGACAGTATTCAATAAAGCAAGATAAAGACCGTGCTTTATGTCCTGATTCAATTCAGAGTGCTCTGCCTAATTTAGCAATAAGATGGGCACACAACAGTATCCAAAACATACAAGTTTCATTATATAATTTTTCACGGGATCTTAAATCTGTTTTCACTCTTGTATGCTTTTCATACAAGTTTCACACAAGACAGATACAAACTTTATAAGATTTATAAATATCTTTTCCATATGGGTAGTCAAAATGCCTGGGCCGATTTTTTGTCCCAGTCCAGCCCTGAATATAATCATCAGTGTTTGAGCAGCTATGATATCAGGGACAATCGAGACATGTGTGACAATACTGAACATGTCACATGACACACCTTACACATCATGTGATCCACTCTCAGTCTGCACTTTCATTCATGACTTCAACAGGTTGAAATGAGCTTTGAAGAAACATTCAGAGAAATAAATCTTTCATGGATTCATGTGAGCAGCAGATGAACTTTGTACCAACAACATCTTCAATAACAGAGTCTGAATGAAGCTCAGGTGTTGATGCTTCTCACTGATTGGACGGTTGGTTTCAGCTCTGCTCTCAGTCTTTCCTGCACAGGTGAAGGTAGAAAGTGTGACTGGATCTATAGACTGGAAACAGAGAAACATGCTGAACATTTGAAGCTTTGCAGCAGAAATGTTCATGTTACAAATACAGCAGAGCTGATCTGGGATCAGTGTGTTCACACCTGCAGCTACAACAAGGTTTCATGTCTCCACACGTCAGCATGTGAACTTTACTCTGACTCAGTCTGAGCAGTCAGACGGCATATTTTTAAAGTTAACACATCAGCACACACAGAGCTGAGCCCCTCCCACCTGTGCTGAGTTTCAGGTGGAGCCCCGCCTCCTTCCAGGAAGCAGCTCACCTGTGTGTCCGTGTTTAGTGTCCAGGTGTGGAGTGGAGCTTGTTGTTGGTGTGTGAAGAAACTGTAAGTTTGCTTTGTTTCCTCCTTTAACAGTTTGTCTTTAGGAACTTTACTGTTTGTTCAGCTCATGTTCGATTTCTTCACACAACAAACTGTGTGTGTTTGTATTTCCGGTCTCTCCATTAAAGTCAGTGTGTAATGTTTTCCTGGCTAACATCAGCTGTGTGCAGCTTAGTTCAGCACAAATCTGCCGCTCCATAGTTCACGGTAACGGACTCACAGCTGGACCAACGAGGCCGAGTGTGTCCGCCACTCTGAGCTACGTTCGTGTTTGTGTACTTGTAGTTTGTACTTTGTGAGTTCACTCAGAGCCCGCAGAGGACGCAGCGTACGTGATGACGTCACAGCCCTTTACCTCCTTTACTGTCACTGTGATTAATATTTACACACGAGACACCTGCAGAGCTCTGACGCTAAGTTAGCCACACAGCATGCTAACGCTAAGCTAACGCTAAGCTAGCCAAGAACCCAGAGTGACGTCAAAGCTGAGTAAACACTGACCCCAGACCAGCACCGTGATAAAGTGAGCTGCTGCTGCTGAACCTGAACAGGTAACAAAGTATCATCAGAATTCAACTGTTTTTAAACATTGAATTTATAACACTGAATTTTTATCCTCCAAATTTCCCTGCAAAAATATTCACCTGCAAAAGTGATGAACTTGAATGACCCAAGCAATCAGCACTAGATCGAGTTGAGCGGCTCTCAGCTGCAGTTGCTGACATCATCCAACCGAACTACTGCTGTGATGAATCAGAATACAAGGTTTACTTTAGAAAGACTGCAGCAAGTGTCTTGCTGACTGAATAATTTCATCTTGCATAATCTGAAACAAACACATAAAGACAGAAACAATTTATAAATTAACGTTTGATAAAATCTAAGAATTAATCATTTATTAGATACCAGTATGAATATGTCTACCATAAAACTTGTGTGGAGCGAAGTAACATTCAATCAAGATGGTCTGGCATGCTACAACTTTATAGTTGTTAAATTCTGGGTACAAGTATACATGCCCATCTTGTACATGTTTTTTTTAATATTATTATTATTATTATTATTATCATCCTACCCAATTACATGTTTCTTTTAATCGGAGTATGCTGTTTTTATGACTTTACAATATCATTTACATTGTGCTCCTTACATTTTCCCTAATTGTATTTTATATTAATCCTATATTTCCATTTTAATATTTCTAATGTTTGCCTTGTTTTCAAAACTGCCTCTGCAGACAGGCAGGGGAGGCGTGGAAATTGTCTTTGAGTTAGTCAAACGTTTTCCTTAGTTCGAGTAGATGATAAAATAAAATTAAAATAAATGGGATTTTAAGTAGGACTAGGCATTCTGTAATAATCTCTATTTAGGAGAAAAACTTAATCACTCACCTTTAAACAGCTCTCTTTTAGGAGACACACTATTGGCTAATGGTGTCATGTGATCAAACAGCGTAATTTAATTGGCTGAGAGCCGCTCGACTCCATCTAGTGCTGATTGCTTGGGTCATTCAAGTTCATCACTTTTGCAGTTCAATTTTTGCAGGGAAATTTGGAGGATAAAAATTTTGTGTTATAAATTCAATGTCTAAAAATAGTTGAATTCTGATGATGCTATATTTCTTCCATAAGTGTCTTTGTGCTGTTTCATCTTTGATTTATAAACACTCAGAGAAAGATCACGTGACCTCATCAGGATCTGTGTTGGTGTGTGGGGCTGTACCTCAGCTTTAGATTGTTACATGCTCATTTGTTCATTTTACACAGTAACATGAAAGTACTGTTATGAGGAGTAATGAAGTAACGTACTCCATTACTTTTAATAATTGTTCTGTGTAATATGTGTAATAATGACTTTTTTGAGTAATGACCAACACTGATCACAACAAAGAGGAAATGCCTCCAACATGCACAAACATTTGACCCACAACATGCAGTTAATGTGCACAAATGTCTTTGATATGCTGCTCAGTGATGGTGGTGACTGTCAAAGCAGAGCTACTGAGAATCGATAAGTAATATCAATGATGGAATCAGAATCACTAAATTCTTATCATCCCTGTCAGTATCATACATGTGCTGTATAATGTGATAAATGTAGAGGTGCTGGCTGTTCTCTCACTCTGCTGTTTAGCTGTAAAGGACGCCTCCCTGCCTTTGTCTCCTTCATGACCTTTAATAGTCTCTTCTAACATGCAGAGATCTGTATGATCTGTTTCATAGAGTCTAACCAGCCTGTACAGTTAACAACAACAGTCACTGCATCACTGACACATAAACGCCATCTCTGTCAATAACAACATTCATACATGGAATAAAAACACATCAGTGGATCATTGCTGGAGCTGCTTGGACTTCAGTCTTCAGGATCTCAACCAACAGCATCAACATGCTGCTCCAGATGTTTGTGCTCCAGATGTTTGTGCTCCAGATGTCTGTGCTCCAGGAGTTTGTGCTCCAGATGTCTGTGCTCCAGATGTCTGTGCTCCAGGAGTTTGTGCTCCAGATGTTTGTGCCCCAGGTGTCTGTGCTCCAGATGTCTGTGCTCCAGGTGTTTGTGCTCCAGGTGTTTGTGCTCCAGGTGTCTGTGTTCCTGGTGGAAAGGCTCTCAGTTTCCTCCTTGAAATAAGTGTTTATATTGTTGTTATACTGTTGACCCACCATTGATCACTTGACTCAATGAGTCACATGATGATCAATCATCATGTGACTCATCTAGGTCTAGGTCATTCTAGGTCACATGACAGGTCAGAGGTCAGCGACTGTAACTCAGTTACTCCTGTTAATGTGAACTCACTGAGTGTTTGTGGTTTACCTCTCAGACTGACTGAAGATGATGATGGAGGAAGAGGAGGACAGAGCAGAGTCTGCAGGGTCCAGCTGTCCGTCTGTGAGGAGTGACCGGTCCAAAGAACAAAATCCAAACTTCAGTGCTGAACCTGGACCAACGAGGTCAGAGAGCTGAACTCACTGAGTTACAGAAATAATTCTGCACTGACATTATAATCAGTGTTGATTCTGGTTGATTGTCTGACTGTGTTTGTGAGCTGAGAGGAAATGAAAATGAATTTGTAACAAAAATCAGTTTTGTCCAGTTTTCCTGTAAAAAGCTGAACTCTAATCTAAGAGGACTGTTACTGACAGGAAACAGCTGCATTATCTGCAGTCTGTGTGATCACAGCTGCTTCAATCATGTTTGTGTCTGCAGAGGTCAGAGGTCACAGTCTGCAGGGTCCAGCTGTCCGTCTGTGAGGAGTGACCGGTCCAAAGATCAACCTCCAGTCTTCAGTGCTGAACCTGAACCAACGAGGTCAGAGAGCTGTGATGACTCCTTTACATGTTTGTGTTTCCTGGATAAATATGACCTGAAACATCCTCAGATTGTTACAAAGATTCATTAAAAAGAAAACAATGAAAGAGAAAAGATCCAAATGTTAGACTTGGTCATTTGCTGTTTGAGGACAGTGATGCTCATATCTGTGGGGAAAGTGTGACCTGAGTGGGTTCATGTTTGTCTTTAAAGAACAGAGCTGCTCTGATTCTCTTTGTGTCTGATCTGTTAAACAGTCTGAGAGGTCACACAGAGACCCAGCAGCTAAAGCCTGGATCATACTGGCTGCTGTTAATGAGACTCCATCAGGACAACACTGAACCACAGTGGTGTGGATGTAGTGGATAAATCCCACCATACTGATGCTCAGATTTAATCACAGGGAACAAAACCAGATGTTACCTTCAGATTGTGACCTTTGGAGTGGACGATGCAGATTTCAATAGAGAATAAATGTTGTTGTTTTTCAGCTGTGAAAAAAGAATCTAATTTTGTGAACTTAAGAATTTATGATGGTGGTAAAAACATGGAGACTATAACACAACATTTCCACTGTGTTCATAGAATGAATGTAAAACTGTCAGCCATTCATTAAATATGCAAAATGTCTACAGAAACATCAGAGGGTCAGATGTGAAGCACTCAGTGATTTTGATCAAATGACTCATCAGTTATTGATCTGTACTACACTGATCTACCACGTTAGTAAAGCTGGTGTTCTGGTGGTGGAGGGAGACCTCAGATCATGTTCTGGTTTTGGAGCAGTGATCTGCTGATGGATCAGTTTAATGAGCTTCTTCAAAATCATCCCTGACATCACCACTGAAAGGATGTTCATAAACTTAGTAAAAATATTTTCACAATCTGAGGGTTTAAAACTTGACAAAGTTGATTCAAATGAAGTTATTTGAGCAGAATGGATCTTTCTCCTGTGTTGATCTAATCCTTCATGGTTCCTCCACAGAGTGGACCAGCAGAGCTCAGAGGTTCCCAGTGGTCAATCTGCCCAGCAGCATCAAACACAGCTGGACTCCATGTTTATGGTCTGTACATGTACAACAACTACTGTTACATCTATTCTGTCCACAGTCATCTCCATGCTGCTCTTTGTAGACCAGTGGATTGTCAGTGTGTCCAACATGGATCTGATGTTTGGCTCATTCATAAAGTATTCTGTTCCAGCTGCTGGAGGACAACATCATCACTTTTGTGAAGAACGAGCTGAAGAAGATCCAGAAAGCTCTGAATCCAAATAAGCCCCAGTGCTTGGAGTTTCAGAGGGAGGATGATGAGCAGAGGAGCAGCAGAGAGGCCTTTGTGAAGATCGCAGTGGACTTCCTGAGGAGAATGAAGCAGGAGGAGCTGGCTGACCGTCTGCAGAGACGTAAGAGGATTTCTTACTTAAGGTTTTAAGCTGTTAGATAAATGAGACACTCATGACACCAGTGTGTTAAGTCATTTCTCAGTGGGTCAGAAAATGTCATCAGCGTTTTGTAAAATATATTTGATGAAGTTGTATTTTTATTATTATTATTCAGAACTTCCAGCTGCAGTTTGTCATCGTAACCTTAAATCTGCTCTGAAGAAGAAGTTCCAGTGTGTGTTTGAGGGCATCGCTAAAGCAGGAAACCCAACCCTTCTGAATCAGATCTACACAGAGCTCTACATCACAGAGGGAGGGACTGCAGAGGTCAATGATGAACATGAGGTCAGACAGATTGAAACAGCATCCAGGAAACCAGACAGACCAGAAACAACAATCAGACAAGAAGACATCTTTAAACTCCCACCTGGAAGAGATGAACCAATCAGAACAGTGCTGACAAAGGGAGTGGCTGGCATTGGGAAAACAGTCTTAACACAGAAATACAGCCTGGACTGGGCTGAAGACAAAGCCAACCAGGACATCCAGTTCATGTTTCCATTCACTTTCAGAGAGCTGAATGTGCTGAAAGAGGAAAAGTTCAGCTTGGTGGGACTTGTTCATCACTTCTTTACTGAAACCAAAGAAGCAGGAATCTGCAGCTTTGAAGACTTCCAGGTTGTGTTCATCTTTGATGGTCTGGATGAGTGTCGACTTCCTCTGGACTTCCACAAAACTACAATCCTAACTGACCCAAGAAAGTCCACCTCAGTGGATGTGCTGCTGATAAACCTCATCAGGGGGAAACTGCTTCCCTCTGCTCGCCTCTGGATAACCACACGACCTGCAGCAGCCAATCAGATCCCTCCTGACTGTGTTGGCATGGTGACAGAGGTCAGAGGGTTCACTGACCCACAGAAGGAGGAGTACTTCATGAAGAGATTCAGAGATGAGGAGCAGGCCAGCAGGATCATCTCCCACATCAAGACATCACGAAGCCTCCACATCATGTGCCACATCCCAGTCTTCTGCTGGATCACTGCTACAGTTCTGGAGGATGTGCTGGAAAACAGAGAGGGAGGACAGCTGCCCAAGACCCTGACTGAGATGTACATCCACTTCCTGGTGGTTCAGGCCAAAGTGAAGAAGGTCAAGTATGATGGAGGAGCTGAGACAGATTCACACTGGAGTCCAGAGAGCAGGAAGATGATGGCGTCTCTGGGAAAACTGGCTTTTGATCAGCTGCAGAAAGGAAACCTGATCTTCTATGAATCAGACCTGACAGATTGTGGCATCGATATCAGAGCAGCCTCAGTGTACTCAGGAGTGTTCACACAGATCTTTAAAGAGGAGAGAGGACTGTACCAGGACAAGGTGTTCTGCTTCATCCATCTGAGTGTTCAGGAGTTTCTGGCTGCTCTTCATGTCCATCTGACCTTCATCAACTCTGGACTCAATCTGCTAGAAGAACAACAAACAACCTCCACATGGTCTAAATTATTTAACAAACTAAAACTCCAATCACTTCACCAGACTGCTGTGAAGAAGGCCTTACAGAGTCCAAATGGACACCTGGACTTGTTCCTCCGCTTCCTCCTGGGTCTTTCACTGCAGACCAATCAGACTCTCCTACGAGGTCTGCTGACACAGACAGGAAGTAGCTCACAGACCAATCAGGAAACAGTTCAGTACATCAAGGAGAAGCTCAGTGAGAATCTGTCTGCAGAGAAAAGCATCAATCTGTTCCACTGTCTGAATGAACTGAATGATCGTTCTCTAGTGGAGCAGATCCAACAGTTCCTGAGATCAGGACGTCTCTCCACAGATGAACTGTCTCCTGCTCAGTGGTCAGCTCTGGTCTTCATCTTACTGTCATCAGAAAAAGATCTGGATGTGTTTGACCTGCAGAAATACTCTGCTTCAGAGGAGGCTCTTCTGAGGCTGCTGCCAGTGGTCAAAGCCTCCAACAAAGCTCTGTGAGTAAACATGTGATCAGGCTTTTATTTATAACATAAACAGTGTAATGTGTGATGGACCCTTAAAAACCTAAACATATTTTTTTACATGATCATCAGCACTAAATACAGTATATTATAGTTAATGTTTGATCGCAGCAGTAAATGTCAGAGTGTCTTAAACATATCTGGGTGTCAGCTTTTATCAAAGTCATGTCCAGAATCATCCTGTAAGTAAAATTTATTTATACAGCAGCTTTCACAGGTCAAAAACCACAAAGTGCTTTACAATAGAAACAGGCAATAAAAAACACAGAAGATAAAAACATTAAACAGCAAACACTGAACATCATACAGCCTAAAACTAGTTAAAGGCCACTCTGAATACTAGAGTCTGAATAAATGAGTTAGTGGGACCAGTAAAAGCCTTTGACTGGAAGATCTCAGATGTGAGGAGAGCTGTAGGATTGTAGAAAGTCAGAAATATAGACTGGGACTAAAAGTAAGGACTAAATCTTTAAATAACGCCTAAAATGAACTGGTTACCAGTGTGAAGAGATTAAACTGGAGTAATGTCCAGTCTATTTCATGTGCTGGTTAAAAGCCTCGCAGCATGATTCTGTACTGACTGAAGACGTTCAAAGACTGTGATGGACCCATAGGTGATCAACTCCCTCATTCCTCCTGTGGTCTTATTGCTCTGCATCAGTGCACTGCTCAGCTGAAGATGAGTTCACTTCTATTATTTACAATCTGCCTCACCAGTACAGTTCCAAGGATCTGCAGCTGCTGAATCAATTATATTCCTCGTGTTTCTTCTGGTTTCCTGTTGTTAGATCTGCATGCTTGATTGTTTTTCAATCTCTCCTATGTCGTGCACTTTGATTTCCGACTGTACACAGTCTGTGAACCATGACAATTTGTGACAGAATGCAATGATCAGTGAGGACCTGGAGGACACTGACATTTACACTGTGCAGAATGAGACTTGAGACTTTATCTCACTGCTTTGTGGACGACTGATGGAAGGACTAATCACTATATCTGCTTTAATTGAAATAATTTCCATGAAAATTTCACTGGTTCAGTCTCCCAGAATCTCTCAATCATATCTTGACCTTTTCCTAGAGTAACTAACCCTCACTCACCAGGATATGAGCCAGCCTTCCCTCTCATTGCTACATGCTTACAGTCTTGCCTATCACCTGTTCACAGAATGAGTCATCACTTGTTTTTGTTTAGCATTTAATGAGCAAGTTCCAGGTCTTTATATTTACACAGGGAACATTTTTAAACTAAAACGTTTTTTAGCCATAAATAGTAATGCACACTGGCATTTGCCTTTCCTTCAAAGGTTCAACACAAGAAGTGATTTAAATTAATCACAAACAGTTTGTTATCAAATGACAATTTTTCAGATTATGTCTTTATTTTGTTTTTGTGTTTTTAGGCTGAGTGTCCCTGACCTCTCAGACAGAGGCTGTGCAGCTCTGTCCTCTGCTCTCAGCTCCCAGTCCTCTATTCTGAGAGAGCTGCACCTGAGTATCAACACCATGCAGGATTCAGCAGTGAAGCTTCTGTCTGCTACAGTGGAGAGTCCACAGTGTACCCTGGAAAAGTTCAGGTCAGATGAAGTCATATTCTGACTTCTTTATGAATTAGCATAAGAATATATATATATATATATATATATATATATATATATATATATATATATATATATATATATATATATATATATATATGAGCGAGAGGGACCTTTTTAGTCTAAAGTTATAATCATCTGCCACATTTCTAATCTCTTTACCACTTGGACTTTTAAAAAAATTTTCTGTCCCCCCAGACTGAGTCTCTGTAACTTGTCGGAGAGTTCATTTAACTTGTCACTTGATAACAGTTTGTTACAATTATTTTTTATCAAATTATGTTTTTATTTTGTTTTTGTTTTTTAGGCTGAGTGTCCCTGATCTCTCTGAAAGAGGGTATGAAGCTCTGTCCTCAGTTCTCAGCTCCCAGTCTTCTACACTGAGAGAGCTGGACTTAAGTAACAACAACCCACAGGATCCAGGAGTTGAGTTTCTTTCTGCAGGACTGAGAAGTCCACACTGTAAACTGAATACTCTGAGGTGAGATCAAGTTATGTTGTGCTTTTCATCAATTGACAGAATTAACCAATAAGAAGCCACTAAATGGGAAAAAAGTCAGTTAAACTTCTGTAATAGTTTTATGTTAGTGTCATCTCCTAGTGTTGACTCTTAGTAAAAAAACAGGATTTATTGCAAAATCTAAAAGCTCTTTTGTGCAACCTCATTGCAATTTAATAACAGTGTTTGTTTAATGTTTATCTGTCATTTTTTCAGACTGAGTCACTGTAAGCTCTCAGAGAGAGGCTATGAAGCGCTGTCCTCATCTCTCAGCTCCCAGTCCTCTAGTCTGAGACAGCTGGACCTGAGTAACTCTGACCTGCAGGATTCAGGAGTGAAGCTTCTGTCTGCTGGAGTGAAGAGTCCATGCTGTAAAATGGAAACTCTCAGGTCAGGATTTAAAATGTTCCACTGATGATCATGTTAAACCTGATTTCTATTACTGCATAAACAGGAAATTGATTTTAAAAAAGTCTGAATGTAGAAATTAGCGTCTGGGGTTTTTAGTGATATTTGTTCACTTTCTGTCTTTCATTTGCAATGAAATGTCCCATCTGCTTCTATGAGTCCAGATTCTTAATTTTAGCAGTGCTTCATCCACCAAACCTTCTAGTTTGATTCCTGTATTCTGAAGGTTTTTACAGAGCTGTTTGTTCAGATATCAGAATTTGATTTTCAGAAAAATTTAGTAATAATAATATGATCAATTGATTATTTCTGACTGAAAAGATGAAATATATATTTGGTTATAGTGATATGACTCATTGCCTCACTTAAACATAAAATGTAAACAAATATTCAAAACAATAGATTAATACAAAACAGAATTTGACTGTTGAGCTTAAAGTGAGCTTGAATGTTATTCACTTCCCGTTTTATTTTGGTAGTTATCGTCTCTGGTTTTTACTTTTACTTCCTCCCCCGACATTGTCTACATTAGTTTCAGCTGTAGAAGATTTTATTGACTGTTTGATTTGTCACTTTTTTTAAACTATAATTGTTGACTTATAAACTATTGCTAAAATGTATTTTCATTAAAATACCAAATAATTTATTACTTTATCATCTAATTAAATTATAATTCTGTAAATAGGGGTGATAGTGTGGTCTATGTGGGTTGTCTTCAGGTACTCTTCCTCCCACAGTCCAAGAACATGCATGCAAGGTTAACTGGAAATGTGTGATTGTGGGCATAAATTGTTTGTCTCTGTCTAGCTCTGTGTTTACCTGGCTACATCACCATAGTTACTGATGCTGAACCAATAACCTGGTCTGGATCATGTTATGTTCAGAGTTTTTGTTTAAAATCAACTGAAGTGCCTCATTTTCACTGATTCTTTTATTTACAGAAAGCTTTAAGTGTGATATAGATTCAGTCATATCTGACTAATGTCAGTGAATGAGGCCCAGCTGTAAAGTCACAGCAGTCACACTGTATGTGTCTCATTGTCACTGGAGTTTAGGCTCCATGCATTCAGTATGTGTTGCAGAAAAAGTAGAAATGTTTCTGTTTGGTTCTGCTGCTGAGTCTCTTTTACAAAGATGGAACTGCAGCTAATCCTGCTCATGTAGCCAGTTAGTAAAAACTCAAGTCACTGTCAGACACAGCAGACATTTACTGATAATCTCACTGTATGTGGTCTTTTAGCACCTCCTAGTTGTGAACATGTGGAGTGTTGTTAGTCTGGGTGACGAGTGTAACTGTTGAGTGAGAAAGACTGTGGTCGTGTCCAAACTCATGGGCTGCATCCAGGTCAGGTAGGCCGGAAGTAAACGGCCATGGAATTGGACGGTCTAGCCTTCTGATTGGTGTCACCACTGTCTGTGGAGTTTAATAAACTCTGCCGTCTGCTCCTTGCTATCTAAAATATAACAGGACTCTGGCGTAAATTGTTGACCATCTCACACTTCTGTTTAATCAGTTTTTTGTTTGACGTTTATTCAGTTGTGTAAAAACCAAGCAGGAACCCACCCAGGGGATAAATAAAGTTTTATTTTATCTTATCTAATCTAATAACTTTAATCTCAGCCAAACCGATTTACTCACGAACAAATAAAACAGTGAAAAAAGCCAAACAATAGCATTTTTAGGTTGTCTAAGTGACTTATATATTACTTTTAACCTGTTAATTGAAACTCCGCGGTGATCTGAAAATAATGTGCCGGGAGTTGTGCCGTTCTCGGCGGCTTCAGTAACCCTGGAGCTCTTGGCTAGCTATCGAGTTGGTGGGTAACAGACGTCTCCGAAAACGTCGAAGCACTTTCTCGCCTGAAAATATGTTAAAAGTTTTGTGACCCAGGAAGATTAATAAGAGTAACTTTAAATCTTAGTAGCGGTCGCCATTACCAGAAACTGGAGTTTGGCTGGGCTGCGCTATGAATTCTGGGATATGGTGGGCCACGAAGGACACACCCGACCCATCCTTCAAATTCGGGGAAAAGGAGGACGCATTTGTTGGCTGCCAAATCACAACAAAAGTCACCTCAAGGCGCTTCATAGATACAGAGAAAAACCAAACAATCATATGACCCCCTATGAGCAAGTACTTTGGCGACAGTGGGAAGGAAAAACTCCCTTTTAACAGGAAGAAACCTCCGGCAGAACCAGGCTCAGGGAGGGGCGGCCATCTGCTGCGACCGGTTGGGGTGAGAGAAGGAAGACAGGATAAAAGACATGCTGTGGAAGAGAGACAGAGGTTAATAACAGATATGATTCAATACAGAGAGGTCTGTTAACACATAGTGAGTGAGAAAGGTGACTGGAAAGGAAAAACTCAATGCATAATGGGAATCCCCCGGCAGCCTACATCTATTGCAGCATAACTAAGGGAGGATTCAGGGTCACCTGGTCCAGCTCTAACTATATGCTTTAGCAAAAAGGAAAGTTTGAAGCCTAATCTTAAAAGTAGAGATAGTGTCTGTCTCCTGAATCCAAACTGGAAGCTGGTTCCACAGAAAAGGGGCCTGAAAACTGAAGGCTCTGCCTCCCATTCTACTTTTAAATACTCTAGGAACAACAAGTAGGCCTGCAGAGCGAGAGCAAAGTGCTCTAATAGGGTGATATGGTACTACAAGGTCATTAAGATAAGATGGGGCCTGATTATTTAAGACCTTGTATGTGAAGGGCAGGATTTTTAATTCAATTCTGGATTTAACAGGAAGCCAATGAAGGGAAGCCAAAACAGGAGAAATCTGCTTTCTCTTTCTAGCCCCTGTCAGGACTCTTGCTGCAGCATTTTGGATTAGCTGAAGGCTTTTCAGCGAGTTTTTTGGACATCCTGATAATAATAATGAATTGCAGTAGTCCAGCCTGGAAGTAATAAATGCATGAACTAGTTTTTCAGCGTCACTCTGAGACAGGATATTTCTAATTTTAGACATGTTGCGCAAATGGAAGAACGCAGTCTTATATATTTGTTTAATATGTGCGTTGAAGGACATGTCCTGGTCAAAAATGACTCCAAGGTTCCTCACAGTGTTACTGGAGGCCAAGGTAATGCCATCCAGTGTAAGAATCTGGTTAGATACCGTATTTCTAAGCTTTTCAGCGCCGAGTACAATAACCTCAGTTTGATCTGAATTAAGAAGCAGAAAGTTAGCAGCCATCCAGGTCTTTATGTCTTTAAGACATTCATCCCTGCAGTTTAACTAATTGCTGTGTGTTATCTGGCTTCATGGATAGATAGAGCTGGGTGTCATCTGCATAGCAGTGTAAATGTATGCTATGTCTTCTAATGATGCTGCCTAGGGAAAGCATGTATAATGTAAACAGAATTGGTCCTAGCACTGAACCCTGTGGAACTCCATAATTAACCTCAGTGTGTGAAGAGGACTCTCCATTTACATGTACAAACTGGAGTCTATTAGATAGATATGATACAAACCACTGCAGCACAGTACCTGTAATACCTACAGCATGTTCTAATCGCTCTAATACGATATTATGGTCAACAGTATCGAACGCTGCACTAAGGTCTTGCAGGACAAGCACAGAGATGAGTCCACTGTCAGAGGCCATAAGAAGATCATTTGTAACCTTCACTAAAGCTGTTTCTGTGCTGTGATGAGCTCTGAAACCTGACTGAAACTCTTCAAATAAACCATTCCTCTGCAGATGATCTGTTAGCTGTTTGACAACTACTCTTTCAAGGATTTTTGATATGAAAGGAAGGTTGGAGATTGGCCTATAATTAGCTAAGACTGCTGGGTCTAGAGATGTTTTTTTGAGTAAAGGTTTACTACAGCCAGCTTGAAGGCCTGCGGTACATAGCTGATTATTAGAGATAGGTTGATCGTATTTAAGATCGAAGAATTAATTAATGGCAGGACTTCTTTGAGCAGTTTTGTAGGAATGGGGTCTAAAAGACACGATGATGGTTTGGAGGAAGTAATTATTGAAGTTAACTCAGAAAGATCAATTGGAGAAAAAGAGTCTAACTTAAAATCAGTGGTACTAAGAGTAGCTGTAGATAATATTACATCTGTGGGATGATTATTGGTAATTTTTTCTCTAATGATAAAAACTTTATTTGTGAAGAAGTTCATGAAGTCATCACTAGTTAACGTTAAAGGGATGGTTGGCTCAAAAGAGCTCTGACTTTTTGTCAGCCTGGCTACAGTGCTGAAGAGAAACCTGGGGTTGTTCTTATTTTCTTCAATCAGTGATGAGTAGTAAGCTGTTCTGGCTTTGCGGAGGGCTTTCTTATAAAGCAACAAACTATTGCTCCAGGCTAAATGATGATCCTCTAAATTTGTGACACGCCATTTCCTCTCCAGATTACGAGTCATCTGTTTTAGGGTACGTGTTTGAGAATTATACCACGGAGTCAGGTACTTCTGATTAGAGACCTTAGTTTTCACCGGAGCTACAGTATCCAGAGTCGTACGTAGTGAGGAGGTGAAATTATTAACAAGATAATCGACCTCTGTTGGGGTAGCGTTCAGATAGCTGCTCTGCTCTGTGTTGATACAGGGCATTGACGATGATAACAGTGGCTGGATTATGTTCTTAAACTTAGTTACAGCGCTTTCAGAAAGACATCTACTTTAATAAAGTGTAGTCTCCACTGCTGTCTAATCAATTATTGTAAATGTAAAAGTTATCAGGAAATGATCAGACAGGAGAGGGTTTTCAGGAAACACTGTTAAATGTTCAGTTTCTATGCCATATGTTAAAACAAGATCTAGAGTGTGATTAAAGTGGTGGGTGGGTTCTTTTACATTTTGAGAGAAACCAATTGAGTCTAACAACAGATTAAATGCCATGTTGAGGCTGTCATTTTTAGCATCTACAAGGATGTTAAAATCACCCACAATAATTATTTTATCTGAGCTGAGAACTAAATTAGATATAAAGTCTGAGAAATCAGACAGAAACTCTGTGTAAGGCCCAGGTGGACGATAGATGATAACAAGTAAGACTGGTTTCTGAGTTTCACAGCTGGGGTGGACAATGTTAAGCATCAGGCTTTCAAATGAATTAAAAGTCTGTCTTGGTCTTTCATTAATTAATAGACTGGTGTGAAAAATTGCTGCCACACCTCCCCCTTGGCCTGTGCTTCGAGGTTTCTGGTAGTTAGAATGACTCGGGGGTGTTGATTCATTTAAACTAACATAATCATCCTTCTTCAACCAGGTTCCTGTAAGGCAGAGTAAATCAATTTGTTGATCAATTATTAAGTCATGTACTAACAGAGACTTGGAGGAGAGAGACCTAATATTTAATAATCCACATTTCACTGTTTTACTCTTTGGTTCAGATGTGGATACTGTATTGTTCTTTCTTTGTGATTTTTTATGTTTAAGTTGTTTGTTGCTGGTTTTTAGTTTGTTTTTTGTCCTTTTGGAAGCTGACACAGTCTCTATGGAGATGGGGTTTTTTTTGGGGGGGGGGGGGGGGGGGTAGCAGGAGGAGAGAAGCTGCAGAGAGGCGTGTAAGACTGCAACTCTGCTTCCTGGTCCCAACTCTGGATAGTCATATTTTGGGGGGTTTAATAAATTTGTCCATATTTCTAGAAATGAGAGCTGCTCCATCCAAAGTGTGATGGATGCCGTCTCTCCTAACAAGACCAGGTTTCCTCCAGAAGGCTTGCCAATTATCTATGAAGCCCACATCGTTTCTGGGACACCACTCAGACAGCCAGTAATTTAAGGAGAACATGCGGCTAAACATGTCACTCCTGGTCTGATTGGGGAGGGGACCAGAGAAAACTACTACTTCAAATTCGGGGAAAAGGAGGACACATTTGTTGGCTGCATTCGGAGGAGTCCACGAATTTGGACAGCCTTTGGTGCATCGCTGTGACGTAATCGGTCTACAAATGCGTCCTCAGGAGGATGCAGCCCATGAATTTGGACACACCGAGCCTGCGTGCTGGTAGCACCTTAGCCACAGCTCGGGTGTGGAGGAGAAGCTGAAAAAGAAGGTTTTCTAGTTTGTAGGGAGGAAAAAAACTGAGAGGACTAAGTTAAAGAGAGGCTGGAGAGTAACACAGAGCAGCAATGAATGCTGCTCACACAGTTTAGACAGTTTAGCATCAAATGTTCGAGTGAGTTAGCTCCCAGCTAACTAGCAGAGCAGCTAACTAGCAGAGCAGCTAACTAGCAAACCAGCTAACTGCACCCACAAGCTGCGACTGCGTCTTTCTAACAAGAGCGTCAGACACTCAGACTGGTTTTCTTTGTAGATGATGATTTATTCTCACACTGATCCTTCATGATGATGCTGCCATCCACCCACTGCTCCTAGCAGTGTTGCCAACTCCTCAGTAAAGAAAATTGCTATTGGCTGTCCTAAAAGTTGCTGGAAGCCGCTAAATGACGTCATCGCCTAATTTGGATAAATGGTCATGCTAATGTAATTGTAACGTACATTGTAGGAGAGAAAAATAACATCGTGGAAGCAACATAACATGAGTAAAAAACGTCCTGGAATGCATTTAAATAAATAAATCATAGTTCTGTCTGTAACTATTACAACACTCTCACCACATTTGTTAACAATTCTCTCAACAAATGTGTTTTTCCTCATTCTTTGTTATCCAGCTGAGACTTTGGGTATAAATGTGTCATAAACAGGAGAAAGCAGTGCAGGTTCAATGTAATCAAACCTCAGACTGAGTTCAAAATCATCACCTGTCCCAGATACCACATCAGCACCAGAACCATGATGTGTTTACTCACATTTAAAAAGGTGGAGGTCAGTGTGAATGGACTGTTGTCATTGGTCTGAATGTGCCTCTATAAACATGTGCTCTTCATTATTGATGTTTTCCTAATGAACAGAAAATGAGACTTAATAAAATCCTTCTGACTGTTGTTGGAGCAGGTTGGGTCCTGGGTTTGAGTCCCCCACTGCACCACAGGGGCTTCTAGCTTTGTTTCACAGTGTGTAGAACAACAAATAAAACCAAATCACAAAAAGCTTCAAGTCAAAAACGCATCAAACTTTGAGGGTTTTTCCCAAGGATGAGGAAGCAGACTCGGCCACAAACAGCTGGATATATGAATGGTTACCACAGCAACCACAGCAGTGTGCTCTCAGTATATTTAGTTGTATAAAGATGTTTGTGGTGTGTTGCAGCTGAAACAGCCTCATGTATGTTGACACAGGGAGAAAATAGTGTGAGAACACTGTTCACAGCAGTCACAGCTCGCTGCCTTCAACAGTCTCTTCCTTCCTTGTTTGGATGTCACTGATATCATCTTCTGCTCTCACACTGACCACCTGTTGAAGCTAACACGCTAACATGGAAGCCGCAGGTATGCCACCTGTGGCAGCTGAGGTCACGTGATCTGAGTGTTTGAACCACGTGTTGGAGCAGCATTTCCAAACATCTGCACTTCAGAAGCTCCAAAGTGTGGAAACGTCACTGTGGAGCGTATCATCCCTATCTAAGAGATTTTCTTGCCTCTGCAAAGCTAAGCTTGCAAACAGCACCATAGTTTGTCAATCCCAACCAATCAGAGCGCTACTTATGTCACGTCACATGACTCGTGTGTTTACCTCTTTGATTAGCACCCAAAGAACTAAAGAAAGGCTAAAAGGACGTTCAGCCAATCAAATCCCTCCTAGGAACAGGAAGTCTAGAGAGGAAATGGAGCAGAGAAGGAGAATCACCAGTTTAAATGTCTGAGTTTTAAACTGGTGACCCTCTAAAGAGGCTTTTATTGACTCTGTTTTCTTTACAGCTTTTTTCACCATTTAAACTGTTTAATATCAGATTTAGAAATAACTTTTGGACAGTTGTTGTACATTTCCACTAAAATGTGACACAAATAATGATTTTCTGACTTTACTTTGGACTAATCTAACGACTCAGCCTGGCTATGTTGGACTTGGTGTGGAAGCAGCTCCCAGTTTGAGTTCAGGAGACACACACTCTCTACTTTGAAGATCAGCTTCAAACTTTCCTTTTTGATAAAGCTTATAATTAGAGCTGGATCAGGTGACCCTGAACCATCCTTTAGTGATGCTGCTATAGGCTCAGGCTGTTGATGATGCTCTGCTTTCTTCTCCACTCCCCTCTTTTCACTCCTGATGCTTTTATATGTCACGACTGTCCTTAACTTTTGTGTCTCTCTGAGCTCATCTCTTCTCTTTCCCCTCACCCTGCAACCAGTCATGGTAGATTTTTTTGAAGCTGAGCTTTCATACATGATGAATTGCTCTCTTCAGTTGGGTGTCTTCCCTGCTGCCTTTAAAACGGCGGTGGTGAGGCCCCTTCTGAAGAAGAGCAATTTGGATTGTAATGATTTTAATACAGACCTGTATCCAACTCACCATTTTTAAGTAAAATTTTAGAAAAACTTGTTTTTACTCAGATTAATGACTTTCTGAATGATAGACAGATCCTGGAGATATTCCAGTCTGGATTTAGGGTGAACCACAGCACAGAGACTGCTCTCTTAAAGGTTTTAAATGATCTTAGATGTAACTGGGACTCCCAAAAGCTCTCAGTCCTGGTGCTGCTGGATCTAAGCGCAGCCTTTGATACAGTAGACCACGCTATTCTTTTAAACAGACTGAAACACATGGTGGGCCTCTCAGGTGCTGTACACAACTGGTTCACTTCCTGTCTCTCAGACAGAACTTTTATGGTGAGTATGGATACATGCTCCTCTAAGATCCATAGAATGACATGTGGTGTGCCTCAAGGGTCTGTTTTAGGCCCTGTACTTTTTAATTTGTATATGCTCCCTCTCGGCTGTGTCATCAGGAGGCATGGAGTGAACTTCCACAGTTACGCTGACGACACTCAGCTGTACATCTCCGTGTCTCCTGATGACACCAGACCAATGGATGCCCTTTTTTAACTGTATTTTAGATATAAGATCTTGGATGGCAGAAAACTTTTTACAGCTTAACCAGGACAAAACTGAAGTTTTAATCGTCAGTCCTGAGGCTCAGAGAGAGAAACTCTTGTCTAAATTACAGGCATTTTCACTATGTCCTTCACTACAAGTGAAAAACCTGGGTGTTGTTTTTGACTCTGAGCTTGGTTTTATCCCACATATTAAACATGTAACAAAATTGGATTTTATCATCTAAAAAATATAGCCAGAGTCCGCCCTATTCGCTCTCGGGCCAACACGGAGATGATGATGCATGCTTTTATTACCAGTCGCATTGATTACTGCCCTGCTCTCTGGTCTCCCCAAAAAGAGTATTTCACCTTTACAACTTTTACAAAACTCTGCAGCTCGTGTCCTGACGAAGACCAGAGGGCGGGCCCACATTACACCGGTTTTAGAATCGCTGCACTGGCTCCCCGTGTGTTTCAGGATCGATCTTAAAGTTCTTTTATTGGTTTTTAAATGTCTTAATGGTCTTGGGCCTTCTTATCTCTCACATCTGTTTTTATCATATGAACCCTCGCAGACCCTTAGGTCCTCTGGTACTGGCCTTTTGATTGTCCCTAAAGTCAGGACACATACTCACGGAGAGGAAGCTTTTCAGTGGTATGGTATATGTATCCATGATCGTTTATGTTAATGAGAGTGTGGGGAGTGAATTGGAGGGCGGAGTGGGGTGGGCCGCTTTTAACCATGTAAAGCACTTTGTGCTACATCTTTGTATGAAAAGTGCTTTATAAATAAAGATTGATTGATTGATAGATTCTCCTCCTGGAGCCTGTTTTCACTGGGAGGATCTTTGTGTCAAAGGGAGTTCTTCCTTCCCACCATCACCAAGTGCTGCTCACAGTGGATTGTCTGGTTTTTGGGCCTTTCTCTCTAATATTGGAGGCTGTTACCTTACACTGTTAAACAGCTTCAGACGACTGTTGTTGTCTGTTGGGAATTGTCACTTTTAAATAAAGTTACATTGAATGGATGTAAATGGATAGATGTTATTGTGACAAACAGAAAATGATCTTTAAAAGATTGATTGTTGTTTTGTGTGTCTGCAGTCTGTCAGGCTGTCTGATCACAGAGGAAGGCTGTACTTCTCTGGCCTCAGCTCTGAGCTCCAACCCCTCCCATCTGAGAGAGCTGGACCTGAGCTACAATCATCCAGGTGACTCAGGAATTAAGCTGCTGTCGTCTGGACTGAAGGATCCAGGCTGGAGACTGGACACTCTCAGGTATGGAGAGAATGTCTGATAGAGGAGGACGAGCTGGAAACATTTCCTGTGTCCTTCACTCACTTCCTGTTTGTTTCCTGCAGATGAGACATGAACAATCACACATGCAGGAATATTTTCAGGGACAGACACACTAGTCTAGCTGGATAGTACGTAGGGGGTCTCCAAGGAGTCTGTTTGCAGGAACATTAATGATAACTGATAAGTCATGTTGAGAGTTTCATTAAAAGTAGACCTACAGTTAGGTCCATAAATATTTGGACAGAGACAACATTTTGTAACTTTAAATACACTTTATTAGGTCACCGGTTTACCTGAGATAGTGGTCACTGTGTACCTAATAAAGTGTCAGCCATGTGTATGTTTCCCATGCTGTATGTCCACAGTCACAGTGACAGTCAGTGACACTGACAGAAGGATGAAACAAGGCTGTGAATCATTTCAGTCTTTGTGTGTGATAAAGAGGCAGACAGGAGCAGCTAACATCACCATCATTTTCCTGTATGAATCGCTGTTACAATGAAAAATTTCACTTACATATATCATATAGGAGACACACACATTCATATACACTAAATATTTATTTCATTTCTCTTTTTTGTGTTGCCAATTTATGCACCTGCTTGATTTAAACAGTTATTGCAGACTTTCTGTAAATCAAGTGAACTGCATTTCACTTCTCAAATATCACTGTGTGTGTCTCCTATATGATATATTTAACTGACAATTTTTATTGTGACAACCAACGATTTGTACAGGAAAATAATTACTTTTCACAATGTTGCCCAAACTTTTCATCCCACTGTATTAGTATGTTTTGTCATTAGTATAATATGAAATAAATTCTACTTGTGTCCAGTCGGGTGCCAATATTTGCTGTGTAGTAGAACAGAGACATTTGTCATTATAAATGTTTATTTTAACAAATATATAAATTCAGTAACAAAAACATTAAACATTAATATATGAAATGTAACTATTTACAGAGAGACAGGAATAAAAAGGACCCAGCTTGGAGTGGAAGAGCCTCAGGGAGAAGGAGGAGAAAAATAAGAACATTGTTTCTGCCCTGGAGAGCTGCTGCCTCATCAGAAAACTGCTGATCATTAGGGTCCAATGTTTCCAAATTTAACACAGCTGTGCTGTTTTCAAAAGCTAATTTATAAATTTGAAATTTCACAAGTTCTCGTGTCTGAGGCGGCATGCTCTCCAGAACAGGAACAAGGCCGAGGAGGAAATGTTCTGTTGGAGACGGGCGTGGCCTCTTTAGGGACTCCAGGATGGCCAGCTCCACCGCCGATGGACCGTCCTGGGACCCGTCCCTCGCCCGCCTTCGAGCTGTCCTCCTCTGTGGGCCTGTAAAACACAGCACAAAACAACACAAAGTAATGAGAAGGCTGCTACTAGATTTTCATTTTCAAAATTGAAAAAAACAGGATATAAACAGATTGGTTGTAGATATTTAGTAAAGGTGATCACAAGGGAATCCAAGCAAGTAAAAAGCTGTCAGTGCTTGATGTTCATACCTGTGGGTGCAGCAGCAGGAGCTGAGGGACCAGGGACTGGGGAGCCAGGAGAAGAGACAGGGGATGCTCTGCTGCATGATTACTTGACTCTATCAAGACAATATTAAATGTTAACAGGTTGAAGACAATAGTCATAGAGAATATTATATTATTATATACTTATAAACTTATTATATACAGTGGGCTCTCATTTATTGCAGCACATGAACAGTAGTCACAGTTCTCACAAGTTGATTCTCAAAGTGCAAACCTTTGTCGATTTTAAAACGTAAAAGTATCATGCCGCGCTTTTTCTCCGTCTGCGGCGCCACTTTTGTGCGCCTTTTTTGCTCCCGGTGCAGGTGTCTATTTCTGAATGAGGGTCATAGTTATGAGTGTTTTTGTGCTGTTTTTTTCTATTGGACGTGATGGTTATCAAAACCAAACATGATAAGTTTGGCAAGCGCAGGAGACACGACACGGAGGAGATTTGTCATTTGGGCTGCAGAATGCAATGCGCATCGTTGAAAGCTGTACGGTGCATTAAAAAATATCAGCGAAAAGGCGAGGCAGTGACGGATGAACAGTGGGACTACTGTATACTGTTTATTAATAAACAAAATATATTCCTGTACGACAACACGCATAAATTAACTGCCTACATTAATTCATTGTAAACATACCTTCTGACTGACACTCCCCTGCTGCCTCTCCGGGCTGTCCCTCGTCCTCGGGGGAGAAGTTCTCCACGGTCCGCACCATATTGCCGCTTGTCTCCCGCGGGGTGAGGAAGGGGTCCAGAAACCCCATGACCGCGAAGAACTTCCATCTCCTCGCCGATCCTGCTGCAGACCCACTCCTCTTCTCCTTCTCTGTCTTCTTCTCCTTATTATAAGTGTCCCTGAGGCTCTTCCACTTTCTCCTGCAGATGTCCTCTGAATAAACGCATTATCTTGTTAGTGGAAAGGTATTTGTACATCAGTGGGAAAATAGCGGGACAGTAGGCGGGCTTGCTAGCTTTTGCGCGGGTTCATCGGGTCAGTCTGAAAATTAAAAAGAAGGAGGAATGAACTTACCAGGTTGCCCGATCTCCTCACTTATGTGTCTCCAAGCTAGATCCTTTTTATTCCTGTCTCGGTAGAAGTAGTAGCTAGCATCATATAGCTCTGGGTGATTAGCCACGGCACTGATGAGCTTTTCCTCCATTCTGAATGAAGAATCAAGGGCTTTGGCTGGATCTGCCCCTTTGACCAAGGTCAGAGCCACATCACCAGGCTCCTGATTGGTTGTCGCGGCGCGATTTGATGCTGGAGTTCAGATTTTTCCAACTCGAGCGGTAGACGTGAAACGCGCGTATGCACAAAATGCAACACAAAAACTCGCGCGTG
The DNA here is from genome assembly GCF_056152115.1 of Neolamprologus brichardi. Classification (NCBI taxonomy): domain Eukaryota; kingdom Metazoa; phylum Chordata; class Actinopteri; order Cichliformes; family Cichlidae; genus Neolamprologus; species Neolamprologus brichardi. The sequence continues at coordinate 924,069 of NC_142117.1, forward strand.
TTTTTTTTCGCAAGTCAAACGCGCCAGACGCGCAACACTGCCGCGCATTTCACGCGTTTTTGCATTTTCGCGACGCAAATCTGTTTCCGATTTCACGCGGGACCTGCAATCGCGTGTCATCGCGTGTGTCACCCCCATTGACTTTACATGTAAACCTGACGCTCTATTCGCGTCCATCGCGTTCGGTGTGAACACACCGTAAGGCTACGTCCACACGTACCCGGGTATTTTTGAAAACGCAGATTTTTCTGCACCTTTCGTCCACACGTAAACGGCGTTTTTGGTCACTGAAAACGGAGATTTTTAAAAACTCCGGCCAGGGTGGATATTTTTGAAAACTCAGTTTACATGTGGACGAGAAAAACAGAGAAAACGCAGCGTCAAAGGTGTGCGCCTTTTTGACGTCACACTGTGCCCCACATTATTGTTTCGGTGAAATGAATTTCTACAATACTGTTACTGTTAATTGTCTCTGCAGTGTTTAAATGCTTACATATACACACACAGTTACTGTCCCTCCACACATACGACTCGGTTCTGCTTCTATGCCCCATCCTTGTTTACTATTTCCCACCGAGGCTTCTAGACTTCTGATTGGTCAACATTTCTGCACGGTTAGGAATATATCGCCACCTGTTGCTTTGGCATGTTCCTAGCAGCGTTTCCCTTCATTTCTACGTTTACGTGTGGACGGGATTATTTTTTAAAACGAAAACGGAAAATCTCCGTTTTCAAAAATACCGTGTACGTGTGGATGTAGCCTCAGTAGTCTGTAAAGACTCTGTGTGCCTTCCAGAGTGCTCCGGCATGCACACACACCTTAAGGTCATGAGAGAGGTCGTACCTTCTCTTACTGATTTATGGTTTAGGAGGACACCTACTCTGTATCTGGTTAAGTATAAGAGCCCTTTGTTAGGGGGACCGCTGGACTCTTAGCACCAGCTTTGGGGTCACAGGGTCACATCTGGAACACACACACACACACACACACACACACACACACACACACACACACACACACACACCTACACTATGCACAGACTGGTACTCTTTGTTCATACCTGTGTAAGACGTCACATGTTAATGAACTTATGCATATTCATGTAACCTCAATAAAGAGCAGTGTTACGAGGGAGCAGACGAGAGCGACTGAGGTCAAGTGAAGGAACGGCGCTGTCACAGTTCTCTCCCTCATGAATTGTCTGGTTCCAGCGGTGGGTCTGTGCTAGACGACCCATCACCAGCTTTTTCCAGCTTTTTCCACTGGTTACCAGTACGTGGTAGAATCCACTTCCAGATCTTGTTGTTTGTCTTTAAATCTCTGAGTGATTGGCTCCATCTTATCTCTCTTTAACAAAATAATCCAAGTCGAGCCCTCAGGTCTGCAGATAAGTAGCTTCTGACCAGAACTAGACGTAAAAACAGAGGTGAGCTTTATCGATCACTGCAGCCAAACTCTGGAACAGTCGCCCTTCACATCAGGTCGTCACCAACACTCGACATTTTTAAAACCCGGTTGGAAACACATTTGTACTCTGTAGCTTTCAATTGTGACGAGTCTTTATAGTAATTACTGTGTATGTTTCCTATTTTCTCTCTACTCTGTGCAGCACTTTGGCTCAACCTGTTTTTAAATGTGCTGATAAATAAATGTAGATTTCTTTGAATAAAACAGTGGAGCCGAGCTTTGAGCTCAGTGTGTAACAGTGTGTGTATGAGAGCCATGTAATGTCCATGTGTGCATGCTGACTGTGCTGCTCTGACCCCCCTCCTCCTTTCAGGGTGGAGCCTGCTGGAGTCCGATGGTTGAGACCAGGTCTGAGGAAGTGTAAGTGTGTTTTTAATGGGATTCATGAAAACAAAGCAGCACACATTCAACCATCTTCATCATGTCAGGAGTCATCATCAAAGTGTCAATCAATGAACAGATGATGGATCAATAACTGCAGCTGGATTGTGTTTGTTCTCTCCATCAGATTCCTGTCAACTCACAATCAACACAAACACAGTGAACACAAAGCTCCAACTGTCTGACAACAACAGGAAGGTGACACATGTGGAGGTTCAGTCATATCCTGATCATCCAGACAGATTTGATGGTTTTTGTCCTCAGCTGCTGTGTAGAAATGGTCTGACTGGTCGCTGTTACTGGGAGGTCGAGTGGAGAGGAGACGTTGATATATCAGTGAGTTACAGAAGCATCAGAAGGAAAGGAGACAGTGACTGTGAGTTTGGATTCAATGATCAGTCCTGGAGTCTGTACTGTGATTATGATGGTGCTCAGTTTGTCAGGCACAATAACAGATCAACACCCATCTCCTCCTCCTCCTCCTCCTCCTCCTCTGTCTCTAACAGAGCAGCAGTGTATGTGGACTGTCCTGCTGGCACTCTGTCCTTCTACAGAGTCTCCTCTGACACTCTGATCCACCTCCACACCTTCAACACCACATTCACTCAAACTCTTTATCCTGGGTTTAGGTTTCTCTGGTCTCCTGGTTCCTCAGTGTCCCTGTGCTGAGTGGGGTGTAAAGAGTGTCTCCTGTTACAGAAACACTCTGACTGTTGAACAGATAGTTCAGTCTGTACATGTCTGTCTCTTTCACTCACAAACACGTTTTCAGATTCATGGATTCAATCAGTTGATGTTTGAAACTCTTCTAAATGATTCCTTGTAAACTTCTTCCTCTTCAGTCACAAACAAACAGGAAGTGATGTCACATGTGTTCCTGTCCACACAGCAGAATGAGTCTATTGCTGACAGTGATGTACAAACAGAGTGAGCATTTCTGAGGCCCAAAATAAACTGAGTAGTTCACTGAATGAACAATGGACTGTGAGCTCAGTTCCTTCATCATTAGTATGGATTATATATGTATATGTATTATATTAGTATCATATATATCAGGTGCTGCTGCTGCTGGTTTCAGTCATTGTGCAAATGTGCTGTTTCTAAGGTTGTAAAGCTGCAGTCAGCTGAGACTGAAGAAGTCACCTGATCAGTGAGCAAACGTTTCTGAAAACGTCCAGATGAACAGAATCAACCTTTTGGGATCAGCCAGCAATGCAGCATCATTGTTGTTCAGGTTCAGAGGTTTGCAGGAATGAACTGATGACCAGAAACAGCTGCAAAGTCCAATAAAATACCAGCTGGAGTTCAGCTGCATTTGAAGAAGTCAAAGAAAAGTAAGGATGGCAAAGGGCGATGTTTTCTTCCAAAGAACTGAAAACATGGTCGACGCCTCATTAGAAGAATAATCTGGACATTTGTGAGGAACTCTAACCAAGAAAGCAACACAAGAAAGCAACGTCAAACAGATCCAACAGACAGTTTCCATGACTGGAAGTGTTGAGTGTAAAAATGCTACATTGCATTATTGCACCCTCTCACCACAGGAGGTGCTGTTGGCACCACTGATTGCTGATCAGCTGTTCTCTGATGATCTGATTGATACTGTGAATAACGGGACTCACTGAACTCTGTGACACAGTGAAGATTACAGAGTTTAACTTCAACATCTGACTGACGTCACACAGACAGAAGGATGAACCAGTGAGGCACAGAACACAGTTACTGGAGATACTGGATCAGCTCCATGTGAACCTCTGATGGAGAAGCTGCTGAGCCAGAGAAACATCAGGACATGACAGGCAGCTGCACTTATCTAACAACATGTAGCAGAGCTGATCTATGTTAGAGGATCTATCACAGCAGCTGAAGCCAAAGTCCAGCACTGGATAGCAGCTGAGCCTGTGCTGAGTGTAGTGTTACAGGAAAAGGGCAGAAACACTGACACTGGTAGCTCACAGTGATGCTGACTGGGGCACAGAGCTGAATGATGCAGCATCAGGACACTGTTTCAGTCTGACTGACAGAGAAACCTGTAGCTGTATCTACATGTGAGGCAGAGGCTACACAAGCAGCTTTCTATGTTTCACAGTGACTGAGATCTTCAGTGGGGGTGGACATGCTCCTGTACAGACCTCTGAGGAGAACCAAGGTGCAGTCAAAGAGTCCAGTCTGTCCTCACAGATGTGAACATGTGGTTTCATCAGGTCTGCTGTCAGCTAGCAGGCTCACATCAGAATCACTGTTCCTGAAAAACACAGTCTGTGTGACATCATCAGTCAGCTGATCGTCCCAGATCTGAATGGTTTCTGTCTCTACTGAGGAAGTCAGAGAATATCACTGAGGTGTGGATCAGGTCTGAGTGACCTGTGGAGGGACAGCTTTAAACAGTCCACAGGTCTCACGTCCTGCTCAGTCTGGTAGCAGATACCTCGTATTGTTCCAGATGTGCTGACATCACCAGCAGCAGCAGCACAGCTGTGTGATACGATGAATCTCAGTTATTGATCCAACACACAGTAAATACAAAGATCAGGATTTCTGAGAGTAATCATTATGAGTCTGAACACATGATCACTGAATGTTAGTCTCCACAATAATAAGCTAACAGAACCAAACACAGCTTTCAGCTCTTATTTTGAAACTGGCTTATTTAGAGAGCTGTGATGTGAGCGTGCCTGGCTCTGAGGCACTTGGGTCAGCCTCTGTTGTTTAGAAGTGTTACAGACTGTGAATGACACAGACCTGTCAGTTTTCATGTTTGTCTGTAACACAGCTCAGGGGCTCCATGCTGAACGCATCCATCCAGTGTTATTGATCCAGTACTAATACCAGCATTGGGATCAATACTACAATACACAATCACATGTGTCCACGTGATGCAGTTTGAAGAGCAATAAGATGTCTCTGTATGAGGAGGCGGGGTCACAGGAGGTTCACAGAAACTCTGCAGCAGCATCATCAGCTCACATGGAAACTTTGATGATTCACTTCTGTGGTGTTTTTACAGAAACACGTCACAAAATTAGCTCCACCTGTTTTGTCTGTGAGCTTTGAGTTTCTTGTCTTCATTCTGGATTCTTGTGTTGCTGTTTTTACACACAGCAGATATTTCCTGGTTGCTTCCTATATGACCACATGAAGCTTTCTGAAGCTTGGATTGAAAACGCTTCATTACTCAAAGCTTTCCAACACAGGCCTCTGTGCTGCCATCTGGTGGACAAACATATGAAGTGCAGCGTGAAGCTACAAATTAAACTGCTTCAGCTACGTTTATATATAACATACTATAATCTATATAACTATATGTATAGTGTATTATGTAGGTTTTAGAGCTGGGGGTAGAATTGCTGATGGCCTGGTTGTTATTTATGTTCCCCATGGTTCACCAGCTCTCACACAACATCAGCACCAATGATCCACGTCCTTATAAACCTCTGAATCAGGTCCTGAAGCAGTGACGTCCTGAGTGAACACCTCACTGATCACATGACTCTGGTCACCTGGACTCAGTGTTTCTGAAGCAGTGTGCTGGGTTTTTAAAAATCCGTGGCTGCTGCCTGATGTTGGGCCCACAGAGGAAGACGACTCACTCACTCTTCTTCACTTCCTCCTTAAACATGTGGAAGGAGAGCAAAGTGCTGCCAGACTCTTATTTCTGACAGGAACAGAAGAAACCACAGCAAACTGTTCCAGTTCTTCATCTTCATCACAATCTATTTATTTCTGATGGTGTCTTCAGTCTGAGGGTTTGAAGTTTCCATGTCTGTGTGATGTGTGGTGTGAAGGCTGCTGGTTAAACTGGGACTCACTGTTTAAAGCACTGAGTGCTCATAGAGAGATGCTCCATGAGTCCCAGTACAGACTACAAACATGGTGGAAACTTAGCTTTGATATCCACACACTCTGCACGTCTGTGAGTAACTGTGATGAAGATGTGCAGAGATCTGTGTACAAACAGGAGAAAGACTGTAAAGACTCTGTGCTTCTAACAGCCTCTGTTAACATATGTGAGGCTGTTTGTTGTTGTTGCCATGGAGCTTTTCACTGTTTGGGTCAGCAGGTCATGTGATCAGGTTTGTTCTGTGAAAGCTCGACGATGGTTCAGTGTCAGGGTTTGTTTGCATTCATCAATAAATATCTAAATAAATCAAAGACTCCATGTTTGTTCTTTTATCATGTGACCTCTGCTCATCCATCTCTGTGTGTATCAGGTGTGAGATTATTATATTATCTTATGCCACGTTATGCCCCTGATTAATGATTAATGAAATTATTATGTAGTTTTAGTTTGCATTATTCTCCTGAATTAGAAGAAGGTGATAACTATTACATTTGTTAAACTGAGTATTACATTAGGCTGCTCATTTATTGTGAATGAATGATATTGTTTATGATTCATTATACTGCTGAGTTATAAGAAATACTGTTTTCAGAGAGTCAGGACCTTGCTTTTTCTGATAGTAGAGGAGACAGAGCACATTCCACGGGAGCTTCACTCCCACCGTTGATAAAGGCAGACAAAATAGGGAGCCAAGGCCATAAGTCAGGCTCGCTAGGAGTTAGAAAAATGTGAATGTTTAGGCTTTTACGACTAATACAGTGAATGTTCTTAAGGGTGTTTGTGTGTGTTTTATGGATAATTGCTGTTTTTATACATTCATATTGAGGAGCGGATGATTGTGGCTGAGTGTGTGGATAGATAACGTGAAGACGGCTTTGCAGCTGCTGGGTGTGAGTAGCTCTGTGTGTGACAGGAACTCTGCATGCCCATAAAAGGCAACTGCCTGACTGTGTGAAGTGTGCACCCAGAGAGAGAGTAAAATCTAGGCAGATGAAGCGAATGGATGTTTTAAGAAAATACTAATTGAATGTTTTAGTGTGTTAATACAGGTGGATTTCTCTCAACCTGGAAACTCGAGTACAGCGGCAAAAGGATAGATTAAAAGAATTAGGACGACAAACAGGCCAAGCTCTGGCTTAAAATTTTACAGCTTGACCTCTCACTTTGTCCCCACCCTGAGAAGAAGCTTAAAGGACAATAAATCTCCTGATGAAGACAGACAGAACGTCGTGGTCTTGAAGAGTTAACAGCAGGCAAAAGACAGTGCAACTGACCTATAACACTGAAGGGTCAAGCAGCAGCATGTATGAACACCACTGATGGAACATGAGCTTTGAATCACAAGCTGGAAACCAGCCATGCTGGGAGTTAACCTACAAGAAAAGACCCAAAAGATCAACGGAGAAGAAACAGAGACAGCTGAGTTTGGACTGTATTTGCTGGAGATTTCAAGGTCACACAGGACACTGTGAGAAGAGAGGGACGGGTACCAGTCAGAGGTCAAGCCCGGACGAGTTCGAGTGCGAACGTACAGGATATAATTGGATTGACATTGAAGGCTGAACTTATGATGGTTTAGAGATGTCCACCACGTCACAACAAAGAGGTAAAATAAAGAGAGCAACTAACTAACAATTACATTAATGAATAGAAAACACACATATACAAGTTGTTACATGTGAAACTATTGTTGGAAAGAATCAGAAGTGAGACAGTTTGAATCCACAGCTCAGTGCAAAGATGCATGAACTAAACCTGATTATAAAAATACACACAGTGGAAATTTGTGTTTTTATGTTTATGCAGGGGTGTCCCTCTGCCTGCATCTGACGGTGCTACGAGGGAGGCCGTGTTCAGGTGTGGAGTGGGGCGGGACTGTGCGGCGACGCGCTGTCAGGAGGAGACAGGTCTGCGACAGGAGCCCCCTCCTTATTCTTCTGGCGGCGTGGTTTCCATCCCGGAAGAGAAATTCCTCTCCTGTTTCAGATAAGGACCATTCGCCCGCGTGTGGCTGTACTGTGGGATTATGGGACTGTGGGATTATGGGACTGTGGGAGGGTAATTTTAGCATATGGAAACATTTTTTTAGCTTTGTTTTAATAGTGTATTGTTATTTCTGCCGGCAGGGTTTTTAGCGCATTGAGACTCTTTTTATTGTATACGGGGGATTTTAACTTGTATTTGTGATTCTGGCTGTGTGTGTTTTTATGGAAATAAATGGTGTGTGTTCAAAGCCAGCTTAGTTTCTGTGCTTCATGTGCTTCATAGCTTATTGTCTCCACATCAGTAGCATTATCGTCAGTGCTTCACCTTGATGGAGGCGTCCTCGGCTACCCTTCACCTGTCCCTCCAACCTTCCTCCAGTTGATCTGATGTCTAATTGGCTGACTGGAGCAGATTAAGCTAAGACCAGGAAGAGGACTGCACACACACACACACACAGACACACACACACACACACACACACATACACACAGACACACACACACAGGTCTGCATGTGGCTTTCCGTTAGACAGTAAGCTCAGTGTAGCATTACAAACATAAAGTCATCAAGAAGGAAACGCTCTCCTCTCATCTTCCTCACGTTATTAATTCTGTTAAAGGGCGCGTGTGAAAGGGCGCCTCAGCCGGCTCCATAGCTAAACTCCAACGTTACAAGTTCTTGGAAAAAGTAACACTGTGGTGGAAATATTTCTGTGGAGATGAAATGAGTCACGTGGAGAAACAAATCTGTTCCTGATGTCTGGCAAACAAGCGCGTCCAGCAAAGAAACGTCCCGTCCTCAGTGTCTTCATTAGGACACTTTTGTTATTGACACCCATGCTTGTTTCTTTTGGGCAAAGGTGCGGGACGGACTTGAAGACCTTGTTCGTACCAGTTTGGACACACCTGCGGCGCCGGTTTAGCGCAGCTGGATGAGCAGCAGTCCCTGTGTCCCTCTCTCACTTTCCTGTCAGTTTTCACTGCATCTGTCTAATAAAGACAAAAATACATTTAAGAAAAGAACAGAAAGTTTGGATACACCTTCTCATTTTATGGTTTTTCATATTTACATCGTAGAAGACATCACAATGTGGAGTTAAACAAAAAAGTCTGAAAACATGTTTTATATGTGAGATTCTTCAAAGCTTTGCTCTCCCAGTCTCACCTTGTCCCAGCACAGAAACAGAGACACGTGGGAAAAGTGACATCTCATTACATGAGTTTGTGTGAGGCTAGTCCAACAGTGATGCAGTCTAATGGTGTGGAGATCTTCCAGTCAGTGGTGACAGGCCCAGCTCTGACAGCACAGTGTGACAGCACCGTGTAGCATATGGAGCCCTTTAGAGATCAATGCATGTAAACTGTAAGGCGACCCCCGTATCTGTAGTCATTCTAAATATTTCTGTTTAACAAGCAAACACTTGATTAGAAAACTAAGTGATGCAAGTGCAGACTTAGCTAGCGGCCTGTGAAAGTCACAGTTCAGTCAGGCAGCTCAGACATTTGGCACTCAGGACTTTGGCTTTACAGCTTTGGGTGATGGGAACAAACCACAGTGCAGTCCTCCATCCAACCTAACCCAGCTCTCATCATAGCACAACGTGTGGAAGAGGGAGGCCACTCAGACAGGAGAGAAATGCCATCAGCATAGATGACTTTGTGCTGTTACTTTTGTAATGTTCACACAAATAAGCAAACGGTGCATTTTGTAGCAGCCTTGAAATATATAAATATAAATATATATAAATATAAATATAAATACAGTTTCTATTACTGGAAAAGGGGATTTCTGTTTAAATCCAGCTCCAGCAGGCTTTGGCAGCACGGCCGGTGATGTGTGCGTGCGCGCGTTTATGTGACCATTGACTGAGCATGTGCGAGGCAGCAGAGAGATTATCGCTGCCACGACTCTGGGCTGTCCTGTAAATCTTCTACTTGCTGGGATATTCGTTGTAGTTCAGGCATGGAGGAGCGGAAACCTCTCGGTTCAGGCGCAGTCCGTGAAGCGGAGCGACTTTGGAGACTTTACGCATGCTCCTCATCAGCGGCGGGCGGGGAGACTTTAAAGTTGGACCCTTTTCATTTACAGTAGTGACGCAGGTGAAATGCTATTCTGTAGTGAACTCTTGATATTTTTGGAACGTCTCGAGTGGTCTCACAACAGATAAGAAGAGGACAAACTCACTCCGGGACACTGTGACCATTCCCACTGTAACAAATGGCAGATGGATATGAGCAGGCCAGCTCATCAGAATTTATTAAGGGTAAGTTTAACATCAGTGCTGGGATGTAATACTGCATAATGGTTTTCTATAAGAAACTACAGCCTGCAATATTTCCATGTGTGTGACTGAGAGCGTGGACATAAATACACAGCACTGACCTGCTCGTTCATTTTGGCTCATTTGTTCTTTCAAACAAAGCTAAACCAGTATGATTCAGTGTGAGCTACACTGACCACGATGGTCTCCATCATGGGGACACTAACCAAATAAGAGACGAGGACATTTCTGATTATTTTGTAGCTTCTTCATCAGCACTGTGCATTGTTGTGGAGAACAATAACTCTTGACAGGACTGTGGGGGCAGCTGGTCGGCCTTTGGCCTGGAGGATGCTGGATCGTTTTCAGCTGTGTCTGCTATAATTAACATGATATAAAGTGTAACAGCTGTGCATTAAGACGGTAAAAAGAATCCTGGTAAAGTGAGTCCATGCAGGTGCAGGTCAGCTTCACAGCCTTTACACAGCAGCTCGTTTCCAGGAATAAGTTTTTCTCTTTTCAGCTATCACTGCAGAACTTGCTTTCCAGTTTTACTGAAGCTGCTTCACTCATGAGTACATGTAAAACTACATGTAGCTGAAAGGTTCAAACTTACAGGCTAACAGTTGGCAGGTTGTAGCCCAGTGTCCCACAACTCATTCACTCATAGAGTCAAATAATACAGTTTAGTTAAAGCAAAGAATTACAAAGTTTATTACGTTTATGAAGCCACGACCCATCGTTCTCTAATCTGGTAAAAAGAAGCATTTCAGTAGTGCGAGGATTAAGTTTGGCTAAATCAGGTTAAGTAACCAGCACCAGTGTGTCATGTAAGGACGGAGATTTGGGTCCTGCCTTGGTTTCAGCAGCAGTTAATGAGGGGAACTGATCCTGTGCTGTAACCGAGACACCAAAAATACCTGGATACAGTCAGCAGCTCGGTGTGATCGGGACAAGAGAGCGTTATCGCCCTGTATCTGAAGCCAGGACTGTCTGTGAGGCTGAATGTAACCTGTGTGTGTGTGTGTGTGTGTGTGTGTGTGTGTGTGTGTGTGTGTGTGTGTGTGTGTGTGTGTGTGTGCACCACAGACCGCCTGTACTTTGCCACTCTGCGGGTCAAACCTAAGAATACAGCCAACACACACTTCTTCAGCACGGATGAGGAGCTCATATATGAAAGGTAAGCTGTGATCTAGTCTGATCCCCAATTCTGACGTACCGCCGTCTGACATCCATTTAAAGTGAGTCCGGATGTTATCATTCACATGCTGATATTATAGTTGGTGTTGTTCTTGGTTTAGCTGAATGTTCATTTAACAAAATACTTTCTGTACCATGTAAAAGTAAACTCATGACTTTCTATAACAGCAACAAGCATAAAACATTCAAAGTGACTCAAACTCTGCAGCACTGCATGCTGGGCTGTTGTCATTACATTTACTGAGACACTATTCTTCTGTCTGTTAAATCCAGCTTAGCTTAGCTTAGCATAAAGACTGCAAGCAGGGTAACAAGAAGAAACTCCACCTAGCTGGAAATTATTTGGCGACCATGAAGGTTCCAGGAGGTCAGGAAACCTCATCAAACCCACACTTTTAAGTTTGGGATGGGAACATTTTCCCGTATTATTGTAGGGTTTTTACTGCTGTTGTGATTTGGCACTATATAAATAAAACTGAATTCAGAGATTTGAATTGTTAACAGTTTATGAGCTCTTAGTGAGCTTTAGCGGTGCCAGTGGGTTGATTTCATTCATCTAGACTGAGCTAACATGTCCCCCCCCCCCAGTCCCAGTCCTGAGCTCAGCTGAAGAGCTGCTGCTTAGTTTTTACTCTCTTAGTGATGCTTTGTGTTTATTTACAGTGAAAACAAGCCTGAGACCACATGTGAACAGATATGATCTGAACCCTGATAACTACTAGTGATGGGTAGATGAGGCCTCGTGAAGCGTTTCAGCACATTCTCCAAACTGTATCGATACTGCGTCGACACAGTGTTGCTGTTTTACTCCATACTGACACCTGCTGGATCTTAAATATCATTGCAGGCAACTTTCTTGAGACTCACAACAGACACTGATTCAATGACCTAGTCACACTTGTATACACTGTAAGGTATTGTACTTTCCATGGAATAATTTTATATATTTTACATTGCAAATATTTTAGATATCTTTAAAATATATTGTGAATGACATTAAGTGAAAATTAAAATGAAAGTATTGTGAATGTAATATTACCCATTTAAATGTTGACCCAGAGTTTATTATAAATTTCTATTCAGAAAAGGATATGTTTGTTAAAGGATCCTCTGATCTTGGAATGTTTCTCTCCGACACTCTCCACAATACTAAGGGGTTTGCACTCCTTTATAATAAAATTCACAACAGCCTGGTCCAGAACAGTCTTGCCAGATGCTTGATTTCAGAATAATAAAACACACATATTAATCTAAAAAAATGATGATAAAGTTGTTCAGTGTCAATATAGGCCGACCTGTGTTCATTGTCAGTGTGTTTGTCTCCTCATTTTCATGTTTGGCTCTGTAATGCCTAAACACTGAGGAGGTGCTTTTGTTTGTGTAAGAAAGCTCCACAGAACAGATGCAACATTCAACCTGCATAAAATGAAATAAATAATTTACACTGCAAGTCACATTGCTGTTTTTCCTATTCTGATAGATTACACTGAAAGAAAGACAGACAAACTATTCCCTTATTTGCAGTTAAAAGATCAAAATGATCCCACACAGCAGAAGCATTTCTTTTTCTTTCGAGCTCCATTTTGTTATGGAGAGATGTGTATTATTATTTGTTGTAGAGAGATATGTATTTTTTTTTTTTTATCTTTGCAAGAGTAATTTTGTGGGGGGTTTTTTTTTTTTTTTTTGGTGGCAACTCGTTCCGTTGGCAGATGCGGTACCTTTTAAACACAGTTTGGCACGTTGGCAATGAGCGATACAGCAGCTGTATCGATCACGTGACTTTTTCTTAAAGCGACGCACCGATACAGGCTTCGCTCTGTGAGCTTGATAGATGCGTCGGTGCGTTAGTTTTGCTGGACCCATCACTAATAACTACTATTACTGTATTCCTCTCACTGTGTGTGTGTGTGTGTGTGTGTGTGTGTGTGTGTGTGTGTGTGTGTGTGTGTGTGTGTGTGTGTCTGTGTGTGTGTGTGTGCCACAGAGACGCAGCAGTTGGAGAGTGCTCTTTTAACCTCACCGTCCTAAACTGCTTACAAGGAATCCACAAGGTAGCAACAACGTCTAACACAGATGATTTTAGTAAAATTAAAATGACACTTATTAACTTCATTTTGGTCATTTTAACCTCATTTTAACTTAAAGATCCCAGTTTGAGCCACATTTGACATTGTTCTCCTCTTATTCTGTAACAACAGTAATTGAATTCAGTTTTATTCATAGCACTAATTCTAAGCAACAGTTACTTCAAGGTACTTTAACTTATAAGGTAAAGACCCTACAGCACTGCACTAGAAGTATACACTTGGCAACAGTGGGAAGGAAAAACTCCCTTCCAACAGGACGAAACCTCCAACAGAACCAGGTTTAAGGAGGCAGCAATTCACTGTGACAGGTGAGGGGTGAGAGAAGAGAGCAGAGAGAACTACAAAGGAGTTTAATAATTACTAATGATTAAATACTTCAGTGATGTACAAACACACAGGAATTGAAAACAAACGACTAAAGAAGAAATAGTCAGTGCATCAACGTGTCTTTTAGACCCCATTCCTACAAAACTGCTCAAAGAAGTCCTGCCATTAATTAATTCTTCGATCTTAAATATGATCAACTATCTCTAATAATCAGCTATGTACCACAGGCCTTCAAGCTGGCTGCAGTTAAACCTTTACTCAAAAAGCATCTCTAGACCCAGCAGTCTTAGCTAATTATAGGCCAATCTCCAACCTTCCTTTATATCAAACATCCTTGAAAGAGTAGTTGTCAAACAGCTAACAGATCATCTGCAGAGGAATGGTTTATTTGAAGAGTTTCAGTCAGGTTTCAGAGCTCATCACAGCACAGAAACAGCTTTAGTGAAGGTTACAAATGATCTTCTTATGGCCTCTGACAGTGGACTCATCTCTGTGCTTGTCCTGCTAGACTTCAGTGCAGCGTTCGATACTGTCGACCATAATATCCTATTAGAGCGATTAGAACATGCTGTAGGTATTACAGGTACTGTGCTGCAGTGGTTTGTATCATATCTATCTAATAGACTCCAGTTTGTGCATGTAAATGGAGAGTCCTCTTCACACACTGAGGTTAATTATGGAGTTCCACAGGGTTCAGTGCTAGGACCAATTCTGTTTACATTATACATGCTTCCCCTAGGCAGCATCATTAGAAGACATAGCATACATTTACACTGCTATGCAGACGACACCCAGCTCTATCTGTCCATGAAGCCAGATCAAAATCCTGCTCCTCACATACAAGGTCTTAAATAATCCCATCTAACAGACCTCTCTGCACTGAGTCATCCTTGTTATTAATCTCTGGCTGTCCTCACAGTGTGTCTTTGGTCCTGTCTCCGTCCCCTCAGCCCCTCAGCAGTCAGATTGCCGACCCTCCCTGAGCCTGGTTCTGGTGAACATGTGTTTCTGTTAAAAACGAGTTTTTCCTCCCCACTGTCACCAGTGTGCCTGCTGGTAAGGGTGGTCTGATTGTGTTTCCTCTGTATAACTGTAGGGTCTTTACCGTACAATATTAACTGCCTGAGGTGACCTTTGTCTCACCCGTCCAAGTGATAGACAGTCAGTGAAGTAAAGGTCAGCTCACCTGTGTCCACTGCAACAAAACTGATTTCCAATGAAAGGTAAAAGACCGTATGTGTTCATTACTGCAGTGGTGGTATAATTAAGGTGTTCTGGATCCATGTTTTTAACTGATATGTTGCTAACCTCTATCACAGTCTTTCTTTCCTTTCTTTTTGTGCTTTTAGCGAGTTGAAAATGGAGATATGAACTGGATCGTTCCGGGAAAGGTTCTGGCGTTCAGTAGCCCTCATTCTCGTGGTAAGATAGAAGATGGTGAGTCAGAATCTCTAAGCTAAAAGCTAAAAGCATGCCTCCAAACCAACATCAGTGCTCACGTTGCTTGGCCTGACAGAAGGCCTGCCTGTGCAGCCCCTCAGTGCCTGCACGTCCTGAAACAGCTGAGAAGAGCTAACCTTACCCTGCTGTCTTCTGATGGCGTGTATTGTTTCCTGCTTAGTGCTGTCATGTTGTTACGGCTGGATTAGACGAGCCTGAGCCCTGCAGTGGCTCGGGGTTTCCCATGATGCACTCATGCTTCTTCATCACTCAGCTCTTTTTTACTTCCTGTGTATTTACACCACTTTGCACGTAGTTATTATTCCCCTCTGGCTCTCCAGTCCGTCTCTTGTCCCGTTGTCCTCCCCTCACCCCGACCACATGTGGCAGATTGCTCCCCCTCCCTCAGCCTGGTTCTTGTTAAAAGGGAGTTTTTCTTTCCCGCTGTCAGCAGGTGCTTGGGGCCGTTCGATCGTTGAGTTTTCTCTGTATTTAACGTCTTTACCTTACAATATAAATCAGTTGACACTACATCATTGAATCTTATTTTACGTTTGCATTAAGAGACAGGACTTGCATTAAAAGCAGATCCTTGCTGACTGAAACGTACGACGTAACTCAGTTGTTGTTGATTCTGTCTCCAGGTTGTCCCCTCCACACACCCGAGGCA
The DNA here is from genome assembly GCF_056152115.1 of Neolamprologus brichardi. Lineage (NCBI taxonomy): Eukaryota > Metazoa > Chordata > Actinopteri > Cichliformes > Cichlidae > Neolamprologus > Neolamprologus brichardi. The sequence goes on from NC_142117.1 coordinate 939,732, forward strand.
TACTTCTCATACTTTTGCCAAAATGACGTAACGACCGTGGTTCGTCTGAACAGGAAGTTGTATGATGGCAGGCGGTTTGAGGATGCAGGATTTGAGCACCACGACCTCTTCTTCCTTGATGGGACCACGCCCTCTGACCTCATCGTCAGACGCTTTCTGCATGTGTGTGAAAGCACAGACGGGGCAGTGGCAGTGCACTGTAAAGGTAGGACTGCAAGTGTTTATGTATGTTTAATTGATGTCATTTATTTCTTTTATCTTAACTTTGTCTCTTTAAACACTCCATCCATTTACAGCTGGATTAGGCCGCACGGGCACTCTGATTGGCTGCTACCTGATGAAGCACTTCCGGTTTACTGCAGCCGAGGCGATTGCTTGGATCAGAGTCTGCAGACCTGGATCTATCATCGGTCCACAGCAAAACTTCTTAGAAGAGTGAGTTTGTGCCTCAGCTGTGACGCTCAAACCAAACGATCCAATTTCCGTGACTCCAAAGGTATCAGTCGGAGACAATCATTAAGCTTTAGTGCCGTTCATGAAAGTACAGGATTAATGCTTTCCAAATGATGTGCACACAGACACGTCTGCAACACTTCATTGGGATAATGTCACAAAACACAAGCAGACGGCAACTTCACCTCCAAGGTGCACGGAGAAAGATCTGACGAGGTGAAGACTCCAGTCACAGAGTATTAGGGAACCATAACGTGTTAGTGGCCTTCATCAGGGTCATTGCGTTTATCTGTGAAGGTGTGATTGGTCCACTTTTTCTGTTTCCAGTCTTTTTTATTTAAACACAAGCTGTTTGACATTTTGCAATGACCCAAAAGGCGTTGGTCACTGAGTACAGCTGTTCTCTAATACTTCGAGTGTCGCTGGAGTCTTCACACGAAGAACAAGAAGATCAGGAAGTAGATCAGGAAGTAGATCAGGAAGGGTTTGAGGTGTCACCTTGGCCTTCAACGTCGGCAGATCTCAATCTCATCGAGCATCTGTGAGATGTGCTGGACAAACAAGGCCCGTCTGTGCTTAGGCTGTGGCATCTATTGCTGTTACCACACAAGATGTTTCTCCATGCTGAGGTCATGGTTGGAGCATGCTGGAAATGTAGTAAAAGTTAGAAGAGAAGCAAAAGGTGGAGGTCAGGGTGGGGCATTCCCCAGGGTGCCCATGTGCAGCTGGTGGTGACTGCAGCAGTGGGAAACTGGTGGATGATGAATCAAATCGAATTAAAAAAAGCCTGAAACTGTGTTACTGCTGCAGACTGCAGTCAGCTGGTTTCTCTCCTCAGCTCTGGACGCACACTTCCTCCTTACGCCACAGTAGTGCTCTGTTGCTAATGGCTACTAGCTTTGTGTGTCTACTTACACGCTAAACCAGGATGTTGAATGTTATACCTGCTAAACATGATATCACAGTTAGTTTGTGGCGTGTGTTTGATGTTTGTGTGCAGGAAGCAGCACAGTTTGTGGGTTCAGGGTGACGTGCATCGGTCTAAACAGAAGCTGGTCCAACAGAGACGGAGTCGGCAGCAGCAGCTGCAGCAGCAGCAGCTTCACCGCTCTGACTCTGTGCAGGGAGGCAAACAGGAGGCAGTGTCCTCGCTGCTTTCCAGCATGGATGACCTGTCAATCAACACCGTGCTCTGCAAGTCATATAGCTTGGATGAGGTCAGCGGTGTGACTTCATAGCACCTTTTTTTAATGGTTACTGCAGAATTCAAACAGGCTACTGAGTTCTGATCACAATGTTGTGTTTTCATGCTGCTAATTGTGTCTTTCTTTCTGTGTCTGTGCAGAATAACTGCAAAGAAGTCAGTCTGACACAGGGAGACGAACTGAGAGCACTGAAGGGAAAACGCCCACCGAGATCAGCGTCATCCTGCTCAAGGTACCAATATCTGTAATTTAATTAATGATAAATGGTTATTGTGGTCAGTGCAAGAGACACGTTGAGAATTAGCTCAAAACAAAGTTTCTATTAACAAGGAGATATAATAGACACCAACATGTTTTTGTGGATGTCAGAAAGTACATAAGTGACTGTTGTCGAATGCTTTGTTTGCACGCTGTCTAACAGACAGACTGGACTGCATGAAATCCTGCTGTGTTCTCATCTGTGCAGCGTAAATGTTGTGTATAACCTGCTCGAGCTCATGCATCCTTTTTTGTTCTTCGGTTAAACTGAAACCTAAATGCAACAAGAGAAGTTGTTGTCTTTGGATACTTTAGTTAATCATGAGTGAGATTAAGGTTGTGGAGGTTGTCAGAGTATTCCTTCTACTGCCTGACAGTGTCCTCAGTTGGAGTCAGCAGGCCTCCATCTTTACTGGACACCGTGTTGGTAGAGCACCACTTCCCCCTCCTGACGGTTTGCCAGAATCGCTCCTCCTACGCCCAAGTTTTTGCTGCAGCCGCGGCCTGAGCTGCGTTTCGATTGGCCTGCCCGCTGCCTCTGCTCTCCACCCGTGGCTGCCGCCAGACACACAATCAGTAGATAATACCTCTGCTCACTACAGTTTTTGTTTTGGTCCCTGAATCCACGGCCCAAATATAGCAGATATATAAGATGCTGCCATAGTTCAAGAAACATTTCATAAAAAGTAAATAGTTACAAATCGGGGATATGGGAGCTGCGGCAAAAAGAAACCAAAGGACGACCACGAACCAAACTCACAACGTGCTTCTCCTGTAAACTAACATCACTAAACTGCTAACCTGACACAACCAAGAACTGGGCTTCCACGGAGGTTAACTCGAGGTACCTCCCACACGTCGAAGCGTATTTGTCTCTTGTCTCTTGTACAGAGTGTGTGTGCAGATGTTGATTCCTGCAGTGAGCGTAGAAATCATCAGAAGGATTTTTGGAGAAGTTGTTCGTTGTGCTTGTTTTTGTGAAGGATCAAGTTTAGTATTTGCTCTTGGATCACACACACACACACACAAATATGAGGTGTTCTTGTTTTCTGTGTCAGGTTAAACCTGTCCAAGACTTCACACTGCTCCATCCTCCCTCCCCCAAAGCCCTCCAAAGTCCACCTCAGCCCCTCTTCTACTAAAAAGCTGAGACGAAGTTCCTCTACCACCACTGCTCCGCAGATCAGGAGGTTGGTGTCTGTGCTTTTGTTCCTTACTAGAAGCACATTATAATAAAACCAATATAAAATGTGATGTGCTGATGTCTCCACAGTCCCTTCAGCCTCACTGTGTTCAGCACCAGGCCAGCACTGATTCACTGACTTCACACTTGGGACGTTCTGGTCATGAATCAGCCCAGCTGATGATGGACTCGCTGGAAACTGGATCAGCTCTCTTGCACCTTTAATAGGCTGTAAATCCTTTTTTAGCCCCAATAACTACTTTTGGTTTTGACAGAGCCAACAGTTTGTCACCACTTTAACTGGTCACGTGGTCCATTCTGTGATAACAGGGCCGACACCATAAATCATCACGTCTCTTGGGTATAGCAGGCAGGTAACTGTAAAAAACTGCTGCTGCATATTGCAGATATAACATCTGCTAGATGCTGAATGTCCCGTTGTCACAATCATTTTGCTGGAAGCAAAGGACACGTGCAGGTGCAAAGACCAAACAACGCTAACAGGGGATAAAAGGTCATGGCCCGAGGACTGAGTCAGACCATCGCCAAGAGCAGTCTGGGTGCTTCTGATAAACGGCTGCTGCCATTTGTCCATCCAAAGTTCAGAACCACAGGATGTAGACGGCCTGAAGCAACGTCTTGGTTGCGGAAACACAGACCTTTAGAAGTCGTACCAAAATCCACGCCAACTTTGGCAGATCACAGGTTTCTTGGCTGCACATGATGGACCTAGCTTATTTGGCACGTTGTTGTAATGTTGTCTCCTCATTTTCAGTACTTTAGTAACCTGGTTGGGTTAGAGAACCATAGCAAACCACATCTTTTGTAAGAGATCGGTGCACATTGTTCAAGAATTAACAACTGGACGCAAAATTGACTTGCAAGACCAAGAGTGATACACTGCTTCTGCTATAGATGTTATTTATATTTTCCAAGATTTCATCGATAAAGTATGACAAACTTATATTTGTTGGTCTGTTAATGTTCGACATTCTTATAATGCACTTTGAAAACCTCTGAGCACACATGCTTCTTCGTTATTAACCATTCGCATTCATATATAGTCAAATAATAAAAAATAAATAAATGTTCATTTACCTGTTATTACCACACACCAAATCCGGTCGTTGGTACTTGCTGGCTTATGTAGCCACTAGGTAACAAAAGTTCGACACTTCCCCTAGCATCCTGGAGCACTTCTGTTGTCTTTTGCACGTGTTTTTACGTGTTTTGGAGTTTTTACGTGTTTGTACGTGTTTTGGAGTTTGTACGTGATTTGAAGTTTGTACGTGCTTTGTCTGTAGGGGCCACCGTAAATATACTTTTATTTATTCACTCCACATAAAATGTAATAAATAAATCATATAATACAAAAATCAACTATTCACATTTCAACTTTTAACTATTTAAATTTTCAGCTTTTTCCTTTTACAAATTTAAAGTGAAACAACACAAAACACTGCAAACCACAACACAATTAAATATAAATTAAAATATGAAAACAAAAAGAAGATGCATATTCTCTGTCATATGGACCTGCATGAATAAACTTTCTGAATCCTTTATCATCATCAACTGAAAATAGTTGTGGATGATTACTATACCTTTCTAATGTGACGTTGTTGTCCCTGGCTCTCTTTCTCTCTCTCTCCCTCCCGCTCTGTTCCTGTGCTACTGACTGTAACTACTGCCCCTCCCCCCTCTGCCCAGCTTAAAGCACAAGGCTCGCGTGCTGAGTGAAGAGGGAAAAAAGTGCGAGAGAGAGAGAGAGAGTGAGAGAAAAAAAAAAAACACAGCTCGCAATAAGGAGCCGGCTCCCGTCCGCTCTAAGGGCCATTTCATTCGCGACCGACACATCACTAATGTGCTTGCACGCTAGTGCATGAGGAGGGACGGATTTTATGTTTTACCTCTCCAGACACCTTTCTTTTGCAATGTTATGGGTTGTACGAACACTGTGATATGTTTGTAAACACTATGTTTGTTAAGCTGCAGCCGTTCAACCGGGCTTATATGGTTGACGAAGAGAAGGTGTATTAAAGGAAACACTGTGGAATTCCCAATGCCAGTGTGAGCACTGCTATCAGTGAGCTTAACGACAGCCGTTAGCATCATTTCACTATTTCAGTCATAAAAACACTTCCTGTCTCTGTGGTGGTTACACTGACATCATGCAGTTTGTGCTTTGACCTCCAGAGGACGACAAATCAGCACAGACAGAGAGCTCCATTCAAACTTTGCTGCCATCAGTAATAATTCTTCAAATATAATCATCAGTATTTGAGCAGCTATGATATCAGGGACAATCTAGACATGTGTGACAATACTGAACATGTCACATGACACACCTTAAACATCATGTGATCCACTCTCAGTCTGCACTTTCATTCATGACTTCAACAGGTTGAAATGAGCTTTGAAGAAACATCAGTTCAGTGGTGAAATATTGAAACGCTGCAGGAAGAAGAACAACAAAGTGATGACAGATGTTTGTGCTTCAAACTGGAAAACCAGCAGAAATAAATCACAGCCTGCCAGAGGTTTAGGAGTTTCTGAGGGGAACTGGAACGCAGCACAGTGTTTCAAAGCCCCTGATTGTCCTCAAACGCCGCATTAGGCTGAAAGTTTACTTTCACTTCCTGAACTTCGTGGAGTGGCGCTTGTTGTTGGTGTGTGAAGAAACTGTAAGTTTGCTTTGTTTCCTCCTTTAACAGTTTGTCTTTAGGAACTTTACTGTTTGTTCAGCTCATGTTCGATTTCTTCACACAACAAACTGTGTGTGTTTGTATTTCCGGTCTCTCCATTAAAGTCAGTGTGTAATGTTTTCCTGGGTAACATCAGCTGTGTGCAGCTTAGTTCCAGCACAAATCTGCCGCTCCATAGTTCACGGTAACGGACTCACAGCTGGACCAACGAGGCCGAGTGTGTCCGCCACTCTGAGCTACGTTCGTGTTTGTGTACTTGTAGTTTGTACTTTGTGAGTTCACTCAGAGTCCACAGAGGACGCAGCGTACGTGATGACGTCAGCCCTTTACCTCCTTTACTGTCACTGTGATTAATATTTACACACCACACGAGACACCTGACAGCATGTTAACGCTAAGCTAAAGCTAAGCTAACGCTAAGCTAGCCAAGAACCCAGAGTGACGTTAAAGCTGAGTAAACACTGACCCCAGACCAGCACCGTGATAAAGTGAGCTGCTGCTGCTGAACCTGAACAGGTAACAAAGTGATGAGAAGTCAGGCTGCAGGTTTCTACCTGTTCATGTTTCTACAGTAGAATCACTTTGAAGTGTCTTTGTGCTGTTTCATCTTTGATTTGTGTTCATAAACACTCAGAGAAAGATCACGTGACCTCATCAGGATCTGTGTTGGTGTGTGGGGCTGTACCTCAGCTTTAGATTATGGTGATTATGAGACAGTGTTTCAGCTCATTTTACACAGTAACATGAAAGTACTGTTATGAGGAGTAATGAAGTAACATACTCCATTACTTTTAATTAAAGTGTTCTGTGTAATATGTGTAATAATGACTTTTTTGAGTAACTTCATCTCTGTCAATAACAACATTCATACGTGGAATAAAAACACATCAGTGGATCATTGCTGGAGCTGCCTGGACTTCAGTCTTCAGGATCTCAACCAACAGCATCAACATGCTGCTCCAGATGTTTGTGCTCCAGATGTTTGTGCTCCAGATGTTTGTGCTCCAGATGTTTGTGCTCCACATGTCTGTGCTCCAGATGTCTGTGCTCCACATGTCTGTGCTCCAGATGTTTGTGCTCCACATGTCTGTGCTCCACATGTTTGTGCTCCACATGTCTGTGCTCCACATGTCTGTGCTCCAGATGTTTGTGCTCCACATGTTTGTGTTCCACATGTCTGTTCTCCACATGTCTGTGCTCCACATGTTTGTGATCCACATGTCTGTGCTCCACATGTTTGTGATCCACATGTTTGTGCTCCAGATGTCTGTGCTCCACATGTCTGTGCTCCACATGTCTGTGCTCCAGATGTTTGTGCTCCACATGTTTGTGTTCCACATGTCTGTTCTCCACATGTCTGTGCTCCACATGTTTGTGATCCACATGTCTGTGCTCCACATGTTTGTGATCCACATGTTTGTGCTCCAGATGTCTATGCTCCACATGTCTGTGCTCCACATGTCTGTGCTCCACATGTTTGTGCTCCACATGTCTGTGCTCCAGATGTCTGTGCTCCACATGTCTGTGCTCCACATGTCTGTGCTCCAGATGTTTGTGCTCCAGATGTTTGTGCTCCACATGTCTGTGCTCCAGATGTCTGTGCTCCACATGTCTGTGCTCCAGATGTTTGTGCTCCACATGTTTGTGCTCCACATGTCTGTGCTCCAGATGTCTGTGCTCCACATGTCTGTGCTCCAGATGTTTGTGCTCCTGGTGATCAGACTCACAGTTTCATCCTTGAAATAAGTGTTTATATTGTTGTTATATTGTTGACCCACCATTGATCATGTGTCTCATCACATGATCAATGGTGGGTCAGCGACATGCTTTCTTTCCGTCTCAGGTTTAAATATCTGGGACTCTCCACCGTTTGGTTTTAAAACTGAAGAAGCTTCTCGGATGAAACGTCTTCCAGAAACTTAAAGAAGTCTCTATTTTCTTTCTAAGCTCCTTAGATCACATGACCTGGATGACTGAACCTACAGACATATTGACCTGGTTTCTAGGTTACATGACAGGTCAGAGGTCAGCGACTGTAACTCAGTTACTCCTGTTAATGTGAACTCACTGAGTGTTTGTGGTTTACCTCTCAGACTGACTGAAGATGATGATGGAGGAAGAGGAGGACAGAGCAGAGTCTGCAGGGTCCAGCTGTCCGTCTGTGAGGAGTGACCGGTCCAAAGGTCGAAATCCAGACTTCAGTGCTGAACCTGGACCAACGAGGTCAGAGAGCTGAACACACTGAGTTACAGAAATAATTCTGCACTGACATTATAATCAGTGTTGATTCTGGTTGATTGTCTGACTGTGTTTGTGAGCTGAGAGGAAATGAAAATGAATCTGTAACAAAAATCAGTTTTGTCCAGTTTTCCTGTAAAAAGCTGAACTCTAATCTAAGAGGACTGTTACTGACAGGAAACAGCTGCATTATCTGCAGTCTGTGTGATCACAGCTGCTTCAATCATGTTTGTGTCTGCAGAGGTCAGAGGTCACAGTCTGCAGGGTCCAGCTGTCCGTCTGTGAGGAGTGACGGGTCCAAAGTTCACAATCCACTCTTCAGTGCTGAACCTGGACCAACGAGGTCAGAGAGCTGTGATGACTCCTTTACATGTTTGTGTTTCCTGGATAAATATGACCTGAAACATCCTCAGATTGTTACAAAGATTCATTAAAAAGAAAACAATGAAAGAGAAAAGATCCAAATGTTAGACTTGGTCATTTGCTGTTTGAGGACAGTGATGCTCATATCTGTGGGGAAAGTGTGACCTGAGTGGGTTCATGTTTGTAGGGAGAAAAACCTCTGGAAGCAAAGAATCACAGACTCAGAGTTAATACATGTACATGGACGATTGCCTGACACGTTCCGTCGACTACAGAAAGTGTAGGCAAAGCGCGCCAGGCATTCACTCAGAGTTTATTATATACTGTCTTATCTTACATAACACTCATGGGTGGAGTACAAGTTAAGAGAAAAACAATTTCTTCTCTGGTGATTGCATACGAGGCTGCACAGGTAGCCTTGCAAGACAAAGAGGAACAAGTTGATTAACAATCTTGTAATGGGTTGAAACAATACATGTGGGTGTAGTCGAAATTTGAGCAACTTCCTCATGTGGTTACTTTGTTCCAGTTAAAGGATTGCAGGCACGCTATGTACGGGCATTACTGTGCAATTCAAATAAAGCTAACATAAAGGTAATAAGGTAAAATCTTTTCACAATGTTTGTCTTTAAAGAACAGAGCTGCTCTGATTCTCTTTGTGTCTGATCTGTTAAACAGTCTGAGAGGTCACACAGAGACCCAGCAGCTAAAGCCTGGATCATACTGGCTGCTGTTAATGAGACTCCATCAGGACAACACTGAGCCACAGTGGTGTTCATGGAAATCAATCAATAAATTCAACTTTACACTGTATTACCAAAGTACTGACTCGTCTGCCTTCACACACATGTAAACTTGAGTGACATCATATTCTGAGTCCACAGCATTCAATATGATGTCAGCCAAGAGTTCAACATATAACAGCTTAAACTGTTCTAAAAAGGTTTTTTCACAGGTTTAAAAGTGTTTACGGGAATTTTTAACGGTTCTTTCAGAAGCACATACGTGAGGTTAGACACAGGAAGCAGCAACACTGACTGAACACAGCTTTTAGAGGCTAAATTCACATTTTAATAATGAAAGTGGCTTCATGTGTGTGTGTGTGTGTCCATGGTTCCTCCACAGAGTGGACCAGCAGAGCTCAGAGCTTCCCAGTGGTCAGTCTGCCCAGCAGCATCAAACACAGCTGGACTCCATGTTTATGGTCTGTACATGTACAACAACTACTTTATTATTAATATTAATAATAATACATTTATTTATAGGTCCCTTTCAGAACACCAAGGACTCTGTGGACTAAATGACCAAAAGAAACAAACTTTGAAATCAGACGGTGCAAATGTGATCACAGGGAAACGTTTTAAACATCGAGGCTTTAAACAAAAACCAAAGTGAAACAGTTTGTAGTCGAGATCAGTGGGAATGAAGCTGAATAACTGTTTCTTCAATAACTTTGAGAAATAAATGACCAATATGATGGAAATTAGGAGCATTAGCACTTACTAATGATGTGAGTCGACACTCTGCTGTATTGAGACGACCACATTAGGTGGTCCTCAACTGTAATGGAAACCAATGGCTCCAGTCGATCTGAGCAGCTACTAATAGAAACGGGGCCATAGATGTGTTTGTGCTTAATAACAGTGAATCACAGGATTTTTACATTACAGTTAAAATCTCATGTTGTTTGTTAAAGTGTGCAGTTCAGGGTGTGTTACTAAAACTGTTGTTTGCTCACTTTCCAAAGACCCAGCCCCCATAAAAAGCAGCCAAACAGCTCTAAGAGTTACACACACACGCATATCTATCAAGTTTACTCTGGTCTAATATACTTGGATTTAGCTTGAAGAATGTTCCTGTACGAGGACTGAAAATGATTTAAAAAGCAGCCAATGTCCAAAGAACAACTTTGACACACCTTCATAAAGCCTGCAGAGCAAAAGAAAAACTAGCTGAAAGTCTGGCTGCTCTTATGAAAAGTACAGAGAAATTATGTGTCGTTCAACACTTGTGCACAATATAAGAGTTTAAATAAATCTGAAGAGTAACTCAAAATCCTACAATCATACTGAGAAAATCATCTACAGCTAACTATCCAAGTGGATTTGTTTAAGACAGCTCCATCTGCTGGTGGCCCTCTGCAGGTGCATGAAAGGGGCGTGTTTATAGTGAAAGTAGTAGAGAAAGTAAACCCCATGGGAAGGAGGGAGGACTCTCAGCAGCTTCCAGCTCATATTCAGACATTTGACTTCTCACTGAAAGCAGCTAGTTTGAGTGTCTGTACCTTAATTAGAAGAGATAACATGGCCATAGTAATTAGAGTTGATTGGGCAATGCTGTCCTTGTAATGTACTTTATGATTTTTATACATCTGTTTGAGGACAAGTCCCAGTTTTTCTGTAGAGCCTCTCAAGTTGGTGACAGCAGTCAAAGTTCACGTGTAAACCAGAGCAACAAATCAGGTCCAAATGTGTTGTTCACAGTGAGTGGGATCATCAGTATGTTGCTATGTTAACATCCTGCAGCAGGATGTGTTTGGTCAGCTGGTTCACATTTCCTCAGGACCTTCTTGATGTGATGTTCTTCTGCTTCCCTGGCTGCTGTGTCTGTGGGGATGGCGTTTGTTCTGTGTTGTAGCGTCCTGATGACGCCCAGTTTGTGCTCCAGTGGATGATGAGAGTCAAACCTTAAATACTGATCTGTATGCGTAAACAGAGTGAACCTTTAAGACCAGTTGTCTGTATGATCAACTCTGCCACCTATAACATCTTCAAGTTTCTGGCTTCGATCATCAACCTGTTGATAGTTCAGCTCTGAACACCAGTGAAATGTGTCTCCCACTGAAATCGCTGCATTCATATGAACAGAATCAACGTTTTGGGACCGTGGAGTTGTGGAGAATGTCTCAGTTAATCAGAGAAAGTCAAACTTATAATTGGTGAAGAGATTGTGGATGATATGCCCCTTGATCGTAAAGAAGTGGATGTTGTGTAGACTGAAGTTCAGAGTGGTGGTTCATTCATGAAGTATTCTGTTCCAGCTGCTGGAGGACAACATCATCACTTTTGTGAAGAACGAGCTGAAGAAGATCCAGAAGGCTCTGAATCCAAATAAGCCCCAGTGCTTGGAGTTTCAGAGGGAGGATGATGAGCAGAGGAGCAGCAGAGAGGCATTTGTGAAGATCGCAGTGGACTTCCTGAGGAGAATGAAGCAGGAGGAGCTGGCTGACCGTCTGCAGAGACGTAAGAGGATTTCTCACTTAAGGTTTTAAGCTGTTAGATAAATGAGACACTCATGACACCAGTGTGTTAAGTCATTTCTCAGTGGGTCAGAAAATGTCATCAGCGTTTTGTAAAATATATTTGTTGAAGTTGTATTTTTATTATTATTATTCAGAACTTCCAGCTGCAGTTTGTCATCGTAACCTTAAATCTGCTCTGAAGAAGAAGTTCCAGTGTGTGTTTGAGGGCATCGCTAAAGCAGGAAACCCAACCCTTCTGAATCAGATCTACACAGAGCTCTACATCACAGAGGGTGGGACTGCAGAGGTCAATGATGAACATGAGGTCAGACAGATTGAAACAGCATCCAGGAAACCAGACAGACCAGAAACAACAATCAGACAAGAAGACATCTTTAAACTCCCACCTGGAAGAGATGAACCAATCAGAACAGTGCTGACAAAGGGAGTGGCTGGCATTGGGAAAACAGTCTTAACACAGAAATACACCCTGGACTGGGCTGAAGACAAAGCCAACCAGGACATCCAGTTCATGTTTCCATTCACTTTCAGAGAGCTGAATGTGCTGAAAGAGGAAAAGTTCAGCTTGGTGGGACTTGTTCATCACTTCTTTACTGAAACCAAAGAAGCAGGAATCTGCAGCTTTGAAGACTTCCAGGTTGTGTTCATCTTTGATGGTCTGGATGAGTGTCGACTTCCTCTGGACTTCCACAAAACTACAATCCTAACTGACCCTAGAAAGTCCACCTCAGTGAATGTGCTGCTGACAAACCTCATCAGGGGGAAACTGCTTCCCTCTGCTCGCCTCTGGATAACCACACGACCTGCAGCAGCCAATCAGATCCCTCCTGACTGTGTTGGCATGGTGACAGAGGTCAGAGGGTTCACTGACCCACAGAAGGAGGAGTACTTCATGAAGAGATTCAAAGATGAGGAGCAGGCCAGCAGGATCATCTCCCACATCAAGACATCACGAAGCCTCCACATCATGTGCCACATCCCAGTCTTCTGCTGGATCACTGCTACAGTTCTGGAGGATGTGCTGGAAACCAGAGAGGGAGGACAGCTGCCCAAGACCCTGACTGAGATGTACATCCACTTCCTGGTGGTTCAGGCCAAAGTGAAGAAGGTCAAGTATGATGGAGGAGCTGAGACAGATCCACACTGGAGTCCAGAGAGCAGGAAGATGATGGAGTCTCTGGGAAAACTGGCTTTTGATCAGCTGCAGAAAGGAAACCTGATCTTCTATGAATCAGACCTGACAGAGTGTGGCATCGATATCAGAGCAGCCTCAATGTACTCAGGAGTGTTCACACAGATCTTTAAAGAGGAGAGCGGACTGTACCAGGACAAGGTGTTCTGCTTCATCCATCTGAGTGTTCAGGAGTTTCTGGCTGCTCTTCATGTCCATCTGACCTTCATCAACTCTGGACTCAATCTGCTGGAAGAACAACAAACAACCTCCAATTGGACTAAACTATTTAAAAAGAAAAAGAGTTTAAAATCTCTCCACCAGAGTGCTGTGAACAAGGCTTTACAGAGTCCAAATGGACACCTGGACTTGTTCCTCCGCTTCCTCCTGGGTCTTTCACTGCAGACCAATCAGACTCTCCTACGAGGTCTGCTGACACAGACAGAAAGTAGCTCACTGACCAATCAGGAAACAGTCCAGTACATCAAGAGGAAGCTCAGTAAGAATCTGTCTGCAGAGAAAAGCATCAATCTGTTCCACTGTCTGAATGAACTGAATGATCGTTCTCTAGTGGAGCAGATCCAACAGTCCCTGAGATCAGGAAGTCTCTCCACAGATAAACTGTCTCCTGCTCAGTGGTCAGCTCTGGTCTTCATCTTACTGTCATCAGAAAAAGATCTGGATGTGTTTGACCTGCAGAAATACTCTGCTTCAGAGAAGGCTCTTCTGAGGCTGCTGCCAGTGGCCAAAGCCTCCAACAAAGCTCTGTGAGTAAACATGAACTCATCTCTTCATTCTTAAAATCATGGGAAATAAACAAGAGGTGCTCAGTTCAAAGAACACTGCCTTTTAAGAAAAAATAAAAAATAGTCACTTAGTCACATATGATACTTTAAATATTTCATTCCAGCAGGACATGTCAGCATTTCTGAAATATTTTTGTCTTTAACTCTAATCAAAGCACAATCCAGATCCAGCCCATAAGAACATGAGCTCTAATCCTTCAGCCCCTCTGACAGGTTTATTATCCTCAAGTCGTTCACTTGTCTCCAACAACCAGGAGTTTAGCTCTGTTTTTTAAAGCAAATACTTGAGCTACTAGACTGTACCTACATCTTTTTCAGATGTTCTTATTTTAAGGTCTGGTTTGTGGCTCACCTTTGTTGCAATGCCCAATGTCTCTTTTTTTCAAAAATAAATCTGTTACCTCGGTGTGGCCAGAACGACATGGTAGACTTGTAGTCAAGACCGCCTAAACCTAGACCAAGACAAGACCGAGACCAAGTCGAGACGAGACCAGGACCGAGACAAAAAAGTCTTTAAATTGCAGCCAGATGCTGCTTCGTTTACGGGTGTCATGTGATTTTGCTTTCGCACAGCCCTCCCTACCGCTGTCTACTGTCTCACTCACTTACTGAGAGGGCGCACAGACGCACGCCCCACTTGACTGTCGCGTCCCCCACCCTCTCTGTTTTTCCAGAACTGATCGGGAATTAAAACAGGACTACAACAGTTCAAAATCAGGACTATTTAGGACTTAACCAAGACAGAACCAGACTCAAAACTAGATGATAGTAGCACTAAAAATCATCATAGACCTGCACTACACTTATTTTTTTAATTCTACCAAAGTACACTATTTAGATTTATAAAGGTTTATATAATTATTTAGCCTTCATAAGCCTGCACAACTTAATAAATATAGAATTTGAAAAGTAACAAATGGTATCTAAAAAGTTACACTAGGTACTAGATACATGTTCTGATGAGATTAGGCAAACAACCATTTGACTAAGATTTGTGTCTCACCGACTCTTGTTCCATCTGTCCTGTCCTCATTCTCCATCTCCCTCTCTATTCCTCTCTCTCTCTGTTCCTCTCTCTCTCTCTCTCTCTGTTCCTCTCTCTCTCTCTCTCTGTTCCTCTCTCTCACTCTCTGTTCCTCTCTCTCTCTCTCTGTTCCTCTCTCTCTCTCTCTCTCTGTTCCTCTCTCTCTCTGTTCCTCTCTCTCTCTCTGTTCCTCTCTCTCTCTCTCTCTCTGTTCCTCTCTCTCTCTCTCTCTGTTCCTCTCTCTCACTCTCTGTTCCTCTCTCTCACTCTCTGTTCCTCTCTCTCTCTCTCTGTTCCTCTCTCTCTCTCTCTCTCTGTTCCTCTCTCTCTCTCTGTTCCTCTCTCTCTCTCTGTTCCTCTCTCTCTCTCTCTCTCTGTTCCTCTCTCTCTCTCTCTCTGTTCCTCTCTCTCTCTCTCTGTTCCTCTCTCTCACTCTCTGTTCCTCTCTCTCTCTCTCTGTTCCTCTCTCTCTCTCTGTTCCTCTCTCTCTCTCTGTTCCTCTCTCTCTCTCTCTGTTCCCCTCTCTCCCTCTCTGTTCCTCTCTCTCTCTGTTCCTCTCTCTCTCTCTCTCTCTCTCTCTCTGTTCCTCTCTCTCTCGCTCTCTGTTCCTCTCTCTCTCTCTCTCTGTTCCTCTCTCTCTGTTCCTCTCTCTTTGTTCCTCTCTTTTTCTCTGTTCCTCCCTCTCTCTCTCTCTCTCTGTTCCTCTCTCTCTCTCTCTGTTCCTCTCTCTCTCTCTCTCTCTCTCTCTGTTCCTCTCTCTCTCTCTCTCTCTGTTCCTCTCTCTCTCTGTTCCTGTCTCTCTCTCTCTGTTCCTCTCTCTGTTCCTTTCTCTCTCTCTCTGTTCCTCTCTCTCTCTGTTCCCCTCTCTCCCTCTTTGTTCCTCTCTCTCTCTCTGTCCCTCTCTCTCCCTCTTTCTCTCTCTCTCTCTCTCTGTTCCTCTCTCTCTCTGTTCCTCTCTCTCTCTCTCTCTCTGTTCCTCTCTCTCTCTCTCTGTTCCTCTCTCTCTCTCTCTCTGTTCCTCTCTCTCTCTATCTCTGTTCCTCTCTCTCTCTCTGTTCCTCTCTCTCTCTCTGTTCCTCTCTCTCTCTCTCTGTTCCTCTCTCTGTTCCTTTCTCTTTCTCTCTGTTCCTCTCTCTCTCTCTGTTCCTCTCTCTCCCTCTCTCTGTTCCTCTCTCTCTCTCTCTCTCTCTCTCTCTGTTCCTCTCTCTCTCTCTCTGCTCCTCTCTCTCTCTCTGTTCCTCTCAGTCTCTCTCTCTCTTTTCCTCTCTCTCTCTCTCTCCCTCTCTCTCCCTCTTTCTCTCTCTCTCTCTCTCTGTTCCTCTCTCTCTCTCTGTTCCTCTCTCTCTCTCTCTCTGTTCCTCTCTCTCTCTCTGTCCCTCTCGCTCCCTCTTTCTCTCTCTCTCTCTCTCTGTTCCTCTCTCTCTCTCTCTGTTCCTCTCTCTCCCTCTCTGTCCCTCTCTCTCTCTCTGTCCCTCTCTCTTCCTCTTTCTCTCTCTCTCTCTCTCTGTTCCTCTCTCTCTCTCTCTGTCCCTCTCTCTCTCTCTCTCTCTCTCTCTGTTCCTCTCTCTCTCTCTGTTCCTCTCTCTCCCCCTCTGTCCCTCTCTCTCCCTCTGTCCCTCTCTCTCCTTCTTTCTCTCTCTCCCTCTCCCTCTCTGTTCCCCTCTCTCTCTCTGTGCTGACAATCAAGCCAAACACCAACATCATCAAATATACAGTTGAAACCAGATATTTACAAACTCTTCAGATAAAAACACAAAAAACTTTTTTAATTGTAACATCAAATCAGACTAAATGTTTTTTCAGGTTGATAAATATAAAAAACATATTTGTTAACTTTAAGAGTAAAGAGAGAAGCTATCTGTATTTCTTAATTGTAAATGGCACCAAATTGTATTCAAACTGAGCCACACTGATGGAGCTCCACAATTCTTTTCCTGGTGTTTGGTTGACATCTCTTGATTTTCCCATGTCACAGAAACAGGCTCTGTGTTTTGCCTTATATGCATCCACAGGTGTGTCACCAATTTACTCACATACATGGACCAATCGGAAGCTTCTTCAGCTCAGAAACGTCTGGAGTTTTCTTATTAATTAACAATAAACTTAGTGTACATGTACTCCTAAATTTTATGAAAGTGATTAAAATAGAAGCTCTCTCTCTCTCTTTATTCGGACAATTAACTAATTCAAAAGATATTTCAATATTTATTTATCTAAAACAAAACAAGTTTACTCTAAATTGATGTTTAACAGTAAAAGAATAATTAAAGTATGTAAATATCTGGTTTCAACTGTGAATATACTGCTATGTATTGAAATTCATCTTGTTTTGTCTTGATTTAGAGTGCTTTGTTTAGCCTTGGAGGGTAACAACTGAAAATATGAAATAAACACACATGTAAGCAAAGACTCTCTAAAAAAAAACAGCATTGTTGTTGTTCAGCTTTTCATTTCACCATTTGTTGATTTAATTCGAAGAGCAAGTAACGTAATATGAGTCAAGTAATCAGTTTGACATCAATCTTTTGTCATACACAGTCATATTTCCATTATTTGGACAGTACGAATGATTTGCTTTGGTACCTGGTTAAACTTAAGCTCTCCTCTGTCTGCCTGGCTGCACTTCTCCTACAACAACTCGCAGGCAGCAGCTTTCCCCCCCTCGCTCACATGCTTAACTGTTGTGCTCAGTCGGCTAGTGCCTGAGCTCGGATCATACCAAAATTAGGGGGAATTTACGACTGTACGCTATGTGCGTTGAATATTGGTGTAGCTTTTTTTTTATACAGTTGTCAGTCATGCATCTAACTATGAAACAAATTACACTCCAAAAGAACCCGGGCTTCTGAAAAAATGACCATGGCTTAAGCCCAGTAAGCCACCCCCCTGCGTCACCGATGGTTGTCTCCAAATCTCCCGAACACTATGACAATCTGAGAAAGCAAGACCGAGACAACGAGACCAAGACAAGACCAAGACCAAAGTCCGTCGAGACCAAGACCACGTAAAAATGGTCTTGAGATGAGACCGGTCTAGAGACCAAGACCAGTCTCAAGACATCCAACTCCATAACATGGTGAACGCAAAACACAAGCAAACATGAAGGAACTGAATATTACTAGATGTGAAGGCTTTATTTACACACAAGAACTTGACACTTTGACTTTTTAACATGAACTGTGAACTATGGCAGAAGTCAGGTGCTTGAAGCTGTGAGCATGAAGTGGGCTCTGTGGTAGGTTTTGGGAAATGGGTCTTGGTTCCAAAGATAGTGATCTGAGTCACTGTAACAGAGGTAGAGCAGCGTCAGAAAGATCACTGGTGGAGGTTATGGTAAGTGAACAAGGTTATTTTATATCTTACTTGTCAGCAGGTGGAAAGCAACTTAGGGATTGCAGGTGGTGAGGCCTGGGTGAGTACTTGTTAGCTTTGAATCCAGTCAAAGTGGTCCAGTAAGTCTAACAGACGAAAGGCTGTGTGGCTGTGAGTGAATCAAGAAGACCAGCATGGACAGGTTGACCAGGCTTCACCGAAAGGCAGAAACCAGAGTCTAGTGGAAAAACACAGCCGCTCACAGAGCAGCATATGTTTTATTCTCCAGCAAACATTGGAAAAAAAGCATGGACATGGGATTGATGTTCCTCGCAGGTTTTGGGAAAAATGTAAACACTGTGGCACTGTGAAATGGCCTGAAAGCGGAGCTAATGAGGTAACAGGTACTTATTCTTGATGGTAATCTCACTGAGGCCGCTGAAGTAAATGCATGGCCAGAGAGATCCATCCTTTTCCCCCACAAAAAAGAAGTTCCAACTGGAGATGACAATCGTTGGATTATGCCTGCAGGAAGGGATTCCTTAATGTACTGTGTCCTCAATGCTCAGCTCTCAGTCCATTACCCTGACAGAGCTGGACCTGAGTATCAAAAATGTGCAGGATTCATGGGTGAAGCTTCTGTCTGCTGGACTACAAAGTTTAAACTGTAAACTAAATACTCTGAGGTCAGATCAATTGACATTTTGTTTTTTTTAAAAAGAACCAGTTAAACATTTTATTCAAGTTCATCCATATGATGTTGTATGTTAGTAATGTTAAGTTTTCCTTCAAAAATAAATAGATGGCATGTGTAATAGAATAATATAATATCAAACTTTACATAAGTATTATAGATTATCTTTTATATTTCAGACTGAGTGGCTGTAACCTGTCAGAGAGAAGCTGTGAAGCTCTGCGCTCAGTCCTCAGCTCCCAGTCCTCTACCCTGACAGAGCTGGACCTGAGTAACTGTGACCTGCAGGATTCAGGAGTGAAGCTTCTGTCTGCTGGACTACAAAGTTTAAACTGTAAACTAAATACTCTGAGGTCAGATCAATTGACATTTTGTTTTTTTAAAAAGAACCAGTTAAACATTTTATTCAAGTTCATCCATATGATGTTGTATGTTAGTAATGTTAAGTTTTCCTTCAAAAATAAATAGATGGAACATGTAATAGAATAATATAATAGCAAACTTTACATAAGTATTATAGATTATCTTTTATATTTCAGACTGAGTGGCTGTAACCTGTCAGAGAGAAGCTGTGAAGCTCTGCGCTCAGTCCTCAGCTCCCAGTCCTCTACCCTGACAGAGCTGGACCTGAGTAACTGTGACCTGCAGGATTCAGGAGTGAAGCTTCTGTCTGCTGGACTAAAGAGTTCACAATGTGCAGTGGAAACTCTCAGGTCAGGATTCAAACGTTAACACATATGATCATTTAAAATGTGAATTATATTATTGATTGACTTATCAATAAAGCTATTAGCTGAACTTATATTTATATTTGATTGGATTATTAGACTCTGAATTACCGTGTAAAATTTGTCACAGTCATATGTTCTGGCCAATTTACAGAAATTTGGCTAATCTTCCACAATATATACATTTGATTTCATTAGGAACAAAATGTACAAATTACATATTTTGCTGGATATTGGGTATTAATAAAATTATTATGTCTTTAATGACACCACATTTCCATATGTAGGAGGTAACTGGTGGTAATATTTCAGTGTTCGAGTTTTCCTTGCAAAGAAACATCTGGAATTTAACAATACATATTTTAAAGTTTCACTGAGTCAGTTGCCCAGAGAGTGCCAAAAATGTACTTTTT
The DNA here is from genome assembly GCF_056152115.1 of Neolamprologus brichardi. Classification (NCBI taxonomy): domain Eukaryota; kingdom Metazoa; phylum Chordata; class Actinopteri; order Cichliformes; family Cichlidae; genus Neolamprologus; species Neolamprologus brichardi. The sequence continues at coordinate 959,547 of NC_142117.1, forward strand.
CACTCAAACTTAATTTGTTTTTATTTTCATGTAAATCCTACTGCTACGATGAGTGATTGAAAAATCAAAACAACTATTTTATAGAACAAAAAAATTAAGATTTCTAAATCGGACATATATTTTGTTTATTTAATTAGTATTTCCTCAAATGTGTTAAATATATATTTTCTCATCTAAATAATTTCGTCAAATAGTGACTTTCAGATTATTTTACTTGCAATCTTCCGCTGCAGTAATGTGAGTCAGACACTGTTTTCTTTTTTTAATAGTGGTGGAACTGAGTTCATATATTTTTCTTTTAGTCTGCTTATCATCTTTGCACAAAAACAAAAGTGTAGACCAGGGGTGTCGGACTCCAGGCCTCGAGGGCCGGTGTCCTGCAGGTTTTAGATCTCACCCTAGGTCAACACACCTGAATAAAATGATCAGCTCATTACCAGGCCTCTGCAGAACTTCAAGACATGTTGAGGAGGTCATTTAGCCATTTAAATCAGCTGTGTTGGATCAAGGATACATCTAAAACCTCAGGACACCGGCCCTCGAGGCCTGGAGTTTGACACATGTGGTGTAGACTGAATGTTATATTGCATCAGTCAGACTATCAGGCTTCATCTCAGATGAAGGAGTGACTCTCCCATTGTAACAAACTTTGAGTTTCAGCAGCTGAGAGGCAGGAGGGAAGGGTGAGTGAGTGGTCTTGATGCACGCTCAATTATCCAGGTAAGTAAATGTCCAAAAGTTGATTCTGGTCATCTGGATGTAGCGTTTTGTGGGAGAAACGTTTCATCACTCATCCAAGTGACTTCTTCAGTCTCAGCCACTTTTGGGCAAGTTACTTTGAACAAGTAATTAATTATAGTTACTAGTTACTTCTTCAAAAAAGTAACTGAGTTAGTAACTGAGTTACAATATTCTAAAAGTAATTAATTACTCAAAAAGTAACTATTGCGTTACTTTAAAAAAAACGTTTAACCCTCTGGGGTCCAGGATATAATTGGCCATTTGTAACTACTTCTGATGTTTCCTCTACATTTCACCTTTAAAAACTATTTACTTTGCCTTGTTCGGTATCATTCTTTTCAACACAACCTCATGTGTCTGAATCTACAGTCATGTTTTCATTTTGACACACTGTATTAACACAAATGATCTAAAATCAGATAAAAAACATAAAATCAGAGTAGAAAGTTATATTTTTTACTGTAACAACCACAAACAATGAATCATATTTCATAACTTTAAATGCAAATATAAATTGTCCATTTTAAAATCCTATGCACTAGATTTGCAAACAACAGTTATTAGCAGCCATTTACCTTTTATCTTGATTTTTTAGAATAACCGCTTCAAACTGTTTACAGAACAATCAGCTGTTCTTCAATAAGATGCCACAAATTATTTGTGCCACTCCAAAAAAAATAATTTCTGTCCACTATAAAGGAGAACCTCACAGCCTGATACCTGCAGGTCTGACAGCAGCAGGTGTATCACTGCTGTTTCTACCTGGAGACAGCAGTCGCCTCATTGTTCTGACACACAACACAAAACTATACACAACACTACACACTAACTACACAAGACAACACATTAACTACACACTGCAAACACGCTAAACGTCAAAACTCGCTCTCTCTTTTCCTGTTCCTCTCTCTCTCTCTGTTCCTCTCTCTCTCTCTCTCTGTTCCTCTTTCTCTCTCTCTGTTCCTCTCTCTCTCTCTCTCTTTCTGCTCTCTCTCTCTCTCGTCACTCCTAAAACTTCCCTTGTATTTTTTTTTCTCTCATAAGCAGAGAGAGGTCTCGCTGTGCTGTCCTTAGACAGTAAACGTGATGAAACTATTGAGGAAAAAACTCCGCGTCTATATTGTTTATCGTGACTCTGGTTTTACGTGGCCTATCAACACAGTTTACAAACTGGTATATATCACCTTGTTGCTTTGTCTGTAAGTGGTCATGTGATTGGCTTACCATGACTACTTTATTCTCTCTCAGTCAAACAGCAGCACTGCTGCGATTGTTTTGCCCCCTGAGCTCCAGGTGTTGTGCTAGACAGTGCTCGTGATTACCGTCCGCGGGAGGGCACAGCTGCTTAAAGCTGTAGCGTCCAGATTACTTACAGCTACTTCCTGCAGCTGATATAAGATGAGGCTGAACACAGCTTCAACTGTCTGTTTGTTGAAAAATAGTAACGGATTGCATTTTCTTGTTAGTAACTGTAACGGTGTTGTAATGATAGAGATAGTAATTAGTTAGCTTACTCATTACTGAAAAAAGTAACGCCGTTAGTAACGACTTATTCCCATCACTGGTCTCAGCTGACTGCAGGTTTCCAACCCTATAAACAGTGCATCTGCATAATGACTGAAACCAGCCCACTGAAGGAACAATGAGCTGGGAGCTCAGTTCCTTAATCATAATTATGCAAATTCTAATGACCATTGATCAACAACAACTGATCAAGGCCCACTGATTAATGGCCATGAGAACCATTCACAGAGAGTTGGGGAATGGCTGCAATCACAGCATTTTAATCATTATTTTAAAGGCTGTAGATTGGAGCCATTGCTCTAACTGTATGAATGTAACAGGGCTTGGTGCTGATGCTAGCTGCTTCAGCCTTTATTTACACATTATAAGCACATTTAGCTTATTTTAAACAGTATATAAAACAGCTAGTATTGCTGGGACTTTATATTTTCACAAGCTAACATGAGCCAATCAGTGAGACGTCTAGCCATGACAGTTGTATGTTGCTGTGAGAAGAGTCAGGCTACATACAGTGATGCTAGTGTTAGCCATGTTAGCATGTTAGCTTCTGTGTTTTTATAGTTTAGACTTCTTGTTTATTGTTAGCTGCTCTGTTTAGTTGCTTTAGGGTTTCTTAGTTTATTTTTCCTGCTTTATTTTGGTAGTTATCGTGCTTGGTGTCATACGTTCAGTTTGACTTCCTCCCCTGACATTGTCTACATTAGTTTCAGCTGTCGAAGGTTTTATTGAGTGTTTTCTATTTCTTCCATTTGAACAAAAGTGGTGCACTCTGTGCTCGTAGTTGCCGTCAGTGTTGCCAACTCCTCAGTAAGGAAAATTGCTATTGGCTGTCCTAAAAGTAGCTAGAAGTCGCTAAATGATGTCACTGCCTAATTTGCTAATTGGTCATGCTAATATAATTGTAACCTACGTTGTTGGAGACAGAAATAACATCGTGCAAGAGACATAAAGTGAGTAAAAAACGTCCTAAATGCATTTAGAGTTTATTTAAACTACAAATTAAATTTATTTTAGCAGTTATTGTTTTTTTTAATGTCACAATTCCAACCCTGCTCCTTTACCCGGGCTTGGACGGGCAAAAGTGACCCGAAATAGGCACTCTGGTGGAGTTACTCTGTGTGTGTGTGTGTTTATAAGTAGTTTTAAACCTCGTGAACCACAAAACAGCATCACAGTAAAAGAAGAACTGACTGCGTTACAGTCAGTGCGGGAGCAGCAGCTTTGCTCATGCTCAATTCATTTGCAGTTTGGACGCATAGGTGTGAACATCTTCTGCCCTGATAGCAGCTGGGGGAGGAATATCTTCTGCCCGTGAGCGCTTTGGAACGGACGAGGTGCCCACGGCAGCACCGCTGCTTGTTGAGAGTAAAAGCGATACCCGCTTTCACGTCAAAAAGTCGTCATAAATAAGTCTCCCATAACACCAGAAAAAGTCGCTGGATTTGTCGCTAGTCGCTTTTTAGAAAAAAAGTTGCTAAGGGGGTCTGAAAAAGTTGTACATCGCTAAGTTGGCAACACTGGCTGCTGTGTGCTAAGTTCTTCTGTCAAACAAGATGGCGCCTGTGTTTGGCTTTGCCGCTGCTGCAGCTTGCTGGAGGCAACAATGTAGTTTTTCACTGTCGTCAATCATTTTTTGTAATGTCATTTTTGCTCTTTTTTGTTCTGACTTAATTACTGCTGCTTAAAAATATGATTGGGAGATACTGTTAACCCTTTAAGGCCAGTCAGAGCGGAAAACACTCAGTTTTCTACACCCTGTAGATCTGCAACCACATAAGCTAGCGCTTAGGTCATCGTTTTCTTCCACACATAGCTTTGCAAAAGTTGCATGAAAAGCACTTGCAGCAACAAAAAAGTAATATGCCAGAAACACGCTTTGCCAATCCGATCAGCTGTTCATAGCACTTCCTACGTTGGAGAAGATGCCAGGGCGAACTATCATATGTCCGCCATTACCTGCCCAAAACTTGAAGTGACGTCATTTTTGCAGAAATTGTAGTTGTTGTTTTTTTTTTACCTTCAAGGCCTTATAAGCCTACTCTGGTGTTTTTAAAAGTCATGTTTCAGTTTATGCTTTTCTGTATAGTTTCTGGGATGCTTAGAACTCTTCCTCCCCTGGTGTGCTACTCTTCACAACCCGCAGGACTTCCACCCTCAAGAGATGGAAAAGGGGAACGAGGGCCGAAGTCCTGGTGAAACTGAGAAGGTACCAGAGGCTAGCTTCTTGGCTGTGGGGAGAATCCTGGTGCCTGCGTCCACTTCCTCTCCTGACATTTAGTTAATATGTTACGCCGGTGCCTGGGACCTGGGCTCTGTGGCTCAAAAGCAGTTTGCTCACGGTGTGTCCGTCAAACGTTCACTGTTTTTATTGATAACAGCTATGTCTGCTCATCGGTCATTGCTTCCCCCAGCTCTGGAGTCGCTGCCCTGCCCAGCAGGTCCACAGGTGTGCATTGGTCTTTATTTCAAGTGCCGCTGCAGTCAGCTGTTGATTTTGCAGATCGACCATCATCAACTCGGTTGGCCCTGCTTAACGTTCGCTCCATAACGAACAAATCATTTATTCTAAGCGATCTCTTTATTAAAGAGTCTCTAGATTTTATGTGTCTGACTGAGACGTGGCAGCAAAATAAGGATTATGTCCAATGTTCCCTCTAATGTTTCATGTGTCTGAGCGAACACACAAACTCCCTGAGCGGTCCCTTGGATCACTGGATCACGTTGTCATTAACGTGGCTTCACTCCACATCAGCCGCTTTGCTAAAACACTGGTGTTTGCACATGAGGACGCTGTCATAGCCTGTCAACCACGTTGATTAGCTGCTATATACGAATGTGAATCGCATCATTGGCTGGACTATGGGATAAGGTGGCATCGTTCTGATCCCATACTGGAGCAGCCAGTCACTGACTAACACTGCAGAACAGAATTGTTAACGTATTTATTTTAATTTCAATTCAGGTTAGATTAAGTTTTTTGTGCGCAATGCAGATTTCCTGTGTGCAGAGACCGTGTGAGTGGATTGCGCACACGCGCAGCTTAGAGGGAACATTGATTATGTCCACTTGAAGGAAATCTGCCCGGCTGGCTGCTCCGTCATCTGAACTCCGCGTCTTTTAGGATGTGGTGGAGGACTCGCTGTTGTTTACCAGGACAGATTCAGATGCAGTCTGATGACCTCGGACTCCTTTTCTTCATTTGAGTCACAGATGATGGTCAGTTCTCTAAAAAACATTTAATGTATTTTATTCTACCTGATGGGGTCTTTCTAACTGAATTTAACGACCTTCTGACATCCATCATTACATTGGAGAAGGTTGGGAGATTTGAGCCTTCATATTGATGACGCTTCCTGTAACACTGCTGCTGAGCTCATCACTGTCACTGAGTCTTTTAACTTTAGGCAGCATGTTTCTTGCCCCACACATACAAAGGGTCACACACTGGATCTTGTTTTCTCCCTGGGTTTAAATATACATGATGTATGTGTGGAGGATGTCCATGTGAGTGACCATAGCTGCATATTTTTTAACTTGTTATTTTACTTGGATCCTTCATCTCCTAAACTGATGATCCAAAGGCGAATTATAAACCAAGATGCTGCTGGAAGGTTCTCTGCCATGTTTGACCCTCGCATGGCTCGTAGTGACCTCGACTCACGTATTTTATCTTTTAATGATCATTGATAGTATTTTCGCCGTAGAAATTATGTCCTATATTATTGAACCCCCCATGTCTATGCTGATGCTCCTTGAACGCACCACATAGGAACTGGATGGCTGCTAGTCTGTGTTCTCAGTATTTTTTCTCCTCTCACTGCCAACCTGTGTTTCCTTGGTTTATTGCTGTGTGTGAATGACAGAAGCTGGGTTCTGATTATATGATGTTGTGTAGGTCAAATGTTATTGAGTGTGTCTCTTCACTTGCGAAGATGCTAATGCTATCTTACGCTAATGCGCTGCTAAGCTAATTGATGCTAGTTGTAACTAGTGATGGTAAATTTGATTCTTTTTACCGAGTCACTCACCAAAGTGAATCAGATTTGAGTCATTTGATTCACTGAGTCAGTTGACCAGAGAGTGCAAAAAATGTACATTTTCACTCAAACTTAATTTGTTTCTCTTTTCATGTAAATCCCACTGCTAAGATGAATGATTCTAAAAAAAAAAAACAACTATTTTATAGAGCAAAAAAGAGCAAAAGCATTTCTAAAATTAAGCAATTTCCTATCAAAATTGCTTAATAAACATTTATTTTGTTTATTTGTATTTTATGAGTATTTTCCTCAAATGTGTCAAATATATATTTTCTCATCTAAATGTCCACTGAGCTGTGAGCCAGGGGGCGGTAATGCGCCTTAACATTGGTTGCCAACCAAGAAGAAGAAGAAGCTGTGAGCCAGGAGGGAGGGGGTGAGTGAGAGATTCGTTCGCTCGCTCTATGATTCAGCACAGGAGGGAGGGGGTGAGCGAGTCCTGAGTGATTCGCTTATACTTACGATTCAGCATAGGAAGGGAGGGGGTGAGTAGCTCATATGTGCTGTTAGCATGTTAGCAAAGCGATGCTACTGTGAACCGAGGAGCTATTTTCTTGATGTGAGCTTCAACTCAGGGTTTTTTCTTCCAGTTCAGAGCAGAAATGCTTTTGTTAAGAAACTGGCTGTTGTCCCCCCCCACAATTTTAATTATAAGCTAGATACATTTCTACTAATGGAATTAGTTTGCTAACAGCAACAGGAATGAGTCAGTGAGTCAGTTGGGCTTGGGAATCATGATTCACGAGTCAGTAAAGTGATTCTCGAGTATTGAACGATTCGTTCACGAATCGAACATCACTAGTTGTAACCTTGTGTGCAGTGATTGTTGAGGTGTTGGTACCTGTGAGTGCTGAGCACAGTTTCCTTGTGTAATCGTGGCTTTACTGATGGTTCACTTTATGTATCATCACTACAGACCTAATAAATCACCTGAACTTGGAAGTCTGCCTCCATGTTCTTTAACCGGAGCACACCCACCGTACCTGGCCACTCTAAATCAGCTAAACTCCTGGAGACAACACTTTGTCCATTTTATTTAGATACAGTGGCACCTCTGAAGCAAAGTGTTGTCTATTCTTCAAATATCTATCCCTGGATAAATGAAAATACTCAAAATTTCGGGAGATATTGTGGCAAGTTAGAACGTTTATGGAAGGCTTCCAAGCTTGAGGTTCATCGAGTACATCTCAAGGAATCAATATCCTCACTTAACACCATGATTAAAAAAAAAGCTGGAACTGAATATTTTTCAAATCTAATAGCTTCAAAAAAGAACAATCCCAAAGTGTTGTTTGATACAATTATGAAAATGGTCTCTCCTGATATTCCTCGTGTACCAGTCTATACTAAATCTGATTGTAATGAATCTTTGAACTGTTTTGTTAATAAGGTCGCTGCCATCAGCTCTAATATTTCTCCATCATCCTCCCAGTATCACACTGACATGTTGCTTACTTCTGATACCTGCTCCTCGTTTACTCCTGTCACCTTACAGGACGTCAGTGCTCTGCTTGGTCGAATGAAACTGACTTGAAGCCACCTTGATGTAATTCCTCCACCATTTTTCATTAGTGTGTTTGACTCTATTGGCCCCTATATTCTGGACATAATTAATACTTCTCTTCATACTGGCTCAGTTTTAAACAAGCTGTTGTTGAACCATTATTAAAGAAACCAAATTTGGACCCATCTCTTACAAGCAAGTTACAGGCCAATATCAACATGACCTTTGGTGTCAAAGATCTTGAAAAAAACAGTTACAGAACAACTTAACAACTTTCTGGAGAAAAGCAATGCTCTGGACATTTTCCAGTCTGGTTCCTGTAAACAGTCCTCTACTGAAATGGCTTAACTTAAAGTGTGTGGTGACATTCTGATGGCAGCAGACTCTGGAGAGTACACAGAGTTGGATCTCACCTCTGCCTTTGATCACAGCATCATGATAAATAGGCAGAAGGACTTGTTCAGGATTACTGGTGTTGCTTTAAAATGGTTTCAGTCGTATCTATCTGAGAGATCTTTGACTGTCTGTATGAATCATGTGTTGTCTGAAACATCAGTTGTGCCTTCTGGGGTACCTCAAGGATCTGTTTTAGGTCCGATTTTTTTTTTCCTTTATATACTTCCTCTGGGCCACAGGTGTCCAACTCCAGGCCTCGAGGGCCGGTGTCCTGCAGGTCTTACATGTTTCCTTGATCCATCACATCTGATTTAAACGGTTAAATTCCTCCTCAACATGTCCTGAAGTTCTCCAGAGGCCTGGTAATGAACTAATCATGTGATTCAGGTGTGTTGACCCAGGGTGACATCTAAAACCTGCAGGACACCGGCCCTCGAGGCCTGGAGTTCCCCACCCCTGCTCTAGGCCAAAATATCAGACGTTACAATAATATTTCTTATCATTTCTACGCTGATGACATTCAGTTATACTGTTCTTTCAAAGATTCTCAGTTTGATACATTTTCTTGTTTAAATAATTGTCTGTCAGGAATCAAACAATTGTTAAACTTCAACTTTCCCCAGTTTAATACGGATAAAACAGAAACTTTGATCATTGCTCCTGATCACATGTCTTCAGAAATTAGGCAGCAGATCAGTTTTTAGGCCCTTCCATTAAATCGAGTCTCAGAAACTTAGGTGTTATATTCGACAGTTCAATGTTGCTTGAGAAACTCTCTAAACAACTGGTTCAAAGCTGTTTTTATCATCGAAGAAACATTTCTAAACTCAGGCTGGTGTCAAAGGCAGAACTTGAGATGATTCATGCTTTTATCTCTTCTCACTTGGATTATTGTAACGGTCTTTTTACGTGTCTCAACAAATCAGCTCTGGAGCTTCACACTGTACAGAATGCTGCGGCGAGACTTTTAACTGGCACAAACAAGAGGTCACACATTACTCCAGTTTTGGCTTCTCTTCATTGGTTGCCACTAAATTTTAGGGTTCATTTTAACATTTAGTCATAACTTTTAGAGCTGTACATGGTGAAGCTCCTCAGTGCATCTCTGACCTGTTGAAACCTCATGCTTCATCCTGAGCACTTAGGTCTTTAGATCAGAGGTCACTGTTGGTCCCACGGACACACGCGGGGATCGAGCTTTTCAGGCACCGAGGCTGTGGAACTCCCTGCTGTTGTCTTTACGCTGTCTAGACTCCACTGACTCTTTCACAAAGCAGCTGAAGACATTTCTATACAAACGAGATTATGTGCTATATAAACATATTTTACTTACTTACTTGAATAATATTTCATTTATGAATATTTTTTTTATTAAAATATTTATTTTATTTATTTTATCACCTAATTAAATTATAATTCTGTAAATAAGGGTGATAGTGTGGCCTGTGTAGGTTGTCTTCAGGTTCTCTGCTTCCCCCCGCAGTCCAAAAACATGCATGCTGGGTTAACTGGAGTGATTGTGAGCATAAATGTTTGTCTGTCTCTGTCCTAGCTCTGTGTTTACCTGCCCAGATAGCAAGGAAACATTGAAACAACGTTGAGTCAATATCAGGCGACGTCATTGAACCAACGTTGAAGTGTGACGTTGACCTAACGTCACTCTTGCACCCTTTTTTAATGTTGAAACAACGTCAGGTTTTGATGTTGAATCAATGTTGAAACCTGACATTGAAACAATGTCAGATTCTGATATTGAAACACTGTTGAGCTATGGTGTTGATTTTCCACCTCTTTCGCACAGTTGCTTTTTATTAAAACAACAGTTAAATCATGACTGGAAATCTACCTTTCTTTATAGGTATTTTAACCAATACTAAACTACTGCATGTTTCCATCAATACTTAAACCACCTAAACACATAATTGTACTTATTCCTCAAATTGGACACCCTTTATAAAAAAAACAACAACAAATGTCTCACAATGTATCATGTCATTATTAATATCCTAAAATAAGAAAGCATTGCATGTGATGTAACAGAGAAAAAAAAATAAACAAAAAAAGGTCAATAGGCATGTTTCGTTTGCTAAATACTTTATTAAAAGACAGTTTCCTATTTACATTTATATGTTTCACAGAAGTTTGTAATTTTTTACTCTGGGATAGGGATGCATGATGTGCGTTCTGCACCACCCATACCCATACGATCTGGGGCGTATCGGAGCCATTTCTGCACTGCTTGTGCAAAGACAAACTCGGACATAGAGTTTGCCCCTAACTGCTGCGTCAGGCCATCTAGGAAAAAAATACACACACACAAACAAAAAAAGTGAATTAGAGCACATGAATAAGCTCTTGTTAACTGTCTTCAGCGGGGAGAAAGTATGTAAACTCCTAGGCTGATAAACATGAAAGTCACCAGGCGTAAATCTCCAAACTGCCACGTTTGATTCCCAAAGAGCTATGAGCGGAAAAAGTGATAAGTCTTAGCATGGTGTGCCGTGTATCCTTTAAAACAAAATAAACATGGGGTCCTCGGGCTGTACAACTACAACTACAAGGATTAAACAAGCCAAAGACCAAAGACTCCATCTCCAGATTAACCGGACATGAAAGTCTTGTTATTAAGAAAGACAAAGTAATATAGCAAAAAAACTGTAAAACTTACCACCATATATGCATTTGCAGAGCGCTGTATCTTTAAATGCCATTTTTTGCTTTGTCTGGTCCTTGGTTTTTTTCCCTGCCCAGTTGAGTACCGAGGCCAGCTCGTTTGTAATGGCATAAGCCATTACACGGCGGACTCGCACCTCCAGTGTGGTCCCTCCAATCAAGGCAAAGCGTCTCACCTATAGACACATTTTAAGAGATGGAATTAGCGTGTCTCATGTCTTAAATGTGTATGCAAGTGCTTGTGTGTTTAATCAACAGGCCGTTGTTATGTATTTAAATCACATCTGACAGCTATTACACTTTATAGTTACAAAGTGTACATAACCTTTATATACTTACCATTGCCTTATTTGCCTCTTATGATTGAAGAGCTGCCTCTGCATTGTTTAGCTCCTCAATGTTGTGCAAGGGCAAATCCAGAGGCAGTACCCCAGCATCTACCGATTCATTGCAGCAGGGATGGCAGATGGCTCTGACCTCCTCACAGAGTTCGTTAAAAGCTGTCGTCAGGTCTGACAGCATAGCTAATATCTTTTGTGAGGTCGCATCTGTTTAAAAAAACAATTCCAGAAAGATTAATGGCTTAAGCAGTGAGAGGCGAAAAACTAATAAATAAATAATAAAACGCAGTTTACGTGTGGACAAAAGGTGCAAACGCAAGGTAGGTGAGCGTGCAACGTAAAGTTAGGTGAGCGTGCAACGTAAAGTTAGGTGAGCGTGCAACGTAAAGTTTGAATTGAGTGCGAATCGAAGCAGGTGCTCTCCAATCATTAAAAGTAACAAAGTCATTGAACACATCTGTACAGTTACCTTTACGTTTATCAATCATATATCACAGATTTACAATTTTTTGTAGTACTATGCTAAAAAGCAACTACAGAGCGAAAGTCTGGGTCAAGCGCCGAGGCGACGGCAAGAACAAAGGAACCCTCGAAGCGTTAAAGCTAGCTTTGTAAGGGAATATAACGGAAAAGTATGAAACGAAAATGTTTTCTTTGTTGACTTTGTTCGCAGTGCAATTTATTTGTTGCCGGATTGTAAGATGAAAGTAGACACAATTTTGGGCTCCCACATTTTGAACGAAACTTTACATTTACAAGTTTGTTTGTTTTTTACTGTTATTCAAATGCAACCGTGGAAATAACGAATAGAACAAAAGTCATTCATTCTTACCTTATATTAATCGTGGTGCAGGCCAGTGCAGTGCATGAACTGATGCCTTCTCCGGTCAATTCCGCTGAGAGTAAATCCAATGTCCCGCTCTACTGTACAAGACAATGGTTACCTGAAGGGATGTACCACTGTGAGAGGGGGGGCTATGGAATAGTCCAAGTGGTAGCAGCTTTAATTTCCGCTCAACCATAAATCAATGGTTTTTCAACGTGATTGTTGTCACCTTGTCAACTATAAATAGATCAACAATCAACGATGACAGAACAACAGTGAATCAATGTTATTTCAATGTCAGTGTCAGGTTTCATCAGTATTTCAATGTTGTTTCAACATTGGTTTTGTGTTGACATTTCAACCCTGACGATTCTGATGGTTCAGATGGAAAATCAACATCTGTTCAATGTCTCCTCGCTATCTGGGTGGCTACATCACCATGGTTACTGATGCTGAACCTATAACCTGGTCTCGATCAGGTTATAAGTTCAGAGTTTGTGTTTAAAATTGACTGAAGTGCCTTGTTTTCACTGATTCTTTCATTTACAGAAAGCTTTAAGTGTGATATAGATTCAGTCATATCCGACTAATGTCAGTGAATGAGGCCCAGCTGTAAAGTCACAGCAGTCACACTGTATGTGTCTCATTGTCACTGGAGTTTAGGCTCCATGCATTCAGCTGGTGCTGTAGAAAAAGTAGAAATGTTTCTGTTTGGTTCTAATGCTGAGTCTCTTTTACAAAGATGGAACTGCAGCTAATTGTGCTCATGTAGCCAGTTAGTAAAAACCCAAGTCACTGTCAGACACAGCAGACATTTAGTGATAATCTCACTGTATGTGGTCTTTTAGCACCTCCCAGTGGTGAACATGTGGAGTATTGTTAGTCTGGGTGACGAGTGTAACTGTTGAGTGAGACACACCGGACCTGCATGCTGGTAGCTTAGCCACAGCTCAGGTGTGGAGAAGCTGAAAAAGAAGGTTTTCTAGTTCGTAAGGAGGAAAATACTGAGAGGACTGAGTTAAATAGAGGCTAGAGAGTAACACAGAGCAGCCACGAAAGCTGCTCACACAGTTTAGAGAGACCTGTTTGTCAGACCGGCTAACTAGCACACCAGCTGACTAGCAGACCAGCTTACTAGTGAATTGGCGAACTAGCGAACCGGCAAACTAGCGAACCGGCTAACTAGCACACCAGCTGACTAGCAGACCAGCTGACTAGCGAACCGGCTAACTAGCGAACCGGCAAACTAGCGAACCGGCTAACTAGCACACCAGCTGACTAGCGAACTGGCTAACTAGCACAGCGGCTAAATAGCACACTGGCTAACTAGCACACCAGCTAACTGCAGCCACAAGCTGAAGGACGATTAAATGTAGTGGAGATATCAGGGATGACACTGGTGTGTCTGATTCACTCTTTAGCACTCCGGTCACTCCGGTGTGTCAGCCAGAACACCACTGAAGGCCAAATGATCCCAGCGTGTAGAATAAGGAGTTTAAGGTTCGGTTTGAAGCACTTTATTCTTTCACTGATTGATTCTTGTGGGTGTGATCACGTGTGTGGTTTCTTACAAACAGGAAGTACACAATACAAATACATGACAAACAAGATGAATAGATAAGATACATATCCAGTTATATGCATACGTCAGTATAGCTAACATAACCATATATAAGGACAAAGATCACAGTACTACAATGCAGTAATGTTAAACACAAAGGTGTATATCTACATAAATCTATCCTATCAGTGATCAGAGTACTGTAGTATACTTCTACTACTTACACGATATACAAACTAAATGGCATTAGTGTGACTTTAAGTTACCATCAGCACAGACGAACTGATGGTAGTTGTACAAAATAAAGACTTTGCAATTATTGTGAAGGGCTTCCGGTTAAACTAAGATCAGTTGATTACCTCATAACAAATTGTTTGCTATAGAACGCAGCTCCCACTCTTCATTAATATCATGTACTGTAACTCCCAGGTAACCATGGTTACCCAGCCACACCCAGTAGTCTCCAGAGAGACCAACAGCTGGTGCACGGTGTAACGCCGTGGCTTTCGTAGTCTCTCCTTTTTCTACAGCTCATGTGTTCTTCTTGTGATGGTGCGTCTTGAGGCTCATACATGCCGTCATTTGTTGATCCTAAGAACGTTCCTCAGACCCACTTCTTCAACAACACTAATTAGCCTGCAATTTGTAGCTACTCACTTCACTGTGGCGTTTGTTAGCTTGTCTTTCTTTGGTTTATCTAGACTCCTCCCACAAGCTGATCCAACGTAGTCTGCCCAAGCCTCCCACCTCTGTTTTTTTGTGTGGTTTGTTTGCTGCCATCAACAGCGTGTAATGCATTTAAGTGATACTTCAGACATGAAGTACTCCGACGACAAAAAACTCAACTTTGCTTCCAGATAACTTCAGTTATCAACACTGCCTCCTGGAACAGTTTAAAATGAACATGTCAAAGATCTGTACCTGTCTCCATGTTTCTGTCCCCGCCCCTTTCTTACTGTCCTGGGTCATGTGAGTGCTGCAGTAGTATTAGGCCCACCCTCAATGCTCTCATTGGCTGAGATGCATAATGACGCCCATTTCAAGCCAGCACTGGTCAACATCCCTCCTGTGACCCATGGCTTTTATATTCAGAGCCAGTGAGCACTTTCACAATAATCATGATTTTAAAAACTGTGATTAAAATAATTGTTGGTCTTAATCAGTTAAAACCAACAATTGCAAGTTAATCTGTTATTATCTCATCTGTTATTATAATGAGATAATAACAGATTAACTTGCACTAATAATTAGACTTTGGTGACAAACTGATGTGATCTCCATGTTTCCTTTGTTGGACTGTGGGCGAGTGTCAGAACTGAATGTACTGAGTAACACGTAGAGTGTAAATATGTGTCAGTTCCAGTTTTAGAGCTCTAAAGTGCAGCTATCATGTTAGGAATATGTTAGGAATAGACAGTAACACTGAGCACACTGATATCAAATCTTTATTTTACCACTCGCTGCATTCTTGATGTTCATGAATTCAGCAGGTTCATGATTGTCTGCAGCATTAATCTCATATTTCCATTAAAAGTGTTGAATTTGACTGTTTGATGTTCTTTATGATCTCTGGCACCAGTTCATCTGTAGGCTGAGCTCAGTCCATCCATTTAGTGAAATGATGTTTAAAGGTCTCCTTGTTCTGTGAGCGTGCACAGATCCTGAAGCAGAAAGCCTGGGTTACAGAGAAATGATCATCACTGTGATGATGCTCATCATCTCTGACTGGGATTTGAGGTTTTGTCAAAGCAGCAAAGAAAGCCTGGCTATGTTGGACTGGGTGTGGAAGGAGCTCCCAGTTTGAGTTTAGGAGACAGACACTCTTTACTTTGAAGATCAGCTTCAAACTTTCCTTTTTGATAAAGCTTATAGTTCGAGCTGGATCAGGTGACCCTGAACCATCCCTTAGTTATGCTGCTATAGGCTCAGGCTGTTGGTGGACTTCCCATGATGCTCTGCTTTCTTCTTCACTCCCCTCTTTTCACTCCTGATGCTTTTATATGTCACTACTGCATGTCCTTAACTTTTGTCTTCTCTCTCCTTAGTTTGTGTTTTGTTCTTGTCTCTCTGAGCTCATCTCTTCTCTTTCCCCTCACCCTGCAACCAGTCATGGTAGATACTCCTCCTGGAGCCTGTTTTCACTGGGAGGATCTTTGTGTCAAAGGGAGTTCTTCTTCCCACCATCACCAAGTGCTGCTCACAGTGGATTGTCTGATGGTTGGGGCTTTCTCTCTAATATTGGAGGCTGTCACCTTACACTGTTAAACAGCTTGAGATGTTTTGTGTGTCTGCAGTCTGTCAGGCTGTCTGATCACAGAGGAAGGCTGTACTTCTCTGGCCTCAGCTCTGAGCTCCAACCCCTCCCATCTGAGAGAGCTGGACCTGAGCTACAATCATCCAGGTGATACAGGACTGAAGCTGCTGTCGTCTGGACTGAAGGATCCAGGCTGTAGACTAGACACTCTCAGGTATGGAGAGAATGTCTGATAGAGGAGGAAGAGCTGGAAACATTTCCTGTGTCCTTCACTCACTTCCTGTTTGTTTCCTGTAGATGAGACATGAACAATCACACATGCAGGAATATTTTTAGGGACAGACACACTAGTCTAACTGGATAGTACATGGATATTTATGTAGGGGGTCTCCCAGTAGTCTGTTTGCAGGAACATTTAGGTCACCGGTTTACCTGAGATAGTGGTCACTGTGTACCTAATAAAGTGTCAGCCATGTGTATGTTTCCCATGCTGTATGTCCGCAGTGATAGTGACAGAAGGATGAAAGAAGGCTGTGAATCATTTCAGTCTGTGTGTGTAACAAAGAGGCAGACAGGAGCAGCTAACATTTGGAAATGAAAGCTTAAATACTGGAAACTCTACATTCACATTCAATAAATTTGTTCTCAAGTGGACATTTAGCAGCTAATGCTAACACTCTTTTCCCTTGCTTTCTACAACTTGAGCAGCTATTGCTAAGTAGGCCACTTTGCTCTGCTATGGATTTGTGTGAGCATGATAGAAACTCTGATAAGCTAATGCTGATAAGCTAATGCTGTTTATGGGCCCTGTTAGAATCAATATTTCATTCTCATTCTGTTGTTTGAGAACAATATTAACGTCTCACATCATTATAACACATTCACCTCAAATTACTCCCTAATATAATGCCAATTTACATCAAATTAGCATTAGCTGCTCATATTGTTATAAGGAAAGAGAAAGCGGTATTAGCATTTGCTGCTAATTATTCACCCCTAATTAGTCAGCCATTAATGGCAGCCTACTTAGCATTAACTCCTGACATTGTTATAATGCAGAGGAAAAGAGTTACCATTATTGGATAATGCTAATTCACATCAAATTAGCATTAGTTGATAACGATAGACTTTGTATCATTAGCTGCTGTCATTCTTACAAAGCAAACAGTATGAACATTAGCTGTTAATGCTTTTTCATCTAAAATTAGAATTAGCCACTAATGGCGTATTGTTTAAAAGTAAGAAAAAACATTGTTAGCATAAGCGGAAAAGCTTTATCGATCGCTGCAGCCAAACTCTGGAACAGTTGCCCTTCACATCAGGTCGTCACCAACACGCGACATTTTTAAAACCCGGTTGGAAACACATTTGTACTCTGTAACTTTCAATTCTGACGAGTCTTTATAGTAATTACTGTGTATGTTTCCTATTTTATCTCTACTCTGTGCAGCACTTTGGCTCAACCTGTTTTTAAATGTGCTGATAAATAAATGTAGATTTCTTTGAATAAAACAGTGGAGCCGAGCTTTGAGCTCAGTGTGTAACAGTGTGTGTATGAGAGCCATGTAATGTCCATGTGTGCATGCTGACTGTGCTGCTCTGACCCCCCTCCTCCTTTCAGGGTGGAGCCTGCTGGAGTCCGATGGTTGAGACCAGGTCTGAGGAAGTGTAAGTGTGTTTTTAATGGGATTCACGAAAACAAAGCAGCACACATTCAACCATCTTCATCATGTCAGGAGTCATCATCAAAGTGTCAATGAACAGATGATGGATCAATAACTGCAGCTGGATTGTGTTTGTTCTCTCCATCAGATTCCTGTCAACTCACAATCGACACAAACACAGTGAACACAAAGCTCCAACTGTCTGACAACAACAGGAAGGTGACACGTGTGAAGGAGGTTCAGTCATATCCTGATCATCCAGACAGATTTGATGGTTTTAATCCTCAGCTGCTGTGTAGAGATGGTCTGACTGGTCGCTGTTACTGGGAGGTCGAGTGGAGAGGAGAGGTTTTTATATCAGTGAGTTACAGAAGCATCAGAAGGAAAGGAGACAGTGTTGACTGTTTGTTTGGATGGAATGATCAGTCCTGGAGTCTGTGCTGCTCTGATAATGGTCCTGAGTTTGTCAGGCACAATAACAGAGACACATCCATCTCCTCCTCCTCCTCCTCCTCCTCCTCCTTCTTCTCCTTCCCTGTCTTTAACAGAGCAGCAGTGTATGTGGACTGTCCTGCTGGCACTCTGTCCTTCTACAGAGTCTCCTCTGACACTCTGATCCACCTCCACACCTTCAACACCACATTCACTCAAACTCTTTATCCTGGGTTTTACTTCTATCCTGGTGCCTCAGTGTCCCTGTGCTGAGTGGGGTGTAAAGAGTGTCTCCTGTTACAGAAACACTCTGACTGTTGAACAGATAGTTCAGTCTGTACAAGTCTGTCTCTTTCACTCACAAACACGTTTTCAGATTCATGGATTCAATCAGTTGATGTTTGAAACTCTTCTAAATGATTCCTTGTAAACTTCTTCCTCTTCAGTCACAAACAAACAGGAAGTGATGTCACATGTGTTCCTGTCCACACAGCAGAATGAGTCTATTGCTGACAGTGATGTACAAACAGAGTGAGCATTTCTGAGGCCCAAAATAAACTGAGTAGTTCACTGAATGAACAATGGACTGTGAGCTCAGTTCCTTCATCATTAGTATGGATTATATATGTATATGTATTATATTAGTATCATATATATCAGGTGCTGCTGGTTTCAGTCATTGTGCAAATGTGCTGTTTGTAAGGTTGTAAAGCTGCAGTCAGCTGAGACTGAAGAAGTCACCTGATCAGTGAGCAAACGTTTGTGAAAACGTCCAGATGAACAGAATCAACCTTTTGGGATCAGCCAGCAATGCAGCATCATTGTTGTTCAGGTTCAGAGGTTTGCAGGAATGAACCGATGACCAGAAACAGCTGCAAAGTCCAATAAAATACCAGCTGGAGTTCAGCTGCATTTGAAGAAGTCAAAGAAAAGTAAGGATGGCAAAGGGCGATGTTTTCTTCCAAAGAACTGAAAACATGGTCGACGCCTCATTAGAAGAATAATCTGGACATTTGTGAGGAACTCTAACCAAGAAAGCAACACAAGAAAGCAACGTCAAACAGATCCAACAGACAGTTTCCATGACTGGAAGTGTTGAGTGTAAAAATGCTACATTGCATTATTGC
The DNA here is from genome assembly GCF_056152115.1 of Neolamprologus brichardi. Classification (NCBI taxonomy): domain Eukaryota; kingdom Metazoa; phylum Chordata; class Actinopteri; order Cichliformes; family Cichlidae; genus Neolamprologus; species Neolamprologus brichardi. The sequence goes on from NC_142117.1 coordinate 978,627, forward strand.
ATCCTCTCACCACAGGAGGTGCTGTTGGCACCACTGATTGCTGATCAGCTGTTCTCTGATGATCTGATTGATACTGTGAATAACGGGACTCACTGAACTCTGTGACACAGTGAAGATTACAGAGTTTAACTTCAACATCTGACTGACGTCACACAGACAGAAGGATGAACCAGTGAGGCACAGAACACAGTTACTGGAGATACTGGATCAGCTCCATGTGAACCTCTGATGGAGAAGCTGCTGAGCCAGAGAAACATCAGGACATGACAGGCAGCTGCACTTATCTAACAACATGTAGCAGAGCTGATCTATGTTAGAGGATCTATCACAGCAGCTGAAGCCAAAGTCCAACACTGGATAGCAGCTGAGCCTGTGCTGAGTGTAGTGTTACAGGAAAAGGGCAGAAACACTGACACTGGTAGCTCACAGTGATGCTGACTGGGGCACAGAGCTGAATGATGCAGCATCAGGACACTGTTTCAGTCTGACTGACAGAGAAACCTGTAGCTGTATCTACATGTGAGGCAGAGGCTACACAAGCAGCTTTCTATGTTTCACAGTGACTGAGATCTTCAGTGGGGGTGGACATGCTCCTGTACAGACCTCTGAGGAGAACCAAGGTGCAGTCAAAGAGTCCAGTCTGTCCTCACAGATGTGAACATGTGGTTTCATCAGGTCTGCTGTCAGCTAGCAGGCTCACATCAGAATCACTGTTCCTGAAAAACACAGTCTGTGTGACATCATCAGTCAGCTGATCGTCCCAGATCTGAATGGTTTCTGTCTCTACTGAGGAAGTCAGAGAATATCACTGAGGTGTGGATCAGGTCTGAGTGAGCTGTGGAGGGACAGCTTTAAACAGTCCACAGGTCTCACGTCCTGCTCAGTCTGGTAGCAGATACCTCGTATTGTTCCAGATGTGCTGACATCACCAGCAGCAGCAGCACAGCTGTGTGATACGATGAATCTCAGTTATTGATCCAACACACAGTAAATACAAAGATCAGGATTTCTGAGAGGAATCATTATGAGTCTGAACACATGGTCACTGAATGTTAGTCTCCACAATAATAAGCTAACACAACCAAACACAGCTTTCAGCTCTTATTTTGAAACTAGCTTATTTAGAGAGCTGTGATGTGAGCGTGCCTGGCTCTGAGGCACTTGGGTCAGCCTCTGTTGTTTAGAAGTGTTACAGACTGTGAATGACACAGACCTGTCAGTTTTCATGTTTGTCTGTAACACAGCTCAGGGGCTCCATGCTGAACGCATCCATCCAGTGTTATTGATCCAGTACTAATACCAGCATTGGGATCAATACTACAATACACAATCACATGTGTCCACGTGATGTGTTTGACCAGCTTTATTAATTAACGATCAATCAACTTATTTACTGCATCTGAGTCCAGCTTCATTTAAATGATCCAACCATGAAAATGGCATCAGTCTGTTGTTCAGATACTGAGAAGGGACACAAACAACGCTGATCCAGGAGGGTTAGGTCAAACGAGGATTTTAATGCACACACGCGGTGAGAGATGAACACTGTTACACAATCAGCATCGATCTCTGCCTAGCAATACACAAGCAGATGTTTTATACCATCAGGTTTATTTTCATGACGCCCCCTCATACGTCAAACAGATACAATATATGCATAAGCTTCAAAACCACAAACGTTCTGTTAACGACTTTAACAAAGTTTAAAAGAGCATCTTCTTCGCCTCCGTGACAGGTGCTTCTGGTAGCTCATCTCGCTCTCGCTTCTCCAAAACCTCGGGTCATGCTCTGCAACAAACTAGCAATTCTGCACGCACAAAAATGCAGTTACAAACAAAATATATCTGAACTCTCACCTAGAACATAAGCCTACCTACAGTGTGTGTGTGTGTGTGTGTGTGTGTGTGTGTGTGTGTGTGTGTGTGTGTGTGTGTGTCCTGACCTCACTCTGTGTCACCTCTCACCCACTAACGCTCACAACCAGACAGAGGCCACCCTCAGATGTGTAGCAGTTTACTAAAACTATATATATGTAATATATTGAATAAATGCTGTAAATGAATGCCACTACTCAAAGCTTAATAAAAAGGATATAAATGAATAAAAGATAACAATGAATAACCTGGTTATTCAAATAGCATCCTCCCAACAGCTCCTCAAAGTAACTCACACTTAGACTCTTTTTAGTTTCACTTTCACAAGCACGCTCTGCAAAAGCCTGCGCTTCCTGTCTACTTTGGCACAGAGTGTACTCAGAGTTAAGCCTTTCTTTTATAATGCAATGTAATCTGCATATAAACATTTAAGATTATAGATTTAACTCAACAGTTTAAAGTGGTTATAACTGCACCTGTAATAAAAGTTAATTGGGTGCCAATATGTTTAAACATCTGAATACAATATCAATGCTGTAGATTATGTTATTAATGTTATTAATGCAATGGTAATGATGATTGTTAAGGTGAATTGTTAAATGTTTGTCATTTTTATGTTACCATTTGTACATTGTTTTAAGGAATTCTTTCTGTCCTCCCCTCCCCAGATCCTTAAGATTCTGGGAGGGGGGCAGTAGTGTTTTTAATCACAGGAACATCCTTGTGAAGGTCTGTTTGATGTTGGTAAACTTGCTCCCCTTTGTATGGCTTCACTGTGTTATCTAGGGTGTGGGGGAGACTACCCTCTTTATGACCAAGGATGTTCCTGTGCTTTTATGTTATATGACCCTTTGATCAGCAGTATACACACACACACACACACACACACACAGTGCCTTGTCTTTGTAACCAAGGGGGGTTACGTGGGGAAGTTTATTGTGTGAACATTGTCAATAAAAGGAGGCAAGAGGGGGCGGTCGGGGAGGTCATTTGTAATGAGCTGAGATACCGACAAGGCCTCCCTTGCAAGTAAAAAGATCGATCGCTGTTGCCTTGTTTTTCTTTCACAGGAATAAGTTCTGGGATCAGCGGGGTCTGACTTTAGACCCAGCAATGATGACCATGAACAATAGCAGTGAAATATTTCTCTGATCTCCACAAGTCCTACAGAAGCACTTAATGCTAACAGGAAGTCATTTATTAAGGTGGAATAACACAGAGACACAACCACTCACAGTTAACCTGACCCCAATAACTGCATGTGTTGGGACTGTGGGAGGAAGCCGGAGTACCGGAGAGGACGCACACAAACACGGGAGAGCATGAAGCTCAGCACTGAAACAAAGATGGTGGATTTGACCTCAGGACCAGGTGCGTAATTTCCAGGGGGGTTACGGGGGTCATGACCCCCCAATAATCAGATCCAGCCAATATAATTTCATCATTCCAGTTTATAAAATTATGAATTATCTTGAGTTTCTTTAATCATTTCAATTATTATCAGCAAAATAGTTTAATGTTTAATCATCTAGTAATGTAACCCCGCCTCCTCCGCCACGTACTTGGTATTACCCAACCGGCTTTCTCTACCAAACCTTCACTGTTTGCTGTGTTTGTTAGCGCAGTCGCTGGTGCCAGAGACTGCCAGTGACTTCAGTCTGAGGGTTTGAAGTTTCCATGTCTGTGTGATGTGTGGTGTGAAGGCTGCTGGTTAAACTGGGACTCACTGGTTAAAGCACTGAGTGCTCATAGAGAGATGCTCCATGAGTCCCAGTACAGACTACAAACATGGTGGAAACTTAGCTTTGATATCCACACACTCTGCACGTCTGTGAGTAACTGTGATGAAGATGTGCAGAGATCTGTGTACAAACAGGAGAAAGACTGTAAAGACTCTGTGCTTCTAACAGCCTCTGTTAACATATGTGAGGCTGTTTGTTGTTGTTGCCATGGAGCTTTTCACTGTTTGGGTCAGCAGGTCATGTGATCAGGTTTGTTCTGTGAAAGCTCGACGATGGTTCAGTGTCAGGGTTTGTTTGCATTCATCAATAAATATCTAAATAAATCAAAGACTCCATGTTTTTTCTTTCATCATGTGACCTCTGCTCATCCATCTCTGTGTGTATCAGGATACATTTAGTTCATAATACACAGAAAAATCAGAGTTATTACCTGTAATAAATGTGAAAGTAAAGATTCCTGCAGTGATAACCAGGCAGGACTGAAACACATCCAAGCTGTCACCACGGTAACAGCACCGTCCATCCACAGGTGAGGGGAGGAGCAAAAAGAGGGACTTTCACCATACATACATACACCACAGTTGACAGGTAACCCTATTGGAGTCGCCATAGTGACTAGAGATGGCACGATACCACTTTTTTTATGTCCGATACCGATATCATAAATTTGGATATCTGCTGATACCGATATGAATCCGATATAGTGTTTTTAATCAATAAAACAGTTTTTTTAATATCTTGCTGCATTTTGCCTAAGTTTATACTCAAGTTTAAAAAACAAAACACTAAAGCTATTCTGTTAGACCTGTATGCAAAAAAATATTTCATAGTTCAGCAACACTGATCAATCTAATAAACTTAAACCTGCTCCATCCTCCCTATTCTGGTATTTTAAAGAGTACTTAGCGTAAATATTAAGCAAACTGACTAACAGGGTCCAACTCCCAGTAACAAAAAAAAAAAATAGGGAACCACCCCCCACCTCATGATGCTTAATCGACGTAATCAACCTTAATTTGATGCAGTGTGGGGAAAAAATGCACAGAAATCAATTATTTTCCAAGAAATATTAAAAAGATTTAACATCTTTCTTCAACAGAACTGCAGACTGCACAGATGGTACCTTCCCAAAGGAAAAAGTACAATAGCTTACTAGGTCTCAATGGAAAATTGTACTTAGTAGTCAGTATAATCTTTTAATAATATAAGTTTGCATATGGTAGTGATAGGATGTGCGATCCTTAATAGTCTGCAAAAGCTTTGCGTGCATTCCAGAGTGCTCTGGCGTTCACCCCCACATCCTAGGAGCACGGGAAAGGTCGTACCTTGTCTTATTGTTTTACGGTAGGATTAACGTAGCTATGTCAGTTTTAGTCTAAGTGCCTTTTTTACATATAGATGAACTGTTGGATTTTCCAGACCAGCAGGTTAAGGGAAGTCGTTTATGGGTTCACACTCTGACACACACACATACATATACACCTCCACATTCCAATGTAAGGAACAAGCACCCACTGATGTATAAATAAAGACCAGGGCAGTCCTCAGCGCGAGTCTCTGAGCCTCACTCTTGTGCGTGCGCTCTGGTGACTGCCCTTGCTAGCAAGAAAAATGTGTGTTTCTCTGATTCTCAGCTGAAGAAGTGTTTTAGAATACATCTCTTGACATTATTTGGTCCTTCGTAGCCGGATCAGAAAATATCAGAACTGTTATCTGTGACTCTGTTCCACTGCTTTTACCTAACCTTTTACCTGTATCTCAAAGACCTGCTTTAGTTGGATGAGCAGGCGACCACATTGGTTTGAGTCCGACCTGCGGCCCTTTGCTGCGTGTGTCCCCCTCCTTCCTCTTCACCGTGTCTGTCTAATAAGGCCAAACACAGACTGTAGGCTTAGCCGTGGTTCTGAAAGTCCAATGGAAGGTCAAAGTTCACGACCGGCAGTGTTGTGACATACATACCTACTGCATGTAGAGTTCACCTGAGTGTACAGTGACAGTAAGATGTCTTTGCACAGGTGAAACAGCCCACAGTGTTGCAGGGTTTCACAGGGTGCTGCAGCCTCCAGCAGTGGGCCTTCTCCAAACGTGACACTTAAATACTCGCTGTGTCAGCATCACAACTTTATATTGCTGCTGCTAAAATCAGTGGTTACAGTGATCAAAGTTCATTTGATATCATACTGCAGCTCATTGCAATGCCATGATGCATGAGTGCTCATCATTTGGCTTCTGGTCTTATGACAGGACCACAGTCATGTGGACAAAAAGTACACGGCTGCTTTGAACTGTGTGACTTTTGAATCAGTTGACATGAAATGTAACAAAGATAATGTTACACAATGTGTTTTGTGCTATTAGACCTTGGTCTCTTTGAGTAATATGTGACAGTAGCTTCTTTAAAAAAGACACTAAGAAAAAAGCCTTCATGAGTATCTGCAGCGTTAAGCCAGTGCAGACTTTCAAATCCCATCTGTCTCACAATGGCTTCATGCTGACAATCCCAAACACACTGCCAGTGCAGTAAAAGCATATCATGATAGAAAAACACACAGTGGGTCATTGTTGTGGACTGGCCACACTGGACCTGGAGCTTCAGGTTAAATATTCCCAAAGAGACGAGAGCTCGTGTGAGACAGGTTAGGCTGTTTGGACCAAATCTTTGAAGCTCGTTAGACCTGTACAGGCTGCATGTTTCATACATTGCTCCCATTTAGTATTTTCCTAGGAAAACATAAAGAAATAAGAGGTGGCTACTGTAGCTGTTATCTTGTAGAATTAATATATTGATGTAAAAATAGTAAAACATGGGGTGTTTTGCACTTGGACCTACATCCATATGAACCTGATAACCTGCTGATGGCTAAATGATGTCACAGGGCTGTTACTGTCAAAAACACTGAGACCACTTACACTTTTTCTGAGTCTGGGTTGATGTCATTCAAACAAAGAGTTCATACACAAACCATCAAAATTCAAGTCTGGCACCAGTTTTGCCACAAAGCAGCATTTCGACGTCTTTATTGGGCAACAAACAAAAAAGAAACGATATAATTATATGCAGAGACCTGGAGTTGACTGTGTGACTATGACAGGGATGGGTTTAAACAGAATCTTTAAGCTGAAGAAATGAATGAACTTTAAACAAACTGCTCTCCCAACAAAGAGCAGCCTCCCCAAAAACACACCGTCGGCTGTTTGAGTTGAAAGCTCCCAGTTCTGCTGTGACAGGGACTACGTCACTGTCTTGCTGTCCAATCGTGTCCCTCAGCTCCTTCTTCTGCCTCGTTCTCTGGTGGAGACATGCTGGAGTACTTGGTGCAGACGGGGAACATCTGAGAAGCGGACGGCCTTTTGGCTACGTGGTTTCACCGAGCCAACAGCAAGGAGGACATGTACAAAGCGCTCATGGGTAAAAACACCCAAACTCACACAGACAACACTGCATTATTTGTTGGTGTTGGTGCCTGAACCTACAGTCAGGTACAGACAAAACACCGCCTCCTGTCATCTTTTCAGGTGACACCATGATCTTGGAAGCTGACGTCACTCTCATGGGTTATGGGACCCCTGATGAAAAGCCAGTGCCGATCATGGCACACCCTCCCGACATATATAGTGACAACACTCTCGACGAATGGTTAGATGCTGTACTGGCTTCTGGAAAAGGTTCAGATCAGAGCTGTCTCCACAGAACATTCATCAGATCAGTTTTTAAAGGCGTGTTTGTTTGCAGGCATCAAGTTGGACTTTAAGGCTCTGGAATCAGTGGGTTTGTCACTGGACCTGCTTAAACAAAAGGAAAGCAACAAGGGAATAAACAGACCTGTGTGGCTGAATGCAGACATCCTCAGAGGCCCCAACGTCCCAAGCTTTGTTGCTCCAGTCAATGGAAGCGGGTATGAAATCCTAGCTAGACCGGACACAGACCCTCGGACAGAGTTCAGAGTTAGGAAGAGAAAATGTCTAACATCTAAAGACTGATTGGAAGGTTGGTGGTTCGATCCCTGGCTCCTCCAGTCTGCATGCCAAGTGTCCCTGGGCATGATACTAGCCCCAGGTTGCTCTCCGATCTCAGCATGAATGTAGTTAGGAAGCACTAAAAGCTTAGAAGAAAGTGATTGGGTGAGCGTGGTGTGGAGAACTTGGGAGAGCAGGAAAGCGCTATGTAAGAATCAGTCCATGTCTCCCTCTTTTTTCAGGTTTTTGGAGCTCGTTCAGGACAAGTTTCCAGATGTGACTTTGTCTCCTGGATGGAAGGTATAGCATGCTCACAGTAAGAATCCCATTGAACCACTGTAGCAGGCATGTGACGAGGCTCTGGGAATGTTCCTGTCAGAAACAGGAAGAGACTCGAGGAATCCTGAACTGATATTTATGAGACAATTCAAAGAAGAATTTTAACTTTGAGCTTCAAAACAATCCTTTGAGCTAAAGTAGACAAAACAGCTTTTATGTTCTTGTGATCCCTAAAATTAAAGACAGTTGGATTAATGTTGGCATACATTACCCATCAAGAGTTTGGACACCTTCTCATTTAATGGTTTTCTTTATTTCTACTACTTTCTACACTGCAGATACTGAAGACATCAAAGCAAGATATATGGAATTATGTAGCAAAGGAAAAATGATAACTGTAAATGTATTTTAGATTCTTGTAAGTAGGCGCCCTTTGTTTTGTTGACAGAGCTGCGGCCTTCTCTCAGCTTCATGATGTCGTCACCTGAGATGGTTTCACCTCACAGGTGAGCCTGTCAGGGTTCATTGGTGGTGTTGGGACCATCAGTCGTGTTGTGCAGAAGTCAGGGCTGTTAGCTGTGTACCAACCTATTTGACAACTGTGGAAATTCATATTATGGCAAGAACCAATGAGCTAAGTAAAGAGAAACAACAGCCCATCATTACTGTAAGAACTGAAGGTCAGTCGGAGACGTTGAATGTGTCCCCAAGTGCAGTCAGAAAAACCATCAAGACTACGATGAAACTGTCTGACATGAGGACGCCCCAGGAAAGGAAGACGAGGAGTCCCTCTGCTGCTGAGGATACATTCATCCGAGTCACCAGCCTCAGAAATCACAAGTTAACAGCAGCTCAGATTAGAGCCCAGATAAATGTCACACAGAGCTCCAGTAGCAGACACATCTCTACATGTTCAGAGCAGACTGTGGGAATCAGGCCTTTATGGTCAAACAGCTGCTAAGAAACCACGACTAAGGAAAAGCAACAAGAAGAGATTTGTTTGGGCCAAGAAACACGAGGAGTGGACATTAGACCATCTGTGCTTTGGTCTGATGAGTCCAAATCTGAGACCTTTGGTTCCACTTTGTGAACGATGGTCTCTACATGCATGGTTCCCACTGTGAAGCATGGAGTTGATGGTTTGCTGGTGTGGGGGGCTTTACTGGTGACACTGTTGGAGATTTATTTAAACTGAAGGCACACTGACCCAGCATGGCTACCACAGCATCCTGCAGCAACATCCCATCATGTAATGTTCAACAGGACAATGACCCCAAACACACCTGCAGGCTGTGTGAGGGCTGTTTGACCAAGAAGGAGAGTGATGGAGGCCTGGCCTCCACAGTCACCTGGCCTGAACCCAGTGGAGATGGTAAACACATGGTTTATATTTTTGACTGAATAACAGCTGTACCTGCTTTATTTCTTTAGGTACTCTACATTCACCAGCTCACAAACGAAACCTACTCCAGAGCCATGGTGGAAGAAATGTATAACATGATCAAAGACGTACCTCAAAGGGTGAGTGTGAATCCAGGTTTCAGTGGTCCCAGTAGGTGTTCAACACGCTCCCATCCCAACACGCCTGGGACAAATCGTCGGTGTGTTACGTGCTGGGATGAGAACGCTCTGAGGTGTATAACCTGATTTTAACGTGCCAGACTGAAACGCCCGGGCAAAGCACGCTCTCAAAGTTGTACTTTACATATGCTAGCGACATCTGGTGGTAACATTATGATTGACAGTGTGGCACTGTGGCGAGAAACACCAAGAAACTGCCTCAATTGTGCCACGAAGCATTCAGAGATCCCTCATGAGTTTTTTCTGAAGGTAATTTTAAAGTGAACTTGATGTATGACGTCATGTGGCAGCTGAACCTTTGTGTTCACATCGGTCATCAGGATGATGTTCTTAGTGACTCTTGGTGGCAGAAAAGCTGGTTTGAACATTTCTGAACCTGCTGATGTCCTGGGATTTTGACCGTTACAGTAACAATTGTGAAAAACAAAAACTATCTGTTGTTTTGGTAGAAATGAAAGCGACAGAAGTGTTCACAGCTGTGCTGAGCAGAGAGTACAGAGCACAGCTGCTTGATCAGAAATCAGTGTTTGAAGCCGCAGTGGACAGAGGCGGCGTGTTGGACAACGGGGAAGTGACTGCTGCAGAGGTGCGGCAAACATTTGGCCCTTTGAGTATCAGTCGTGGTCACAGCCTGTCCGTCCCTTCATAGCTACGATCTCCTATCACCTCATGATAATGCAGCATGTCACAGATCAGCTGTTCATCCTGATGATGTCAAACTGTAAACCTGCACATGCTGCTGTCGCACCACCTTAAAGTCACACTGAGTCTGTTTCACTAACAGGTGGGGGCAGCGGGATGCTGGTCGTTCGTGTGACCTCTGACAGCAGTCGACCTGGAGTCCTTCTGGTAGAAGGTTCTGGAAGGAGCTCAGAGCCCCTCACACTGCAGGTATCTGTAGATCACCAGCCAACCACCAGCTTGGTTACATTTTTATTAAGGCCAATCATGTGTGTGTTCTCAGGATGTTATTCAGACCCTCGGGCAGACTGCTGATGCCTCCTGGGGAATTTACCTGAGGGTCCATAGTCAGCAGCTTCTGGAGGCTTCTCTTCACCTGCTGCAGTCAGCCTACAGGGCCGACGAGCTCCACAGGCCTGTGTGGATCAGCATGGAGGGCTTACAGAGCAGCGACAGCACAGCAGTAAGCACATCTGATCCCACCTGAAGCAGAGTCTGCAGACAGTACGTTAATAAATAACAGAGCAGACGCATGTAACGTTTAACACACCTGGCTGGAAATCCATCAAACTAGAATCGAGCAGGTGTAGATGTTGGAGCCTCCTTTTGAGGGTCCACCCTGGCTGGGAAACTCATCACACCCCCACAGAAAGAGTTATTTGAGATTAATGTTGGAATTGTAGCAAGCTTGAGTTGTATAAGCTGCCATGTTTGTCAGACGGTCCCCAAGCAAATGCATCCTCTGTTCTTCATGAAGGCTTTTTAGCTGCTCAGGCTTGGTCAGCAAACTCAAGTTCACTACCAATCCAACAATGTCCAGTGCCGATCCAGTTAGACGATGGAAAAGTGTCATTTTTAGGCGCTGGAGCGTTCTTGCTGTTTCATAGTCTTCCTCCTCTTTGCTCCAGGTCTTTGTGTCCACAGTCGAGCGCCTGTTTCCATACGTCACTGTAGTCCTGGCTGAGCACAAATGGCCTCCTCGGATCCCAGCGGCGGTGTCGCAGAGGGTGGCTCTACACCTGAATGCAGCATCGCTGCCCACGGGGCAGGAGCAGCTTTATGCTTTACTGGGAATGATGGACAAATACGACTTTATCATTGAGGTGGACACAAAGAAAGGTGGTGAAGCTGCCGCTGTGGTGAAGGAGCTCAGTGCACAGCGTGCAGGGAGAGCAAGCAGAAGCCTGTATATGCCTATTAATTAATGAAAGACCAAGACAGACTTTTAATTCATTTGAAAGCCTGATGCTTAACATTATCCACCCCAGCTGTGAAACTCAGAAACCAGTCTTACTTGTTATCATCTATCGTCCACCTGGGCCTTACACAGAGTTTCTGTCTGATTTCTCAGACTTTATATCTGATTTAGTTCTGAGCTCAGATAAAATAATTATTGTGGGTGATTTTAACATCCATGTAGATGCTAAAAATGACAGCCTCAACATGGCATTTAATCTGTTGTTAGACTCAATTGGTTTCTCTCAAAATGTAAAAGAACCCACCCACCACTTTAATCACACTCTAGATCTGGTTTTAACATATGGCATAGAAACTGAACATTTAACAGTGTTTCCTGAAAACCCTCTCCTGTCTGATCATTTCTTGATAAAATTTACATTTACAATAATTGATTACGCAGCAGTGGAGAGTGGACTTTATCAAAGTAGATGTCTTTCTGAAAGCGCTGTAACTAAGTTTAAGAATATAATCCAGCCACTGTTATCATCGTCAATGCCCTGTACCAACACAGAGCAGAGCAGCTATCTGAACGCTACCCCAACAGAGGTCGATTATCTTGTTAATAATTTCACCTCCTCACTACGTACGACTCTGGATACTGTAGCTCCAGTGAAAACTAAGGTCTCTAATCAGAAGTACATGACCCCGTGGTATAATTCTCAAACACGTACCCTCAAGCAGACGACTCGTAATCTGGAGAGGAAATGGCGTGTCACAAATTTAGAGGATCATCATTTAGCCTGGAGAAATAGTTTGTTGCTTTATAAGAAAGCCCTCCGCAAAGCCAGAACAGCTTACTATTCGTCACTGATTGAAGAAAATAAGAACAACCCCAGGTTTCTCTTCAGCACTGTAGCCAGGCTGACAAAAAGCCAGAGCTCTTTTGAGCCAACCATCCCTTTAACGTTAACTAGTGATGACTTCATGAACTTCTTCACAAATAAAATTTTTATCATTAGAGAAAAAATTACCAATAATCATCCCACAGATGTAATATTATCTACAGCTACTTGTAGTTCCATTGATGTTAAGTTAGACTCTTTTTTTCCAATCGATCTTTCTGAGTTAACGTCAATAATTACTTCCTCCAAACCATCAACGTGTCTTTTAGACCCCATTCCTACAAAACTGCTCAAAGAAGTTCTGCCATTGATTAATTCTTCGATCTTATATATGATCAACCTATCTCTAATAATCGGCTATGTACCACAGGCCTTCAAGGTGGCTGCAGTTAAACCTTTACTCAAAAAGCCATCTCTAGACCCAGCAGTCTTAGCTAATTATAGGCCAATCTCCAACCTTCCTTTCATATCAAAAATCCTTGAAAGAGTAGTTGTCAAACAGCTAACAGATCATCTGCAGAGGAATGGTTTATTTGAAGAGTTTCAGTCGGGTTTCAGAGCTCATCACAGCACAGAAACAGCTTTAGTGAAGGTTACAAATGATCTTCTTATGGCCTCTGACAGTGGACTCATCTCTGTGCTTGTCCTTCTTGACCTTAGTGCAGCATTCGATACTGTTGACCATAATATTCTATTAGAGCGATTAGAACATGCTGTAGGTATTACAGGTATTGCACTGCAGTGGTTTGTATCATATCTATCTAATAGACTCCAATTTGTGCATGTAAATGGAGAGTCCTCTTCACACACTGAGGTTAATTATGGAGTTCCACAGGGTTCAGTGCTAGGACCAATTCTGTTTACATTATACATGCTTCCCCTAGGCAGCATCATTAGAAGACATAGCATACATTTTCACTGCTATGCAGATGACACCCAGCTCTATCTGTCCATGAAGCCAGATAACACACACCAATTAGTTAAACTGCAGGAATGTCTTAAAGACATAAAGACTTGGATGGCCACTAACTTTCTGCTTCTCAACTCAGATAAAACTGAGGTCATTGTACTCGGCGCTGAAAAGCTTAGAAATTTGGTATCTAACCAGATTCTTACTCTGGATGGCATTACCTTGGCCTCCAGTAACACTGTGAGGAACCTTGGAGTCATTTTTGACCAGGATATGTCCTTCAACGCACATATTAAACAAATATGTAAGACTGCGTTCTTCCATTTGCGCAACATCTCTAAAATTAGAAATATCCTGTCTCAGAGTGACGCTGAAAAACTAGTTCATGCATTTATTACTTCCAGGCTGGACTACTGCAATTCATTATTATCAGGATGTCCAAAAAACTCACTGAAAAGCCTTCAGTTAATCCAAAATGCTGCAGCAAGAGTACTGACAGGGACTAGAAAGAGAGAGCATATTTCTCCTGTTTTGGCTTCCCTTCATTGGCTTCCTGTTAAATCCAGAATTGAATTCAAAATCCTGCTCCTCACATACAAGGTCTTAAATAATCAGGCCCCATCTTATCTTAATGACCTTGTAGTACCATATCACCCTATTAGAGCACTTCGCTCTCGCTGTGCAGGCCTACTTGTTGTTCCTAGAGTATTTAAAAGTAGAATGGGAGGGAGAGCCTTCAGTTTTCAGGCCCCTCTTCTGTGGAACCAGCTTCCAGTTTGGATTCGGGAGACAGACACTATCTCTACTTTTAAGATTAGGCTTAAAACTTTCCTTTTTGCTAAAGCATATAGTTAGGGCTGGACCAGGTGACCCTGAATCCTCCCTTAGTTATGCTGCAATAGATGTAGGCTGCCGGGGGATTCCCATGATGCATTGAGTTTTTCCTTTCCAGTCACCTTTCTCACTCACTATGTATTAACAGACCTCTCTGTATTGAATCGTATCTGTTATTAATCTCTGTCTCTCTTCCACAGCATGTCTTTATCCTGTCTTCCTTCTCTCACCCCAACCGGTCGCAGCAGATGGCCGCCCCTCCCTGAGCCTGGTTCTGCCGGAGGTTTCTTCCTGTTAAAAGGGAGTTTTTCCTTCCCACTGTCGCCAAAGTGCTTGCTCATAGGGGGTCATATGATTGTTGGGCTTTTCTCTGTATCTATGAAGCGCCTTGAGGCGACATTTGTTGTGATTTGGCGCTATATAAATAAAATTGAATTGAATTGAATTGAATATTCTACCTCAGTGATCACAGCAGGTTTCAATGTGCTTTTATATTCAAAGTCACCACAGAGTCTCAGTTTGTCTCAGTGTGTAGATAAATGCTGCTGCTTTGGGTCGCTGAAGTTAACATCATCATACTGTATATATATGATTCAATGATTATTATAACATTCATAATAAATTCTATTAAAGGAACCAAGTCCAAAACCAGAATTAGCCTCTGAGCCTGTGTGAGCCAGTCCAAGGTTTGTGATTGGCTACAGCAGCAGCTGACCACAGCACACACATATGAAACGCTCTCCTGCTGTAGCTAACACTTCACATGCAGCCCGCCTCTCTTACTGACTGCAGCACTGCATTTATTTGCATCCATAAATCTTTAAAGTGTCACAGGTGACATCAGTGCTCTCAGTCTCACTCGGTACTTTTAATGCTGATTTTTGAACGTTTACAACAAAGAAAATCATCCATCACTCGATTAAAACAAGAAAAAAATACAACACAACACTTTATTGTAGTTCAGTGGAAAAAGTGAATATTCATGTTTTAAACCAGCACGTCATGTTGAACTGCAGCAAACAGTTATAGTGTTAAAATGAACCTGCATTAAGTACAAGCCCACACCTGTACAGCTGTTACAGTCATGTACCTCAAACATGAACAGCAGCTTAACAACTCAGTGACTGACACAGCGGCTGATTTTACTCACTTAACAAGTAGATTTTTACTGCTGACCTTTGTATCAATCCATGAAATGATCATAAAGTCTTCCCACCACATAAACCAAGCAGGCTGTCCCTACAGTGAGCGTCTGGTGCTGAGGAGAGCCTCGGACAGGCTGCTGCCGCTGTCACAGTCTGTTCCTGGTCAAGTACTGGCTGCAGGAGCAGAAGGTGTGGTAGAAAGAGGAGGACAGGCCGGCAATATCTGTGGAGATGTAGGGAAGGACCTCCGGAGACGCCTGGTTAAAGTAGCTGATCTGAAAGAAAGATAACACACTAATAACAGCCAGCTGTGATAAGAGTATATGTACGATGCTGTTGTTCTCACCAGTGACTTGTTGTCTTTGGTCTCCAGTATGGTGAATCCAGCACACAGAACCTCTCCTCTGTTATAGCCTTCAGTGGGAGGCTGAGTGGGCAGGGACACTGAGCGTAGGGCGATGACATATGGGTCTCTGAAGGAAAACAGAAAGGGAACGCATCAGGAAATCCTGCAGGACACAGGTGGATGGATCTGGTTCTACTGACCCGCTGCCACATGGCTTCCTTTTGGAGGCCAACAGGATGAAGTCCTGGAGAATCCCTTTTGCCTGATTGGCTGCATTGGGAGATCCCATCGCGCCATGACGCACCGATGGAGTCACCACACGATATATGAAGTCATCGTTGTCGACCAGCTGAATCAGCTCGCACTTCCTGTTTGAGGAAACACATACACACTGTGAAAAAGGTGACTGACAGCACTGTTTAAAGACTGAGCTGCAGTTTACTCCACATGTATCCACGGCAGAGGCAAACAGCTGCTTCTGTGCTTCACCAGCTGAGGGTGGAGCTCGTGCATAGGGACACTGAAGGGGAAACTACATAACAAAGGGCTTGGTGATGACATCACCCAGATCTCCACCCATCTCTGCTGCTTATCCTTCTCAGGGTCGCAGGGGGTGGAGCCTATCCCAGCCGTCTTAGAGGCAGGGTACACACTGGACAGGTCGCCAGTCGGTCGCAGGGCTAAACACGACCATTCACACCTGTGTGAGAGTTTCCAGTTAACCTAACCCACTAACTGCATGTCTTTGGACTGTGGAGGAAGCAGGAGGACAGGGGAGAACCAGGGGGGCGCGGGGAGAACCCAGGGGGACGCGGGGGGAACCAGGGGGAAGCGGGGAGAACCAGGGAAACGCGGGGGGAACATGCAAACTCCCCGGCCTGATGAAATGATAGCATATTAGATGTAAATCAAAACTCAGACTCCTCAGTGACCGATCATGGTCATGCGGGAGCAGGAGTCTGCCCCACTGTGATACCTCAGTGACCGATCCACAACATCCAGTTATTGTTTTAAAACTGGGATTTCCCACAGTAGTCTGCTCCACCAGCACAGGCCCACGGTGTTGACAGCATCGGAGACAAAGCTCCGCCTCCTCCACAGACATGTTCTTTCCACCACCTGCTAGTCATGAGATCAATGCAAAGGGTAAGGCTGCAAATCTAAGCAGCCAGGATGAGTTTCATCTGCAGGCTGGCTCGGCTGGGGGAGAGCCACCGTTCCCCTTTTATTTAAACGTGAGAATAAAGAGACAGACAGGCCCTCACAGCTAATGTCACTTTAACCTTAACTGATAACATGTCAGCCTCAGTGCAAAGTGAGCAGCATGAACCTAAACCACACATCGCTTATTTTTAACCCTGAGCCTCAGAAAAGTCCATCATTGGAATCGGAGAACAATACCGAGGCAGCGAGTAGAAACAGGGCCGAGCGACTGCTGCTGTGAAGCACAGAAACCGCTGATCGTAGCAAAGGTCAAACAGACGAGTCCCAGAGTCTTACTTATAATGCGAGTCCCAGCTCGGCCTGTTGCTCAGCTCAGCGAGTAAATCAAAGGCTCTGTGAGCAGGAACGTCCACCTCACATTCAATCTTGAAACTCAGCATGGACTTCTGCTCCAGGGTGTAAAGCTGAACCTGTGAACACAACATAAAGCACCGATGGGGGCAGACTCACACAAACAAACAGCTCATTAGTGAGAAGCACATACCTGGTCCTTCTCACAGCTCAGGCGCCAGTTGCTTCTGGCTGCCAGCATCTTCAGAGCTGAGACGTTGTTATAGCTCAGATACACCTGGAAGCACAAACACAGGAAACACCACAAACTCATCTCCAGAGCTCAGCGTTAGCAGGCCGCCTCCCGCCATTCAAATACTACTTATTATATATGAATCAGTGCCGTCCAACAGTTCAATTCAACTTTATTTATATAGCGCCAAATCACAACAAAAGTCGCCTCAAGGCGCTTCATAGATACAGAGAAAAACCCAACAATCATATGACCCCCTATGAGCAGCACTTTGGCGACAGTGGGAAGGAAAAACTCCCTTTTAACAGGAAGAAACCTCCAGCAGAACCAGGCTCAGGGAGGGGCGGGGCCATCTGCTGTGATTGGTTGGTGAGAGAAGGAACAGTGTAAGTATTAAGGGTGCAAAATGAAGACAAACTGCTGCAGCACTATTTCTCATCTGCAGTGAAGGTGAAGCACAGCGGTGCGACTCGTCGGCCTGTCGACTAAATCAGTCTGCAGGCGCGGTGAGAGTCTGACTGTGGCTCAGCTTTGGAGCTAAGTGGGACATAAACACGCTGAGGTCTGCTCGCTCAGATCATACACTGACATATAAACTGCAGTGGAACAAACAAATAAAATCACTGAACATCCTTTAAGAAAGAAACAGAAATCATGTCCCAAAAGTCGTGACGACGCACCACCGACACACAGCTGAGACGCTGATGTGGGTGAAAAGAGACTAAATGAGCCTATTAAAGGTTTACTGTGTCCAGCTCAAGCACAGGCTGTGACATCATCAACGACAGCTGATGAGCAGCTCTGTGGAAATCAAAAATACTGTTTTATGTCCGGTTTTTATAGATTCAGCTACAGAAATGAGAACTAATGATGTTTTTGTGACAAGCTGCTAGTAACAAGGTGCCTACACAATCAGTGCCAAGTTGTCTGTTATTTGTAATACAGTAATATACACATGTATGTAAAGAAGGTTTGACTTCTCTCCCGTGAGTCGTGGACTAACGTGAGCAGTACAGGTGACGCGTGGAGCTTCTCCTCACCTGGTTGGTGGGATCCCAGGGAACAGACAGAGGCTCCTCCCCCTGCGTGCGGGAAATGATGTACTTCCTAAACACAGTTACAGGAATCAGGATGATGGCACTGTGGGTCTGTGCAGCTGCACAACAAAAGCTGATGTAAACGCAGAGACTTTAGGGGCTGTTTGGAGACATGTACCTGTCCAGCCTGATCTTTTTCCTGGCTGTTGCCTCCTGAAACCTCCTTTGTCCTTCCTGTAAATGAGAGACACACAGGCAGAGGGCACCAGTGTGTAACACAGCAGGCAGATTCCCAGCACCAGTTTATGACCAGTACACCGATCTGTGCTACAAACTGAGTGGAGTGTTATTACTCGGTGTTTGTTCGTGCTGATAACGATCTACGACTACAGCGAGCGCCCTTCAGCCTGTAACGACACCATGGTCGCTCCATCAGACGGGTTTATGACTGATAACATGATTTGAAGTTCACAGCTCTGATCTTTGCTCAGCCTTCGGCTTAATGGTTAATCGAGTGTTTCTGCACCTTCTGTTTATGATACTCATGTTTTATTCTACAGGACGATCTCCACAAACTGCTTCACCACAGTGTGAATGAAGCTGACACCAACTGTCAATCTACTGCTCCACCCTTTTTAACAACACCACCAGAGGCCATGTTTCCTGCTCATCCATCAGCACCACGGGCGGTGTAAAAGGCCGACCCAGCTACACTGATGTCACCCGCTGCTTTCTCTGAGCTCACCTTGGATCAGCTGTTATCAGGAGTCTGGCTGTGAAATCAAACGTTCACAGGCTGATGTCTTGTGACTGACACCTTGTTAGCCAATCAGAGTGCGGTTTCATACCACAAATTCTGAAGCAGATTTCATGTCTTTCAGTCAGTATTAGCCAATCACAGACAGCCGCGTCACATCCAGACACTTTACGGATGCATCACGCTAACGAGCCGTTTGTGAGCGTTAGCTTAACTCACCAGGGGTTCAGGTCGTATCCGTGGTAATGTGCGTGGCTTCCCGCCATCATCGAGCACCTCAAAGGTCATGAAGACGGAGTTTATGTGTCGGTTAGGCCCCTCCTCGTGGTAGGCCTCCGCACGCACGCCCACCTCCATGCTGCAGTAAGGACACGTGTCAGTTCTCTGTCTGCTGCACAGCTGCAGCGCTGAGCCAGTGTTCTGGGATACCTGTTTCTGAAGGCGTTGTTCACGATCGCCTTCAGCAGCAATCTGTCTCCAACCTGAGAAGGTCCTCTGAAGGTGAACATGTCGATGGCTCGAAGGGTGGGATGAGCCTGAGACAGACGACTGCAAGCAAAGAGCACAGAGACAATAGGCCACGACCTCCCACGCGCTCGCCGTGTTCAGGTTACTCATACAGATACAGCTGGACAGATCCTTTAATCTGCGCCAGGACTGAACTACACTGATCACAATATGGAGGTCAAAGGTCACAATGATGCATCCTATTTTTAGGTAAAAGTATGAAGGAAAGAAGTGTTTGTGACTGTACCTGGCAGCGATTGTAGCTACATTCACCATCCAGGCCATGATCTGCCCTCCAAATGTGTTTACCTGGGATTCAAACACACCTCATGCATGATCTGACAGTCATGTCTCAGCGGTACGATGACACACTGATGCACTGAACAGTCACATATATGTGCACATGTAAAACAGCTGGGCCTCATTTACAAACCTGTGTGTAGGATCCATACGCGCTGATCCACACAGGTGTGCACACGGGTGTTCACTGTTCATAGACATAAACTACACCTTTCTTGGCTGCTACTTCAAAGCACATTGTGCGCTGTCTGTCCTGCGTGCTGCACAACAACATTCAGTATTTAGTATTTACTGCTGTTTACACTTAGCTAGATTAACGTGATGGTGTTGTGTTTAGTATGTTGCTCTGTTTTTTTTGCTTGTTTTCTCTTCTTTCTCTTTTTATGTTTCCTTTCTCACTGTCCCTCTCCCCTTCTGTTTTTCTTTCTTTCTCCCTTTCCTATCCCTCAGGCATGTCTGTCCCGTCTGTAACAACTGAAAATAAACTAAATAATAACAACAAAGGTCGATCAAATGGACCAATACGGCAAAGCTGTGATGATCCACTTGGTAATGTAAATCCATTGGGTCTCCTTGTTGGTCTTCAGACAACAGATCTGGCAAAGAAACCAAAACCAAATCGCTCTGACAGCAGCCGTCAGCGCCCTGAAACCTGTCTGTTGCTCTGGATGGTTGAGCCCAGGTATTTAAACTCTTTCCTGTTACCTGCTCTCCCTACAGGTCACATCATCTGCAAACCTCACGTTCACAGAAGGGGCTGAGAGCAGACCCTCCCCATGTCATGCACCAGCCTCACATGCTTCTCCAGCACTTCTGACGTTCTCATGTAAACCCTCAGCTCCTCTCGTCTGTCCTGTGCTTTCTACACGCACAAAGACGCAGTGAAGTGCAAAGACTGTCTGCTGGGACGTGGCCGGGTGCATCACTCACCCTGCTGCACAGACTCATTGGAAAGCAAATCCTTGATGATGTCATCGTGCACCATTCGGACCCTCCGCCTTTCAGCGGCCACGCTGTGTTCAACCTGCTCCTTCTGCGTGACAGGAACAATGGGCTTCAAGGTCACCTGTGAGGTACCACACACACACACACACACACACAGACTCTGTTTCACAATGAGAGCTGGTGGTATGATGGTGTCTGTGGTGCTGCTGCAGTTCGTCTCGCTGTCACAAAGCTCCTGTATCAGTGCTGAGACTCTGACGTTGTGTCACAGCTTCCTCTGATTTAATAAAGACAAACATAAGTCCTGACTAAGGTCAAGGAAACTGTCACATCAAACTCAGAGTCCACTTTAGGACTTTGACCTCTGAGCTCTACGTGGACAAACGTCAGCTATGTGTCCCCGAGGTCACGTGACCAGCGTGTGCTCGCTGTGCATCATACGATGCTGAAAACTAAAGCAGACACACGAGCAGCAGCCCCCAGACTCTGAGCTCCCCCCCCCCACCAATCACAGCAGATGGCCCCGCCCCTCCCTGAGCCTGGTTCTTCCTGTTAAAAGGGAGTTTTTCCTTCCCACTGTCACCAAAGTGCTGCTCACAGGGGGTCATGTGATTGTTCTTCTCTGCATGTATCACTGTAGGCTCTACTGTGCAGGATAAAGCACCTTGGTGTGACTGTTGTTGTGATTTGATGCTGTGTAAATAAAACTGGATTGAAAAACAACTAAAAACTCTTTTCAGACTTTTGGTCAACCTTTGTTTTTATGTTGTGAAGCATTTTGTGATGTTTATCTTGAACGGTTACTAGGTTACGTACTAAACTTCCTTTGAGATGCAACAACACATGAACAACATGCTTTTAAACAACGATCTTCATCTAGTTATCAGTAATGTGGCAAACGTCCACACACTCTCCAGAGTGTCGTGATCATGCACCTTTTGTCCTGTGCTTGTGCGCTGGGTAACAAAGGTGGCGTAGGCATGACAAACCCTCCAGTGACGATCAGAGAACAGGTCCTCACAGTTCACCTGTATGCCCACCTGAGGGGAAGTACGGGACAGTACGTTAAGGTAAACACACATGGTTGTACCCGTGAGAAAAGCACACGCAGCTAACTGATTTCAAAAACAACGAAAGGCACAAAGAACAGCAGAAGTTCACTGACCTCCATGCTGGTGTTAAAGGCTCTGTTGACCTTTGCCCTGATATTCACCACCTGACCTACACTGAAGAAAGATGGAAAGGCGGAGTTACTACCTTCAGCCCAACCCTTCCACACACTCACACACGCCTCCTCTCACCTGATGGTGTGCTCAAAGTGGATGTCATCCATGGAAGCGGTGACGCAGGGACTCCCAGCGTGCCTCTCAGCTGCACGGTCGAACAGTTGGGTCATTACAACACTACACGCTCACAGCTTCCAACACACACCTGAGACACACAAAGCTCACCGGAGAGGCAGGCGGCGGAGTCGATCCATTTGAGCAGCTGACCCACGCCGAGCTCCTGCCGATGGTTGCTGTGACAGGGCATCACGATCTGACTCATTTTCACCTCTGTCGGGTTGTAGTTTTCTTCTTCTTCCTCCTCTTCTCCATCCTCTTCCTCCAAACAATCTGATGTCCTGGAACTCATTTGGAAAGCTGGGGAAACAAAGTAAAGGAAAGACACTGAAGCTACAGTACTGTGCAAAAGTCTTGAGTCACACCTCATTTTCTTTTGTTTTGCCCCAAAGAGCCAGACTTTGTGATCATTTTGAAACCTGATACTGAAGAAGAGTTTCGCTCTAGTCCAATTTCAGATGAATGTCTTTTTGTTTGTTCAGTCACTTAAAACTGACCTATGACTCTTTTTGAAGCATTCAATTCAGCTTTATTTATAAAACACCAAATCACAACAACAGTCACCTCAAGGTGCTTTAAACTGTACAGTAGAGCCTACAGTGATACATGCAGAGAAGAACCCAACAATCATATGACCCCCTATGAGCAGCACTTGGTGACAGTGGGAAGGAAAAACTCCCTTTTAACAGGAAGAAACCTCCAGCAGAACCAGGCTCAGGGAGGGGCGGGGCCATCTGCTGTGATTGGTTGGGGAGAAAGAGACACCTAACCCAGGAGGTGAACCAGTGCGTCTACACACAACAGACAATTTAGCAAAGAACCAACTAGGGCTGTGCGACATGACCAAAACCTCATATCCTGATATAAAACATCTATCGTCTGATAACGATATAAATCACAAAAATGTGACATTTTCTGTAAAGTCTGTGAATCAGCTCGACTTGCGTGAAGTGTTTCCAGCTGCGCGTCATGTAGCTGGAGTCGAGTGTTTTAACCGATGCATGAAACGATACGTTTTTAGACATAAGTTGTAACATCGGCTGTTTTCTTTGAGTGTTTATTTCACGGCGTGCTGCGGGGAAAAGCCTGTTCTAACGTTTGAGTCTAAGGTTTATTTTTTAGTACCTGGCGTCTTTTTTACTTCTCATCTGTAAATAATCTGCATCTTTCACGTGATTCAGTTTATTTTGAAAAGTCTCAACAGGATCTTGAGCTTTATTGTGAAAGGTTTATGTGGAACAAACGGACACGCGGTGGTTTTACCGTCGTTGTTGCTAATGACAACGCATAAAAACAGGCGCTTGTCCGTCCGTAGTGTGGTTATATTAAATATAAGAGAAAGAGAGAACTTAAGAAATTAATAATAACTACAGTGACATCAAAACATGAAAAATATTGCTGTAAACAGTTTATTTTGCGACACCACGAAACAAACGACAGCGTAAAATGAAACAATAGACGTTTTTATATCATCATCGATATATATCGTTGTATCGAACAGCCCTAGAACCAACTGTAAACTGGTTGAGGAGCTGCTGCTCAGCACTCCCAGTCTGCTTCCCACCCAAACATTCATCAGGTAACTGACTGTAAGTGTCAGTCGATGGATCCACGTCAGCCCGTTATCAGTGGAAAAGAAGGTGCAGCACAGCTGAGGTTTGTAAAGATGCACCTGAGTGCACATAGAGAGTCCTGGAACAAAGTGAACACAAGTTCAGCCATAATGCACAACGCCACACCAGACCTCCTCATATGAACGCTCAATGATGGGGATTCTTTACATTTGCTTTGCAGCCACAGGATCCGGGCACACCATGAACTCCTCTGTACACCAAAGGAGTCCAGAGTCAGCTGTGAGGCCATCTGACAGCTAAAGCTGTGGGATCTATGGTGGAGCTGCATATCAGACTGTAGATGTGACAGCTGTGGTGGCTGATTGCTTGGTTCTGCTGGTCACTGTAAGCCTGCACAGCATTGTCTACGCTGCATGCTCCAGAACACAGTAGGTTGGTTTTTGAGGGGTTTTGTTCTTAATGCATCAGATTTTCTTTTTATTGTATCCTATAGTTCAGGTTCTAATACATAGTTTGATATGTTGTTGATTGTTCTTTGTTTTCATTGTATTCATTTATGTGCTGCACATGTGTATAAATACACAGATGCTCTGTTGTTGTGCTACATACAGGTTAGGTGTCCAGCAGTTTGCAATGTTGTTTTGGATACAAACACATTATTATAATTTTATTATTATATTATTATAAATATTAACCTGCAGTTACTGTTACAAATGGGATGGAGCCAAAAACAGTATGTTGTGTACTTAACAGCACTCGTGTCAAAGGCTAACACAGAATGAGCATTTAGAATAGAATAGAATTGAGCAACACTGCATTCAAAACAAAGTCACTCCACGTATCAGAAAGGCTGTTAATGAGCCTCTAACAAACCATCACTCACCGCTTTCACAACACAAACCACAGTCTGTTTGTCAGCACTGTTGGAATCAGCTGGCTCAAGCTTCCTGCTCAGTGACCGGTGTTCCAGATCTACTGGCGTTTAGATCACCTGGATTTGGTCGAACAGATGTGTGGCAGTCTTGCGTTTCAGGAGCTGCTACCGACAAACCAGCAAAAAAAACGCCAAATGTGTCACCTGTGACACTTGTGAGGTTATCTCAAACACACTCCGTCAGTCTTGATGCTGTTGAACAACAAAATGTTTAAGAAAGTTTACCTGGTGATATCCTCATGCGCGACGCGATCGCGAAAACAGCAAACAATTAACACCACGCCGATGTTGTTCACAGGACAGCAAGAGTAAACGATCGGGATACTCTTGTCGTCGTTATCGTTCCCCTCACACGTTTTATTTCTCCGTTTTCAGCGTTTTTGCTTCACAACTACAGCGAGCAGTTTACTTTGTGCACTAACATGGACTCGAGTCAACCAGCGCCACCTCTGGCCAAGTGCCACAGCCTACAGCCAGATCAACCTGTGACACACATCTGCAGCACGTTTGAATTCGTTTCATGCACATTTGTACCTTTCAATTGTGTCTGTTTGTGCGTCATGCAAATAAACCTGTGAAAAGAATGAAATGATATCATATATTTATTATTGGCCTACATTTGTACAAAATGCCAAATTATATACACAAAGTCATAGAAATCACCACACCTGTTCATCATGATTTTAATATTCTCTTGTTCCATAACAATGAAATACGTCTTGGACAAATATGACACATCAATATTTCATCAGTGTTGTCACATCACATCCTGTAAGCAGAGTCTGTCTGTGTCTTTTCTCTGGAAATGAATATTTCCAGCCAATATAGGCGATCCATCAACATGGAGAGTTGGTAGTTATATACAGTCTGTATAAGTGTGGTTAATCTAATGAACATTTGTAAGGAGATGCAGTTACTGTGAATTCACAGCAGTTACACAGTGATTAATAATAATAATAAAAAAAAAAAGCTTACGTCTATTGCAGCATAACTAAGGGAGGATTCAGGGTCACCTGGTCCAGCCCTAACTATATGCTTTAGCAAAACAATCTACAGTTAATATAACAAGTTTAATATAAACATATGACACTGAAGAGTCAGTAACCTTTTGGGACACCATGTTCCTCCAGAACAGCTTCAGCAGATGCTCCAGGTGTGCTCCAGGTGTTGTGTTGCTCATTTGGTGGTTTGTTTAAAAGAAGTAACATATCGATCTTCCAGAGGTGTTCAACAATCAATCCTGAATCTTTTCTGTTTTATCTTCTAAGCTTTGAAGGACAGAAAGACGTTTCGTCTTAGATTATAAAGCTCAATAATATTTTTGTCAAGAACAGAAGGATGTTGGACTCTGTGACCTGACAAACTGTGACTCGTCACTGACTGTGTAATGATTTCTTTTCATTCTCAAAGGAGATTTGCCAGATCTTGTGAATGAAAATGATTTCCTGTAGGAGGACTTTGTGGCAGAAATTGCTTTGGGAACGGAGCTATTCAGACCTCGCAAGTTGGAAGCAATCTTTGAGAGCTGTGATGCTTCATGAACTGCTGCAGGACTGGGAGTCGGTCCAGCACTGATGTGATGGCAGTGATGGAGTACCACAGCGATCAAACTGAGGTCATTGTACTCGGCCCTGAAAAGCTTAGAAATATGGTATCTAACCAGATTCTTCCTCTGGATGGCATTACCTTGGCCTCCAGTAACACTGTGAGGAACCTTGGAGTCATTTTTGACCAGGACATGTCCTTCAACGCACATATTAAACAAATATGTAAGACTGCGTTCTTCCATTTGCGCAACATCTCTAAAATTAGAAATATCCTGTCTCAGAGTGACGCTGAAAAACTAGTTCATGCATTTATTACTTCCAGGCTGGACTACTGCAATTCATTATTATCAGGATGTCCAAAAAACTCACTGAAAAGCCTTCAGTTAATCCAAAATGCTGCAGCAAGAGTACTGACAGGGACTAGAAAGAGAGAGCAGATTTCTCCTGTTTTGGCTTCCCTTCATTGGCTTCCTGTTAAATCCAGAATTGAATTCAAAATCCTGCTCCTCACATCCAAGGTCTTAAATAATCAGGCCCCATCTTATCTTAATGACCTTGTAGTACCATATCACCCTATTAGAGCACTTCGCTCCCGCTCTGCAGGCCTACTTGTTGTTCCTAGAGTATTTAAAAGTAGAATGGGAGGCAGAGCCTTCAGTTTTCAGGCCCCTCTTCTGTGGAACCAGCTTCCAGTTTGGATTCGGGAGACAGACACTATCTCTACTTTTAAGATTAGGCTTAAAACTTTCCTTTTTGCTAAAGCATATAGTTAGGGCTGGACCAGGTGACCCTGAATCCTCCCTTAGTTATGCTGCAATAGACGTAGGCTGCCGGGGGATTCCCATGATGCATTGAGTTTTTCCTTTCCAGTCACCTTTCTCACTCACTATGTGTTAACAGACCTCTCTGTATTGAATCATACCTGTTATTAACCTCTGTCGCTCTTCCACAGCATGTCTTTATCCTGTCTTCCTTCTCTCACCCCAACCAATCACAGCAGATGGCCCCGCCCCTCCCTGAGCCTGGTTCTGCTGGAGGTTTCTTCCTGTTAAAAGGGAGTTTTTCCTTCCCACTGTCGCCAAAGTGCTTGTTCATAGGGGGTCATATGATTGTTGGGTTTTTCTCTGTATCTATGAAGCACCTTGAGGCGACTTTTGTTGTGATTTGGCGCATTATAAATAAAATTGAATTGAATTGAATTGATCATTTAGGAGTGATGTGGGGCGCTCAGAATCAGGTGGATGGTGTTAACGTTCTGGTCAAACTGAAGCTTATTTTACGTCACAATCCCGAAACGGCATCGATGACAGCTTTGAGTGTTGGCAGCAGCTTCCTGGAAAGTTCAATGTGCCATCGCTCTCTGATGTGTTACATCAGAACACATTCATCAGATGGAGCGCTGATGTTGGCTGTATGCAGTTCTCTGTCTCTCTCTTCTTCATGTTTCATCATTACAACAATTGTAAGCAGGTCTAGTGGCTGCATGAATGCATGCATGAAACACAGACTGGTGTCATGTCTGCTGGGAGAAACATGTTTAATGTTGTATCTTCATCTCAATGAGCACATGTCCTAAACCTGACGCAGCAGCCTTGGTTCATATATTTAACCAAAGACTATGTGAGGAAGCTGGTTTCCTCTTCGAACACGTGTTGTACGTGTAAGAGCGGCGTGTCAGGTGGTGGGATCGTGTAGTTGGACGTCTAGATCACTGCCCCGGTGTTTTTTCAACAGGTCAAATGAATGGATCATGCTGGCTACCCCATCAGTGGATAAACATACCCAAACAGTCAGGACAGTCTCTGACTGACTTCAGAGGCTTTTCCAACCCTTGGATCAAACAACAGTCATCTCAGGCACATGTTGGTACAGAAGCCCTACTCTTAAACTCAGATGGTGGTGCTGAAGCAGCTTGTTTTACACAGACGAGGCTCATGATTACTTAGAGCTGAGAATCATCATAGTTAATCTAGTCAAAGAACAAAGTATGGACCCTCAGAGGCTTTTTCACGTTTCCCTGATGTGAGAAATAGCAGCGTTTCACACTGATGTATTTACTCTACACAGACGTTTGTCACATCACAGACGAAGCCAGACGACCTTTTTGTCTTTGGTTAATTAGAAAAAAGCAACGCTAACATGATGTGCTTGGATCCGTGTCCTGCTTCAGAAATGTGAGTAGCAGTGTCACAAAAACAAACCCTCCCCTCCTAAATATCTCATTTATTACCCAAAGTTTCACAAAACTTCTGTTTCTTCTTCTTTTCTCGGTTTGGACATTATTGCATATTTGTATAAAACAATTCTGTTGCATCAAACTCAGAGATATGATCTGTTTTATCATTTATCTAAAATACTGACACAGAGTCCCTTCTCAGTTTAATGATCTTCATTGTTGCCTGGCTGGTTGGTAATGCAGCGTTCAGCCTTTAAAACAAATCTACATGAAGCTGTTAGTTTGCTCGTATCCATGTTGGTGCATCAGTAACTACAGCAGAGGCTGTCGCTTCTCACCCAGGGCCAACATGACGAGCAGACAGAGCATGTAAACAGACAGCAGGTGGCAGTCTTTCACTGGAGACCAACCTATGATCACCAAGGGCTGATAAAAATCTGTCTTTTCACATAATAATAATCCCATACATAGCTTATTGTCTCCACATCAGTAGCATTATCGTCAGTGCTTCACCTTGATGGAGGCTTTGTGTTTATTTACAGTGCAAACAAGCCTGAGACCACATGTGACCAGATATGATCTGAACCCTGATAACTACACTCTGTGTGTGTGTGTGTGTGTGTGTGTGTGTGTCTGTGTATGTGTGTGTGTGTCTGTGTATGTGTGTGTCTGTGTATGTGTGTGTGTGTCTGTGTATGTGTGTGTGTGTGTGTGTGTGTGTCTGTGTATGTGTGTGTGTGTCTGTGTATGTGTGTGTCTGTGTATGTGTGTGTGTGTCTGTGTGTGTGTCTGTGTGTGTGTGTGTGTCTGTGTGTGTGTGTGTGTGTGTCTGTGTGTCTGTGTGTGTCTGCCACAGAGACGCAGCAGTTGGAGAGTGCTCTTTTAACCTCACCGTCCTAAACTGCTTACAAGGAATCCACAAGGTAGCAACAACGTCTAACACAGATGATTTTAGTAAAATTAAAATGACACTTATTAACTTCATTTTGGTCATTTTAACCTCATTTTAACTTAAAAATCCCAGTTTGAGCCACATTTGACATTGTTCTCCTCTTATTCTGTAACAACAGTAATTTAATTCAGTTTTATTCATAGATAAATAAATAATTCATAAATGCATTTAGGACGTTTTTTACTCACTTTATGTCTCTTCCATGATGTTATTTCTCTCTCCAACAACGTAGGTTGCAATTACATTAGCATGACCAATTATGCAAATTAGGTGATGACGTCATTTAGCGTCTTCTAGGGACTTTTAGGACAGCCAATAGCGATTTTCCTTACTGAGGAGTTGGCAACACTGTTTGT
The DNA here is from genome assembly GCF_056152115.1 of Neolamprologus brichardi. Taxonomy (NCBI): domain Eukaryota; kingdom Metazoa; phylum Chordata; class Actinopteri; order Cichliformes; family Cichlidae; genus Neolamprologus; species Neolamprologus brichardi. Next base: position 1,008,232 of record NC_142117.1, read on the forward strand.
GTGACTACTTACACGTTAAACCAGGATGTTGAATGTTATACCTGCTAAACATGATATCACAGTTAGTTTGTGGCGTGTGTTTGATGTTTGTGTGCAGGAAGCAGCACAGTTTGTGGGTTCAGGGCAGGGCCGTGCAGAGAGGTTTAAAGGGGCGGGTGCTCAAAGTTAAAAAGGGGCACATTGAGCCAGGCTGAATAACAACAACACACATTCATTAAGAATCTAATATGGGCAACAAGGCAAAGAAAACGTAGCCGATGTTTTACCTGATGGGTACAATGTTGCTGTTGAGGGGTTGCTGTGGATAGTGCTGGAGGGCAGGGCTGTGTTGATCTGAGACTGTAGACAGTAAAAAGTCCACAGGAGAGATGGTAGCTGATTAAACAAGTGTCATGAGATAATAACAAAATGCAAAGATTGGTGACAGCGCTTGGAACCATAAGGCAACAAAAACTGTGAGAAATAAACTCGGCTCTGCCTGTGAATCACTCTTTGCTTCTCTTCTTCCTTCCATCCCATCATCTCATATATCACTCTCCCCTTGCTGTCTATCTGAGAACAAGGCACAACTTGCTATTGCAATAAACTATAATCTAATTATCCACACCTAACAACTCTTGCACTTAATCTATAATAAAATGATGACAGAAAAATGTTATAGCACTGCCTTTAGTAGCCTCACACAGCTCCTACTGTTCCCTCCTCATGTCCTTACCAGCCATGTCTGGACAATGTTATATCATGAGTAATATTTTTTTTAAAAATCCATCTAAATAAAACCCACACATGCACACACAGTGACATTTTAGACCTTCTTCAGAATACTGTATATACTATGGGCATCACTGTGCTGATCCAGAATCCTTACATTATTATTTATTACTAGAGCTACAATAATAAAGCAATGAGGAGGGGGAAGTAATAAATATGAAATAATGTATTTATGATGTTTCCATTTGTTTCACTATCCACTCTGTGCAGGGGCAAAGCTTATTACATTTTTAAACTGTAGAGATACAATCATTTTACTGCTGTAAAATCCAAATGTTGTCTTATTTAAAATATAAATCTAATATAATCTGCTTCTTAATGTATGTTCTTTAAAATACAGCATGTGTTTTTTAATATATTATAATTATAATAATGCATAATTATGTGGACATGCATATTAGATCGTTTTTTAGTGAAATATAATCCCCCAAGAAAGGCAGGAAAAGCCCGGAAACTTCTTTAAAACTAAATATGTTCTAAATACTTTAAAACTAAATATGTTCCTTAAAACGGTGACAGAGCAACAGACCCATGACAGCCTTACACAGGTAGCCAGCAGCTATGACCAGCACTACATGTGCAGTTAATAAAAGGACAGGTAATGTTTGTCGCGCTGTTGCACACACAGCACACTCGTTTGTTTCAGTTCGTCAGTTGCAACAAGACAGCTTACCAACGTGTACGTAATAAGCTAACACTCCTGTGTGCTATACACTACAGTGTATGCTGTACACCTACTTACTGGTTTTGTTGCATCAGTCTGTGTCTCTGAGTTAATTTGTGTTTCTCCTACAGCTCCGGACCGCTAAAAATGCACGTGCTCTTTGTGAGCTCGTTCCCGGCTCGTAACCAGCGCGTTCTGCCGTCAAGGGCGATCATTGGTTAAATGTGATCATGTGACTGATGAGAGCCAGATCCTTTTATTTAGCAAAACTGTGATTAATAGTTAAATATTATTGTTGAGGGGCACTGACAGGACTCTGCACGCACACACACATTAAAAAAATAAATAAATAATTTTTTTTAAAAAGTTGCCTCAACAAAAGGGCACTTTGGGCACCCATCAGGAAAGGGGCGGGTGCTCAAGCCCCTCTAGCCCCCCCCTCTGCACGTGCCTGGTTCAGGGTGACGTGCATCGGTCTAAACAGAAGCTGGTCCAACAGAGACGGAGTCGGCAGCAGCAGCTGCAGCAACAGCAGCTTCACCGCTCTGACTCTGTGCAGGGAGGCAAACAGGAGGCAGTGTCCTCGCTGCTTTCCAGCATGGATGACCTGTCAATCAACACCGTGCTCTGCAAGTCATATAGCTTGGATGAGGTCAGCGGTGTGACTTCATAGCACCTTTTTTTAATAGTTACTGCAGAATTCAAACAGGCTACTGAGTTCTGATCACAATGTTGTGTTTTCATGCTGCTAATTGTGTCTTTCTTTCTGTGTCTGTGCAGAATAACTGCAAAGAAGTCAGTCTGACACAGGGAGACGAACTGAGAGCACTGAAGGGAAAACGCCCACCGAGATCAGCGTCATCCTGCTCAAGGTACCAATATCTGTAATTTAATTAATGATAAATGGTTATTGTGGTCAGTGCAAGAGACACGTTGAGAATTAGCTCAAAACAAAGTTTTTATTAACAAGGAGATATAATAGACACCAATATGTTTTTGTGGATGTCAGAAAGTACATAAGTGACTGTTGTCGAATGCTTTGTTTGCACGCTGTCTAACAGACAGACTGGACTGCATGAAATCCTGCTGTGTTCTCATCTGTGCAGCGTAAATGTTGTGTATAACCTGCTCGAGCTCATGCATCCTTTTTTGTTCTTCGGTTAAACTGAAACCTAAATGCAACAAGAGAAGTTGTTGTCTTTGGATACTTTAGTTAATCATGAGTGAGATGAAGGTTGTGGAGGTTGTCAGAGTATTCCTTCTACTGCCTGACAGTGTCCTCAGTTGGAGTCAGCAGGCCTCCATCTTTACTGGACACCGTGTTGGTAGAGCACCACTTCCCCCTCCTGACGGTTTGCCAGAATCGCTCCTCCTACGCCCAAGTTTTTGCTGCAGCCGCGGCCTGAGCTGCGTTTCGATTGGCCTGCCCGCTGCCTCTGCTCTCCACCCGTGGCTGCCGCCAGACACACAATCAGTAGATAATACCTCTGCTCACTACAGTTTTTGTTTTGGTCCCTGAATCCACGGCCCAAATATAGCAGATATATAAGATGCTGCCATAGTTCAAGAAACATTTCATAAAAAGTAAATAGTTACAAATCGGGGATATGGGAGCTGCGGCAAAAAGAAACCAAAGGACGACCACGAACCAAACTCACAACGTGCTTCTCCTGTAAACTAACATCACTAAACTGCTAACCTGACACAACCAAGAACTGGGCTTCCACGGAGGTTAACTCGAGGTACCTCCCACACGTCGAAGCGTATTTGTCTCTTGTCTCTTGTACAGAGTGTGTGTGCAGATGTTGATTCCTGCAGTGAGCGTAGAAATCATCAGAAGGATTTTTAGAGAAGTTGTTCGTTGTGCTTGTTTTTGTGAAGGATCAAGTTTAGTATTTGCTCTTGGATCACACACACACACACAAATATGAGGTGTTCTTGTTTTCTGTGTCAGGTTAAACCTGTCCAAGACTTCACACTGCTCCATCCTCCCTCCCCCGAAGCCCTCCAAAGTCCACCTCACCCCCTCTTCTACTAAAAAGCTGAGACGAAGTTCCTCTACCACCACTGCTCCGCAGATCAGGAGGTTGGTGTCTGTGCTTTTGTTCTTACTAGAAGCACATTATAATAAAACCAATATAAAATGTGATGTGCTGATGTCTCCACAGTCCCTTCAGCCTCACTGTGTTCAGCACCAGGCCAGCACTGATTCACTGACTTCACACTTGGGACGTTCTGGTCATGAATCAGCCCAGCTGATGATGGACTCGCTGGAAACTGGATCAGCTCTCTTGCACGTTTAATAGGCTGTAAATCCTTTTTTAGCCCCAATAACTACTTTTGGTTTTGACAGAGCCAACAGTTTGTCACCACTTTAACTGGTCACGTGGCCCATTCTGTGATAACAGGGCCGACACCATAAATCATCACGTCTCTTGGGTATAGCAGGCAGGTAACTGTAAAAAACTGCTGCTGCATATTGCAGATATAACATCTGCTAGATGCTGAATGTCCCGTTGTCACAATCATTTTGCTGGAAGCAAAGGACACGTGCAGGTGCAAAGACCAAACAACGCTAACAGGGGATAAAAGGTCGTGGCCCAAGGACTGAGTCAGACCATCGCCAAGAGCAGTCTGGGTGCTTCTGATAAACAGCTGCTGCCATTTGTCCATCCAAAGTTCAGAACCACAGGATGTAGACGGCCTGAAGCAACGTCTTGGTTGCAGAAACACAGACCTTTAGAAGTCGTACCAAAATCCACGCCTTAAACTTTGGCAGGTCACAGGTTTCTTGGCTGCACATGATGGACCTAGCTTATTTGGCACGTTGTTGTAATGTTGTCTCCTCATTTTCAGTACTTTAGTAACCTGGTTGGGTTAGAGAACCATAGCAAACCACATCTTTTGTAAGAGATCGGTGCACATTGTTCAAGAATTAACAACTGGACGCAAAATTGTCTTGCAAGACCAAGAGTGATACACTGCTTCTGCTATAGATGTTATTTATATTTTCCAAGATTTCATCGATAAAGTATGACAAACTTATATTTGTTGGTCTTTTAATGTTCGATAGTCAAATAATAAAAAATAAATAAATGTTCATTTACCTGTTACTACCACACACCAAATCCGGTCGTTGGTACTTGCTGGCTTGTGTAGCCACGAGGTAACAAAAGTTCAACACTTCCCCCTAGCATCCTGGAGCACTTCTGTTGTCTTTTGTACGTGCTTCAGAGTTTGTACGTGTTTTGGAGTTTGTACGTGCTTTGTCTCTAGGGGCCACCGTAAATATACTTTTATTTATTCACTCCACATAAAATGTAATAAATAAATCATATAATACAAAAATCAATTATTCACATTTCAACTTTTAACTATTTAAATTTTCAGCTTTTTCCTTTTAAACAAATTTAAAGTGAAACAACACAAAACACTGCAAACCACAACACAATTAAATATAAATTATAATATTAAAACAAAAAGAAGATGCATATTCTTTGTCATATGGACCTGCATGAATAAACTTTCTGAATCCTTTATCATCCGCAACTGACAATAGTTGTGGATGATTACTATACCTTTCTAATGTGACGTTGTTGTCCCTGGCTCTCTTTCTCTCTCTCTCCCGCTCTGTTCCTGTGCTACTGAGTGTAACTACCGCCCCTCCCCCCTCTTCCCAGCTTAAAGCACGAAGCTCGCTTGCTGAGTGAAGCGGGAAAAAAGTGTGAGAGAGAGGGTAAGAGAGAAAAAAAAGAAACCACGGCTCGCAATAAGGAGCCGGCTCCCGTCGTTCACGTCAAAGACCCGGCTCTAAGAGCCATTTCGTTCGCGACCGACACATCACTAATGTGCTTGCACGCTAGTGCATGAGGAGGGACGGATTTTATGTTTTACCTCTCCAGACACCTTTCTTTTGCAACGTTATGGGTTGTACGAACACTGTGCTATGTTTGTAAACACTATGTTTGTTAAGCTGCAGCCGTTCAACCGGGCTTATATGGTTGACGAAGAGAAGGTGTATTAAAGGAAACACTGTGGAATTCCCAATGCCAGTGTGAGCACTGCTATCAGTGAGCTTAACGACAGCCGTTAGCATCATTTCACTATTTCAGTCATAAAAACACTTCCTGTCTCTGTGGTGGTTACACTGACTTCATGCAGTTTGTGCTTTGACCTCCAGAGGGCGACAAATCAGCACAGACAGAGAGCTCCATTCAAACTTTGCTGCCATCAGTAATAATTCTTTAAATATAATCATCAGTGTTTGAGCAGCTATGATATCAGGGACAATCTAGACATGTGTGACAATACTGAACATGTCACATGACACACCTTAAACGTCATGTGATCCACTCTCAGTCTGCACTTTCATTCATGACTTCAACAGGTTGAAATGAGCTTTGAAGAAACATCAGTTCAGTGGTGAAATATTCAAACGCTTCAGGAAGAAGAACAACAAAGTGATGACAGATGTTTGTGCTTCAAACTGGAAAACCAGCAGAAATAAATCACAGCCTGCCAGAAGTTTAGGAGTTTCTGAGGGGAACTGGAACGCAGCACAGTGTTTCAAAGCCCCTGATTGTCCTCAAACGCCGCATTAGGCTGACAGTTTACTTTCACTTCCTGAACTTCGTGGAGTGGCGCTTGTTGTTGGTGTGTGAAGAAACTGTAAGTTTGCTTTGTTTCCTCCTTTAACAGTTTGTCTTTAGGAACTTTACTGTTTGTTCAGCTCATGTTCGATTTCTTCACACAACAAACTGTGTGTGTTTGTATTTCCGGTCTCTCCATTAAAGTCAGTGTGTAATGTTTTCCTGGCTAACATCAGCTGTGTGCAGCTTAGTTCCAGCACAAATCTGCCGCTCCATAGTTCACGGTAACGGACTCACAGCTGGACCAACGAGGCCGAGTGTGTCCGCCACTCTGAGCTACGTTCGTGTTTGTGTACTTGTAGTTTGTACTTTGTGAGTTCACTCAGAGCCCACAGAGGACGCAGCGTACGTGATGACGTCACAGCCCTTTACCTCCTTTACTGTCACTGTGATTAATATTTACACACGAGACACCTGACAGCATGTTAACGCTAAGCTAAAGCTAAGCTAACGCTAAGCTAGCCAAGAACCCAGAGTGACGTTAAAGCTGAGTAAACACTGACCCCAGACCAGCACCGTGATAAAGTGAGCTGCTGCTGCTGAACCTGAACAGGTAACAAAGTGATGAGCAGTCAGGCTGCAGGTTTCTACCTGTTCATGTTTCTACAGTAGAATCACTTTGAAGTGTCTTTGTGCTGTTTCATCTTTGATTTGTGTTCATAAACACTCAGAGAAAGATCACGTGACCTCATCAGGATCTGTGTTGGTGTGTGGGGCTGTACCTCAGCTTTAGATTATGGTGATTATGAGACAGTGTTTCAGCTCATTTTACACAGTAACATGAAAGTACTGTTATGAGGAGTAATGAAGTAACATACTCCATTACTTTTAATTAAAGTGTTCTGTGTAATATGTGTAATAATGACTTTTTTGAGTAACTTCATCTCTGTCAATAACAACATTCATACGTGGAATAAAAACACATCAGTGGATCATTGCTGGAGCTGCCTGGACTTCAGTCTTCAGGATCTCAACCAACAGCATCAACATGCTGCTCCAGATGTTTGTGCTCCAGGTGTTTGTGCTCCAGATGTTTGTGCTCCAGATGTCTGTGCTCCAGATGTTTGTGCTCCAGATGTTTGTGCTCCAGATGTCTGTGCTCCACATGTTTGTGCTCCAGATGTTTGTGCTCCAGATGTCTGTGCTCCACATGCATGTTTGTGCTCCGCATGTTTGTGCTCCACATGTCTGTGCTCCAGATGTTTGTGCTTCAGATGTTTGTGCTCCAGATGTTTGTGCTCCAGATGTCTGTGCTCCAGATGTCTGTTCTCCACATGTTTGTGCTCCAGATGTTTGTGCTCCACATGTCTGTGCTCCACATGTCTGTGCTCCACATGTCTGTGCTCCAGATGTTTGTGCTCCAGATGTCTGTGCTCCACATGTCTGTGCTCCAGATGTTTGTGCTCCACATGTCTGTGCTCCAGATGTTTGTGCTCCTGGTGATCAGACTCGCAGTTTCATCCTTGAAATAAGTGTTTATATTGTTGTTATATTGTTGACCCACCATTGATCATGTGTCTCATCACATGATCAATGGTGGGTCAGCGACATGCTTTCTTTCCGTCTCAGGTTTAAATATCTGGGACTCTCCACCGTTTGGTTTTAAAACTGAAGAAGCTTCTCGGATGAAACGTCTTCCAGAAACTTAAAGAAGTCTCTATTTTCTTTCTAAGCTCCTTAGATCACATGACCTGGATGACTGAACCTACAGACATATTGACCTGGTTTCTAGGTTACATGACAGGTCAGAGGTCAGCGACTGTAACTCAGTTACTCCTGTTAATGTGAACTCACTGAGTGTTTGTGGTTTACCTCTCAGACTGACTGAAGATGATGATGGAGGAAGAGGAGGACAGAGCAGAGTCTGCAGGGTCCAGCTGTCCGTCTGTGAGGAGTGACCGGTCCAAAGATAAAAATCCATACTTCAGTGCTGAACCTGGACCAACGAGGTCAGAGAGCTGTGATGACTTGATGATGATGTTTGTGAGCTGAGAGGAAATGAAAATGAATTTGTAACAAAAATCAGTTTTGTCCAGTTTTCCTGTAAAAAGCTGAACTCTAATCTAAGAGGACTGTTACTGACAGGAAACAGCTGCATTATCTGCAGTCTGTGTGATCACAGCTGCTTCAATCATGTTTGTGTCTGCAGAGGTCAGAGGTCACAGTCTGCAGGGTCCAGCTGTCCGTCTGTGAGGAGTGACGGGTCCAAAGATCCAAATCCATTCTTCAGTGCTGAACCTGGACCAACGAGGTCAGAGAGCTGTGATGACTCCTTTACATGTTTGTGTTTCCTGGATAAATATGACCTGAAACATCCTCAGATTGTTACAAAGATTCATTAAAAAGAAAACAATGAAAGAGAAAAGATCCAAATGTTAGACTTGGTCATTTGCTGTTTGAGGACAGTGATGCTCATATCTGTGGGGAAAGTGTGACCTGAGTGGGTTCATGTTTGTAGGGAGAAAAACCTCTGGAAGCAAAGAATCACAGACTCAGATGTACATGTACATAGATACATGTACATGGACGATTGCCTGACACGTTCCGTCGACTACAGAAAGTGTAGGCAAAGCGCGCCAGGCATTCACTCAGAGTTTATTATATACTGTCTTATCTTACATAACACTCATGGGTGGAGTACAAGTTAAGAGAAAAACAATTTCTTCTCTGGTGATTGCATACGAGGCTGCACAGGTAGCCTTGCAAGACAAAGAGGAACAAGTTGATTAACAATCTTGTAATGGGTTGAAACAATACATGTGGGTGTAGTCGAAATTTGAGCACTTCCTCATGTGGTTACTTTGTTCCAGTTAAAGGATTGCAGGCACGCTATGTACGGGCATTACTGTGCAATTCAAATAAAGCTAACATAAAGGTAATAAGGTAAAATCTTTTCACAATGTTTGTCTTTAAAGAACAGAGCTGCTCTGATTCTCTTTGTGTCTGATCTGTTAAACAGTCTGAGAGGTCACACAGAGACCCAGCAGCTAAAGCCTGGCTCATACTGGCTGCTGTTAATGAGACTCCATCAGGACAACACTGAGCCACAGTGGTGTTCATGGAAATCAATCAATAAATTCAACTTTACACTGTATTACCAAAGTACTGACTCGTCTGCCTTCACACACATGTAAACTTGAGTGACATCATATTCTGAGTCCACAGCATTCAATATGATGTCAGCCAAGAGTTCAACATATAACAGCTTAAACTGTTCTAAAAAGGTTTTTTCACAGGTTTAAAAGTGTTTACGGGAATTTTTAACGGTTCTTTCAGAAGCACATACGTGAGGTTAGACACAGGAAGCAGCAACACTGACTGAACACAGCTTTTAGAGGCTAAATTCACATTTTAATAATGAAAGTGGCTTCATGTGTGTGTGTGTGTGTCCATGGTTCCTCCACAGAGTGGACCAGCAGAGCTCAGAGGTTCCCAGTGGTCAGTCTGCCCAGCAGCATCAAACACAGCTGGACTCCATGTTTATGGTCTGTACATGTACAACAACTACTTTATTATTAATATTAATAATAATACATTTATTTATAGGTCCCTTTCAGAACACCAAGGACTCTGTGGACTAAATGACCAAAAGAAACAAACTTTGAAATCAGACGGTGCAAATGTGATCACAGGGAAACGTTTTAAACATCGAGGCTTTAAACAAAAACCAAAGAGAAACAGTTTGTAGTCGAGATCAGTGGGAATGAAGCTGAATAACTGTTTCTTCAATAACTTTGAGAAATAAATGACAAATATGATGGAAATTAGGAGCATTAGCACTTACTAATGATGTGAGTCGACACTCTGCTGTATTGAGACGACCACATTAGGTGGTCCTCAACTGTAATGGAAACCAATGGCTCCAGTCGATCTGAGCAGCTACTAATAGAAACGAGCCATAGATGTGTTTGTGCTTAATAACAGTGAATCACAGGATTTTTACATTACAGTTAAAATCTCATGTTGTTTGTTAAAGTGTGCAGTTCAGGGTGTGTTACTAAAACTGTTGTTTGCTCACTTTCCAAAGACCCAGCCCCCATAAAAAGCAGCCAAACAGCTCTAAGAGTTACACACACACGCATATCTATCAAGTTTACTCTGGTCTAATATACTTGGATTTAGCTTGAAGAATGTTCCTGTACGAGGACTGAAAATGATTTAAAAAGCAGCCAATGTCCAAAGAACAACTTTGACACACCTTCATAAAGCCTGCAGAGCAAAAGAAAAACTAGCTGAAAGTCTGGCTGCTCTTATGAAAAGTACAGAGAAACTATGGGTCGTTCAACACTTGTGCACAATATAAGAGTTTAAATAAATCTAAAGAGTAACTCAAAATCCTACAATCATACTGAGAAAATCATCTACAGCTAACTATCCAAGTGGATTTGTTGAAGACAGCTCCAGCTGCTGGAGGACAACATCATCACTTTTGTGAAGAACGAGCTGAAGAAGATCCAGAAGGCTCTGAATCCAAATAAGCCCCAGTGCTTGGAGTTTCAGAGGGAGGATGATGAGCAGAGGAGCAGCAGAGAGGCATTTGTGAAGATGGCAGTGGACTTCCTGAGGAGAATGAAGCAGGAGGAGCTGGCTGACCGTCTGCAGAGACGTAAGAGGATTTCTTACTTAAGGTTTTAAGCTGTTAGATAAATGAGACACTCATGACACCAGTGTGTTAAGTCATTTCTCAGTGGGTCAGAAAATGTCATCAGCGTTTTGTAAAATATATTTGTTGAAGTTGTATTTTTATTATTATTCAGAACTTCCAGCTGCAGTTTGTCATCGTAACCTTAAATCTGCTCTGAAGAAGAAGTTCCAGTGTGTGTTTGAGGGCATCGCTAAAGCAGGAAACCCAACCCTTCTGAATCAGATCTACACAGAGCTCTACATCACAGAGGGAGGGACTGCAGAGGTCAATGATGAACATGAGGTCAGACAGATTGAAACAGCATCCAGGAAACCAGACAGACCAGAAACAACAATCAGACAAGAAGACATCTTTAAACTCCCACCTGGAAGAGATGAACCAATCAGACCAGTGCTGACAAAGGGAGTGGCTGGCATTGGGAAAACAGTCTTAACACAGAAATACACCCTGGACTGGGCTGAAGACAAAGCCAACCAGGACATCCAGTTCATGTTTCCATTCACTTTCAGAGAGCTGAATGTGCTGAAAGAGGAAAAGTTCAGCTTGGTGGGACTTGTTCATCACTTCTTTACTGAAACCAAAGAAGCAGGAATCTGCAGCTTTGAAGACTTCCAGGTTGTGTTCATCTTTGATGGTCTGGATGAGTGTCGACTTCCTCTGGACTTCCACAAAACTACAATCCTAACTGACCCTAGAAAGTCCACCTCAGTGGATGTGCTGCTGACAAACCTCATCAGGGGGAAACTGCTTCCCTCTGCTCGCCTCTGGATAACCACACGACCTGCAGCAGCCAATCAGATCCCTCCTGACTGTGTTGGCATGGTGACAGAGGTCAGAGGGTTCACTGACCCACAGAAGGAGGTGTACTTCATGAAGAGATTCAAAGATGAGGAGCAGGCCAGCAGGATCATCTCCCACATCAAGACATCACGAAGCCTCCACATCATGTGCCACATCCCAGTCTTCTGCTGGATCACTGCTACAGTTCTGGAGGATGTGCTGGAAACCAGAGAGGGAGGACAGCTGCCCAAGACCCTGACTGAGATGTACATCCACTTCCTGGTGGTTCAGGCCAAAGTGAAGAAGGTCAAGTATGATGGAGGAGCTGAGACAGATCCACACTGGAGTCCAGAGAGCAGGAAGATGATGGAGTCTCTGGGAAAACTGGCTTTTGATCAGCTGCAGAAAGGAAACCTGATCTTCTATGAATCAGACCTGACAGAGTGTGGCATCGATATCAGAGCAGCCTCAGTGTACTCAGGAGTGTTCACACAGATCTTTAAAGAGGAGAGAGGACTGTACCAGGACAAGGTGTTCTGCTTCATCCATCTGAGTGTTCAGGAGTTTCTGGCTGCTCTTCATGTCCATCGGACCTTCATCAACTCTGGACTCAATCTGCTGGAAGAACAACAATCAACCTCCAAGAAATCTAAATTATTTAACAAACTAAAACTCCAATCACTTCACCAGACTGCTGTGAACAAGGCCTTAAAGAGTCCAAATGGACACCTGGACTTGTTCCTCCGCTTCCTCCTGGGTCTTTCACTGCAGACCAATCAGACTCTCCTACGAGGTCTGCTGACACAGACAGGAAGTAGCTCACAGACCAATCAGGAAACAGTCCACTACATCAAGAAGAAGCTCAGTGAGAATCTGTCTGCAGAGAAAAGCATCAATCTGTTCCACTGTCTGAATGAACTGAATGATCGTTCTCTAGTGGAGGAGATCCAACAGTCCCTGAGATCAGGACGTCTCTCCACAGATAAACTGTCTCCTGCTGAGTGGTCAGCTCTGGTCTTCATCTTACTGTCATCAGAAAAAGATCTGAATGTGTTTGACCTGCAGAAATACTCTGCTTCAGAGGAGGCTCTTCTGAGGCTGCTGCCAGTGGTCAAAGCCTCCAACAAAGCTCTGTGAGTAAACACGTGATCAGGCTTTTATTTATAACATAAACAGTGTAATGTGTGATGGACCCTTAAAAATTTAAACATATTTTTTTTACATGATCATCAGCACTAAATACAGTATATTATAGTTAATGTTTGATAGCAGCAGTAAATGTCAGAGTGTCTTAAACATATCTGGGTGTCAGCTTTTATCAAAGTCATGTCCAGAATCATCCTGTAAGTAAAATTTATTTATACAGCAGCTTTCACAGGTCAAAAACCACAAAGTGCTTTACAATAGAAACAGGCAATAAAAAACACAGAAGATAAAAACATTAAACAGCAAACACTGAACATCATACAGCCTAAAACTAGTTAAAGGCCACTCTGAATACTAGAGTCTGAATAAATGAGTTAGTGGGACCAGTAAAAGCCTTTGACTGGAAGATCTCAGATGTGAGAAGAGCTGTAGGATTGTAGAAAGTCAGAAATATAGACTGGTACTAAAAGTAAGGACTAAATCTTTAAATAACGCCTAAAATGAACTGGTTACCAGTGTGAAGAGATTAAACTGGAGTAATGTCCAGTCTATTTCATGTGCTGGTTAAAAGCCTCGCAGCATGATTCTGTACTGACTGAAGACGTTCAAAGACTGTGATGGACCCATAGGTGATCAACTCCCTCATTCCTCCTCTGGTCTTATTGCTCTGCATCAGTGCACTGCTCAGCTGAAGATGAGTTCACTTCTATATGTTACAATCTGCCTCACCAGTACAGTTCCAAGGATCTGCAGCTGCTGAATCAATTATATTCCTCGTGTTTCTTCTGGTTTCCTGTTGTTAGATCTGCCTGCTTGATTGTTTTTCAATCTCTCCTATGTCGTGCACTTTGATTTCCGACTGTACACAGTCTGTGAACCATGACAATTTGTGACAGAATGCAATGATCAGTGAGGACCCGGAGGACACTGACATTTACACTGTGCAGAATGAGACTTGAGACTTTATCTCACTGCTTTGTGGACGACTGATGGAAGGACTAATCACTATATCTGCTTTAATTGAAATAATTTCCATGAAAATTTCACTGGTTCAGTTTCCCAGAATCTCTCAATCATATCTTGACCTTTTCCTAGAGTAACTAACCCTCACTCACCAGGATATGAGCCAGCCTTCCCTCTCATTGCTACATGCTTACAGTCTTGCCTATCACCTGTTCACAGAATGAGTCATCACTTGTTTTTGTTTAGTATTTAATGAGCAAGTTCCAGGTCTTTATATTTACACAGGGAACATTTTTAAACTAAAACGTTTTTTAGCCATAAATAGTAATGCACACTGGCATTTGTCTTTCTTTCAAAGGTTCAACACAAGAAGTGATTTAAATTAATCACAAACAGTTTGTTATCAAATGACAATTTTTCAGATTATGTCTTTATTATGTTTTTTAGGCTGAGTGTCCCTGATCTCTCTGAAAGAGGGTATGAAGCTCTGTCCTCAGTTCTCAGCTCCCAGTCTTCTACACTCAGAGAGCTGGACTTAAGAAACAATAACCTGCAAGATCCAGCATTGGAGTTTCTTTCTGCAGGGCTGAGAAGTCCACACTGTAAACTGAATACTCTGAGGTGAGATCAAGTTATGTTGTGCTTTTCATCAATTGACAGAATTAACCAATAAGAAGCCACTAAATGGGGAAAAAAAGTCAGTTAAACTTCTGTAATAGTTTTAAGTTAGTGTCATCTCTTAGTGTTGACTCTTAGTAAAAAAAAAAACAGGATTTATTGCAAAATCTAAAAGCTCTTTTGTGCACCCTCATTGCAATTTAATAACAGTTTGTTTAATGTTTATCTGTCATTTTTCAGTCTGAGTCACTGTAAGCTCTCAGAGAGAGGCTATGAAGCTCTGTCCTCAGCTCTCAGCTCCCAGTCCTCTAGTCTGAGACAGCTGGACCTGAGTAACTCTGACCTGCAGGATTCAAGAGTGAAGCTTCTGTCTGCTGGAGTGAAGAGTCCACGCTGTAAAATGGAAACTCTCAGGTCAGGATTTAAAATGTTCCACTGATGATCATGTTAAACCTGATTTCTATTACTGCAGAAACAGTCAATTGATTTTAAAAAAGTCTGAATGTAGAAATTAGCGTCTGGGGTTTTTAGTGATATTTGTTCACTTTCTGTCTTTCATTTGCAATGAAATGTCCCGTCTGCTCCTCTGAGTCCAAATTCTTTATTTTAGCAGTGCTTCATCCACCAAACCTTCTAGTTCGATTCCTGTATTCTGAAGGTTTTTACAGAGCTGTTTGTTCAGATATCAGAATTTTTATTTTCAGAAAAATTTAGTAATGAAAATATGATCAATTGATTATTTCTGACTGAAAAGATGAAATATATATTTGGTCATAGTGATATGACTCATTGCCTCACTTAAACATAAAATGTAAACAAATATTCAAAACAATAGATTAATAGAAAACAGAATTTGACTGTTGAGCTTAAAGTGAGCTTGAATGTTATTCACTTCCTGTTTTATTTTGGTAGTTATCGTCTCTGGTTTTTACTTTTACTTCCTCCCCCGACATTGTCTACATTAGTTTCAGCTGTAGAAGATTTTATTGACTGTTTGATTTGTCACTTTTTTTTTAAACTATAATTGTTGACTTATAAACTATTGCTAAAATGTATTTTCATTAAAATACTAAATAATTTATTACTTTATCATCTAATTAGATTATAATTCTGTAAATAGGGGTGATAGTGTGGTCTATGTGGGTTGTCTTCAGGTACTCTTCCTCCCACAGTCCAAGAACATGCATGCAAGGTTAACTGGAGATGTGTAATTGTGAGCATAAATTGTCTGTCTCTGTCTAGCTCTGTGTTTACCTGGCTACATCACCATGGTTACTGATGCTGAACCAATAACCTGGTCTGGATCAGGTTATGTTTTTGTTTAAAATCAACTGAAGTGCCTCATTTTCACTGATTCTTTCATTTACAGAAAGCTTTAAGTGTGATATAGATTCAGTCATATCTGACTAATGTCAGTGAAAGAGGCCCAGCTGTAAAGTCACAGCAGTCACACTGTATGTGTCTCATTGTCACTGGAGTTTAGGCTCCATACATTCAGCTGGTGCTGCAGAAAAAGTAGAAATGTTTCTGTTTGGTTCTAATGCTGAGTCTCTTTTACAAAGATGGAACTGCAGCTAATCCTGCTCATGTAGCCAATTAGTAAAAACTCAAGTCACTGTCAGACACAGCAGACATTTACTGATAATCTCACTGTATGTGGTCTTTTAGCGCCTCCTAGTGGTGAACATGTGGAGTGTTGTTTGTCTGGGTGACGAGTGTAACTGTTGAGTGAGAAAGACTGTGGTCGTGTCCAAATTCATGGGCTGCATCCTCCTGAGGACCCGGCCTTCGCGGTCTACGTGGGCCGGGTCCTCAGAAGGTCAGGTAGGCCGCAAGTAAACGGCCATGGAATTGGACGGTCTAGCCTTCTGATTAGTGTCACCGCTGTCTAGGTGGAGTTTAATAAACTCTGCCGTCTGCTCTTTGCTATCTAAAATATAACAGGACTCTGGCGTAAATCGTTGACCATCTCACACTTCTGTTTAATCAGTTTTTTGTTTGACGTTTATTCAGTTGTGTAAAAACCAAGGAGGAACCCACCCGGGGAATAAATAAAGTTTTATTTTATCTAATCTAATCTAATAACTTTAATCTCAGCCAAACCGATTTACTCACGAACAAATAAAACACTGAAAAAAGCGAAATAATAGCATTTTTAGGTTGTCTAAGTGACTTATATATTACTTTTAACCTGATTAGCGAAAGTCCGCGGTGATCTGAAAATGATGTGCAGGGAGTTGTGCCGTTCTCGGCGCTTTCAGTAACCCTGGAGCTCTCGGCTAGCTATCGAGCTGGTGGGTAACAGACGTTTCCGAAAACGTGGAAGCACTTTTGCAAATATGCAATATGATGATAAACCGAGCAGATATTTGAAGTTTACACACTCACATTCTCGCCTGAAAATATGTTAAAAGTTTTGTGACCCAGGAAGATTAATAAGAGTAATTTTAAATCTTAGTAGCGGCCGCCATTACCAGAAACTGGAGTTTGGCTGGGCCGCAATATGAACCCTGGGATATGGTGGGCCACGAAGGACACACCCGACCCATCCTTCAAATTTGGGGAAAAGGACGATGCATTTGTCGGCTGCATTCGGAGGAGTCCACAAATTTGGACAGCCTTTGGTGCATCGCTGTGACGTTATTGGTCTACAAATGTGTCCTCAGGAGGATGCAGCCCATAAATTTGGACTCACCGAGCCTGCGTGCTGGTAGCACCTTAGCCACAGCTCGGGTGTGGAGGAGAAGCTGAAAAAGAAGGTTTTCTAGTTTGTAAGGAGGAAAGAAACTGAGAGGACTAAGTTAAAGAGAGGCTGGAGAGTAACACAGAGCAGCAATGAATGCTGCTCACACAGTTTAGACAGTTTAGCATCAAATGTTCGAGTGAGTTAGCTCCCAGCTAACTAGCAGAGCAGCTAACTAGCAAACCAGCTAACTACCAAACCAGCTAACTGCACCCACAAGCTGCGACTGCGTCTTTGTGACAAGAGCGTCAGACACTCAGACTGGTTTTCTTTGTGGATGATGATTTATTCTCACACTGATCCTTCATGATGATGCTGCCATGCACCCACTGCTCCTAGCAGTGTTGCCAACTCCTCAGTAAGGAAAATTGCTATTGGCTGTCCTAAAAGTTGCTGGAAGTCGCTAAATGACGTCATCGCCTAATTTGGATAAATGGTCATGCTAATGTAATTGTAACGTACAATGTAGGAGAGAAAAATAACATTGTGGAAGCGACATAACGTGAGTAAAAAACGTCCTGGAATGCATTTAAATAAATAAATCATAGTTCTGTCTGTAACTATTACAACACTCTCACCACATTTGTTAACAATTCTCTCAACAAATGTGTTTTTCCTCGTTCTTTGTTATCCAGCTGAGACTTTGGGTATAAATGTGTCATAAACAGGAGAAAGCAGTGCAGGTTCAATGTAATCAAACCTCAGACTGAGTTCAAAATCATCACCTGTCCCAGATACCACATCAGCACCAGAACCATGATGTGTTTACTCACATTTAAAAAGGTGGAGGTCAGTGTGAATGGACTGTTGTCATTGGTCTGAATGTGCCTCTATAAACATGTGCTCTTCATTATTGATGTTTTCCTAATGAACAGAAAATGAGACTTAATAAAATCCTTCTGACTGTTGTTGGAGCAGGTTAGGTCCTGGGTTTGAGTCCCCCACTGTACCACAGGGGCTTCTAGCTTT
This sequence comes from Neolamprologus brichardi, assembly GCF_056152115.1. Taxonomy (NCBI): domain Eukaryota; kingdom Metazoa; phylum Chordata; class Actinopteri; order Cichliformes; family Cichlidae; genus Neolamprologus; species Neolamprologus brichardi. The sequence goes on from NC_142117.1 coordinate 1,026,180, forward strand.
GTTTCACAGTGTGTAGAACAACAAATAAAACCAAATCACAAAAAGCTTCAAGTCAAAAACGCATCAAACTTTGAGGGTTTTTCCCAAGGATGAGGAAGCAGACTCGGCCACAAACAGCTGGATATATGAATGGTTACCACAGCAACCACAGCAGTGTGCTCTCAGTATATTTAGTTGTATAAAGGTGTTTGTGGTGTGTTGCAGCTGAAACAGCCTCATGTATGTTGACACAGGGAGAAAATAGTGTGAGAACACTGTTCACAGCAGTCACAGCTCGCTGCCTTCAACAGTCTCTTCCTTCCTTGTTTGGATGTCACTGATATCATCTTCTGCTCTCACACTGACCACCTGTTGAAGCTAACATGCTAACATGGAAGCCGCAGGTATGCCACCTGTGGCAGCTGAGGTCACGTGATCTGAGTGTTTGAACCACGTGTTGGAGCAGCATTTCCAAACATCTGCACTTCAGAAGCTCCAAAGTGTGGAAACGTCACTGTGGAGCGTATCATCCCTATCTCAGAGATTTTCTTGCCTCTGCAAAGCTAAGCTTGCAAACAGCACCATAGTTTGTCAATCCCAACCAATCAGAGCGCTACTTATGTCACTTCACATGACTCGTGTGTTTACCACTTTGATTAGCACCCAAAGAACTAAAGAAAGGCTAAAAGGACGTTCAGCCAATCAAATCCCTCCTAGGAACAGGAAGTCTAGAGAGGAAATGGAGCAGAGAAGGAGAATCACCAGTTTAAAACTCAGACATTTAAACTGGTGATTCTCTAAAGAGGCTTTTATTGACTCTGTTTTCTTTACAGCTTTTTTCACCATTTAAACTGTTTAATATCAGATTTAGAAATAACTTTTGTAAAGTTGTTGTACATTTCCACTAAAATGTGACACAAATAATGACTTTCTGACTTTACTTTGGACTAATCTAACGACTCAGCCTGGCTATGTTGGACTTGGTGTGGAAGCAGCTCCCAGTTTGAGTTCAGGAGACACACACTCTCTACTTTGGAGATCAGCTTCAAACTTTCCTTTTTGATAAAGCTTATAGTTCGAGCTGGATCAGGTGACCCTGAACCATCCCTTAGTGATGCTGCTATAGGCTCAGGCTGTTGATGACGCTCTGCTTTCTTCTCCACTCCCCTCTTTTCACTCCTGATGCTTTTATATGTCACGACTGCATGTCCTTAACTTTTGTGTCTCTCTGAGCTCATCTCTTCTCTTTCCCCTCACCCTGCAACCAGTCATGGTAGATTTTTTTGAAGCTGAGCTTTCATACATGATGAATTGCTCTCTTCAGTTGGGTGTCTTCCCTGCTGCCTTTAAAACGGCGGTGGTGAGGCCCCTTCTGAAGAAGAGCAATTTGGATTGTAATGATTTTAATACAGACCTGTATCCAACTTACCATTTTTAAGTAAAATTTTAGAAAAACTTGTTTTTACTCAGATTAATGACTTTCTGAATGATAGACAGATCCTGGAGATATTCCAGTCTGGATTTAGGGTGAACCACAGCACAGAGACTGCTCTCCTAAAGGTTTTAAATGATCTTAGATGTAACTGGGACTCCCAAAAGCTCTCAGTCCTGGTGCTGCTGGATCTAAGCGCAGCCTTTGATACAGTAGACCACGCTATTCTTTTAAACAGACTGAAACACATGGTGGGCCTCTCTGCTGCTGTACACAACTGGTTCACTTCCTGTCTCTCAGACAGAACTTTTATGGTGAGTATGGATACATGCTCCTCTAAGATCCATAGAATGACATGTGGTGTGCCTCAAGGGTCGGTTTTAGGCCCTGTACTTTTTAATTTGTATATGCTCCCTCTCGGCGGTGTCATCAGGAGGCATGGAGTGAACGTCCACATTTACGCTGACGACACTCAGCCGTACATCTCCGTGTCTCCTGGTGACACCAGACCAATGGATGCCCTTTTAACTGTATTTTAGATATAAGATCTTGGATGGCAGAAAACGTTTTACAGCTTAACCAGGACAAAACTGAAGTTTTAATCGTCGGTCCTGAGGCTCAGAGAGAGAAACTCTTGTCTAAATTACAGGCATCTTCACTATGTCCTTCACTACAAGTGAAAAACCTGGGTGTTATTTTTGACTCTGAGCTTGGTTTTATCCCACATATTAAACATGTAACCAAAATTGGATTTTATCATCTAAAGAATATAGCCAGAGTCCGCCCTATTCTCTCTCGGGCCAACACGGAGATGTTGATGCATGCTTTTATTACCAGTCGCATTGATTACTGCCCTGTTCTCTGGTCTCCCCAAAAAGAATATTTCAACTTTACAACTTTTACAAAACTCTGCAGCTCGTGTGCTGATGAAGACCAGAGGGCGGGCCCACATTACACCGGTTTTAGAATCGCTGCATTGGCTCCCCGTGTGTTTCAGGATCGATTTTAAAGTTCTTTTATTGGTTTTTAAATGTCTTAATGGTCTTGGGCCTTCTTATCTCTCAGATCTGCTTTTACCATATGAACCCTCGTGGACCCTGAGGTCCTCTGGTACTGGCCTTTTGATTGTTCCTAAAGTCAGGACACATGCTCACAGAGAGGCAGCGTTTCAGTGGTATGGTCCTCGTCTGTGGAACAGCCTGCCGGAGGAGCTCAGGGCCGCAGAGAACGTACATGTTTTTAAGAACAGGCTCAAGACCCTCCTTTTTAATTTAGCTTTTACTTAACGTTTATTTATTTTATGCTTATTTATTCTATCCTGTTACTCTATTTATATTATTAATTTAGGTTTTACCTAATATTTATTGATTTTATTCTTATTCATTTTTTATCTTCTTACTCATATTTATATTTATTCTGTATCCCATTCTTATTTATTTTATTTATTTTATTCTGTATATACTCTTATTAGGTCATATCTCCAGTGTTTCCTCGGAGGGGGCTCTCTGCACCGGGGTTGTGATCGACCGTGGCTTTTGGGGCTCTGTGGGTCTTCTAAACCTGGCTGGGGGGCTCCTTTGCCTCCCTCCTACTGTGTGCCCAGCCTGGAGGCTGTAAAGCACTTTGTGCTACATCTTTGTATGAAAAGTGCTTTATAAATAAAGATTGATTGATTGATTGATCGATTGATTCTCCTCCGGGAGCCTGTTTTCACTGGGAGGATCTTTGTGTCAAAGGGAGTTCTTCCTTTCCACCATCACCAAGTGCTGCTCACAGTGGATTGTCTGGTTTTTGGGGCTTTCTCTCTAATATTGGAGGCTGTTACCTTACTCTGTTAAACAGCTTCAGACGACTGTTGTTGTCTGTTGGGAATTGTCACTTTTAAAAAAAGTTACATTGAATGGATGTAAATGGATAGATTATTGTGACAAACAGAAAATGATCTTTAAAAGATTGATTGTTGTTTTGTGTGTCTGCAGTCTGTCAGGCTGTCTGATCACAGAGGAAGGCTGTACTTCTCTGGCCTCAGCTCTGAGCTCCAACCCCTCCCATCTGAGAGAGCTGGACCTGAGCTACAATCATCCAGGTGACTCAGGAATGAAGCTCCTGTCGTCTGGACTGAAGGATCCAGGCTGGAGACTGGACACTCTCAGGTATGGAGAGAATGTCTGATAGAGGAGGACGAGCTGGAAACATTTCCTGTGTCCTTCACTCACTTCCTGTTTGTTTCCTGCAGATGAGACATGAACAATCACACATGCAGGAATATTTTCAGGGACAGACACACTAGTCTAGCTGGATAGTACGTAGGGGGTCTCCAAGGAGTCTGTTTGCAGGGACATTAATGATAACTGATAAGTCATGTTGAGAGTTTCATTAAAAGTAGACCTACAGTTAGGTCCATAAATATTTGGACAGAGACAACATTTTGTAACTTTAAATACACTTTATTAGTTCACCGGTTTACCTGAGATAGTGGTCACTGTGTACCTAATAAAGTGTCAGCCATGTGTATGTTTCCCATGCTGTATTTCCACAGTCACCATGACAGTCAGTGACACTGAAAGAAGGATGAAACAAGGCTGTGAATCATTTCAGTCTTTGTGTGTGATAAAGAGGCAGACAGGAGCAGCTAACATCACCATCATTTTCCTGTATGAATCGCTGTTACAATGAAAAATGTCAATTACATATATCATATAGGAGACACACACATTGATATACACTAAATATTTATTTCATTTCTCTTTTTTTGTGTTGCCAATTTATGCACCTGCTTGATTTAGTTTAAACAGTTATTGCACACTTTCTGTAAATCCAAAAATCCATGTGTGTGTCTCCTATATGATATATTTAACTGACAATTTTTATTGTGACAACCAATGATTTGTACAGGAAAATAATGACTTTTCACAATGTTGCCCAAACTTTTCATCCCACTGTATTAGTATGTTTTGTCATTAGTATAATATGAAATAAATGCTACTTGTGTCAAGTCGGGTTCCAATATTTGCTGTGTAGTAGAACAGAGACATTTGTCATTATAAATGTTTATTTGGAAAAATATATAAATTCAGTAACAAAAACATTAAACATAAATATATGAAATGTAACTATTTACAGAGAGACAGGAATAAAAAGGACCCAGCTTGGAGTGGAAGAGCCTCAGGGAGAAGGAGGAGAAAAATAAGAACATTGTTTCTGCCCTGGAGAGCTGCTGCCTCATCAGAAAACTACTGATCATTAGGGTCCAATGTTTCCAAATTTAACACAGCTGTGCTGTTTTCAAAAGCTAATTTATAAATTTGAAATTTCACGAATTCTCGTGTCTGAGGCGGCATGCTCTCCAGAACAGGAACAAGGCCGAGGAGGAAATGTTCTGTTGGAGACGGGCGTGGCCTCTTTAGGGACTGCAGGATGGCCGGCTCCACCGCCGATGGACCGTCCTGGGACCCGTCCCTCGCCCGCCTTCGAGCTGTCCTCCTCTGTGGGCCTGTAAAACACAGCACAAAACAACACAAAGTAATGAGAAGGCTGCTACTAGATTTTCATTTTCAAAATTAAAAAAAAACAGTATATAAACAGATTGGTTGTAGATATTTAGTAAAGGTGATCACAAGGGAATCCAAGCAAGTAAAAAGCTGTCAGTGCTTGATGTTCATACCTGTGGGTGCAGCAGCAGGAGCTGAGGGACCAGGGACTGGGGAGCCAGGAGAAGAGACAGGGGATGCTCTGCTGCATGATTACTTGACTCTATCAAGACAATATTAAATGTTAACAGGTTGAAGACAATAGTCATAGAGAATATTATATTATTATATACTTATATACTTATTATATACAGTGGTCTCTCATTTATTGCAGCACATGAACAGTAGTCACAGTTCTCACAAGTTGATTCTCAAAGTGCAAACCTTTGTCGATTTTAAAACGTAAAAGTATTATGCCGCGCTTTTTCTCCGTCTGCGGCGCCACTTTTGTGCGCCTTTTTTGCTCCCGGTGCAGGTGTCTATTTCCGAATGAGGATCATAGTTATGAGTGTTTTTGTGCTGTTTTTTTCTATTGGACGTGATGGTTATCAAAACCAAACATGATAAGTTTGGCAAGCGCAGGAGACACGACACGGAGGAGATTTGTCATTTGGGCTGCAGAATGCAATGCGCATCGTTGAAAGCTGTACGGTGCAATAAAAAAAATCAGTGAAAAGGCGAAGCAGTGACGGATGAACAGCGGGACTACTGTATACTGTTTATTAATAAACAAAATATATTCCTGTATGACAACACGCATAAATTAACTGCCTACATTAACTCATTGTAAACATACCTTCTGACTGACACTCCCCTGCTGCCTCTCCGGGCTGTCCCTGGTCCTCGGGGGAGAAGTTCTCCACGGTCCGCACCATATTGCCGCTTGTCTCCCGCGGGGTGAGGAAGGGGTCCTGAAACCCCATGACCGCGGAGAACTTCCATCTTCTCCCCGATCCTGCTGCAGACCCACTCCTCTTCTCCTTCTCTGTCTTCTTCTCCTTATTATAAGTGTCCCTGAGGCTCTTCCACTTTCTCCTGCAGATGTCCTCTGAATAAACGCATTATCTTGTTAGCGGAAAGGTATTTGTACATCAGTGGGAAAATAGCGGTACAGTAGGCGGGCTTGCTAGCTTTTGCGCAGGTTCATCGGGTCAGTCTGAAAATTAAAAAGGAGGAATGAACTTACCAGGTTGCCCGATCTCCTCACTTATGTGTCTCCAAGCTAGATCCTTTTTATTCCTGTCTCGGTAGAAGTAGTAGCTAGCATCATATAGCTCTGGGTGATTAGCCACGGCACTGATGAGCTTTTCCTCCATACTGAATGAGGAATCAAGGGCTTTGGCTGGATCTGCCCCTTTGACCTAGGTCAGAGCCACGTCACCAGGCTCCTGATTGGTTGTCGCGGCGCGATTTGACGCTGGAGTTCAGATTTTTCCAACTCGAGCGGTAGACGCGAAATGCGCGTATGCACAAAATGCAACACAAAAACTCACGCGCGTGTTTTTTTTCTCTAGTCAAACGCGCCAGACGTGCTACACTGACGCGCATTTCACGCGTTTTGGCGTTTTTGCGACACAAATCTGCTTCCGAATTCACGCGGGACCTGCAATCGCATGTCATCGCGTGTGTCACCCCCATTGACTTTACATGTAAACCTGACGCTCTATTCACGTCCATCGCGTTTGGTGTAAACACACCGTAAGGCTACGTCCACACGTACCCAGGTATTTTTGAAAACGCAGATTTTTCTATGCGTTTGCACCTTTCGTCCACACGTAAACGGCGTTTTTGGTCACTGAAAACGGAGATTTTTAAAAACTCCGGCCAGGGTGGATATTTTTGAAAACTCAGTTTTTGCATTTACGTGTGGACGAGAACAACGGAGAAAACGGAGAAAACAGAGAAAACGCAGAAAACGCAGCATCAAAGGTGTGCGCCTTTTTTGACGTCACACTGTGCGCCACGTTATTGTTTCGGTGAAATGAATTTCTACAATACTGTTACTGTTACTTGTTCTCTCTGCAGTGTTTAAATGCTTACATATACACACACAGTTACTGTCCCTCCACACATACGACTCGGTTCTGCTTCGATGCCCCATCCTTGTTTACTATTTCCCAACTAGGCTTCTAGACTTCTGATTGGCCAACATTTCTACACGGTTAGGAATATATCGTCACCTGTTGCTTTGGCATGTTCCTAGCAGCGCTTTCCTTCATTTCTGCCTTTACGTGTGGACGGGATTATTTTTTAAAACGAAAACGGAAAATCTCCATTTTCAAAAATACCGTGTACGTGTGGACGTAGCCTTAGTAGTGTGTAAAGACTCTGTGTGCCTTCCAGAGTGCTCCGGCATGCACACACACCTTAAGGTCATGAGAGAGGTCGTACCTTCTCTTACTGATTTATGGTTTAGGAGGACACCTACTCTGTATCTGGTTAAGTATAAGAGCCCTTTGTTAGGGGGACCGCTGGACTCTTAGCACCAGCTTTGGGGTCACAGGGTCACATCTGGAACACACACACACACACACACACACACACACACACATACCTACACTATGCACAGACTGGTACTCTTTGTTCATACCTGTGTAAGACATCACATGTTAATGAACTTAAGCATATTCATGTTACCTCAATAAAGAGCAGTGTTACGAGGGAGCAGACGAGAGCGACTGAGGTCAAGTGAAGGAACGGCGCTGTCACAGTTCTCTCCCTCATCAATTGTCTGGTTCCAGCGGTGGGTCTGTGCTAGACGACCCATCACCAGCTTTTTCCAGCTTTTTCCACTGGTTACCAGTACGTGGTAGAATCCACTTCCAGATCTTGTTGTTTGTCTTTAAATCTCTGAGTGATTGGCTCCATCTTATCTCTCTTTAACAAAATAATCCAAGTGGAGCCCTCAGGTCTGCAGATAAGTAGCTTCTGACCAGAACTAGACGTAAAAACAGAGGTGAGCTTTATCGATCGCTGCAGCCAAACTCTGGAACAGTCGCCCTTCACATCAGGTCGTCACCAACACTCGACATTTTTAAAACCCGGTTGGAAACACATTTGTACTCTGTAGCTTTCAATTGTGACGAGTCTTTATAGTAATTACTGTGTATGTTTCCTATTTTCTCTCTACTCTGTGCAGCACTTTGGCTCAACCTGTTTTTAAATGTGCTGATAAATAAATGTAGATTTCTTTGAATAAAACAGTGGAGCCGAGCTTTGAGCTCAGTGTGTAACAGTGTGTGTATGAGAGCCATGTAATGTCCATGTGTGCATGCTGACTGTGCTGCTCTGACCCCCCTCCTCCTTTCAGGGTGGAGCCTGCTGGAGTCCGATGGTTGAGACCAGGTCTGAGGAAGTGTAAGTGTGTTTTTAATGGGATTCATGAAAACAAAGCAGCACACATTCAACCATCTTCATCATGTCAGGAGTCATCATCAAAGTGTCAATCAATGAACAGATGATGGATCAATAACTGCAGCTGGATTGTGTTTGTTCTCTCCATCAGATTCCTGTCAACTCACAATCGACACAAACACAGTGAACACAAACCTCCAACTGTCTGACAACAACAGGAAGGTGACACATGTGGAGGTTCAGTCATATCCTGATCATCCAGACAGATTTGATGTTTATCAGCTGCTGTGTAGAGATGGTCTGACTGGTCGCTGTTACTGGGAGGTCGAGTGGAGAGGAAACGTTTGTATATCAGTGAGTTACAGAAGCATCAGAAGGAAAGGAGACAGAGATGATTGTGTGTTTGGAAACAATGATCAGTCCTGGAGTCTGATCTGCTCTGATGATGGTCCTCGTTATGTCTGGCACAATAAGAGACAAACATCCATCTTCTCCTCCTCCTCCTCCTCCTCCTCTGTCTCTAACAGAGCAGCAGTGTATGTGGACTGTCCTGCTGGCACTCTGTCCTTCTACAGAGTCTCCTCTGACTCTCTGATCCACCTCCACACCTTCAACACCACATTCACTCAAACTCTTTATCCTGGGTTTATGTTCTGGTCTCGTGGTGCCTCAGTGTCCCTGTGCTGAGTGGGGTGTGAAGAGTGTCTCCTGTTACAGAAACACTCTGACTGTTGAACAGATAGTTCAGTCTGTACATGTCTGTCTCTTTCACTCACAAACACGTTTTCAGATTCATGGATTCAATCAGTTGATGTTTGAAACTCTTCTAAATGATTCCTTGTAAACTTCTTCCTCTTCAGTCACAAACAAACAGGAAGTGATGTCACATGTGTTCCTGTCCACACAGCAGAATGAGTCTATTGCTGACAGTGATGTACAAACAGAGTGAGCATTTCTGAGGCCCAAAATAAACTGAGTAGTTCACTGAATGAACAATGGACTGTGAGCTCAGTTCCTTCATTATTAGTATGGATTATATATGTATATGTATTATATTAGTATCATATATATCAGGTGCTGCTGCTGCTGGTTTCAGTCACTGTGCAAATGTGCTGTTTGTAAGGTTGTAAAGCTGCAGTCAGCTGAGACTGAAGAAGTCACCTGATCAGTGAGCAAACGTTTCTGAAAACGTCCAGATGAACAGAATCAACCTTTTGGGATCAGCCAGCAATGCAGCATCATTGTTGTTCAGGTTCAGAGGTTTGCAGGAATGAACTGATGACCAGAAACAGCTGCAAAGTCCAATAAAATACCAGCTGGAGTTCAGCTGCATTTGAAGAAGTCAAAGAAAAGTAAGGATGGCAAAGGGCGATGTTTTCTTCCAAAGAACTGAAAACATGGTCGACGCCTCATTAGAAGAATAATCTGGACATTTGTGAGGAACTCTAACCAAGAAAGCAACACAAGAAAGCAACGTCAAACAGATCCAACAGACAGTTTCCATGACTGGAAGTGTTGAGTGTAAAAATGCTACATTGCATTATTGCATCCTCTCACCACAGGAGGTGCTGTTGGCACCACTGATTGCTGATCAGCTGTTCTCTGATGATCTGATTGATACTGTGAATAACGGGACTCACTGAACTCTGTGACACAGTGAAGATTACAGAGTTTAACTTCAACATCTGACTGACGTCACACAGACAGAAGGATGAACCAGTGAGGCACAGAACACAGTTACTGGAGATACTGGATCAGCTCCATGTGAACCTCTGATGGAGAAGCTGCTGAGCCAGAGAAACATCAGGACATGACAGGCAGCTGCACTTATCTAACAACATGTAGCAGAGCTGATCTATGTTAGAGGATCTATCACAGCAGCTGAAGCCAAAGTCCAACACTGGATAGCAGCTGAGCCTGTGCTGAGTGTAGTGTTACAGGAAAAGGGCAGAAACACTGACACTGGTAGCTCACAGTGATGCTGACTGGGGCACAGAGCTGAATGATGCAGCATCAGGACACTGTTTCAGTCTGACTGACAGAGAAACCTGTAGCTGTATCTACATGTGAGGCAGAGGCTACACAAGCAGCTTTCTATGTTTCACAGTGACTGAGATCTTCAGTGGGGGTGGACATGCTCCTGTACAGACCTCTGAGGAGAACCAAGGTGCAGTCAAAGAGTCCAGTCTGTCCTCACAGATGTGAACATGTGGTTTCATCAGGTCTGCTGTCAGCTAGCAGGCTCACATCAGAATCACTGTTCCTGAAAAACACAGTCTGTGTGACATCATCAGTCAGCTGATGGTCCCAGATCTGAATGGTTTCTGTCTCTACTGAGGAAGTCAGAGAATATCACTGAGGTGTGGATCAGGTCTGAGTGAGCTGTGGAGGGACAGCTTTAAACAGTCCACAGGTCTCACGTCCTGCTCAGTCTGGTAGCAGATACCTCGTATTGTTCCAGATGTGCTGACATCACCAGCAGCAGCAGCACAGCTGTGTGATACGATGAATCTCAGTTATTGATCCAACACACAGTAAATACAAAGATCAGGATGTCTGAGAGTAATCATTATGAGTCTGAACACCTGATCACTGAATGTTAGTCTCCACAATAATAAGCTAACACAACCAAACACAGCTTTCAGCTCTTATTTTGAAACTGGCTTATTTAGAGAGCTGTGATGTGAGCGTGCCTGGCTCTGAGGCACTTGGGTCAGCCTCTGTTGTTTAGAAGTGTTACAGACTGTGAATGACACAGACCTGTCAGTTTCCATGTTTGTCTGTAACACAGCTCAGGGGCTCCATGCTGAACGCATCCATCCAGTGTTATTGATCCAGTACTAATACCAGCATTGGGATCAATACTACAATACACAATCACATGTGTCCATGTGATGTGTTTGACCAGCTTTATTAATTAATGATCAATCAACTTATTTACTGCATCTGAGTCCAGCTTCATTTAAATGATCCAACCATGAAAATGACATCAGTCTGTTGTTCAGATACTGAGAAGGGACACAAACAACACTGATCCAGGAGGGTTCGGTCAAACGAGGATTTTAATGCACACACACGGTGAGAGATGAACACTGTTACACAATCAGCATCGATCTCTGCCTAGCAATACACAAGCAGATGTTTTATACCATCAGGTTTATTTTCATGACGCCCCCTCATACGTCAAACAGATACAATATATGCATAAGTTTCAAAACCACAAACGTTCTGTTAACGACTTTAACAAAGTTTAAAAGAGCATCTTCTTCGCCTCCGTGACAGGTGCTTCTGGTAGCTCATCTCCCTCTCGCTTCTCCAAAACCTCGGGCCATGCTCTGCAACAAACTAGCAATTCTGCACGCACAAAAATGCAGTTACAAACAAAATATATCTGAACTCTCACCTAGAACATAAGCCTACCTACAGTGTGTGTGTGTGTGTGTGTGTGTGTGTGTGTCCTGACCTCAATTGGCACTCTGTGTTACCTCTCACCCACTAACACTCACAACCAGACAGAGGCCACCCTCAGATGTGTAGCAGTTTACTAAAACTACAGTGGGGCAAAAAAGTATTTAGTCAGCCACCGATTGTGCAAGTTCCCCCACTTAAAATGATGACAGAGGTCAGTAATTTGCACCAGAGGTACACTTCAACTGTGAGAGACAGAATGTGAAAAAAAAATCCATGAATTCACATGGTAGGATTTGTAAAGAATTTATTCGTAAATCAGGGTGGAAAATAAGTATTTGGTCAATAACAAAAATACAACTCAATACTTTGTAACATAACCTTTGTTGGCAATAACAGAGGTCAAACGTTTACTATGGGTCTTTACCAGGTTTGCACACACAGTAGCTGGTATTTTGGCCCATTCCTCCATGCAGATCTTCTCAAGAGCAGTGATGTTTTGGGGCTGTCGCCGAGCAACACGGACTTTCAACTCCCGCCACAGATTTTCTATGGGGTTGAGGTCTGGAGACTGGCTAGGCCACTCCAGGACTTTCAAATGCTTCTTACTATGCCACTCCTTTGTTGCCCGGGCGGTGTGTTTTGGATCATTGTCATGTTGGAAGACCCAGCCTCGTTTCATCTTCAAAGTTCTCACTGATGGAAGGAGGTTTTGGCTCAAAATCTCACGATACTTGGCCCCATTCATTCTGTCCTTAACACGGATCAGTCGTCCTTTCCCCTTGGCAGAAAAACAGCCCCATAGCATGATGTTTCCACCCCCATGCTTCACAGTAGGTATGGTGTTCTTGGGATGCAACTCAGTATTCTTCTTCCTCCAAACACGACGAGTTGTGTTTATACCAAAAAGTTCTACTTTGGTTTCATCTGACCACATGACATTCTCCCAATCCTCTGCTGTATCATCCATGTGCTCTCTGGCAAACTTCAGACGGGCCTGGACATGCACTGGCTTCAGCAGCAGAACACGTCTGGCACTGCGGGATTTGATTCCCTGCCGTTGTAGTGTGTTACTGATGGTGACCTTTGTTACTTTGGTCCCAGCTCTCTGCAGGTCATTCACCAGGTCCCCCCGTGTGGTTCTGGGATCTTTGCTCACCGTTCTCATGATCATTTTGACCCCACGGGATGAGATCTTGCGTGGAGCCCCAGATCGAGGGAGATTATCAGTGGTCTTGTATGTCTTCCATTTTCTGATGATTGCTCCCACAGTTGATTTTTTCACACCAAGCTGCTTGCCTATTGTAGATTCACTCTTCCCAGTCTGGTGCAGGTCTACAATTCTTTTCCTGGTGTCCTTCGAAAGCTCTTTGGTCTTGGCCATGGCGGCGTTTGGAGTCTGACTGGTTGAGGCTGTGGACAGGTGTCTTTTATACAGATGATGAGGTCAAACAGGTGCCATTCATACAGGTAACGAGTGGGGGACAGAAAAGCTTCTTACAGAAGACGTTACAGGTCTGTGAGAGCCAGGGATTTTCCTTGTTTGAGGTGACCAAATACTTATTTTCCACCCTGATTTACGAATAAATTCTTTACAAATCCTACCATGTGAATTCATGGATTTTTTTTTCACATTCTGTCTCTCACAGTTGAAGTGTACCTCTGGTGCAAATTACTGACCTCTGTCATCATTTTAAGTGGGGGAACTTGCACAATCGGTGGCTGACTAAATACTTTTTTGCCCCACTGTATATATATGTAATATATTGAATAAATGCTGTAAATGAATGCCACTACTGAAAGCTTAATAAAAAGGATATAAATGAATAAAAGATAACAATGAATAACCTGGTTATTCAAATAGCATCCTCCCAACAGCTCCTCAAAGTAACTCACACTTAGACTCTGCTTTAGTTTCACTTTCACAAGCACGCTCTGCAAAAGCCTGCGCTTCCTGTCTACTTTGGCACAGAGTGTACTCAGAGTTAAGCCTTTCTTTTATAATGCAATGTAATCTGCATATAAACATTTAAGATTATAGATTTAACTCAACAGTTTAAAGTGGTTATAACTGCACCTGTAATAAAAGTTAATTGGGTGCCAATATGTTTAAACATCTGAATACAATATCAATGCTGTAGATTATGTTATTAATGTTATTAATGCAATGGTAATGATGATTGTTAAGGTGAATTGTTAAATGTTTGTCATTTTTATGTTACCATTTGTACATTGTTTTAAGGAATTCTTTCTGTCCTCCCCTCCCCAGATCCTTAAGATTCTGGGAGGGGGGCAGTAGTGTTTTTAATCACAGGAACATCCTTGTGAAGGTCTGTTTGATGTTGGTAAACTTGCTTGGTATTTTCCCCCGCGCCTCAGAACAAAAGAGAAAATGGATTCAAATGTTATATTTCTCAGCTGTCCCTCGTTTATCGCAGGTGTTATGTTCTAAAAATAACCAGCGATAGGTGAAATCAAGTAGCCAATTTTATTTTTTGACGGTGCAAAACGTTTCGTGGACATACAGCACCGCACTTCAGAGTCACACTGCTGCATCGATGCAGCGATGCTGTACAGGAGAGACGTCATGGAGGAGATCGTCTGCAGCGATCAGGACACAATGTGACGTAAAAAAAAAAAAAGCATGCAAACTTGCACTCAAATATCTGCGAAACAGCGAGGTGAAAGGTGAACCACGTTATAGCGAGGGACCGCTGTAATTTTGAAGGTAAGTCACAACATTCGTACATACTAATGTATTCCAGTCACCTTTCTCGCTCTCTATGTATTAACAGACTCTCTGCATTGAATCATATCTGTTATTAATCTCTGTCTCTCTTCCACAGCATGTCTTTATCCTGTCTTCCTTCTCTCGCCCCAACCGGTCGCAGCAGATGGCCACGCCCCTCCCTGAGCCTGGTTCTGCCGGAGGTTTCTTCCTGTTAAAAGGGAGTTTTTCCTTCCCACTGTCGCCAAAGTGCTGCTCATAGGGGGTCATATGATTGTTGGGTTTTTCTCTGTATCTATGAAGCGCCTTGAGGCGACTTTTGTTGTGATTTGGCGCTATATAAATAAAATTGAATTGAATTGAATTGAGAAACCATTACCAGCAATCATTCATTGTTGTGTGGCTTTTTTCACGGTTTGTTAACATGCTGTGTAGGTGTGTACTTGACGAGCTGATCTCGACATAACGGAAACATCTGGTTTGACTATTCTTCACCTGTAGTTTGAATGCTGAACATTTGCCTGTTTAAATCATAAGACCAGTCACTATACAGAGATGTGCTTCTGAATGTGGACGATGTGTCTTCTGCTGCAGTTCTGCTTGTGTTGAGTGATGTAAACAACTGATCGATCTGAACTCTTTAAACGTCAAAGTTGATCATTAGATTTTTTATGACACAACAGTGGTGAGTGTTCCCACCTTCTGCTCTTTGTAACTTAACGCCATCTTTCCGTTTTCGAGTTTTGGACATGATTTTGGAGGATATCTTCGCAGTAGCGATTGACCGCAAAGTAAAGCTACCGGAAATGTACAACCCCACATCCGGTCTCAAACCAGGAAGTTAGCATTTTCTCGTGCACAGGGTCAATTCATCTAGTTATCAGTAATGTGGCAAACGTCCACACACTCTCCAGAGTGTCGTCATCATGCACCTTTTGTCCTGTGCTTGTGCGCTGGGTAACAAAGGTGGCGTAGGCATGACAAACCCTCCAGTGACGATCAGAGAACAGGTCCTCACAGTTCACCTGTATGCCCACCTGAGGGGAAGTACGGGACAGTACGTTAAGGTAAACACACATGGTTGTACCCGTGAGAAAAGCACACGCAGCTAACTGATTTCAAAAACAACGAAAGGCACAAAGAACAGCAGAAGTTCACTGACCTCCATGCTGGTGTTAAAGGCTCTGTTGACCTTTGCCCTGATATTCACCACCTGACCTACACTGAAGAAAGATGGAAAGGCGGAGTTACTACCTTCAGCCCAACCCTTCCACACACTCACACACGCCTCCTCTCACCTGATGGTGTGCTCAAAGTGGATGTCATCCATGGAAGCGGTGACGCAGGGACTCCCAGCGTGCCTCTCAGCTGCACGGTCGAACAGTTGGGTCATTACAACACTACACGCTCACAGCTTCCAACACACACCTGAGACACACAAAGCTCACCGGAGAGGCAGGCGGCGGAGTCGATCCATTTGAGCAGCTGACCCACGCCGAGCTCCTGCCGATGGTTGCTGTGACAGGGCATCACGATCTGACTCATTTTCACCTCTGTCGGGTTGTAGTTTTCTTCTTCTTCCTCCTCTTCTCCATCCTCTTCCTCCAAACAATCTGATGTCCTGGAACTCATTTGGAAAGCTGGGGAAACAAAGTAAAGGAAAGACACTGAAGCTACAGTACTGTGCAAAAGTCTTGAGTCACACCTCATTTTCTTTTGTTTTGCCCCAAAGAGCCAGACTTTGTAATCATTTTGAAACCTGATACTGAACAAGTTTCGCTCTAGTCCAATTTCAGATGAATGTCTTTTTGTTTGTTCAGTCACTTAAAACTGACCCATGATTCTTTTTGAAGCATTCAATTCAGCTTTATTTATAAAACACCAAATCACAACAACAGTCGCCTCAAGGTGCTTTATCCTGTACAGTAGAGCCTACAGTGATACATGCAGAGAAGAACCCAACAATCATATGACCCCCTATGAGCAGCACTTGGTGACAGTGGGAAGGAAAAACTCCCTTTTAACAGGAAGAAACCTCCAACAGAACCAGGCTCAGGGAGGGGCGGGGCCATCTGCTGTGATTGGTTGGGGCGAAAAAGGCACCTAACCCAGGAGGTGAAGCAGTGCGTCTACACACAACAGACAATTTAGCAAAGAACCAACTAGGGCTGTGCGATATGACCAAAATCTCATATCCTGATATAAAACATCTATCGTCTGATAACGATATAAATCACAAACATGTAACATTTTCTGTAAATTCTGTGAATCAGCTCGACTTGTGTGAAGTGTTTCCAGCTGTGCGTCGTGTAGCTGAGTCGAGTGTTTTAACCGATGCATGAAACGATACGTTTTTAGACATAAGTTGTAACGGCGCCGTTTTCTTTGTGAGTATTTATTACACGGCGTGCTGCGGGGAAAAGCCTGTTCTAACGTTTGAGTTTATTTTTTAGCATCTGGCGTCTCTTTTTTACTTCTCATCTGTAAATAATCTGCTCTTTCACGTGATTCAGTTTATTTTGAAGTCTCAACAGGATCTTGAGCTTTATTGTGAAAGGTTTAAGTGGAACAAGCGGACACGCGGTGGTTTTGCCGTCGTTGTTGCTAACGACAACACATAAAAACAGGCACTTGTCCGTCCGTAGTGTGGTTATATAAAATATAAGAGAAAGAGAGAAATTTAAGAAATTAATAATAACTACAGTGACATCAAAACATGAAAAATATTGCTGTAAACAGTTTATTTTGCAAAACCACGAAACAAACGACAGCGTAAAATGAAACGATACACGTTTTTATACCTTCATCGATATATATCGTTATATCGAACAGCACTAGAACCAACTGTAAACTGGTTGAGGAGCTGCTGCTCAGCACTCCCAGTCTGCTTCCCACCCAAACATTCATCAGGTAACTGACTGTAACTGTCAGTCGATGGATCCACGTCAGCCCGTTATCAGTGGAAAAGAAGGTGCAGCACAGCTGAGGTTTGTAAAGATGCACCTGAGTGCACATAGAGAGTCCTGGAACAAAGTGAACACAAGTTCAGCCATAATGCACAACGCCACACCAGACCTCCTCATATGAACGCTCAATGATGGGGATTCTTTACATTTGCTTTGCAGCCACAGGATCCGGGCACGCCATGAACTCCTCTGTACACCAAAGGAGTCCAGAGTCAGCTGTGAGGCCATCTGACAGCTAAAGCTGTGGGATCTATGGTGGAGCTGCATATCAGACTGTAGATGTGACAGCTGTGGTGGCTGATTGCTTGGTTCTGTTGGTCACTGTAAGCCTGCACAGCATTGTCTACGCTGCATGCTCCAGAACACAGTAGGTTGGTTTTTGAGGGTTTTTGTTCTTAATGCATCAGATTTTATTTTTATTGTATCCTATAGTTCAGGTTCTAATACATAGTTTGATATGTTGTTGATTGTTCTTTGTTTTCATTGTATTCATTTATGTGCTGCACATGTGTATAAATACACAGATGCTCTGTTGTTGTGCTACATACAGTTTAGGTGTACAGCAGTTTGCAATGTTGTTTTGGATACAAACACATTATTATAATTTTATTATTATATTATTATAAATATTAACCTGTAGTTACTGTTACAAATGGGATGGTGCCAAAAACAGTATGTTGTGTGTACTTAACAGCACTCGTGTCAAAGGCTAACACAGAATGAGCATTTAGAATAACCTAACAGGAAGTGAGGTAACCACAGGTTACTGACTGTAAAGACAGCATGTGAAACATGCAGAGCCAGACTTGTTCTCACTTGTTACAACTGATCTTTTGTATCGTTGCTTAAAGTGGAATAGGATAGAGGAGGTGGCTCCATGGTAACGAGAACAACAACAACAAAAACCAAACAGAAAATTCAATAAAACTCAAAGTGGATACAAAGCAAAGCACTCAGGCTGTACACGCAGCTGGATGAGATATGCTGTTAAAGCACTTTGAGGGCTCGAGTAGAGTAAAAGCATTTACTACATGAAGACTGGATGAATATAACACTGAGACATTTCAGGGCCTCCACAGCCAGCACCGGCCTGATAAGTAAAAAGCCTTTCTCCTGGATGCCACCAGGGGGCGATGTCTTTGGCTGCAGAAACGCTTTCGCATACAAGTCTACGGAACAACAGCTTTGTGCCTTCAGCGCAGTGAAAACGTTTGTAACCTCAGTCAATGAGCAACACTGCATTCAAAACAAAGTCACTCCACGTTTCAGAAAGTTAATGAGCCTCTAACAAACCATCACTCACCGCTTTCACAACACAAACCACAGTCTGTGGTTTGTCAGCACTGTTGGAATCAGCTGGCTCAAGCTTCCTGCTCAGTGACCGGTGTTCCAGATCTACTGGCGTTTAGATCACCTGGCGTTGGTCGAACAGATGTGTGGCAGTCTTGCGTTTCAGGAGCTGCTACCGACAAACCAGCAAAAACACGCCAAATGTGTCATCTGTGACACTTGTGAGGTTATCTCAAACACACTCCGTCAGTCTTGATGCTGTTGAACAACAAAATGTTTAAAAAAGTTTACCTGGTGATATCCTCATGAGCGACACGATCGTGAAAACAGCAAACAATTAACACCACGCCGATGTTGTTCACAGGACAGCAAGAGTAAACGATCGGGAGACTCTTGTCGTCGTTATCGTTCCCCTCGCACGTTTTATTTCTCCGGTTTCAGCGTTTTTACTTCACAACTAAAGCGAGCAGTTTACTTTGTGCACTAACATGGACTCGAGTCAACCAGCGCCACCTCTGGCCAAGTGCCACAGCCTACAGCCAGATCAACCTGTGACACACATCTGCAGCACGTTTGAATTCGTTTCATGCACATTTGTACCTTTCAATTGTGTCTGTTTGTGCGTCATGCAAATAAACCTTTGAAAAGAATGAAATGATATCATATATTTATTATTGGCCTACATTTGTACAAAATGCCAAATTATATACACAAAGTCATAGAAATCACCACACCTGTTCATCATGATTTTAATATTCTCTTGTTCCATAACAATGAAATACGTCTTGGACAAATATGACACATCAATATTTCATTAGTGTTGTCACATCACATCCTGTAAGCAGAGTCTGTTTGTGTCTTTTCTCTGGAAATGAATATTTCCAGCCAATATAGGCG
This sequence comes from Neolamprologus brichardi, assembly GCF_056152115.1. Classification (NCBI taxonomy): domain Eukaryota; kingdom Metazoa; phylum Chordata; class Actinopteri; order Cichliformes; family Cichlidae; genus Neolamprologus; species Neolamprologus brichardi. The sequence continues at coordinate 1,045,764 of NC_142117.1, forward strand.
ATCCATCAACATGGAGAGTTGATAGTTATATACAGTCTGTATAAGTGTGGTTAATCTAATGAACATTTGTAAGGAGATGGCAGTTACTGTGAATTCACAGCAGTTACACAGTGATTAATAATAATAAAAAAAAAAAAAGCTTACGTCTATTGCAGCATAACTAAGGGAGGATTCAGGGTCACCTGGTCCAGCCCTAACTATATGCTTTAGCAAAACAATCTACACTTAATATAACAAGTTTAATATAAACATATGACACTGAAGGTCAGTAACCTTTTGGGACACCATGTTCCTCCAGAACAGCTTCAGCAGATGCTCCAGGTGTTGTGTTGCTCATTTGGTGGTTTGTTTAAAAGAAGTAACATATCGATCTTCCAGAGGTGTTCAACAATCAATCCTGAATCTTTTCTGTTTTATCTTCTAAGCTTTGAAGGACAGAAAGACGTTTCGTCTTAGATTATAAAGCTCAATAATATTTTTGTCAAGAACAGAAGGATGTTGGACTCTGTGACCTCGCAAACTGTGACTCGTCACTGACTGTGTGATGATTTCCTTTCATCCTCAAAGGAGATTTGCCAGATCTTGTGAATGAAAATGATTTCCTGTAGGAGGACTTTGTGGCAGAAATTGCTTTGGGAACGGAGCTATTCAGACCTCGCAAGTTGGAAGCAATCTTTGAGAGCTGTGATGCTTCATGAACTGCTGCAGGACTGGGAGTCGGTCCAGCACTGATGTGATGGCAGTGATGGAGTACCACAGCGATCAAACTGAGGTTATTGTACTCGGTCCTGAAAAGCTTAGAAATATGGTATCTAACCAGATTCTTACTCTGGATGGCATTACCTTGGCCTCCAGTAACACTGTGAGTAACCTTGGAGTCATTTTTGACCAGGATATGTCCTTCAACGCACATATTAAACAAATATGTAAGACTGCGTTCTTCCATTTGCGCAACATCTCTAAAATTAGAAATATCCTGTCTCAGAGTGACGCTATAAAACTAGTTCATACATTTATTACTTCCAGGCTGGACTACTGCAATTCATTATTATCAGGATGTCCAAAAAACTCCCTGAAAAGCCTTCAGCTAATCCAACATGCTGCAGCAAGAGTCCTGACAGGGACTAGAAAGAGAGAGCAGATTTCTCCTGTTTTGGCTTCCCTTCATTGGCTTCCTGTTAAATCCAGAATTGAATTCAAAATCCTGCTCCTCACATACAAGCAGTGTTGGGAAGGTTACTTTTAAAATGTATTCCATTACAGAATACAGAATACATGCCCCAAAATGTATTCTGTAACGTATTCCGTTACGTTACTCAATGAGAGTAACGTATTCTGAATACTTTGGATTACTTAATATATTATCATGCTGTTTACAACTACATGAATGTGATTTATTACTATTACTGAAGGTCCGCGGCTCTGAACCGTAGTAAAGGGACCTCTGGCTAATACGGTGGGTTCTGTGTCGGTTCGTAGCTGAAAACTAGCTTTACTTTGTTGTCTGGGTCAACTTTGCTAGCGAGAGACAGAGAGAGGCGTTGAAAGGCTGCTCCAACAGAACTTATTGTTTCAGAGGAAAACACGAACACGGTGTACAGTCGAGTCTTAATAGCTTACTTACAGCTGGGCTCGTCAGGCTCTCTTCTTGGCTGCAGTGGTTATTATTATATTTACATGCTTCCAGCTCCCGTTTCTGCTCGATGACAGCTCGTACTTTTCCTTTTTCTCCCTCCCTCGCTCACAGACACATAACGTGTATGGCAGTCCATTCTCCCTGCAGCACGGACTACACTGCCTGTGATGCTACATTCTTTAGAGCTATACTTGTAGCATTCTGCCTATTAGCTTAGCACAACAACAACAAAAAGGCCTCTCTCACCCAGGAAACACGCAGAGAGAGAGAGAGAGCGTCACTCTGTAACCATGGCAACCGTAACGCTGCCGCCTGGAACAACAGAACGTAGCTGTCAAACAGTCCTGACCCGTGACAATATGAAACAGGGAAGTACCGCCGTGTAATCCATTTATTTCAACAAATAACTGTATTCTAAATACCACCTTTTTAAATGGTAACTGTAACGGAATACAGTTACTCATAGTTTGTATTTTAAATACGTAACGGCGGTACATGTATTCCGTTACTCCCCAACACTGCATACAAGGTCTTAAATAATCAGGCCCCATCTTATCTTAATGACCTTGTAGTACCATATCACCCTATTAGAGCACTTCGCTCTCGCTCTGCAGGCCTACTTGTTGTTCCTGGAGTATTTAAAAGTAGAATGGGAGGCAGAGCCTTCAGTTTTCAGGCCCCTCTTCTGTGGAACCAGCTTCCAGTTTGGATTCAGGAGACAGACACTATCTCTACTTTTAAGATCAGGCTTCAAACTTTCCTTTTTGCTAAAGCATATAGTTAGGGCTGGACCAGGTGACCCTGAATCCTCCCTTAGTTATGCTGCAATAGACATAGGCTGCCGGGGATTCCCATGATGCATTGGGTGTTTCTTCTTCACTCACTATCTGTTAACAGACCTCTCTGCATTGAATCATATCTGTTATTAACCTCTGTCGCTCTTCCACAGCATGTCTTTATCCTGTCTTCCTTCTCTCACCAACCAATCACAGCAGATGGCCCCGCCCCTCCCTGAGCCTGGTTCTGCTGGAGGTTTCTTCCTGTTAAAAGGGAGTTTTTCCTTCCCACTGTCACCAAAGTGCTGCTCATAGGGGGTCATATGATTGTTGGGTTTTTCTCTGTATCTATGAAGCGCCTTGAGGCGACTTTTGTTGTGATTTGGCGCTATATAAATAAAATTGAATTGAATTGAATTGATCATTTAGGAGTGATGTGGGGCGCTCAGAATCAGGTGGATGGTGTTAACGTTCTGGTCAAACTGAAGCTTATTTTACGTCACAATCCCGAAACGGCATCGATGACAGCTTTGAGTGTTGGCAGCAGCTTCCTGGAAAGTTCAATGTGCCATCGCTCTCCATTCATCAGATGGAGCGCTGATGTTGGCTGTATGCAGTTCTCTGTCTCTCTCTTCTTCATGTTTCATCATTACAACAATTGTAAGCAGGTGTAGTGGCTGCATGAAGGCATGAAACACAGACTGGTGTCATGGCTTTCTCCTGGGAGAAACATGTTTAATGTTGTATCTTCATCTCAAGCTCATGTCCTAAACCTGACGCAGCAGCCTTGGTTCATATATTTAACCAAAGACTATGTGAGGAAGCTGGTTTCCTCTTCCAACATGTGTTGTACGTGTAAGAGCGGCGTGTCAGGTGGTGGGATTGTGTAGTTGGACGTCTGGATCACTGCCCCGGTGTTTTTTTAACAGGTCAAATGAATGGATCATGCTGGCTATCCCATCAGTGGATAAACATACCCAAACAGTCAGGACAGTCTCTGACTGGTTTCAGAGGCTTTCCCTTGGATCAAACAACAGTCATCTCAGGCACATGTTGGTACAGAAGCCCTGCTCTTAAACTCAGATGGTGGTGCTGAAGCAGCTTGTTTTACACAGACGAGGCTTAGACGTGATTACTTAGAGCTGAGAATCATGCATAGTTAATCTAGTCAAAGAATAAAGTATGGACCCTCAGAGGCTTTTTCACGTTTCCCTGATGTGAGAAATAGCAGCGTTTCACACTGATGTATTTACTCTACACAGACGTTTGTCACATCACAGACGAAGCCAGACGACCTTTTTGTCTTTGGTTAATTAGAAAAAAGCAACGCTAACATGATGTGCTTGGATCCGTGTCCTGCTTCAGAAATGTGAGTAGCAGTGTCACAAAAACAAACCTTCCCCTCCTAAATATCTCATTTATTACCCAAAGTTTCACAAAACTTCTGTTTGGACATTATTGCATATTTGTATAAAATAATTCTGTTGCATCAAACTCAGAGATATGATCTGTTTTATCATTTATCTAAAATACTGACACGTAGTCCCTTCTCAGTTTAATGATCTTCATTGTTGCCTGGCTGGTTGGTAATGCAGCGTTCAGCCTTTAAAACAAATCTACATGAAGCTGTTAGTTTGCTCGTATCCATGTTGGTGCATCAGTAACTACAGCAGAGGCTGTCGCTTCTCACCCAGGGCCAACATGACGAGCAGACAGAGCATGTAAACAGACAGCAGGTGGCAGTCTTTCACTGGAGACCAACCTATGATCACCAAGGGCTGATAAAAATCTGTCTTTTCACATAATAATAATCCCATACATAGCTTATTGTCTCCACATCAGTAGCATTATCGTCAGTGCTTCACCTTGATGGAGGCGTCCTCGGCTACCCTTCACCTGTCCCTCCAACCTTCCTCCAGGTGATCTGATGTCTAATTGGCTGACTGGAGCAGATTAAGCTAAGACCAGGAATAGGACTGCACACACACACACACACACACACACACGCACACACGCACACACACACACACACACACACACACACACACACGCACACACAGGTCTGCATGTGGCTTTCCGTTAGACAGTAAGCTCAGTGTAGCATTACAAACATAAACAAAGCCATCAAGAAGGAAACGCTCTCCTCTCATCTTCCTCACGTTATTAATTCTGTTCAGGGGCGCATGTGAAAGGGCGCGTGTGAAAGGGGGCGTGTGAAAGGGCGCTTCAGCCGGCTCCATAGCTAAACTCCAACGTTACAAGTTCTTGGAAAAAGTAACACTGTGGTGGAAATATTTCTGTGGAGATGAAATGAGTCACGTGGAGAAACAAATCTGTTCCTGATGTCTGGCAAACAAGCGCGTCCAACAAAGAAACGTCCCGTCCTCAGTGTCTTCATTAGGACACTTTTGCTTATTGACACCCATGCTTGTTTCTTTTGGGCAAAGGTGCGGGACGGACTTGAAGACCTTGTTCGTACCAGTTTGGACACACCTGCGGCGCCGGTTTAGCGCAGCTGGATGAGCAGCAGTCCCTGTGTCCCTCTCTCACTTTCCTGTCAGTTTTCACTGCATCTGTCTAATAAAGACAAAAATACATTTAAGAAAAGAACAGAAAGTTTGGATACACCTTCTCATTTTATGGTTTTTCATATTTACATCGTAGAAGACATCACAATGTGGAGTTAAACAAAAAAGTCTGAAAGCATGTTTTATATGTGAGATTCTTCAAAGCTTTGCTCTCCCAGTCTCACCTTGTCCCAGCACAGAAACAGAGACACGTGGGAAAAGTGACATCTCATTACATGAGTTTGTGTGAGGCTAGTCCAACAGTGATGCAGTCTAATGGTGTGGAGATCTTCCAGTCAGTGGTGACAGGCCCAGCTCTGACAGCACAGTGTGACAGCACCGTGTAGCATATGGAGCCCTTTAGAGATCAATGCATGTAAACTGTAAGGCGACCCCCGTATCTGTAGTCCTTCTAAATATTTCTGTTTAACAAGCAAACACTTGATTAGAAAACTAAGTGATGCAAGTGCAGACTTAGCTAGCGGCCTGTGAAAGTCACAGTTCAGTCAGGCAGCTCAGACATTTGGCACTCAGGACTTTGGCTTTACAGCTTTGGGTGATGGGAACAAACCACAGTGCAGTCCTCCATCCAACCTAACCCAGCTCTCATCATAGCACAACGTGTGGAAGAGGGAGGCCACTCAGACAGGAGAGAAATGCCATCAGCATAGATGACTTTGTGCTGTTACTTTTGTAATGTTCACACAAATACAAATAAGCAAACGGTGCATTTTGTAGCAGCCTTGATATATATAAATATATATAAACATATATAAATATATATAAATATAAATATAAATATATATATTTATATATATATATATATATATATATATATATATATATATATATATATATATATAAATATAAATATAAATATATATAAATACAGTTTATATTACTGGGAAAGGGGATTTCTGTTTAAATCCAGCTCCAGCAGGCTTTGGCAGCACGGCCGGTGATGTGTGCGTTTATGTGACCATCGACTGAGCATGTGCGAGGCAGCAGAGAGATCATCGCTGCCACGACTCTGGGCTGTCCTGTAAATCTTCTACTTGCTGGGATATTCGTTGTAGTTCAGGCATGGAGGAGCGGAAACCTCTGGGTTCAGGCGCAGTCCGTGGAGCGGAGCGACTTTGGAGACTTTACGCATGCTCCTCATCAGCGGCGGGCGGGGAGACTTTAAAGTTGGACCCTTTTCATTTACAGTAGTGACGCAGGTGAAATGCTATTCTGTAGTGAACTCTTGATATTTTTGGAACATCTCGAGTGGTCTCACAACAGATAAGAAGAGGACAAACTCACTCCGGGACACTGTGACCATTCCCACTGTAACAAATGGCAGATGGATATGAGCAGGCCAGCTCATCAGAATTTATTAAGGGTAAGTTTAACATCAGTGCTGGGATGTAATACTGCATAATGGTTTTCTATAAGAAACTACAGCCTGCAATATTTCCATGTGTGTGACTGAGAGCGCGCGTGGACATAAATACACAGCACTGACCTGCTCGTTCATTTTGGCTCATTTGTTCTTTCAAACAAAGCTAAACCAGTATGATTCAGTGTGAGCTACACTGACCACGATGGTCTCCATCATGGGGACACTAACCAAATAAGAGACGAGGACATTTCTGATTATTTTGTAGCTTCTTCATCAGCACTGTACATTGTTGTGGAGAACAATAACTCTTGACAGGACTGTGGGGGCAGCTGGTCGGCCTTTGGCCTGGAGGATGCTGGATCGTTTTCAGCTGTGTCTGCTATAATTAACATGATATAAAGTGTAACAGCTGTGCATTAAGACGGTAAAAAGAATCCTGGTAAAGTGAGTCCATGCAGGTGCAGGTCAGCTTCACAGCCTTTACACAGCAGCTCGTTTCCAGGAATAAGTTTTTCTCTTTTCAGCTATCACTGCAGAACTTTCCAGTTTTACTGAAGCTGCTTCACTCATGAGTACATGTAAAACTACATGTAGCTGAAAGGTTCAAACTTACAGGCTAACAGTTGGCAGGTTGTAGCCCAGTGTCCCACAACTCATTCACTCATAGAGTCAAATAATACAGTTTAGTTAAAGCAAAGAATTACAAAGTTTATTACGTTTATGAAGCCACGACCCATCGTTCTCTAATCTGGTAAAAAGAAGCATTTCAGTAGTGCGAGGATTAAGTTTGGCTAAATCAGGTTAAGTAACCAGCACCAGTGTGTCATGTAAGGACGGAGATTTGGGTCCTGCCTTGGTTTCAGCAGCAGTTAATGAGGGGAACTGATCCTGTGCTGTAACCGAGACACCAAAAATACCTGGATACAGTCAGCAGCTCGGTGTGATCGGGACAAGAGAGCGTTATCGCCCTGTATCTGAAGCCAGGACTGTCTGTGAGGCTGAATGTAACCTGTGTGTGTGTGTGTGTGTGTGTGTGTGTGTGTTTGTGTGTGTGTGTGTGTGTGTGTGTGCACCACAGACCGCCTGTACTTTGCCACTCTGCGGGTCAAACCTAAGAATACAGCCAACACACACTTCTTCAGCACGGATGAGGAGCTCATATATGAAAGGTAAGCTGTGATCTAGTCTGATCCCCAATTCTGACGTACCGCCGTCTGACATCCATTTAAAGTGAGTCCGGATGTTATCATTCACATGCTGATGTTATAGTTGGTGTTGTTCTTGGTTTAGCTGAATGTTCATTTAACAAAATACTTTCTGTACCATGTAAAAGTAAACTCATGACTTTCTATAACAGCAACAAGCATAAAACATTCAAAGTGACTCAAACTCTGATCGCTTCATGTCATCTGTCCAGTAGATCTGCAGAGATCTGCAGAGATCTGGTCTCTGTGGCTGAGACGGCTACAAGTGCCTGAAGGAGATCTCCAGCTTCTTCAGTGCTTCGGGGTGTCTCGTACTGTTGTGCAGTAAAACGTGTAGTGTGTGAAGCTTCCTCATGATTCTGCTAACCAGCTGTAGCTGATTATGTCAGCCGAGCTGGTCTGAGAGACACGTGGAGCTGAAGGTTCAGTGAATCCTGCAGATTCACTCAACAAACACACGAATGGCTGAAAAGTGAGAAACGCTGCGATGTCATTGCCGCTGAAAGTCTCCATGGTAACAGTCTGCTCCTGCTCACTGCCAGCACACGCTCCTACAAATCATTTCTTTCTGATGCCTCTTTTGTAACAGATGAACTTTGTTTGTTTTTGTTGTTTCGTGTCCTTTAGAAATTCCTTTGACCTCATTAATATCCCACCTGTTCATTTCAGAGAGACACGCCTTTTGACAGTCATGGTCCTGTCCTTCCTTGACTTCTCATCACTGGTCTCTGATTACCATTATACTGTTAGAGGAAGTCCACTGCTCCACCCGGAGGGATGGTGTCCTGGTTCAAACTGTGGTCTTTCTAGTTGGAGTTCACACGTTTTCCCTGGTTCACAGTCCAAAGACATGCATGTTCATTCACGTTAGCTTAACTGGTGATTTAGTTTAGTCCAGTTTTATTTGTATAACATCAGTTACATCCAGGCCCTTTGTAGGTAAACAACCTACAATATTAGAGAGAAAACTCTAATTGGACGATTCTCAACGAGCAGGGCCGGGAGCAGTGGGACGGTAAAACTTCTAATAGGTGGGGAGACCCTGAAAGAACTTCCTTACAGTGCCGCCATGCCGCCTGGATGTGAGCAGGAAGCTGCTTCCTGTCAGGACAGCTGCTCTGGCCACCACGAAGACTATCAGAACCTGGCCTGATGAAGCCTTACAGCAGCTGCAGGACTGTCTCCACACCACCAGGACATTCCTGAACATCCAGACCTGGAGGTGTACTGTGTCACCTGGTCTATCCCAACCACAAGCCCTGGATGACCGGGGACGTCCACCGGCTGCCTTCAGAGTGAGTGACGGTGCAACGAGGCATCTGAAAGGCCAAATCACAGTACAGGTGGAAGATCACCTGGACAGCAACAACAGCAGGCAGGTGTGTCAGGAGGGCAGCACATCACCGAGTACAGGAGCAGTCACAGAGCTGATGCTTCACTAGCAGAGCAGTTGAATCACTCCTTGTTTTGAAGTGCAGTCACCAGAGGCACGTATCAATAAGTCCATCCTCACTGTGGAGGAGTGTGACATGAGACACGCCGTCAACCCTCCAACAGGAACAGCTCATACGTCAGTGAAGACATGAAGTCCACATACTTGTGGAGAATTTCATCCAACCCTGTGTTGTCATGTTGATACATTTGCACTGTTTCTCCCATGAAAATGTCTGTTGATGTATCACCAGTGTGACTGATGTCATAAACCAATCATCTGGTCCTGGCCTACTCTGTGGTCATAACCCCTGACTGAGCACGCACGAGTTATGGTTCCTTAAATGATCTGCATTTATTTTAGGATATAAATAGTTTTAATTATACACCCTTTATACACCGATGAGAGACAGATCAGAGGTGAAACAGCCTTGGAAAAATGCTCCATCTATGCGTTTATATGTGCCCTGCAAATTGCACCTTCATACTGTGGATGTTCTGCTGTGGAGCTGCAGGCCACCACAGTACACAGGGCTGGGTGGAAACTGGTTTCCAGCATTTCCTGACCTCTCAGGACTTTTTAGGAACTCTAAGGCTACGTTCACTCTGCAGGTCTTGATGCTCAATTCAGATTTTTGGATCAAATCTGATTTTTTTGTCTGCTCGTTCACACTACAAATAAAATGCGACAGCAAACGCGCTCTAGTGTGAACGCTCAAAGCGACCGCATGCGCAGAAGAAGACGTCACACACAACGCTCTCTGTTTAGACCCAGAGCAACAGTATTGTTTGACTGATGACCTTAATATAAAGACTTCAGACTTCACGTTTCCCAATTTTTGCTTTAAGTTATTTTGTTATTTACATAATAATGTAAATAACCTAATAATGATCCTGATTGCTGTTTTAGAGGAGCGGAGCTTCAAAGGATAGTTGCAGATTTCTGTCAGAATCTGCAGATTATACAGAACAAAGAAAATGTTCACGTAAAGGTCAGCTCACCTGTGTCCACTGCAACAAAACTGATTTCCAATGAAAGGTAAAAGACCGTATGTGTTCATTACTGCAGTGGTGGTATAATTAAGGTGTTCTGGATCCATGTTTTTAACTGATATGTCGCTAACCTCTATCACAGTCTTTCTTTCCTTTCTTTTTGTGCTTTTAGCGAGTTGAAAATGGAGATATGAACTGGATCGTTCCGGGAAAGGTTCTGGCGTTCAGTAGCCCTCATTCTCGTGGTAAGATAGAAGATGGTGAGTCAGAATCTCTAAGCTAAAAGCTAAAAGCATGCCTCCAAACATGGTTCTCCAGTCCGTCTCTACTCCTGTTGTCCTCAAACAGCTGAGAAGAGCTAACCTTACCCTGCTGTCTTCTGATGGCGTGTATTGTTTCCTGCTTAGTGCTGTCATGTTGTTACGGCTGGATTAGACGAGCCTGAGCCCTGCAGTGGCTCGGGGTTTCCCATGATGCACTCATGCTTCTTCATCACTCAGCTCTTTTTACTTCCTGTGTATTTACACCACTTTGCACGTAGTTATTATTCCCCTCTGGCTCTCCAGTCCGTCTCTTGTCCCGTTGTCCTCCCCTCACCCCGACCACATGTGGCAGATTGCTCCCCCTCCCTCAGCCTGGTTCTTGTTAAAGGGAGTTTTTCTTTCCCGCTGTCAGCAGGTGCTTGGGGCTGTTCGATCGTTGAGTTTTCTCTGTATTTAACGTCTTTACCTTACAATATAAATCAGTTGACACTACGTCACTGAATCTTATTTTACGTTTGCATTAAGAGACAGGACTTGCATTAAAAACAGACCCTCGCTGATTGAAACGTACGACGTAACTCAGTTGTTGATTCTGTCTCCAGGTTATCCCCTCCACACACCCGAGGCATACTTCTCATACTTTTGCCAAAATGACGTAACGACCGTGGTTCGTCTGAACAGGAAGTTGTATGATGGCAGGCGGTTTGAGGATGCAGGATTTGAGCACCACGACCTCTTCTTCCTTGATGGGACCACGCCCTCTGACCTCATCGTCAGACGCTTTCTGCATGTGTGCGAAAGCACAGACGGGGCAGTGGCAGTGCACTGTAAAGGTAGGACTGCAAGTGTTTATGTATGTTTAATTGATGTCATTTATTTCTTTTATCTTAACTTTGTCTCTTTAAACACTCCATCCATTTACAGCTGGATTAGGCCACACGGGCACTCTGATTGGCTGCTACCTGATGAAGCACTTCCGGTTTCCTGCAGCCGAGGCGATTGCTTGGATCAGAGTCTGCAGACCTGGATCTATCATCGGTCCACAGCAAAACTTCTTAGAAGAGTGAGTTTGTGCCTCAGCTGTGACGCTCAAACCAAACGCTCCAATTTCCGTGACTCCAAAGGTATCAGTCGGAGACAATCATTAAGCTTTAGTGCCGTTCATGAAAGTACAGGAGTAATGCTTTCCAAATGATGTGCACACAGACACGTCTGCAACACTTCATTAGGATAATGTCACAAAACACAAGCAGACGGCAACTTCACCTCCAAGGTGCACGGAGAAAGATCTGACGAGGTGAAGACTCCAGTCACAGAGTATTAGGGAACCATAACGTGTTAGGAGGCAAACAGGAGGCAGTGTCCTCGCTGCTTTCCAGCATGGATGACCTGTCAATCAACACCGTGCTCTGCAAGTCATATAGCTTGGATGAAGTCAGCGGTGTGACTTCATAGCACCTTTTTTTAATGGTTACTGCAGAATTCAAACAGGCTACTGAGTTCTGATCACAATGTTGTGTTTTCATGCTGCTAATTGTGTCTTTCTTTCTGTGTCTGTGCAGAATAACTGCAAAGAAGTCAGTCTGACACAGGGAGACGAACTGAGAGCACTGAAGGGAAAACGCCCACCGAGATCAGCGTCATCCTGCTCAAGGTACCAATATCTGTAATTTAATTAATGATACATGGTTATTGTGGTCAGTGCAAGAGACACGTTGAGAATTAGCTCAAAACAAAGTTTCTATTAACAAGGAGACATAATAGACACCAACATGTTTTTGTGGATGTCAGAAAGTACATAAGTGACTGTTGTCGAAGGCTTTGTTTGCACGCTGTCTAACAGACAGACTGGACTGCATGAAATCCTGCTGTGTTCTCATCTGTGCAGCGTAAATGTTGTGTATAACCTGCTCGAGCTCATGCATCCTTTTTTGTTCTTCGGTTAAACTGAAACCTAAATGCAACAAGAGAAGTTGTTGTCTTTGGATACTTTAGTTAATCATGAGTGAGATTAAGGTTGTGGAGGTTGTCAGAGTATTCCTTCTACTGCCTGACAGTGTCCTCAGTTGGAGTCAGCAGGCCTCCATCTTTACTGGACACCGTGTTGGTAGAGCACCACTTCCCCCTCCTGACGGTTTGCCAGAATCGCTCCTCCTACGCCCAAGTTTTTGCTGCAGCCGCGGCCTGAGCTGCGTTTCGATTGGCCTGCCCGCTGCCTCTGCTCTCCACCCGTGGCTGCCGCCAGACACACAATCAGTAGATAATACCTCTGCTCACTACAGTTTTTGTTTTGGTCCCTGAATCCACGGCCCAAATATAGCAGATATATAAGATGCTGCCATAGTTCAAGAAACATTTCATAAAAAGTAAATAGTTACAAATCGGGGATATGGGAGCTGCGGCAAAAAGAAACCAAAGGACGACCACGAACCAAACTCACAACGTGCTTCTCCTGTAAACTAACATCACTAAACTGCTAACCTGACACAACCAAGAACTGGGCTTCCACGGAGGTTAACTCGAGGTACCTCCCACACGTCGAAGCGTATTTGTCTCTTGTCTCTTGTACAGAGTGTGTGTGCAGATGTTGATTCCTGCAGTGAGCGTAGAAATCATCAGAAGGATTTTTGGAGAAGTTGTTCGTTGTGCTTGTTTTTGTGAAGGATCAAGTTTAGTATTTGCTCTTGGATCACACACACACACAAATATGAGGTGTTCTTGTTTCCTGTGTCAGGTTAAACCTGTCCAAGACTTCACACTGCTCCATCCTCCCTCCCCCGAAGCCCTCCAAAGTCCACCTCACCCCCTCTTCTACTAAAAAGCTGAGACGAAGTTCCTCTACCACCACTGCTCCGCAGATCAGGAGGTTGGTGTCTGTGCTTTTGTTCCTTACTAGAAGCACATTATAATAAAACCAATATAAAATGTGATGTGCTGATGTCTCCACAGTCCCTTCAGCCTCACTGTGTTCAGCACCAGGCCAGCACTGATTCACTGACTTCACACTTGGGACGTTCTGGTCATGAATCAGCCCAGCTGATGATGGACTCGCTGGAAACTGGATCAGCTCTCTTGCACCTTTAATAGGCTGTAAATCCTTTTTTAGCCCCAATAACTACTTTTGGTTTTGACAGAGCCAACAGTTTGTCACCACTTTAACTGGTCACGTGGCCCATTCTGTGATAACAGGGCCGACACCATAAATCATCACGTCTCTTGGGTATAGCAGGCAGGTAACTGTAAAAAACTGCTGCTGCATATTGCAGATATAACATCTGCTAGATGCTGAATGTCCCGTTGTCACAATCATTTTGCTGGAAGCAAAGGACACGTGCAGGTGCAAAGACCAAACAACGCTAACAGGGGATAAAAGGTCGTGGCCCGAGGACTGAGTCAGACCATCGCCAAGAGCAGTCTGGGTGCTTCTGATAAACGGCTGCTGCCATTTGTCCATCCAAAGTTCAGAACCACAGGATGTAGACGGCCTGAAGCAACGTCTTGGTTGCAGAAACACAGACCTTTAGAAGTCGTACCAAAATCCACGCCAACTTTGGCAGATCACAGGTTTCTTGGCTGCACATGATGGACCTAGCTTATTTGGCACGTTGTTGTAATGTTGTCTCCTCATTTTCAGTACTTTAGTAACCTGGTTGGGTTAGAGAACCATAGCAAACCACATCTTTTGTAAGAGATCGGTGCACATTGTTCAAGAATTAACAACTGGACGCAAAATTGTCTTGCAAGACCAAGAGTGATACACTGCTTCTGCTATAGATGTTATTTATATTTTCCAAGATTTCATCGATAAAGTATGACAAACTTATATTTGTTTGTCTTTTAATGTTCGACATGCTTATAATGCACTTTGAAAACCTCTGAGCACACATGCTAGCAATGAAAGACACAGAACAGAGGCAGCAATATAACATAGCTAATATTAACAGTGCAGTGAATCCTGCTTATGCCGTGATATTCAGGACTGCAAACCGAGCAGCATCACTGACTTTCAGCTTGTTGTGTTTGTGGATATATGACTGACTTTAATTATCCATCAAATCATCACATTCTCTGTAAGATAAGGTCAACTATATATATATATATATATATATATATATATATATATATATATATATATATATATATATATATATATATATACATATATATATATATATATATATATAAATATATATATAAATATTAGGGGTGCAACGATACTCGTATCAATATTGAACCGACGTCCCGGGGCTAGCGATCTCTGCCCTGCCCGTCGGCCTGTCGTAGGAAGGAAAAATATATGTCAATGCTTTTGCATTCTTTTGGAAATGTAGCTGGGTAATTATGTCATTGGCATCGGTGAGCCACTGTCAATATGTGACATATTGAAATCGCGTTTGAATTTGCGCTTGTTTTTTGCTTTCACTTTGCAATCGCGTGAACTGTGTATAGAGAGCGACAGCACTGATTGGTGAGTGATGATAATTTGCACCAATTCCTCTGACATCGTCTTATCAATCATTAGCTTACTATGCAAACATGACAAGTGAAATCTCCCGCAGCTTAAACATGTGAGAGGTTGATCGCACAGAGAATCGCTGAGCGTTATGTGAGTGCGCGTGTAAAAGCAGCAGGATATATATTTTAGTTCTGCTGAGCCAAATAAGACAGGTCAGGGTGAAGAAGTGACAGCCAAAGAAAAGCTTACCACAAAACGGAAAAGTTATGACAAATCAGACTATAAGGCAAAAAGAAAGTGCAGCTTTATGGTTTCATGGACAAAAGAATTTCTGTGGCTGCAATATGACGAGCTATCTATGTATGTATGTATCTATATATAATCATCACGCTATGATTTGTGGGATATATGGGACAACGAAGCGTGCACCAGACCACGCTTGATATTTGGGGAAATCGACGGTGCATTTGGAGTATGCATTTGAAGTACACTTCGAATTGGGACAGCCGTCGTTGCGTGGCGGTGACGTAACCGCACTTAAAATGTGTACTTCAAGCGTGCAGAAACATGTGGACATGTGCTTGCACGCTAGTGCATGAGGAGGGACGGATTTTATGTTTTACCTCTCCAGACACCTTTCTTTTGCAACGTTATGGGTTGTACGAACACTGTGCTATGTTTGTAAACACTATGTTTGTTAAGCTGCAGCCGTTCAACCGGGCTTATATGGTTGATGAAGAGAAGGTGTATTAAAGGAAACACTGTGGAATTCCCAATGCCAGTGTGAGCACTGCTATCAGTGAGCTTAACGACAGCCGTTAGCATCATTTCAGTGTTTCAGTCATAAAAACACTTCGTGTCTCTGTGGTGGTTACACTGACATCATGCACTTTGTGCTTTGACCTCCAGAGGGCGACAAATCAGCACAGACGGAGAGCTCCATTCAAACTTTGCTGCCATCAGTAATAATTCTTCAAATATAATCATCAGTGTTTGAGCAGCTATGATATCAGGGACAATCTAGACATGTGTGACAATACTGAACATGTCACATGACACACCTTAAACATCATGTGATCCACTCTCAGTCTGCACTTTCATTCATGACTTCAACAGGTTGAAATGAGCTTTGAAGAAACATTCAGTGAAATAAATCTTTCATGGATTCATGTGAGCAGCAGATGAACTTTGTACCAACAACATCTTCAATAACAGAGTCTGAATGAAGCTCAGGTGTTGATGCTGCTCACTGATTGGACGCTTGGTTTCAGCTCTGCTCTCAGTCTTTCCTGCACAGGTGAAGGTAGAAAGTGTGACTGGATCTATAGACTGGAAACAGAGAAACATGCTGAACATTTGAAGCTTTGCAGCAGAAATGTTCATGTTACAAATACAGCAGAGCTGATCTGGGGTCAGTGTGTTCACACCTGCAGCTACAACAAGGTTTCATGTCTCCACACGTCAGCATGTGAACTTTACTCTGACTCAGTCTGAGCAGTCAGACGGCATATTTTTAAAGTTAACACATCAGCACACACAGAGCTGAGCCCCTCCCACCTGTGCTGAGTTTCAGGTGGAGCCCCGCCTCCTTCCAGGAAGCAGCTCACCTGTGTGTCCGTGTTTAGTGTCCAGGTGTGGAGTGGAGCTTGTTGTTGGTGTGTGAAGAAACTGTAAGTTTGCTTTGTTTCCTCCTTTAACAGTTTGTCTTTAGGAACTTTACTGTTTGTTCAGCTCATGTTCGATTTCTTCACACAACAAACTGTGTGTGTTTGTATTTCCGGTCTCTCCATTAAAGTCAGTGTGTAATGTTTTCCTGGCTAACATCAGCTGTGTGCAGCTTAGTTCCAGCACAAATCTGCCGCTCCATAGTTCACGGTAACGGACTCACAGCTGGACCAACGAGGCCGAGTGTGTCCGCCACTCTGAGCTACGTTCGTGTTTGTGTACTTGTAGTTTGTACTTTGTGAGTTCACTCAGAGCCCACAGAGGACGCAGCGTACGTGATGACGTCAGCCCTTTACCTCCTTTACTGTCACTGTGATTAATATTTACACACCACACGAGACACCTGACAGCATGTTAACGCTAAGCTAAAGCTAAGCTAACGCTAAGCTAGCCAAGAACCCAGAGTGACGTTAAAGCTGAGTAAACACTGACCCCAGACCAGCACCGTGATAAAGTGAGCTGCTGCTGCTGAACCTGAACAGGTAACAAAGTGATGAGCAGTCAGGCTGCAGGTTTCTACCTGTTCATGTTTCTACAGTAGAATCACTTTGAAGTGTCTTTGTGCTGTTTCATCTTTGATTTGTGTTCATAAACACTCAGAGAAAGATCACGTGACCTCATCAGGATCTGTGTTGGTGTGTGGGGCTGTACCTCAGCTTTAGATTATGGTGATTATGAGACAGTGTTTCAGCTCATTTTACACAGTAACATGAAAGTACTGTTATGAGGAGTAATGAAGTAACATACTCCATTACTTTTAATTAAAGTGTTCTGTGTAATATGTGTAATAATGACTTTTTTGAGTAACTTCCTCTCTGTCAATAACAACATTCATACGTGGAATAAAAACACATCAGTGGATCATTGCTGGAGCTGCCTGGACTTCAGTCTTCAGGATCTCAACCAACAGCATCAACATGCTGCTCCAGATGTTTGTGCTCCAGATGTTTGTGCTAAAGATGTCTGTGCTACAGATGTCTGTGCTCCAGATGTTTGTGCTCCACATGTTTGTGCTCCAGATGTCTGTGCTCCAGATGTTTGTGCTCCACATGTTTGTGCTCCAGATGTCTGTGCTCCAGATGTTTGTGCTCCAGATGTTTGTGCTAAAGATGTCTGTGCTGCAGATGTTTGTGCTACAGATGTTTGTGCTCCAGATGTTTGTGCTCCACATGTCTGTGCTCCAGATGTCTGTGCTACAGATGTTTGTGCTCCACATGTTTGTGCTCCACATGTCTGTGCTCCAGATGTCTGTTCTCCAGATGTTTGTGCTCCACATGTTTGTGCTCCAGATGTTTGTGCTCCAGATGTTTGTGCTCCTGGTGATCAGACTCGCAGTTTCATCCTTGAAATAAGTGTTTATATTGTTGTTATATTGTTGACCCACCATTGATCATGTGTCTCATCACATGATCAATGGTGGGTCAGCGACATGCTTTCTTTCCGTCTCAGGTTTAAATATCTGGGACTCTCCACCGTTTGGTTTTAAAACTGAAGAAGCTTCTCGGATGAAACGTCTTCCAGAAACTTAAAGAAGTCTCTATTTTCTTTCTAAGCTCCTTAGATCACATGACCTGGATGACTGAACCTACAGACATATTGACCTGGTTTCTAGGTTACATGACAGGTCAGAGGTCAGCGACTGTAACTCAGTTACTCCTGTTAATGTGAACTCACTGAGTGTTTGTGGTTTACCTCTCAGACTGACTGAAGATGATGATGGAGGAAGAGGAGGACAGAGCAGAGTCTGCAGGGTCCAGCTGTCCGTCTGTGAGGAGTGACCGGTCCAAAGATCAAAATCCAAACTTCAGTGCTGAACCTGGACCAACGAGGTCAGAGAGCTGAACACACTGAGTTACAGAAATAATTCTGCACTGACATTATAATCAGTGTTGATTCTGGTTGATTGTCTGACTGTGTTTGTGAGCTGAGAGGAAATGAAAATGAATTTGTAACAAAAATCAGTTTTGTCCAGTTTTCCTGTAAAAAGCTGAACTCTAATCTAAGAGGACTGTTACTGACAGGAAACAGCTGCATTATCTGCAGTCTGTGTGATCACAGCTGCTTCAATCATGTTTGTGTCTACAGAGGTCAGAGGTCACAGTCTGCAGGGTCCAGCTGTCCGTCTGTGAGGAGTGACGTGTCCAAAGGTCTAAATCCATTCTTCAGTGCTGAACCTGGACCAACGAGGTCAGAGAGCTGTGATGACTCCTTTACATGTTTGTGTTTCCTGGATAAATATGACCTGAAACATCCTCAGATTGTTACAAAGATTCATTAAAAAGAAAACAATGAAAGAGAAAAGATCCAAATGTTAGACTTGGTCATTTGCTGTTTGAGGACAGTGATGCTCATATCTGTGGGGAAAGTGTGACCTGAGTGGGTTCATGTTTGTCTTTAAAGAACAGAGCTGCTCTGATTCTCTTTGTGTCTGATCTGTTAAACAGTCTGAGAGGTCACACAGAGACCCAGCAGCTAAAGCCTGGATCATACTGGCTGCTGTTAATGAGACTCCATCAGGACAACACTGAGCCACAGTGGTGTTCATGGAAATCAATCAATAAATTCAACTTTACACTGTATTACCAAAGTACTGACTCGTCTGCCTTCACACACATGTAAACTTGAGTGACATCATATTCTGAGTCCACAGCATTCAATATGATGTCAGCCAAGAGTTCAACATATAACAGCTTAAACTGTTCTAAAAAGGTTTTTTCACAGGTTTAAAAGTGTTTACGGGAATTTTTAACGGTTCTTTCAGAAGCACATACGTGAGGTTAGACACAGGAAGCAGCAACACTGACTGAACACAGCTTTTAGAGGCTAAATTCACATTTTAATAATGAAAGTGGCTTCATGTGTGTGTGTGTGTGTGTCCATGGTTCCTCCACAGAGTGGACCAGCAGAGCTCAGAGGTTCCCAGTGGTCAGTCTGCCCAGCAGCATCAAACACAGTTGGACTCCATGTTTATGGTCTGTACATGTACAACAACTACTTTATTATTAATATTAATAATAATACATTTATTTATAGGTCCCTTTCAGAACACCAAGGACTCTGTGGACTAAATGACCAAAAGAAACAAACTTTGAAATCAGACGGTGCAAATGTGATCACAGGGAAATGTTTTAAACATCGAGGCTTTAAACAAAAACCAAAGTGAAACAGTTTGTAGTCGAGATCAGTGGGAATGAAGCTGAATAACTGTTTCTTCAATAACTTTGAGAAATAAATGACAAATATGATGGAAATTAGGAGCATTAGCACTTACTAATGATGTGAGTCGACACTCTGCTGTATTGAGACGACCACATTAGGTGGTCCTCAACTGTAATGGAAACCAATGGCTCCAGTCGATCTGAGCAGCTACTAATAGAAACGGGGCCATAGATGTGTTTGTGCTTAATAACAGTGAATCGCAGGATTTTTACATTACAGTTAAAATCTCATGTTGTTTGTTAAAGTGTGCAGTTCAGGGTGTGTTACTAAAACTGTTGTTTGCTCACTTTCCAAAGACCCAGCCCCCATAAAAAGCAGCCAAACAGCTCTAAGAGTTACACTCACACGCATATCTATCAAGTTTACTCTGGTCTAATATACTTGGATTTAGCTTGAAGAATGTTCCTGTACGAGGACTGAAAATGATTTAAAAAGCAGCCAATGTCCAAAGAACAACTTTGACACACCTTCATAAAGCCTGCAGAGCAAAAGAAAAACTAGCTGAAAGTCTGGCTGCTCTTATGAAAAGTACAGAGAAATTATGGGTCGTTCAACACTTGTGCACAATATAAGAGTTTAAATAAATCTAAAGAGTAACTCAAAATCCTACAATCATACTGAGAAAATCATCTACAGCTAACTATCCAAGTGGATTTGTTTAAGACAGCTCCATCTGCTGGTGGCCCTCTGCAGGTGCATGAAAGGGGCGTGTTTATAGTGAAAGTAGTAGAGAAAGTAAACCCCATGGGAAGGAGGGAGGACTCTCAGCAGCTTCCAGCTCATATTCAGACATTTGACTTCTTACTGAAAGCAGCTAGTTTGAGTGTCTGTACCTTAATTAGAAGAGATAACATGGCCATAGTAATTAGAGTTGATTGGGCAATGCTGTCCTTGTAATGATTTTTATACATCTGTTTGTGGACAAGTCCCAGTTTTTCTGTAGAGCCTCTCAAGTTGGTGACAGCAGTCAAAGTTCACGTGTAAACCAGAGCAACAAATCAGGTCCAAATGTGTTGTTCACAGTGAGTGGGATCATCAGTATGTTGCTATGTTAACATCCTGCAGCAGGATGTGTTTGGTCAGCTGGTTCACATTTCCTCAGGACCTTCTTGATGTGATGTTCTTCTGCTTCCCTGGCTGCTGTGTCTGTGGGGATGGCGTTTGTTCTGTGTTGTAGCGTCCTGATGACGCCCAGTTTGTGCTCCAGTGGATGATGAGAGTCAAACCTTAAATACTGATCTGTATGCGTAAACAGAGTGAACCTTTAAGACCAGTTGTCTGTATGATCAACTCTGTCACCTATAACATCTTCAAGTTTCTGGCTTCGATCATCAACCTGTTGATAGTTCAGCTCTGAACACCAGTGAAATGTTTCTCCCACTGAAATCGCTGCATTCATATGAACAGAATCAACGTTTTGGGACCGTGGAGTTGTGGAGAATGTCTCAGTTAATCAGATAAAGTCAAACTTATAATTGGTGATGAGATCGTGGATGATATGCCCCTTGATCGTAAAGAAGTGGATGTTGTGTAGACTGAAGTTCAGAGTGGTGGTTCATTCATAAAGTATTCTGTTCCAGCTGCTGGAGGACAACATCATCACTTTTGTGAAGAACGAGCTGAAGAAGATCCAGAAGGCTCTGAATCCAAATAAGCCCCAGTGCTTGGAGTTTCAGAGGGAGGATGATGAGCAGAGGAGCAGCAGAGAGGCATTTGTGAAGATCGCAGTGGACTTCCTGAGGAGAATGAAGCAGGAGGAGCTGGCTGACCGTCTGCAGAGACGTAAGAGGATTTCTTACTTAAGGTTTTAAGCTGTTAGATAAATGAGACACTCATGACACCAGTGTGTTAAGTCATTTCTCAGTGGGTCAGAAAATGTCATCAGCGTTTTGTAAAATATATTTGTTGAAGTTGTATTTTTATTATTATTATTCAAAACTTCCAGCTGCAGTTTGTCATCGTAACCTTAAATCTGCTCTGAAGAAGAAGTTCCAGTGTGTGTTTGAGGGCATCGCTAAAGCAGGAAACCCAACCCTTCTGAATCAGATCTACACAGAGCTCTACATCACAGAGGGAGGGACTGCAGAGGTCAATGATGAACATGAGGTCAGACAGATTGAAACAGCATCCAGGAAACCAGACAGACCAGAAACAACAATCAGACAAGAAGACCTCTTTAAACTCCCACCTGGAAGAGATGAACCAATCAGAACAGTGCTGACAAAGGGAGTGGCTGGCATTGGGAAAACAGTCTTAACACAGAAATACACCCTGGACTGGGCTGAAGACAAAGCCAACCAGGACATCCAGTTCATGTTTCCATTCACTTTCAGAGAGCTGAATGTGCTGAAAGAGGAAAAGTTCAGCTTGGTGGGACTTGTTCATCACTTCTTTACTGAAACCAAAGAAGCAGGAATCTGCAGCTTTGAAGACTTCCAGGTTGTGTTCATCTTTGATGGTCTGGATGAGTGTCGACATCCTCTGGACTTCCACAAAACTACAATCCTAACTGACCCTAGAAAGTCCACCTCAGTGGATGTGCTGCTGACAAACCTCATCAGGGGGAAACTGCTTCCCTCTGCTCGCCTCTGGATAACCACACGACCTGCAGCAGCCAATCAGATCCCTCCTGACTGTGTTGGCATGGTGACAGAGGTCAGAGGGTTCACTGACCCACAGAAGGAGGAGTACTTCATGAAGAGATTCAAAGATGAGGAGCAGGCCAGCAGGATCATCTCCCACATCAAGACATCAGGAAGCCTCCACATCATGTGCCACATCCCAGTCTTCTGCTGGATCACTGCTACAGTTCTGGAGGATGTGCTGGAAACCAGAGAGGGAGGACAGCTGCCCAAGACCCTGACTGAGATGTACATCCACTTCCTGGTGGTTCTGGCCAAAGTGAAGAAGGTCAAGTATGATGGAGGAGCTGAGACAGATCCACACTGGAGTCCAGAGAGCAGGAAGATGATGGAGTCTCTGGGAAAACTGGCTTTTGATCAGCTGCAGAAAGGAAACCTGATCTTCTATGAATCAGACCTGACAGAGTGTGGCATCGATATCAGAACAGCCTCAGTGTACTCAGGAGTGTTCACACAGATCTTTAAAGAGGAGAGAGGACTGTACCAGGACAAGGTGTTCTGCTTCATCCATCTGAGTGTTCAGGAGTTTCTGGCTGCTCTTCATGTCCATCTGACCTTCATCAACTCTGGACTCAATCTGCTGGAAGAACGACAAACAACCTCCAAGAACTCTGAAACAAGAGAATCTGCAGAGAAACACTTCTACCAGAGTGCTGTGAACAAGGCCTTACAGAGTTCAAATGGACACCTGGACTTGTTCCTCCGCTTCCTCCTGGGTCTTTCACTGCAGACCAATCAGACTCTCCTATGAGGTCTGCTGACACAGACAGGAAGTAGCTCACAGACCAATCAGGAAACAGTTCAGTACATCAAGATTAATCTCAGTGATAATCTGTCTGTAGAGAAAAGCATCAATCTGTTTCACTGTCTGAATGAACTGAATGATCGTTCTCTAGTGGAGGAGATCCAACAGTTCCTGAGATCAGGACGTCTCTCCACAGATGAACTGTCTCCTGCTGAGTGGTCAGCTCTGGTCTTCATCTTACTGTCATCAGAAAAAGATCTGGATGTGTTTGACCTGCAGAAATACTCTGCTTCAGAGGAGGCTCTTCTGAGGCTGCTGCCAGTGGTCAAAGCCTCCAACAAAGCTCTGTGAGTAAACATGTGATCAGGCTTTTATTTATAACATAAACAGTGTAATGTGTGATGGACCCTTAAAAACTTAAACATATTTTTTTACATGATCATCAGCACTAAATACAGTATATTATAGTTAATGTTTGATAGCAGCAGTAAATGTCAGAGTGTCTTAAACATATCTGGGTGTCAGCTTTTATCAAAGTCATGTCCAGAATCATCCTGTAAGTAAAATTTATTTATACAGCAGCTTTCACAGGTCAAAAACCACAAAGTGCTTTACAATAGAAACAGGCAATAAAAAACACAGAAGATAAAAACATTAAACAGCAAACACTGAACATCATACAGCCTAAAACTAGTTAAAGGCCACTCTGAATACTAGAGTCTGAATAAATGAGTTAGTGGGACCAGTAAAAGCCTTTGACTGGAAGATCTCAGATGTGAGAAGAGCTGTAGGATTGTAGAAAGTCAGAAATATAGACTGGGACTAAAAGTAAGGACTAAATCTTTAAATAACGCCTAAAATGAACTGGTTACCAGTGTGTAGAGATTAAACTGGAGTAATGTCCAGTCTATTTCATGTGCTGGTTAAAAGCCTCGCAGCATGATTCTGTACTGACTGAAGACGTTCAAAGACTGTGATGGACCCATAGGTGATCAACTCCCTCATTCCTCCTCTGGTCTTATTGCTCTGCATCAGTGCACTGCTCAGCTGAAGATGAGTTCACTTCTATATGTTACAATCTGCCTCACCAGTACAGTTCCAAGGATCTGCAGCTGCTGAATCAATTATATTTCTCGTGTTTCTTCTGGTTTCCTGTTGTTAGATCTGCATGCTTGATTGTTTTTCAATCTCTCCTATGTCGTGCACTTTGATTTCCGACTGTACACAGTCTGTGAACCATGACAATTTGTGACAGAATGCAATGATCAGTGAGGACCCGGAGGACACTTACACTGTGCAGAATGAGACTTGAGACTTTATCTCACTGCTTTGTGGACGACTGATGGAAGGACTAATCACTATATCGGCTTTAATTGAAATAATTTCCATGAAAATTTCACTGGTTCAGTCTCCCAGAATCTCTCAATCATATCTTGACCTTTTCCTAGAGTAACTAACCCTCACTCACCAGGATATGAGCCAGCCTTCCCTCTCATTGCTACATGCTTACAGTCTTGCCTTTCACCTGTTCACAGAATGAGTCATCACTTGTTTTTGTTTAGCATTTAATGAGCAAGTTCCAGGTCTTTATATTTACACAGGGAACATTTTTAAACTAAAACGTTTTTTAGCCATAAATAGTAATGCACACTGGCATTTGTCTTTCTTTCAAAGGTTCAGAACAAGAAGTGATTTAAATTAATCACAAACAGTTTGTTATCAAATGACAATTTTTCAGATTATGTTTTTATTTTGTTTTTGTGTTTTTAGGCTGAGTGTCCCTGTCCTCTCAGACAGAGGCTGTGCAGCTCTGTCCTCTGTTCTCAGCTCCCAGTCCTCTATTCTGAGAGAGCTGCACCTGAGTACCAACACCCTGCAGGATTCAGCAGTGAAGCTTCTGTCTGCTACAGTGAAGAGTCCACAGTGTACCCTGGAAAAGTTCAGGTCAGATGAAGTCATATTCTGACTTCTTTATGAATTAGCATAAGAAGTCAATTAAAATTCTAAGCAAATCAAGATAAGCGTTTATTCTTGTTTTTACTAAATATATGAGCGAGAGGGACCTTTTTAGTCTAAAGTTATAATCATCTGCCATATTTCTAATCTCTTTACCACGTGGACTTTTAAAAAATGTTCTGTTCCCCCAGACTGAGTCTCTGTAACTTGTCGGAGAGTTCATTTAACTTGTCACTTGATAACAGTTTGTTACAATTATTTTTTTTCAAATTATGTTTTTATTTTGTTTTTGTTTTTTAGGCTGAGTGTCCCTGATCTCTCTGAAAGAGGTTATGAAGCTCTGTCCTCAGTTCTCAGCTCCCAGTCTTCTACACTCAGAGAGCTGGACTTAAGAAACAACAACCTGCAAGATCCAGCAGTGGAGTTTCTGTCTGCAGGACTGAGAAGTCCACACTGTAAACTGAATACTCTGAGGTGAGATCAAGTTATGTTGTGCTTTTCATCAGTTGACAGAATTAACCAATAAGAAGCCACTAAATGGGAAAAAAGTCAGTTAAACTTCTGTAATAGTTTTATGTTAGTGTCATCTCTTAGTGTTGACTCTTAGTAAAAAAACTGGATTTATTGCAAAATCTAAAAACTCTTTTGTGCACCCTCATTGCAATTTAATAACAGTGTTTGTTTAATGTTTATCTGTCATTTTTCAGATTGAGTCACTGTAAGCTCTCAGAGAGAGGCTATGAAGCGCTGTCCTCAGCTCTCAGCTCCCAGTCCTCTAGTCTGAGACAGCTGGACCTGAGTAACTCTGACCTGCAGGATTCAGGAGTGAAGCTTCTGTCTGCTGGAGTGAAGAGTCCACGCTGTAAAATGGAAACTCTCAGGTCAGGATTTAAAATGTTCCACTGATGATCATGTTAAACCTGATTTCTATAACTGCAGAAACAGTCAATTGATTTTAAAAAAGTCTGAATGTAGAAATTAGCGTCTGGGGTTTTTAGTGATATTTGTTCACTTTTTGTCTTTCATTTGCAATGAAATGTCCCCTCTGCTCCTCTGAATCCAAATTCTTTATTTTAGCAGTGCTTCATCCACCAAACCTTCTAGTTTGATTCCTGTATTCTGAAGGTTTTTACAGAGCTGTTTGTTCAGATATCAGAATTTGATTTTCAGAAAAATTTAGTAATAAAAATATGATCAATTGATTATTTCTGACTGAAAAGATGAAATATATATTTGGTCATAGTTATATGACTCATTGCCTCACTTAAACATAAAATGTAAACAAAAATTCAAAACAATAGATTAATACAAAACAGAATTTGACTGTTGAGCTTAAAGTGAGCTTGAATGTTATTCACTTCCTGTTTTATTTTGGTAGTTATCGTCTCTGGTTTTTACTTTTACTTCCTCCCCCGACATTGTCTACATTAGTTTCAGCTGTAGAAGATTTTATTGACTGTTTGATTTGTCACTTTTTTTTAAACTATAATTGTTGACTTATAAACTATTGCTAAAATGTATTTTCATTAAAATACCAAATAATTTATTACTTTATCATCTAATTAGATTATAATTCTGTAAATAGGGGTGATAGTGTGGTCTATGTGGGTTGTCTTCAGATACTCTTCCTCCCACAGTCCAATAACATGCATGCAAGGTTAACTGGAGATGTGTGATTGTGAGCATAAATTGTCTGTCTCTGTCTAGCTCTGTGTTTACCTGGCTACATCACCGTGGTTACTGATGCTGAACCAATAACCTTGTCTGGATCAGGTTATGTTCAGAGTTTTTGTTTAAAATCAACTGAAGTGCCTCGTTTTCACTGATTCTTTCATTTACAGAAAGCTTTAAGTGTGATATAGATTCAGTCATATCTGACTAATGTCAGTGAATGAGGCCCAGCTGTAAAGTCACAGCAGTCACACTGTATGTGTCTCATTGTCACTGGAGTTTAGGCTCCATGCATTCAGCTGGTGCTGCAGAAAAAGTAGAAATGTTTCTGTTTGGTTCTGCTGCTGAGTCTCTTTTACAAAGATGGAACTGCAGCTAATCCTGCTCATGTAGCCAGTTAGTAAAAACTCAAGTCACCGTCAGACACAGCAGACATTTACTGATAATCTCACTGTATGTGGTCTTTTAGCACCTCCTAGTGGTGAACATGTGGAGTGTTGTTAGTCTGGGTGACGAGTGTAACTGTTGAGTGAGAAAGACTGTGGTCGTGTCCAAATTCATGGGCTGCATCCTCCTGAGGACCCGGCCTTCGCGGTCTACGTGGGCCGGGTCCTCAGAAGGTCAGGTAGGCCGGAAGTAAACGGCCATGGAATTGGACGGTCTGGCCTTCTGATTAGTGTCACCGCTGTCTCGGTGGAGTTTAATAAACTCTGCCGTCTGCTCCTTGCTATCTAAAATATAACAGGACTCTGGCGTAAATTGTTGACCATCTCACACTTCTGTTTAATCAGTTTTTTATTTGACGTTTATTCAGTTGTGTAAAAACCAAGGAGGAACCCACCCGGGGGATAAATAAAGTTTTATTTTATCTTATCTAATCTAATAACTTTAATCTCAGCCAAACCGATTTACTCACGAACAAATAAAACACGGAAAAAGCCAAACAATAGCATTTTTAGGTTGTCTAAGTGACTTATATATTACTTTTAACCTGATTAGCGAAAGTCCGCGGTGATCTGAAAATGATGTGCAGGGAGTTGTGCTGTTCTCGGCAGCTTCAGTGACCCTCGAGCTTTCGGCCAGCTATCGAGCTGGTGGGTAACAGACGTCTCCGAAAACGTCGAAGCACTTTTGCAAATATGCAATATCATGATAAACCGAGCAGATATTTGAAGTTTACACACTCACATTTTCGCCTGAAAATATGTTAAAAGTTTTGTGACCCGGGAAGATTAATAAGAGTAATTTTAAATCTTAGTAGCGGTCGCCATTACCAGAAACTGGAGTTTGGCTGGGCCGCGCTATGAATTCTGGGATATGGTGGGCCACGAAGGACACACCCGACCCATTCTTCAAATTCGGGGAAAAGGAGGACGCATTTGTCGGCTGCATTCGGAGGAGTCCACGAATTTGGACAGCCTTTGGTGCATCGCTGTGACGTTATCGGTCTACAAATGTGTCCTCAGGAGGATGCAGCCCATGAATTTGGACACACCGAGCCTGCGTGCTGGTAGCACCTTAGCCACAGCTCGGGTGTGGAGGAGAAGCTGAAAAAGAAGGTTTTCTAGTTTGTAAGGAGGAAAAAAACTGAGAGGACTAAGTTAAAGAGAGGCTGGAGAGTAACAGAGAGCAGCAATGAATGCTGCTCACACAGTTTAGACAGTTTAGCATCAAATGTTCGAGTGAGTTAGCTCCCAGCTAACTAGCAGAGCAGCTAACTAGCAAACCAGCTAACTAGCAAACCAGCTAACTGCACCCACAAGCTGCGACTGCGTCTTTCTAACAAGAGCGTCAGACACTCAGATTGGTTTTCTTTGTGATTGATGATTTATTCTCACACTGATCCTTCATGATGATGCTGCCATCCACCCACTGCTCCTAGCAGTGTTGCCAACTCTTCAGTAAGGAAAATTGCTATTGGCTGTCTTAAAAGTTGCTGGAAGTCGCTAAATGACGTCATCGCCTAATTTGGATAAATGGTCATGCTAATGTAATTGAAACATACATTGTAGGAGAGAAAAATAACATCGTGGAAGCGACATAACGTGAGTAAAAAACGTCCTGGAATGCATTTAAATAAATAAATCATAGTTCTGTCTGTAACTATTACAACACTCTCACCACATTTGTTAACAATTCTCTCAACAAATGTGTTTTTCCTCGTTCTTTGTTATCCAGCTGAGACTTTGGGTATAAATGTGTCATAAACAGGAGAAAGCAGTGCAGGTTCAATGTAATCAAACCTCAGACTGAGTTCAAAATCATCACCTGTCCCAGATATCACATCAGCACCAGAACCATGATGTGTTTACTCACATTTAAAAAGGAGGAGGTCAGTGTGAATGGACTGTTGTCATTGGTCTGAACGTGCCTCTATAAACATGTGCTCTTCATTATTGATGTTTTCCTAATGAACAGAAAATGAGACTTAATAAAATCCTTCTGACTGTTGTTGGAGCAGGTTAGGTCCTGGGTTTGAGTCCCCCACTGTACCACAGGGGCTTCTAGCTTTGTTTCACAGTGTGTAGAACAACAAATAAAACCAAATCACAAAAAGCTTCAAGTCAAAAACACATCAAACTTTGAGGGTTTTTCCCAAGGATGAGGAAGCAGACTCGGCCACAAACAGCTGGATATATGAATGGTTACCACAGCAACCACAGCAGTGTGCTCTCAGTATATTTAGTTGTATAAAGGTGTTTGTGGTGTGTTGCAGCTGAAACAGCCTCATGTATGTTGACACAGGGAGAAAATAGTGTGAGAACACTGTTCACAGCAGTCACAGCTCGCTGCCTTCAACAGTCTCTTCCTTCCTTGTTTGGATGTCACTGATATCATCTTCTGCTCTCACACTGACCACCTGTTGAAGCTAACATGCTAACATGGAAGCCGCAGGTATGCCACCTGTGGCAGCTGAGGTCACGTGATCTGAGTGTTTGAACCACGTGTTGGAGCAGCGTTTCCAAACATCTGCACTTCAGAAGCTCCAAAGTGTGGAAACGTCACTGTGGAGCGTCTCATCCCTATCTAAGAGATTTTCTTGCCTCTGCAAAGCTAAGCTTGCAAACAGCACCATAGTTTATCAGTCCCAACCAAACAGAGCGCTACTTATGTCACGTCACATGACTCGTGTGTTTACCTCTTTGATTAGCACCCAAAGAACTAAAGAAAGGCTAAAAGGACGTTCAGCCAATCAAATCCCTCCTAGGAACAGGAAGTCTAGAGAGGAAATGGAGCAGAGAAGGAGAATCACCAGTTTAAATGTCTGAGTTTTAAACTGGTGACCCTCTAAAGAGGCTTTTATTGACTCTGTTTTCTTTACAGCTTTTTTCACCATTTAAACTGTTTAATATCAGATTTAGAAATAACTTTTGAACAGTTGTTGTACATTTCCACTAAAATGTGACACAAATAATGACTTTCTGACTTTTCTTTGGACTAATCTAACGACTCAGCCTGGCTATGTTGGACTTGGTGTGGAAGCAGCTCCCAGTTTGAGTTCAGGAGACACACACTCTCTACTTTGAAGATCAGCTTCAAACTTTCCTTTTTGATAAAGCTTATAGTTCGAGCTGGATCAGGTGACCCTGAACCATCCCTTAGTGATGCTGCTATAGGCTCAGGCTGTTGATGATGCTCTGCTTTCTTCTCCCCTCTTTTCACTCCTGATGCTTTTATATGTCACGACTGTCCTTAACTTTTGTGTCTCTCTGAGCTCATCTCTTCTCTTTCCCCTCACCCTGCAACCAGTCATGGTAGATTTTTTTGAAGCTGAGCTTTCATATATGATGAATTGCTCTCTTCAGTTGGGTGTCTTCCCTGCTGCCTTTAAAACGGCGGTGGTGAGGCCCCTTCTGAAGAAGAGCAATTTGGATTGTAATGATTTTAATACAGACCTGTATCCAACTCACCATTTTTAAGTAAAATTTTAGAAAAACTTGTTTTTACTCAGATTAATGACTTTCTGAATGATATACAGATCCTGGAGATATTCCAGTCTGGATTTAGGGTGAACCACAGCACAGAGACTGCTCTCCTTAAGGTTGTAAATGATCTTAGATGTAACTGGGACTCCCAAAAGCTCTCAGTCCTGGTGCTGCTGGATCTAAGCGCAGCCTTTGATACAGTAGACCACACTATTCTTTTAAACAGACTGAAACACATGGTGGGCCTCTCTGGTGCTGTACACAACTGGTTCACTTCCTGTCTCTCAGACAGAACTTTTATGGTGAGTATGGATACATGCTCCTCTAAGATCCATAGAATGACATGTGGTGTGCCTCAAGGGTCGGTTTTAGGCCCTGTACTTTTTAATTTGTATATGCTCCCTCTCGGCGGTGTCATCAGGAGGCATGGAGTGAACTTCCACAGTCACGCTGACGACACTCAGCTGTACATCTCCGTGTCTCCTGATGACACCAGACCAATGGATGCCCTTTTTAACTGTATTTTAGATATAAGATCTTGGATGGCAGAAAACGTTTTACAGCTTAACCAGGACAAAACTGAAGTTTTAATCGTCGGTCCTGAGGCTCAGAGAGAGAAACTCTTGTCTAAATTACAGGCATTTTCACTATGTCCTTCACTACAAGTGAAAAAAAAAAGTCAGGACACATACTCATGGAGAGGCAGCTTTTCAGTGGTATGGTCCTCGTCTGTGGAACAGCCTGCCGGAGTAGCTTAGGGCCGCAGAGAACGTACATGTTTTTAAGAACAGGCTCAAGACCACCTTTTTAATTTAGCTTTTACTTAATGTTTATTTATTTTATTCTTATTGATTCTATCCTGTTATTCTATTTATATTATTAATTTAGGTTTTACCTAATATTTATTGATTTTATTCTTATTCATTTTTTATCTTCTTACTCTATTTATATTTATACTGTATCCCATTCTTATTTATTTTATTTATTTTATTCTGTATATACTCTTATTGGGTCATATCTCCAGTGTTTCCTCGGAGGGGGCTCTCTGCACCGGGGTTGTGATCGACCGTGGCTGCTGGGGCTCTGTGGGTCTTCTCAACCTGGCTGGGGGGCTTCTTTGCCTCCCTCCTGCTGTGTGCCCAGCCTGGAGGCTGTAAAGCACTTTGTGCTACATCTTTGTATGAAAAGTGCTTTATAAATAAATATTGATTGATTGGTTGATAGATTCTCCTCCGGGAGTCTTTTTTCACTGGGAGGATCTTTGTGTCAAAGGGAGTTCTTCCTTCCCACCATCACCAAGTGCTGCTCACAGTGTGAGTTATATACAATATACAATATTGGAGGCTCTTACCTTACTCTGTTAAACAGCTTCAGACGACTGTTGTGGTCTGTTGGGAATTGTCACTTTTAAATAAAGTTACATTGAATGGATGTAAATGGATAGATGTTATTGTGACAAACAGAAAATGATCTTTAAAAGATTGATTGTTTGTTTGTTCTCTCCATCAGATTCCTGTCAACTCACAATCGACACAAACACAGTGAACACAAACCTCCAACTGTCTGACAACAACAGGAAGGTGACACGTGTGGAGGAGGTTCAGTTATATCCTGATCATCCAGACAGATTTGATGGTTATCATCAGCTGCTGTGTAGAAATGGTCTGACTGGTCGCTGTTACTGGGAGGTCGAGTGGAGAGGAGACGTTGATATATCAGTGAGTTACAGAAGCATCAGAAGGAAAGGAGACAGTTATGTGGATTGTGTGTTTGGATGCAATGATCAGTCCTGGAGTCTGTACTGCTCTGATGATGGTCCTCGTTCTGTCTGGCACAATACGAGAGAAACATCCATCTCCTCCTCCTCCTCCTCCTCCTCCTCCTCCTCTGTCTCTAACAGAGCAGCAGTGTATGTGGACTGTCCTGCTGGCACTCTGTCCTTCTACAGAGTCTCCTCTGACACTCTGATCCACCTCCACACCTTCAACACCACATTCACTCAAACTCTTAATCCTGGGTTTAATGTCTGGCCTGGTTCCTCAGTGTCCCTGTGCTGAGTGGGGTGTAAAGAGTGTCTCCTGTTACAGAAACACTCTGACTGTTTGTTTGGATACAATGATCAGTCCTGGAGTCTGATCTGCTCTGATGATGGTCCTTGTTATGTCTGGCACAATAAGAGAGAAACATCCATCTCCTCCTCCTCCTCCTCCTCTGTCTCTAACAGAGCAGCAGTGTATGTGGACTGTCCTGCTGGCACTCTGTCCTTCTACAGAGTCTCCTCTGACACTCTGATCCACCTCCACACCTTCAACACCACATTCACTCAAACTCTTTATCCTGGGTTTAGGGTCTTGTTTCCTGGTGACTCAGTGTCCCTGTGCTGAGTGGGGTGTAAAGAGTGTCTCCTGTTACAGAAACACTCTGACTGTTGAACAGATAGTTCAGTCTGTACATGTCTGTCTCTTTCACTCACAAACATGTTTTCAGATTCATGGATTCAATCAGTTGATGTTTGAAACTCTTCTAAATGATTCCTTGTAAACTTCTTCCTCTTCAGTCACAAACAAACAGGAAGTGATGTCACATGTGTTCCTGTCCACACAGCAGAATGAGTCTATTGCTGACAGTGATGTACAAACAGAGTGAGCATTTCTGAGGCCCAAAATAAACTGAGTAGTTCACTGAATGAACAATGGACTGTGAGCTCAGTTCCTTCATCATTAGTATGGATTATATATGTATATGTATTATATTAGTATCATATATATCAGGTGCTGCTGCTGCTGGTTTCAGTCATTGTGCAAATGTGCTGTTTGTAAGGTTGTAAAGCTGCAGTCAGCTGAGACTGAAGAAGTCACCTGATCAGTGAGCAAACGTTTCTGAAAACGTCCAGATGAACAGAATCAACCTTTTGGGATCAGCCAGCAATGCAGCATCATTGTTGTTCAGGTTCAGAGGTTTGCAGGAATGAACTGATGACCAGAAACAGCTGCAAAGTCCAATAAAATACCAGCTGGAGTTCAGCTGCATTTGAAGAAGTCAAAGAAAAGTAAGGATGGCAAAGGGCGATGTTTTCTTCCAAAGAACTGAAAACATGGTCGACGCCTCGTTAGAAGAATAATCTGGACATTTGTGAGGAACTCTAACCAAGAAAGCAACACAAGAAAGCAACGTCAAACAGATCCAACAGACAGTTTCCATGACTGGAAGTGTTGAGTGTAAAAATGCTACATTGCATTATTGCATCCTCTCACCACAGGAGGTGCTGTTGGCACCACTGATTGCTGATCAGCTGTTCTCTGATGATCTGATTGATACTGTGAATAACGGGACTCACTGAACTCTGTGACACAGTGAAGATTACAGAGTTTAACTTCAACATCTGACTGACGTCACACAGACAGAAGGATGAACCAGTGAGGCACAGAACACAGTTACTGGAGATACTGGATCAGCTCCATGTGAACCTCTGATGGAGAAGCTGCTGAGCCAGAGAAACATCAGGACATGACAGGCAGCTGCACTTATCTAACAACATGTAGCAGAGCTGATCTATGTTAGAGGATCTATCACAGCAGCTGAAGCCAAAGTCCAACACTGGATAGCAGCTGAGCCTGTGCTGAGTGTAGTGTTACAGGAAAAGGGCAGAAACACTGACACTGGTAGCTCACAGTGATGCTGACTGGGGCACAGAGCTGAATGATGCAGCATCAGGACACTGTTTCAGTCTGACTGACAGAGAAACCTGTAGCTGTATCTACATGTGAGGCAGAGGCTACACAAGCAGCTTTCTATGTTTCACAGTGACTGAGATCTTCAGTGGGGGTGGACATGCTCCTGTACAGACCTCTGAGGAGAACCAAGGTGCAGTCAAAGAGTCCAGTCTGTCCTCACAGATGTGAACATGTGGTTTCATCAGGTCTGCTGTCAGCTAGCAGGCTCACATCAGAATCACTGTTCCTGAAAAACACAGTCTATGTGACATCATCAGTCAGCTGATCGTCCCAGATCTGAATGGTTTCTGTCTCTACTGAGGAAGTCAGAGAATATCACTGAGGTGTGGATCAGGTCTGAGTGAGCTGTGGAGGGACAGATTTAAACAGTCCACAGGTCTCACGTCCTGCTCAGTCTGGTAGCAGATACCTCGTATTGTTCCAGATGTGCTGACATCACCAGCAGCACAGCTGTGTGATACGATGAATCTCAGTTATTGATCCAACACACAGTAAATACAAAGATCAGGATTTCTGAGAGGAATCATTATGAGTCTGAACACATGATCACTGAATGTTAGTCTCCACAATAATAAGCTAACACAACCAAACACAGCTTTCAGCTCTTATTTTGAAACTGGCTTATTTAGAGAGCTGTGATGTGAGCGTGCCTGGCTCTGAGGCACTTGGGTCAGCCTCTGTTGTTTAGAAGTGTTACAGACTGTGAATGACACAGACCTGTCAGTTTTCATGTTTGTCTGTAACACAGCTCAGGGGCTCCATGCTGAACGCATCCATCCAGTGTTATTGATCCAGTACTAATACCAGCATTGGGATCAATACTACAATACACAATCACATGTGTCCACGTGATGTGTTTGACCAGCTTTATTCATCAACTTATTTACTGCATCTGAGTCCAGCTTCATTTAAATGATCCAACCATGAAAATGACATCAGTCTGTTGTTCAGATACTGAGAAGGGACACAAACAACACTGATCCAGGAGGGTTAGGTCAAACGACGATTTTAATGCACACACGCGGTGAGAGATGAACACTGTTACACAATCAGCATCGATCTCTGCCTAGCAATACACAAGCAGATGTTTTATACCATCAGGTTTATTTTCATGACGCCCCCTCATACGTCAAACAGATACAATATATGCATAAGCTTCAAAACCACAAACGTTCCGTTAACGACTTTAACAAAGTTTAAAAGAGCATCTTCTTCGCCTCCGTGACAGGTGCTTCTGGTAGCTCGTCTCGTTCTCGCTTCTCCAAAACATCGGGCCATGCTCTGCAACAAACTAGCAATTCTGCACGCACAAAAATGCAGTTACAAACAAAATATATCTGAACTCTCACCTAGAACATAAGCCTACCTACAGTGTGTGTGTGTCCTGACCTCACTCTGTGTCACCTCTCACCCACTAACACTCACAACCAGACAGAGGCCACCCTCAGATGTGTAGCAGTTTACTAAAACTATATATATGTAATATATTGAATAAATGTTGTAAATGAATGCCACTACTCAAAGCTTAATATAAAGGATATAAATGAATAAAAGATAACAATGAATAACCTGGTTATTCAAATAGCATCCTCCCAACAGCTCCTCAAAGTAACTCACACTTAGACTCTGCTTTAGTTTCACTTTCACAAGCACGCTCTGCAAAAGCCTGCGCTTCCTGTCTACTTTGGCACAGAGTGTACTCAGAGTTAAGCCTTTCTTTTATAATGCAATGTAATCTGCATATAAACATTTAAGATTATAGATTTAACTCAACAGTTTAAAGTGGTTATAACTGCACCTGTAATAAAAGTTAATTGGGTGCCAATATGTTTAAACATCTGAATACAATATCAATGCTGTAGATTATGTTATTAATGGTATTAATGCAATGGTAATGATGATTGTTAAGGTGAATTGTTAAATGTTTGTCATTTTTATGTTACCATTTGTACATTGTTTTAAGGAATTCTTTCTGTCCTCCCCTCCCCAGATCCTTAAGATTCTGGGAGGGGGGCAGTAGTGTTTTTAATCACAGGAACATCCTTGTGAAGGTCTGTTTGATGTTGGTAAACTTGCTCCCCTTTGTATGGCTTCACTGTGTTATCTAGGGTGTGGGGGAGACTACCCTCTTTATGACCAAGGATGTTCCTGTGCTTTTATGTTATATGACCCTTTGATCAGCAGTACACACACACACACACACACACACACACACACACACACACACACACAGTGCCTTGTCTTTGTAACCAAGGGGGGTTACGTGGGGAAGTTTATTGTGTGAACATTGTCAATAAAAGGAGTCAAGAGGGGGCGGTCGGGGAGGTCATTTGTGATGAGCTGAGATACCGACAAGGTCTCCCTTGCAAGTGAAAAGATCGATCGCTGTTGCCTTGTTTTTCTTTCACGGGAATAAGTTCTGGGATCAGCGGGGTCTGACTTTAGACCCAGCAATGATGACCATGAACAATAGCAGTAAAATATTTCTCTGATCTCCACAAGTCCTACAGAAGCACTTAATGCTAACAGGAAGTCATTTATTAAGGTGGAATAACACAGAGACACAACCACTCACAGTTAACCTGACCCCACTAACTGCATGTGTTGGGACTGTGGGAGGAAGCCGGAGTACCGGAGAGGACGCACACAAACACGGGAGAACATGAAGCTCAGCACTGAAACAAAGATGGTGGATTTGACCTCAGGACCAGGCGCGTAATTTCCCGGGGGGTTACGGGGGTCATGACCCCCCAATATAATTTCATCATTCCAGTTTATAAAATTATGAATTATCATGAGTTTCTTTAATCATTTCAATTATTATCAGCAAAATAGTTTAATGTTTAATCATCTAGTAATGTAACCCCGCCTCCTCCGCCACGTACTTGGTATTACCCAACCGGCTTTCTCTACCAAACCTTCACTGTTTGCTGTGTTTGTTAGCGCAGTCGCTGGTGCCAGAGACTGCCAGTAACTTCAGTCTGAGGGTTTGAAGTTTCCATGTCTGTGTGATGTGTGGTGTGAAGGCTGCTGGTTAAACTGGGACTCACTGTTTAAAGCACTGAGTGCTCATAGAGAGATGCTCCATGAGTCCCAGTACAGACTACAAACATGGTGGAAACTTAGCTTTGATATCCACACACTCTGCACGTCTGTGAGTAACTGTGATGAAGATGTGCAGAGATCTGTGTACAAACAGGAGAAAGACTGTAAAGACTCTGTGCTTCTAACAGCCTCTGTTAACATATGTGAGGCTGTTTGTTGTTGTTGCCATGGAGCTTTTCACTGTTTGGGTCAGCAGGTCATGTGATCAGGTTTGTTCTGTGAAAGCTCGACTATGGTTCAGTGTCAGGGTTTGTTTGCATTCATCAATAAATATCTAAATAAATCAAAGACTCCATGTTTGTTCTTTCATCATGTGACCTCTGCTCATCCATCTCTGTGTGTATCAGGATACATTTAGTTCATAATACACAGAAAAATCAGAGTTATTACCTGTAATAAATGTGAAAGTAAAGATTCCTGCAGTGATAACCAGGCAGAACTGAAACACATCCAAGCTGTCACCACGGTAACAGCACCGTCCATCCACAGGTGAGGGGAGGAGAAAAAAGAGGGACTTTCACCATACATACATACACCACAGTTGACAGGTAACCCTATTGGAGTCGTCATAGTGACTAGAGATGGCACGATACCACTTTTTTATGTCCGATACCGATATCATAAATTTGGATATCTGCCGATACCGATATGAATCCGATATAGTGTTTTTAATCAATAAAACTCTTTTTTAATATCTTGCTGCATTTTGCCTAAGTTCATACTCAAG
The DNA here is from genome assembly GCF_056152115.1 of Neolamprologus brichardi. Lineage (NCBI taxonomy): Eukaryota > Metazoa > Chordata > Actinopteri > Cichliformes > Cichlidae > Neolamprologus > Neolamprologus brichardi. The sequence continues at coordinate 1,083,925 of NC_142117.1, forward strand.
TTTAAAAACAAAACAAAACACTAAAGCTATTCTGTTAGACCTGTATGCAAAAAAATATTTCATAGTTCAGCAAAACTGATCAATCTAATAAACTTAAACCTGCTCCATCCTCCCTATTCTGGTATTTTAAAGAGTACTTGGCGTAAATATTAAGCAAACTGACTAACAGGGTTCCAACTCCCAGTAACAAAAAAAAAAATAGGGAACCACCCCCCACCTCATGATGCTTAATCGACGTAATCAACCTTAATTTGATGCAGTGTGGGGAAAAAATGCACATAAATCAATTATTTTTCAAGAAATATTAAAAAGATTCAACATCTTTCTTCAACAGAACTGCAGACTGCACAGATGGTACCTTCACAAAGGAAAAAGTACGATAGCTTACTAGGTGTCAATGGAAAATTGTACTTAGTAGTCAGTATAATCTTGTAATAATATAAGTTTGCATATGGTAGTGATAGGATGTGCGATCCTTATTTGTCTGCAAAAGCTTTGTGTGCATTCCAGAGTGTTCTAGCGTTCACCCCCACATCCTAGGAGCACGGGAAAGGTCGTACCTTGTCTTATTGTTTTACGGTAGGATTAACGTAGCTATGTCAGTTTTAGTCTAAGTGCCTTTTTTACATATAGATGAACTGTTGGATTTTCCAGACCAGCAGGTTAAGGGAAGTCGTTTATCATCATCATCATCATCAACTTTATTTATAAAGCACTTTAAAAACAACCACAGCTGACACAAAGTGCTGTACATTGGAACTGTAAAATAAAATTACATAAGATATAAGAAAAAACCAAATAAAATAAGAGTGAAATCATTAAATAACTACTTCAATTAAAAGAGAAACTAAGTCTCGCTGAGGTTAAAAGCCAAGGAATAAAAGTGGGTTTTAAGACGTGATTTAAAAAAGAAGGGGCCTCTCTAACGTGCATGGGCAAATTATTCCATAATTTTGGAGCCACAATAGAGAAGGCCCTGTCCCCTCTGAGCTTCCTCCTGGATCTCGGTACCTCCAGGAGCAGCTGGTCAGCTGACCTGAGAGACTGACAGGGTATGTGGGGATGAAGAAGCTCAGAGAGGTAAGGCGGGGCAAGACTATGAAGGCATTTAAAAACAAACATAAGAAGTTTAAAATTAACTCTAAAAGACACAGGCAGCCAGTGCAGAGGCTAGCACGGGGGTTATATGCTCTCTTTTTCGAGTTCCTGTTAGGAGTCGTGCATTTTGAACCAGCTGCAGACGTGAGAGCAATGACTGACTGACCCCCACATAAAGTGAGTTACAGTAGTCCAGGCGGGAAGAAATAAAAGCATGGATCACTGTTTCAAGATGCTGCCTCGAAAGAAAAGATTTTACTCTTGCCAGTCGCCTTAAATGATAAAAACTGGACTTTACCACTGCTCTGATTTGGTTGTCCAATTTAAAATCACTGTCCAACTTAAAACCAAGGTCAGTAACAACAGGTTTAAAATAGACTTCCAGGGATCCTAAAACAACAGAGGAGGACTCACAGGGACCACTGGGTCCAAACACCAACACTTCTGTTTTCTTTTCATTAAAATTTAAAAAGTTTAGAGCCAACCAAGCTTTAATTTCATCTAGACATGTCAAGAGAGGTTTTATGGAGATGCCATCCTTGTGTTTTAGTGGCAAATAAATTTGGCAGTCATCGGCATAACAATGAAATAAGATCCATGCCTTCTAAGGATAGAACCCAGAGGCAATAGATACAGTGAAAAGAGCAGAGGCCCTAAAATTGAGCCCTGTGGGACGCGGCATGACAGAGGAGCAGAAGATGATTCGTAACCGAGAAGGCTGACAGAGAAAGTTCTATCTGACAAATAAGACCTAAACCAATTAAGTGCAGTGCTACCAATACCCACTACATCATGTAATCGAGAAATTAGAATATTGTGGTCTACGGTGTCAAAGGCAGCAGTTAGGTCAAGCAAGACAAGAACAACATGGTTACCAGAATCACATGCCAGAAGGATGTCATTAAAAACCCTTAATAATGCAGATTCTGTGCTGTGAAGGGTTTTAAAACCTGATTGAAAAACCTCAAAGATGCCATTATCATCTATAAAATCTTTCAGTTGACTAAAAACAATTTTCTCTAAAACCTTGGAGACTAAAGGCAGCTTGGAAATAGGCCTATAGTTCGATAAAACTGTGTGATCAAGGCCAGGTTTCTTAAGCAGTGGCTGCACTACTGCATGTTTGAAATTTGCAGGAACCACACCAGAAGACAGACTGCTGTTAATAATTTCAAGGACATACTGTCGTATACTAGGAAAAATTTCTTTAAAGAATTGTGGAGGGACAGGATCCCGTGGGGAACCTGTGGGCTTAATATGGCGAACCACATCCTCTAAAGTGGAGAGCGTCACAAGCTCAAACTGAGTGAAAACAGCAGCGCAAGGGACAGAGACAGAGGGGTCAGAGTCAGGAGCTGTGATAAGAGCCCTGGTGGTGACAACCTTTTCAATAAAAAAGTTCAGAAAATCATTGCAAATCTCAGGAGAAACTTCCAGACAGACATTCAATGGAGTATTAAGAACAGTGTCAATGGTCCTAAATAACACACGTGGGTTATGACAGTTGGAAGAAATAATATTTGCAAAATATTCCCTTTTTGCCTCTTTAACAGTGTTCCGGTAGCGATGCCAGCAGTCTTTGAGAATTTGAAATGATACCTGCAGTTTATCCTTTTTCCATCTCCGTTCTGCTCGACGACATTCCCTCTTAACAGCACGACTGCTCTCATTAAATCAAGGCTCAGGTTTAGCCTTAGGCTGCCTGGTTTTTAAAGGAGCCACAGAGTCCATGATTGTTTGACAGCAAGAATAAAACCAGGAATTTGGCTCTTCTGTATCAGAGGAAACAAAGTCAGAAGGGCCGCTGAGCTGATTAAAAGCAGCAGAAAACTGCGCAGCAGTGGCGGAGTTAATAACCCGACAGCACCGAGTAGCAGCGCCAGTTTTAACTGCGGTATATGTCAAACCAACGTTGAATAACACAGGCATATGATCTGAGCGTGCACAGTCACAAATCTCCAAGTCAGTGACAGGCAGACCATATGACAGGACAAGGTCCAGTGTGTGTCCGTGCTCATGTGTAGGGCCAGGCACGGACTGTACCAGGCTAAAAGAGTCAATAAGGCTTAAAAAGTCCTTTACCAGTGGCTTATCAGGACAACATACATGTATATTAAAATCTCCCACAATAAGAACACTATCATAGTTGGGCATAATCCCAGCTAAAAAATCAGAAAAGTCGTTTATGAAGTTCTTATTGTATTTCGGGGGGCGATAGATGACAGCGCAGAAAATCGGGTTTGTACGACTCACCTCAAACGAGGTAAGTTCAAATCTGGAGAACGAAGGCTGTAGAAAACACTGCTTACATTTAAAATGCTTTTTGTAAACAGTCACTGTGCCTCCACCTCTGCCTGACGTCCGTGGCGAGTTAAAATGGCAACAATCCACAGGTAAAAGTTCAGATAGAGCACTGGACTGACCAACACTCAGCCACGTGTCAGTCACACACAGAAAATCCAGATCACGGGAACTGAAGAAGTCCCGAAGAATAAAAGTTTTGTTTAAAAGTGATCTGGCGTTCACCAGGCCAATCCTAGCGGGAGCTGGAGTTGGCGCTCGGGGTTCAGGAGGTCCAGAAACCCGCCGCAGCGATCTCAGGTTCCGATAATGTTGACAGCGGAGGTTTAGCCTGGGAGGGCATGGGCAGCGAGGCCGAGGAGCATCATCATCAAAGCCGACCACAGGCACCAAACAGGCATCAACAGGATCCAGAAAACGCCGAGACGCAAACAGCCTTGGCAAGAATCCATGCACTGGTCGGAAAACAGCAGAATAATTCGTTAGGTAAACCTTTAGCTTCACCAGGCGACCGCTTCGTTTACCCCGGCGACGATGACGCTTTCGCCGGGAAGGTAGCGTGGGAACCCGGTACAGGTAACCCGGGGTTTCAGATGGAAATGGGGGCAGGGGTTGCTGCCCACCAGCTCCAAAGGACACAATATTTTGGACCACAGGTTTGAGGTCCAATAGTGTCTGGCGATCATACCTCAGCAGAGACTTTGTTTCATGGATGACACAAATTAGAAATAACATAAACAGGAACAAACTTGGCAGTGACAGACGAGCAGCCACACACACCGGCGCCATCTTGTCATCCTGACATGATGTATGTAAAAAAAAAAAAAAAATGGGGTCACACTCTGACACACACACACATACATGTACACCTCCACATTCCAATGTAAGGAACAAGCACCTACTGATGTATAAATAAAGACCAGGGCAGTCTCTCAGCGCGAGTCTCTGAGCCTCACTCTTGTGCGTGCGCTCTGGTTACTGCCCTTGCTAGCAAGAAAAATGTGTGTTTCTCTGATTCTCAGCTGAAGAAGTGTTTTAGAATATATCTCTTGACATTATTTTGGTCCTTCGTAGCCGGATCAGAAAACATCAGAACTATTATCTGTGACTCTCTTCCAGGATCCAGCACTGATTCCTGACGCCGTGGGGAGCCAGCACCGAAGTCTGTGCACAGCCCTCTTAGACGAGGAGAGAGCCCCAGGACGTGAATTCGGATCTGGGCCAGTGGCCTGGTCCACGGCGGTGGGATTCAGTCTGATGATCCGAACCACCAGTGAGACGTCCGAGGGTGAGAAACACTATTTTGGTATATAAAACGGCCGCAAAGGTTTAAAGTAACGTGATAAAATAGGTTTAAGTTCGCCTAGTCTAGAAGCCTCGGTGGGAAAAAGTAAACAAAGCTGGGGCATAGAAGCAGAACTGAGAACGTGTGGACATAGCCTAAATCTAACTGGGCTACGTCCACACGTACCCGCGTATTTTTGAAAACGCAGATTTTTCTATGCGTTTGCACCTTTCGTCCACACGTAAACGGCGTTTTTGGTCACTGAAAACTGAGATTTTTAAAAACTCCGGCCAGGGTGGATATTTTTAAAAAATCCGTTTATGTGTGGACGAGAAAAATGCAGAAAACGCAGAAAACGCAGCATCAAAGGTGTGCGCCTTTTTTGACGTCACACTGTGCGCCACGTTATTGTTTCGGTGAAATGAATTTCTACAATACTGTTACTGTTAATTGTTCTCGCTGCAGTGTTTAAATGCTTACATATACACACACAGTTACTGTCCCTCCACACATACGACTCGGTTCTGCTTCTATGCCCCAGCTTTGTTTACTGTTTCCCACCGAGGCTTCTAGACTTCTGATTGGCCAACATTTCTGCAGGTTAGGAATATATCGCCACCTGCTGCTTTGGCATGTTCCTAGCAGCGTTTTCGTTCATTTCTGCCTTTACGTGTGGACGGGATTATTTTTTAAAACGAAAACGGAAAATCTCAGTTTTCAAAAATACGTGTGGACGTAGCCTCAGACCTTCCCAGTGTGGGGCCCGCCCCCTACGGGGGGCGCAGAGCAATTGCAGGGGGGGCGGTATGAAAAGGGAAAAAAACAAAACGCTTGGACACTGCTAGCACAGCGCCCACAGAAACGCAAAGCAGGAGATGAAGCATCGCTGAATATGTTTCCAAACCAACTTCATTTTAAGCCAAAGACTAAAAAATATGGTGAAGCAAATCTTCCCTTTGGTTTCACCTGCACAAGTGCTGAGGTAGGTCTCCCTGCAGGATTGTTTTCCCTTCATCAGGAGCAGCGCTGGGCTGTTTAAATCACAGACAAACAGGATCCCACAGCTGTTTATGTTTTTAAACCCATTTTGCACAGAGAAGCATTTTTTGAAAAATGTATTGACAGCAATGTTGAATATTATTACACAGGAAAAAACAACTACATGTAAAATAATCACAGCGTGACGCCTCTGCCTTTGTAAATGGAGGGACAGTAACTGTGTGTAAAACCTGCAGACAGTCAGATTAACAGTATTTTGTCTCTATCATTCTGCAATTCATCTCATGTAAACAATAACGTGGCCACAGCGTGACGTGAATAAAGGCATATACCTTTGACGTGGCGTGACGAACTCTGTATTCCTCGTCCACACGTAAACGCAAAAAGGAGTTTAAAATGTCTCAGTTTTCTGTGATTGGAAACGCCGTTTACGTGGACGAAACAGCTGCGTGTTCAAAAACACCCGTGTAGGTGTGGACGCAGCGTAAAAGAGTTAGTAGTTTATTTTATTACTACCTGTAATTTATTGCAGATTACTTACATTTTTCTTGTAAAACAAAGGGGGCGCAGCAGAAAAAGTTTGGGAACCAGTGCTGTAACTATGAGACAGATGGCTGACACACGAACCTGTGGGAAGTAACATGTTTGTAGAAATGTGAAAATGTTCATGCCATAATCCCTCCCATGTTTCCGTGGGGCACTGTGTAGTAATGCACAATTCTTCCAACAGAGCAGTGAAGATTACATAACAGAAGAGCTTCACAGCTCGTCAGGCAGCAAGTGGACACTGAAGAGTGTGTGTGCCTTATCAGAAGGAAAACTGTTCTCTGCACCTGAGATAAAGGATCGTATAAAAGAAGAGTGAGCGCTCCCTGAGGTCTCCTACTTCTTAGACATTTGAACCTGGACAGGAGGAGAAAGACGTGTGAGAATGGCAGGAGAGGCTAAAAGGAGAGATGAACGAACTGCTGGAGGATCAGAAGGAAAGCAAAACAGGTTGGAGACAAATCAGTTGCTCTTTAATAAAATAGATGAAGCAGCATGTACACTTGTGAGACATGCACGTGTAAGCTCAGGTAAACCTCTACAACATGCTGAAATGCTGCTTCTAACACAGAATAGACAGACGAGCATTAATCGTGTATTCCCACAGGATGGAGCCCGAGGCTGACGATCAGCGAGTGGAGCGAGGTCAAAAGAAGCGTGGCGTGCTGCCCAAACGACTGCTGATAATGTCGTCTGTGGCTGTTGTGCTCATCGTGCTGCTGACTGTCATCGTTGTGCCTGTTGTGCTGCTCACTAAGACGTCAGCTACATTTTTACAATATGTACGATATAAATGATAAAACAATGATGCAACTTTATGATCCAGATGATGAAAAGTACCTGAGTAAATGTATTTATTACTCATCACCATGCAGCAGCCTTTACCCACCTGTGGCCTTTCTTCAAAGCATTTTCTCTGCATTGGATCTGAACAACAGTCAAATCTGAGCAGACGTGCCAAAGCTTTGTTTCTTGTTTTCTATTTGCACCATAGTTCTTCCAAATATTTCAGTTCAGGATTTTTTAACTGCTGTCATGTATACCATCAGTAAACTGTGACATTACTGCTTTTACCTAACCTTTGACCTGTATCTCAAAGACCTGCTTTAGTTGGATGAGCAGGCGACCACATTGGTTTGAGTCCGACCTGCGACCCTTTGCTGCGTGTGTCCCCCTCCTTCCTCTTCACTGTGTCTGTCCATAATAAGGCCAAACACAGACTGTAGGCTTAGCCGTGGTTCTGAAAGTCGAATGGAAGGTCAAAGTTCACGACTGGCAGTGTTGTGACATACATACCTACTGCATGTAGAGTTCACCTGAGTGTACAGTGACAGTAAGATGTCTTTGCACAGGTGAAACAGCCCACAGTGTTGCAGGGTTTCACAGGGTGCTGCAGCCTCCAGCAGTGGGCCTTCTCCAAACGTGACACTTAAATACTCGCTGTGTCAGCATCACAACTTTATATTGCTGCTGCTAAAATCAGTGGTTACAGTGATCAAAGTTCATTTGATATCATACTGCAGCTCATTGCAATGCCATGATGCATGAGTGCTCATCATTTGGCTTCTGGTCTTATGACAGGACCACAGTCATGTGGACAAAAAGTACACGGCTGCTTTGAACTGTGTGACTTTTGAATCAATTGACATGAAATGTAACAAAGATAATGTTACACAATGTGTTTTGTGCTATTAGACCTTGGTCTCTTTGAGTAATATGTGACAGTAGCTTCTTTAAAAAAGACACTAAGAAAAAAGCATTCATGAGTATCTGCAGCGTTAAGCCAGTGCAGACTTTCAAATCCCATCTGTCTCACAATGGCTTCATGCTGACAATCCCAAACACACTGCCAGTGCAGTAAAAGCATATCATGATAGAAAAACACACAGTGGGTCATTGTTGTGGACTGGCCACACTGGACCTGGAGCTTCAGGTTAAATATTCCCAAAGAGACGAGAGCTCGTGTGAGACAGGTTAGGCTGTTTGGACCAAATCTTTGAAGCTCGTTAGACCTGTACAGGCTGCATGTTTCATACATTGCTCCCATTTAGTATTTTCCTAGGAAAACATAAAGAAATAAGAGGTGGCTACTGTAGCTGTTATCTTGTAGAATTAATATATTGATGTAAAAATAGTAAAACATGGGGTGTTTTGCACTTGGACCTACATCCATATGAACCTGATAACCTGCTGATGTTACTGTCAAAAACACTGAGACCACTTACACTTTTTCTGAGTCTGGGGTTGATGTCATTCAAACAAAGAGTTCATACACAAACCATCAAAATTCAAGTCTGGCACCAGTTTTGCTAAAAAGCAGCATTTCGACGTCTTTATTGGGCAACAAACAAAAAAGAAACGATATAATTATATGCAGAGACCTGGAGTTGACTGTGTGACTATGACAGGGATGGGTTTAAACAGAATCTTTAAGCTGAAGAAATGAATGAACTTTAAACAAACTGCTCTCCCAACAAAGAGCAGCCTCCCCAAAAACACACCGTCGGCTGTTTGAGTTGAAAGCTCCCAGTTCTGCTGTGACAGGGACTACGTACCTATGACTCTGTCACTGTCTTGCTGTCCAATCGTGTCCCTCAGCTCCTTCTTCTGCCTCGTTCTCTGGTGGAGACATGCTGGAGTACTTGGTGCAGACGGGGAACATCAGTGAAGCGGACGGCCTTTTGGCTACGTGGTTTCACCGAGCCAACAGCAAGGAGGACATGTACAAAGCGCTTATGGGTAAAAACACCCAAACTCACACAGACAACACTGCATTATTTGATGGTGTTGGTGCCTGAACCTACAGTCAGGTACAGACAAAACACCGCCTCCTGTCATCTTTTCAGGTGACACCATGATCTTGGAAGCTGACGTCACTCTCATGGGTTATGGGACCCCTGATGAAAAGCCAGTGCCGATCATGGCACACCCTCCCAACATATATAGTGACAACACTCTCGACGAATGGTTAGATGCTGTACTGGCTTCTGGAAAAGGTACAGATCAGAGCTGTCTCCACAGAACATCCATCAGATCAGTTTTTAAAGGCGTGTTTGTTTGCAGGCATCAAGTTGGACTTTAAGGCTCTGGAATCAGTGGGTTTGTCACTGGACCTGCTTAAACAAAAGGAAAGCAACAAGGGAATAAACAGACCTGTGTGGCTGAATGCAGACATCCTCAGAGGCCCCAACGTCCCAAGCTTTGTAGCTCCAGTCAATGGAAGCGGGTATGAAATCCTAGCTAGACCGGACACAGACCCTCGGACAGAGTTCAGAGTTAGGAAGGGAAAATGTCTAACATCTAAAGACTGATCGGAAGGTTGGTGGTTCGATCCCTGGCTCCTCCAGTCTGCATGCCAAGTGTCCCTGGGCATGATACTAGCCCCAGGTTGCTCTCCGATCTCAGCATGAATGTAGTTAGGAAGCACTAAAAAGCTTAGAAGAAAGTGATTGGGTGAGTGTGGTGTGGAGAACTTGGGAGAGCAGGAAAGCGCTATGTAAGAATCAGTCCATGTCTCCCTCTTTTTTCAGGTTTTTGGAGCTCGTTCAGGACAAGTTTCCAGATGTGACTTTGTCTCCTGGATGGAAGGTATAGCATGCTCACAGTAAGAATCCCATTGAACCACTGTAGCAGGCATGTGACGAGGCTCTGGGAATGTTCCTGTCAGAAACAGGAAGAGACTCAAGGAATCCTGAACTGACATTTATGAGAGAATTCAAAGAAGAATTTTAACTTTGAGCTTCAAAACAATCCTTTGAGCTAAAGTAGACAAAACAGCTTTTATGTTCTTGTGATCCCTAAAATTAAAGACAGTTGGATTAATGTTGACATACATTACCCATCAAGAGTTTGGACACCTTCTCATTTAATGGTTTTCTTTATTTCTACTACTTTCTACACTGTAGATACTGAAGACATCAAAGCAAGATATATGGAATTATGTAGCAAAGGAAAAATGATAACCCTAAATGTATTTAGATTCCTGTAAGTAGGCGCCCTTTGTTTTGTTGACAGAGCTGCGGCCTTCTCTCAGCTTCATGATGTCGTCACCTGAGATGGTTTCACCTCACAGGTGAGCCTGTCAGGGTTCATTGGTGGTGTTGGGACCATCAGTCGTGTTGTGCAGAAGTCAGGGCTGTTAGCTGTGTACCAGCCTATTTGACAGCTGTGGAAATTCATATTATTGCAAGAACCAATGAGCTAAGTAAAGAGAAACAACAGCCCATCATTACTGTAAGAACTGAAGGTCAGTCAGTCGGAAACTTTGAATGTGTCCCCAAGTGCAGTCAGAAAAACCATCAAGACTACGATGAAACTGTCTGACATGAGGACGCCCCAGGAAAGGAAGACCAGGAGTCCCTCTGCTGCTGAGGATACATTCATCCGAGTCACCAGCCTCAGAAATCACAAGTTAACAGCAGCTCAGATTAGAGCCCAGATAAATGTCACACAGAGCTCCAGTAGCAGACACATCTCTACATGTTCAGAGCAGACTGTGGGAATCAGTCCTTTATGGTCAAACAGCTGCTAAGAAACTGCGACTAAGGAAAAGCAACAAGCAGAGATTTGTTTGGGCCAAGAAACACGAGGAGTGGACATTAGACCATCTGTGCTTTGGTCTGATGAGTCCAAATCTGAGACCTTTGGTTCCACTTTGTGTATGGATGGTCTCTACATGCATGGTTCCCACCGTGAAGCATGGAGTTGATGGTTTGCTGGTGTGGGGGGCTTTACTGGTGACACTGTTGGAGATTTATTTAAACTGAAGGCACACTGACCCAGCATGGCTACCACAGCATCCTGCAGCAACATCCCATCATGTATTGTTCAACAGGACAATGACCCCAAACACACCTGCAGGCTGTGTGAGGGCTGTTTGACCAAGAAGGAGAGTGATGGAGGCCTGGCCTCCACAGTCACCTGGCCTGAACCCAGTGGAGATGGTAAACACATGGTTTATATTTTTGACTGAACAACAGCTGTACCTGCTTTATTTCTTTAGGTACTCTACATTCACCAGCTCACAAACGAAACCTACTCCAGAGCCATGGTGGAAGAAATGTATAACATGATCAAAGACGTACCTCAAAGGGTGAGTGTGAATCCAGGTTTCAGTGGTCCCAGTAGGTGTTCGACACGCTCCCATCCCAACACGCCTGGGACAAATCGTCGGTGTGTTACGTGCTGGGATGAGAACGCTCTGAGGTGTCGGAGAAAGGCAGAGCTGACTGTTCAACGTTTCATCTCTTAGGTGACGTTCCCAGTCCACGCCATGCTGGTTCGCAGCGGCTGGCAGCACCTGAGCTGGCTCCTCAACCAGTCACCACGGTAACAGATAACTTCCAAGTTTACTATGGCAATGACTGAAAATCTGCAAACCAGTAACTGGGGGCTGCTCTCTGTCCATGAGCGCCACAGACTGACTGGTATGTTTTGTGTCTAGGTTCAGCCTGACTTTGTGGCAGGGCTCTGTTAACCCCAGCGTTAGCGACCTGCTGTTTGTCCGTGACAACACCCACCCGTGGCAAGTCTACTATGACATATATGAACCCACGCTGTCAGAATTTAAGCAGGCTGTAGGTGAGGAGCGTTTATGTGGAGCAGATTTACACAGATTATGTTTGTGTAAAATAATAATTGTGTTTGTGATTTATTCAAATCAACAGATTTGTTTTCAGTGAGTTCTTTCTGACTGTTGTTGAAGAAGAAAAACATTATTAGAAAAATCATTGAACACTAAACCTTTTGCTCATTGTGTGTATTTGTTTAAGCTTCTGAGATGAAGAAGAGTTTGCTTCTGTTTAGTTCTTCCTGCGTTCATTGTGTGTGTTCACAGGTAAGAAGGACAGCGTGAGGAGGTTCTATCCTGGAGGAGATCTGATGGAGTTTCTCCACCCAGGTTACAGCTCAGACCTCATGAACCGCCTGGCTGTGGCTTTGCTTCCCGTCACCGGCCGGGCCTCCCTGCTCCATCGGCTTTCAGGCAGGTTGACACAAACGTTTTACACCTCAGGGTTTATAACCTGATTTTAACGTGCCAGACTGAAACGCCCGGGCAAAGCACGCTCTCAAAGTTGTACTTTACGTATGCTAGCGACATCTGGTGGTAACATTATGAATGACAGTGTGGCACTGTGGCGAGAAACACCAAGAAACTGCCTCATTTGTGACACGAAGCATTCAGAGATCCCTCATGAGGTTTTTCTCAAGGTATTTTTAAAGTGAACTTGATGTATGACGTCATGTGGCAGCTGAACCTTTGTGTTCACATCGGTCATCAGGATGATGCTCTTAGTGACTCTTGGTGGCAGAAAAGCTGGTTTGAACATTTCTGAACCTGCTGATGTCCTGGGATTTTGACCGTTACAGTAACAATTGTGAAAAACGAAAACTATCTGTTGTTTTGGTAGAAATGAAAGCGACAGAAGTGTTCACAGCTGTGCTGAGCAGAGAGTACAGAGCACAGCTGCTTGATCAGAAATCAGTGTTTGAAGCCGCAGTGGACAGAGGCGGCGTGTTGGACAACGGGGAAGTGACTGCTGCAGAGGTGCAGCAAACATTTGGCCCTTTGAGTATCAGTCGTGGTCACAGCCTGTCCGTCCCTTCATAGCTACGATCTCCTAATCACCTCATGATAATGCAGCATGCCACAGATCAGCTGTTCATCCTGATGATGTCAAACTGTAAACCTGCACATGCTGCTGTCGCACCACCTTAAAGTCACACTGAGTCTGTTTCACTAACAGGTGGGGGCAGCGGGATGCTGGTCATTCGTGTGACCTCTGACAGCAGTCGACCTGGAGTCCTTCTGGTAGAAGGTTGTGGAAGGAGCTCAGAGCCCCTCACACTGCAGGTATCTGTAGATCACCAGCCAACCACCAGCTTGGTTACATTTTTATTAAGGCCAATCATGTGTGTGTTCTCAGGATGTTATTCAGACCCTCGGGCAGACTGCTGATGCCTCCTGGGGAATTTACCTGAGGGTCCATAGTCAGCAGCTTCTGGAGGCTTCTCTTCACCTGCTGCAGTAAGCCTACAGGGCCGACGAGCTCCACAGGCCCGTGTGGATCAGCATGGAGGGCTTACAGAGCAGCGACAGCACAGCAGTAAGCACATCTGATCCCACCTGAAGCAGAGTCTGCAGACAGTACGTTAATAAATAACAGAGCAGACGCATGTAACGTTTAACACACCTGGCTGGAAATCCATCAAACTAGAATCGAGCAGGTGTAGATGTTGGAGCCTCCTTTTGAGGGTCCACCCTGGCTGGGAAACTCATCACACCCCCACAGAAAGAGTTATTTGAGATTAATGTTGGAATTGTAGCAAGCTTGAGTTGTATAAGCTGCCATGTTTGTCAGACGGTCCCCAAGCAAATGCATCCTCTGTTCGTCATGAAGGCTTTTTAGCTGCTCAGGCTTGGTCAGCAAAACTCAAGTTCACTACCAATCCAACAATGTCCAGTGCCGATCCAGTTAGACGATGGAAAAGTGTCATTTTTAGGCGTTGGAGCGTTCTTGCTGTTTCATAGTCTTCCTCCTCTTTGCTCCAGGTCTTTGTGTCCACAGTCGAGCGCCTGTTTCCATACGTCACTGTAGTCCTGGCTGAGCACAAATGGCCTCCTCGGATCCCAGCGGCGGTGTCGCAGAGGGTGGCTCTACACCTGAATGCAGCATCGCTGCCCACGGGGCAGGAGCAGCTTTATGCTTTACTGGGAATGATGGACAAATACGACTTTATCATTGAGGTGGACACAAAGAAAGGTGGTGAAGCTGCCGCTGTGGTGAAGGAGCTCAGTGCACAGCGTGCAGGGAGAGCAAGCAGAAGCCTGTATATTCTACCTCAGTGATCACAGCAGGTTTCAATGTGCTTTTATATTCAAAGTCACCACAGAGTCTCAGTTTGTCTCAGTGTGTAGATAAATGCTGCTGCTTTGGGTCGCTGAAGTTAACATCATCATACTGTATATATATGATTCAATGATTATTATAACATTCATAATAAATTCTATTAAAGGAACCAAGTCCAAAACCAGAATTAGCCTCTGAGCCTGTGTGAGCCAGTCCGAGGTTTGTGATTGGCTACAGCAGCAGCTGACCACAGCGCACACATATGAAACGCTCTCCTGCTGTAGCTAACACTTCACATGCAGCCCGCCTCTCTTACTGACTGCAGCACTGCATTTATTTGCATCCATAAATCTTTAAAGTGTCACAGGTGACATCAGTGCTCTCAGTCTCACTCGGTACTTTTAATGCTGATTTTTGAACGTTTACAACAAAGAAAATCATCCATCACTCGATTAAAACAAGAAAAAAACACAACACAACACTTTATTGTAGTTCAGTGGAAAAAGTGAATATTCATGTTTTAAACCAGCTCGTCATGTTGAACTGCAGCAAACAGTTATAGTGTTAAAATGAACCTGCATTAAGTACAAGCCCACACCTGTACAGCTGTTACAGTCATGTACCTCAAACATGAACAGCAGCTTAACAACTCAGTGACTGACACAGCGGCTGATTTTACTCACTTAACAAGTAGATTTTTACTGCTGACCTTTGTATCAATCCATGAAATGATCATAAAGTCTTCCCACCACATAAACCAAGCAGGCTGTCCCTACAGTGAGCGTCTGGTGCTGAGGAGAGCCTCGGACAGGCTGCTGCCGCTGTCACAGTCTGTTCCTGGTCAAGTACTGGCTGCAGGAGCAGAAGGTGTGGTAGAAAGAGGAGGACAGGCCGGCAATATCTGTGGAGATGTAGGGAAGGACCTCCGGAGACGCCTGGTTAAAGTAGCTGATCTGAAAGAAAGATAACACACTAATAACAGCCAGCTGTGATAAGAGTATATGTACGATGCTGTTGTTCTCACCAGTGACTTGTTGTCTTTGGTCTCCAGTATGGTGAATCCAGCACACAGAACCTCTCCTCTGTTATAGCCTTCAGTGGGAGGCTGAGTGGGCAGGGACACTGAGCGTAGGGCGATGACATATGGGTCTCTGAAGGAAAACAGAAAGGGAACGCATCAGGAAATCCTGCAGGACACAGGTGGATGGATCTGGTTCTACTGACCCGCTGCCACATGGCTTCCTTTTGGAGGCCAACAGGATGAAGTCCTGGAGAATCCCTTTTGCCTGATTGGCTGCAGTGGGAGATCCCATCGCGCCATGACGCACCGATGGAGTCACCACACGATATATGAAGTCATCATTGTCGACCAGCTGAATCAGCTCGCACTTCCTGTTTGAGGAAACACATACACACTGTGAAAAAGGTGACTGACAGCACTGTTTAAAGACTGAGCTGCAGTTTACTCCACATGTATCCACGGCAGAGGCAAACAGCTGCTTCTGTGCTTCACCAGCTGAGGGTGGAGCTCGTGCATAGGGACACTGAAGGGGAAAACTACATAACAAAGGGCTTGGTGACGACATCACCCAGATCTCAACCCATCTCTGCTGCTTATCCTTCTCAGGGTCGCAGGGGGTGGAGCCTATCCCAGCCGTCTTAGAGGCAGGGTACACACTGGACAGGTCGCCAGTCGGTCGCAGGGCTAAACACGACCATTCACACCTGTGTGAGAGTTTCCAGTTAACCTAACCCACTAACTGCATGTGCTTGGACTGTGGAGGAAGCTGGAGGACAGGGGAGAACCCAGGGAGACGCGGGGAGAACCCAGAGGGACGCGGGGGGAACCCAGGGGGACGCGGGGGGAACCCAGGGGGACGCGGGGATAACCCAGGGAGACGCGGGGAGAACTCAGGGAGACGCGGGGGGAACCCAGAGGGACGCGGGGGGAACCCAGGGGGACGCGGGGGGAACCCAAGGGGACGCGGGGATAACCCAGGGAGACGCGGGGAGAACCCAGAGGGATGCGGGGAGAACTCAGGGAGACGCGGGGGGAACCAAGAGGGACGCGGGGGGAACCCAGGGGGACGCGGGAAGAACCCAGAGGGATGCAGGGGGAACCCGGGGGACGCGGGGAGAACTCAGGGAGACGCGGGGGGAACCCAGAGGGACGCGGGGAGAACCCAGGGAGACGCGGGGAGAACATGCAAACTCCCCGGCCTGAAGCATATTAGATGAGCTGTAAATCAAATCAGGCCCACGGTGTTGACAGCATCGGAGACAAAGCTCCGCCTCCTCCACAGACATGTTCTTTCCACCACCTGCTGGTCATGAGATCAATGCAAAGGGTAAGGCTGCAAATCTAAGCAGCCAGGATGAGTTTCATCTGCAGGCTGGCTCGGCTGGGGGAGAGCCACCGTTCCCCTTTTATTTAAACGTGAGAATAAAGAGACAGACAGGCCCTCACAGCTAATGTCACTTTAACCTTAACTGATAACATGTCAGCCTCAGTGCAAAGTGAGCAGCATGAACCTAAACCACACATCGCTTATTTTTAACCCTGAGCCTCAGAAAAGTCCATCATTGGAATCGGAGAACAATACCGAGGCAGCGAGTAGAAACAGGGCCGAGCGACTGCTGCTGTGAAGCACAGAAACCGCTGATCGTAGCAAAGGTCAAACAGACGAGTCCCAGAGTCTTACTTATAATGCGAGTCCCAGCTCGGCCTGTTGCTCAGCTCAGCGAGTAAATCAAAGGCTCTGTGAGCAGGAACGTCCACCTCACATTCAATCTTGAAACTCAGCATGGACTTCTGCTCCAGGGTGTAAAGCTGAACCTGTGAACACAACATAAAGCACCGATGGGGGCAGACTCACACAAACAAACAGCTCATTAGTGAGAAGCACATACCTGGTCCTTCTCACAGCTCAGGCGCCAGTTGCTTCTGGCTGCCAGCATCTTCAGAGCTGAGACGTTGTTATAGCTCAGATACACCTGGAAGCACAAACACAGGAAACACCACAAACTCATCTCCAGAGCTCAGCGTTAGCAGGCCGCCTCCCGCCATTCAAATACTACTTATTATATATGAATCAGTGCCGTCCAACAGTTCAATTCAATTTTATTTATATAGCGCCAAATCACAACAAAAGTTGCCTCCAGGCGCTTCATAGATACAGAGAAAAACCCAACAATCATATGACCCCCTATGAGCAGCACTTTGGCGACAGTGGGAAGGAAAAACTCCCTTTTAACAGGAAGAAACCTCCAGCAGAACCAGGCTCAGGGAGGGGCGGGGCCATCTGCTGTGATTGGTTGGTGAGAGAAGGAACAGTGTAAGTATTAAGGGTGCAAAATGAAGACAAACTGCTGCAGCACTATTTCTCATCTGCAGTGAAGGTGAAGCACAGCGGTGCGACTCGTCGGCCTGTCGACTAAATCAGTCTGCAGGCGCGGTGAGAGTCTGACTGTGGCTCAGCTTTGGAGCTAAGTGGGACATAAACACGCTGAGGTCTGCTCGCTCAGATCATACACTGACATATAAACTGCAGTGGAACAAACAAATAAAATCACTGAACATCCTTTAAGAAAGAAACAGAAATCATGTCCCAAAAGTCGTGACGACGCACCACCGACACACAGCTGAGACGCTGATGTGGGTGAAAAGAAACTAAATGAGCCTATTAAAGGTTTACTGTGTCCAGCTCAAGCACAGGCTGTGACATCATCAACGACAGCTGATGAGCAGCTCTGTGGAAATCAAAAATACTGTTTTATGTCCGGTTTTTATAGATTCAGCTACAGAAATGAGAACTAATGATGTTTTTGTGACAAGCTGCTAGCAACAAGGTGCCTACACAATCAGTGCCAAGTTGTCTGTTATTTGTAATACAGTAATATACACATGTATGTAAAGAAGGTTTGACTTCTCTCCCGTGAGTCGTGGACTAACGTGAGCAGTACAGGTGACGCGTGGAGCTTCTCCTCACCTGGTTGGTGGGATCCCAGGGAACAGACAGAGGCTCCTCCCCCTGCGTGCGGGAAATGATGTACTTCCTAAACACAGTTACAGGAATCAGGATGATGGCACTGTGGGTCTGTGCAGCTGCACAACAAAAGCTGATGTAAACGCAGAGACTTTAGGGGCTGTTTGGAGACATGTACCTGTCCAGCCTGATCTTTTTCCTGGCTGTTGCCTCCTGAAACCTCCTTTGTCCTTCCTGTAAATGAGAGACACACAGGCAGAGGGCACCAGTGTGTAACACAGCAGGCAGATTCCCAGCACCAGTTCATGACCAGTACACCGATCTGTGCTACAAACTGAGTGGAGTGTTATTACTCGGTGTTTGTTGGTGCTGATAACGATCTACGACTACAGCGAGCGCCCTTCAGCCTGTAACGACACCATGGTCGCTCCATCAGACGGGTTTATGACTGATAACATGATTTGAAGTTCACAGCTCTGATCTTTGCTCAGCCTTCGGCTTAATGGTTAATCGAGTGTTTCTGCACCTTCTGTTTATGATACTCATGTTTTATTCTACAGGACGATCTCCACAAACTGCTTCACCACAGTGTGAATGAAGCTGACACCAACTGTCAATCTACTGCTCCACCCTTTTTAACAACACCACCAGAGGCCATGTTTCCTGCTCATCCATCAGCACCACGGGTGGTGTAAAAGACCGACCCAGCTACACTGATGTCACCCGCTGCTTTCTCTGAGCTCACCTTGGATCAGCTGTTATCAGGAGTCTGGCTGTGAAATCAAACGTTCACAGGCTGATGTCTTGTGACTGACACCTTGTTAGCCAATCAGAGTGCGGTTTCATACCACAAATTCTGAAGCAGATTTCATGTCTTTCAGTCAGTATTAGCCAATCACAGACAGCCGCGTCACTTTCAGACACTTTACGGATGCAGCACGCTAACGAGCCGTTTGTGAGCGTTAGCTTAACTCACCAGGGGTTCAGGTCGTATCCGTGGTAATGTGCGTGGCTTCCCGCCATCATCGAGCACCTCAAATGTCATGAAGGCGGAGTCTATGTGTCGGTTAGGCCCCTCCTTGTGGTAGGCCTCCGCATGCACGCCCACCTCCATGCTGCAGTAGGGACACGTGTCAGTTCTCTGTCTGCTGCACAGCTGCAGCGCTGAGCCAGTGTTCTGGGATACCTGTTTCTGAAGGCGTTGTTCACGATGGCCTTCAGCAGCAATCTGTCTCCAACCTGAGAAGGTCCTCTGAAGGTGAACATGTCGATGGCTCGAAGGGTGGGATGAGCCTGAGACAGACGACTGCAAGCAAAGAGCACAGAGACAATAGGCCACGACCTCCCACGCGCTCGCCGTGTTCAGGTTACTCATACAGATACAGCTGGACAGATCCTTTAATCTGCACCAGGACTGAACTACACTGATCACAATATGGAGGTCAAAGGTCACAGTGATGCAGCCTATTTTTAGGTAAAAGTATGAAGGAAAGAAGTGTTTGTGACTGTCAGTGTTGGGACTAACGCGTTATTAAGTAATGCGTTACAGTAACTACGTTACTATTGTGGTAACGAGCACGGTAACTAGTTATTATGCCAAAACCAGGAACGCGTTAGTCGTTACTAGGATTTAGATAGGGTCGTTACTCGTTACTTCGTGTGGTGGCTATCGCGGAGCTTCCACAGATTCTGTAACATTAGCAAGTGGTGGAGGCAGCAGGTGGATGAGAGAAAGGGGACGTAGAAGGAAAAGAGACCCGAGGCAGCCGCCGGTCCAAGTGTGAACTGAACTTCAGGTAAGAAGTTATGACCTGCAGTCTATCTGGGTATAAACCAAGTTTAGGTGGAGTTTATTTTCGTTATTCTGACTTTTTCCGTACTGCGTACTAGCTAGCATGACGGAGTTTCTATACAGCTGGGTGGGTGCTATGAAGTTAATGATGTTGAACTTTATTTTGTTCATAAGCTATTAGAGTTGCCAATCGTCCCGTCTGGTATTCAGAGAAAATATTACGCGTTTCTTATTGAGGTGAAAAGGAACAGTTTGTCCCGTAATTCAGCTACAATGAAAAGGGCACAAAGCTGGAGTTATTCTGTCTTTGCTGCACAGCTGCCTCTTCTTCTTTCATTCTCCCCCTCCCTCTCCCGTTTCTACTTCAATCATGAAAACTGATCAATGATCAGCTGATCGGCTCTCTTGTTTGTTTATCGCCCACTTTGCGCCAGAAAGAGGAAACCAGCCGATGTCACGCTAAACAACAGCAGCACGTTTAAGCTTGATCAGCTGTTGTTAGAATTTATTTAATATTAATTTCTAGTATCAGCTGATGTTTGCTGGAGCCACAGCTGTAAAGCTGCTGGTCATGATGTCGGTTTGGTTATCTGGTGAGAGGGAAACATGAAGATGAAACCAGGAGATGTCCTTACTGAATCATCAGAGCTGAGCAGGTGATGGAGAAACAGGTTTACCTTTTAGGTGACATGGATGAGTTGAAGTTATGAACTGTTTCTGAGAGACAAATAACACCAGGATCCTTTTTTAGGTAGCTGACAGCTGGTAACTGTGCAGGTGCGGGTCTAGCAAAGTTTTGCCAGGGGGCAGGTAGGGCATTAACAGGGAGAGGGGGGCACAAAGAAATACTTTTCTTTCTTATTCTAATTTAAAATGTCTAGCTTTTAAAAAATAATTATCTGAATCTTGCAAACAAACGATTCATAGATTGATGCAAATATGCAGCTCATCTGCAGTCTGGTGTTACCTACATCTTCCTATTCAGAAGGCAGAATTTCCAAGTTCTGAGTACAATCAAAAGTACCACGACTGCAGTTTTTGTCTTGGATGTAAAAGGCGCACATGATGCTGTGACGTAGGCTAGAATCATGGCAGCAGTCAATGACGGTCCAGGCGTGGGATTTCTCTCGTGGAAATATGCACATTATCTTTTCCTTTCTATTAGTAGGTGGCACAGTGCACTTGTGGCAAGTAAGCAAGCTAGAAGACTGGCAAAGTTATGGAAGCAACACATTAACAAGAGAATTCTGAGTAAAACCAAAGTTACTTTCCCTAGTAACTAGTTACTTTGAAAGTAACGAGTAACTTGAAGTAACTGAGTTACTTTTGATAGAAGTAACTAGTAATGTAACTAAGTTACTATTTTAAAGTAACTTACCCAACACTGGTGACTGTACCTGGCAGCGATTGTAGCTACATTCACCATCCAGGCCATGATCTGCCCTCCAAATGTGTTTACCTGGGATTCAAACACACCTCATGCATGATCTGACAGTCATGTCTCAGCGGTACGATGACACACTGATGCACTGAACAGTCACATATATGTGCACATGTAAAACAGCTGGGCCTCATTTACAAACCTGTGTGTAGGATCCATACGCGCTGATCCACACAGGTGTGCACACGGGTGTTCACTGTTCATAGACATAAACTACACCTTTCTTGCTGCTACTTCAAAGCACATTGTGCGCTGTCTGTCCTGCGTGCTGCACAACAACATTCAGTATTTAGTATTTACTGCTGTTTACACTTAGCTAGATTAACGTGATGGTGTTGTGTTTAGTATGTTGCTCTGTTTTTTTTGCTTGTTTTCTCTTCTTTCTCTTTTTATGTTTCCTTTCTCACTGTCCCTCTCCCCTTCTGTTTTTCTTTCTTTCTCCCTTTCCTATCCCTCAGGCATGTCTGTCCCGTCTGTAACAACTGAAAATAAAATAAATAATAACAACAAAGGTCGATCAAATGGACCAATACGGCAAAGCTGTGATGATCCACTTGGTAAAGTAAATCCATTGGGTCTCCTTGTTGGTCTTCAGACAACAGATCTGGCAAAGAAACCAAAACCAAATCGCTCTGACAGCAGCCGTCAGCGCCTCAGTTCACGCTCAGATGTAGTCAGTGTTTGGAGGCCATGAGCTGATGTTTTGAACCAAAAAAGGAGTAAAAGAAATAAAACCCTACTGCATCTCTATGGAACGCCAGGACTGCCATAATGAATTAATTAAATACACCATTAAATAATGAATTAAATGTGGCAATAATTAATTAAAATGGGAAATAATTAAATAAATAGTTATGACACATGTAATTAATTAATTATTGACACATTTAATTAATTATTTATGTATTTCACATTTTAATTAATTATTGACACATTTAATTAATTATTTAATGATATATTTATTTATTTCATTTTGGCAGTCCTGGCGCCTGGCTCTCACCATGAAATAATTTTATCTGTCAACCTCACCCATCAAACTCAGGGGGCGGGGTTAACGCTGATCGACTCAAAACCATTGCTTTGGCCTGGTGGCCATTGTTTTTAGCACACAACAACCAGCATGTGGAAACTAACAGAACTGAACTTTGAAAAACCCTGTTTGTGCACTGCAAAAATGGCTAGTCTATATTTAGGAAAAAAATACTACATTTGATACAAAAAGCACTGAAAACAAGTGAAATTATCTGTCCATGCAGCAAGTTTATTTTACTTAATAAGAAATCTTGAAATAAGATTTTTTTAATCCAGAAATAAAAGAACACATTTGAGAATTGAAGAGGGTTAAAATAAGCTTTAAAAAGCTGAATTTAAGATAAAATTACTTGATATCAAGTCCCAAAAGTAAGTTAAATATGCAAAATTACAGTCTTTTTTTATGTTTTGAATTCTTACTTGCAGCAAATGAATGCACTGCAATGAGAAAAAGAGTTCTAATACTATGAAAAACTACTCAATATTAGTGAAGTATGATTAATTTGTTTCTTGATTCAGGTTGGCTTATCTTAAAATAGAGCCGAATCGATATTAAATCCAAGCAAAAAAACCTTATAACAGACCTTTTTCCTAGAATACTCCTTGGCTTCTACTGAAATCACAACCAGGACAAGAGTGATATATGTCAACATTTATTTCTCTCATGAGAACAAAACCCTTTTTTAAACAATATAGGGCTGCTGCACAATCCCTAAAAGTCTAAATCAACCCTTTAAAAGGCCTAAATAGAAGGAAAAAAATTACATTTTTGGCCTTAAACTTTTGTGACAGTCACATAGTCTCACAATGTTGTAAATAATGGCATTACTGACTTAAAACTTTACATGCCTCAGGAAAAGTGTCACTAAGAAAAAAAAAAACAACAACTTTCATTTGTAAAGCGTTATAAGTAAAGCCGTTTCTCAGGCAAATTAGGAACAAAGTTGTACAAACGTACTACAAAACTAAACAAACTGCAAATGACCTGATAAAATCCTGCTTGGTATTCACCTATTTTTCAAAGAACGACTTCCACTCAGCTATTGCTTTCTTATATGCACAAGTGGCATCTTGATCATGGATGGCATCAGTGATTACCTCAGTTTGTATGACAGAGAGGACCGTTGCAACACATTTCGGGTATGTTAAGTGCAAGGTGTAGTAATATGCCATCAACACCAACATTCCTTCCCAGAAATCCTCCAAGGGGAGAGTGGTCACTGGTATGTTTCCTACAGCAACAATGCTGGTTGTCCCATCAAAAGCAGCACTGGGGAGGAGAGAGGCCGCTTCTCCAGGTATAGCATTGCATCTTCACCCGGCTAGAAAAGCACAAAAAAGGACAAATTCTTCAAGATTTTAAATGAAAGGGTTGCTGTGCATCCAAACAGCTTAAGACACAAAAAGCAATATCAAGAGTTTAGAATGCTCCAACTGATTTACTGTTGGAATAGAAGAAATAAATATAAAATATCTGACTTACAGAAATATGAAATTTTAGAAATGTATAAATTCTGAGCATGAATTTTCTGTAGTTTGCAGCATTTTTATCATGTCTATTTGTGCTTTTTCTCTCATTTGATTTTTAAAACTATTTCTTTTAACTTTGTTACATATTCTAGTTTTTGAAGGCCTTTTTAAATGTATCATTTTACTGCTTCTACTTGTATCCTAACTGCAATGTGCTTTTGCTCTGTGCTGCCTCTCTGGAGTAGGTTTTGAATAACAGTTAAGAAATCCTGAATAAGGAGTAATTTAATCCCTGCTGAATTGAACTTCGACCCACTCTTATTAAGCATGAAAAGCAAAATAATAATATTAATAATAACAATACAAGTAAATAGAGTACAAGTTACAGTGGCTGGTATTGCAGCTGTTCTCACCTTGAGGATATGAAGGAGAGCCTCACTGGCACTTCCCAGCCGCTTTGGTGGTGTAGTTTTTGAAGGAAAAAGAGATGGAAGTGCATTGAAGAGAGTGACAGTAAAATCCACTGTGAACAGAGAAAAGTATCTTAACAAAGTAATCTGAACATATCTGATGTCTGGATTTAATGTATGAAAAGGCCACTTACCTCCACGTACATCCAAGGGGAGAGGGGGTTATAGAACTGCACCTTCGAACAAAACCCATCGACCCTTCATTTGATCTATGTATTTGCAGTTGGAGCCACCAATGATGCGACGCAGTTCATCCATGGCCTATGACAAAGTTGTGCTCAGTTAGTCAAGAACTAACTAAACCTATCCAGAGAAAGCAAGGAATTTAACTGAAGGTAGTTGAACTTACATTTCGTATGTCTTTGAAGCACGGGTATGCTTCAAATATTTTTCTAGGCCTGTCTTCTTCCCTTGTAACATCTGCGTCAATAAAAGCTCGTCTGGCCTCAAACTCCAGGTCCAAAATTTGAGCAACGTCACTTTGGTTGGGTTTTGCATTGGGTTTCCTGTACATGTTGCTCAAGGTTTTGTAATGTCTTGCCTGCATCTTCAGGCTGTCATGGTCTGCTAGGGAAAGACATGGTGTAACTAGACTTCACAAAATCCAGATTTTTCTAATCAGTCATTTCTAGTAAGGTTGCATGGTTGTTTTTAAGTATAATATTTATGAGAATTAATGTTTAGGTTAAATATGTTTGAGTAATGAACTGACCCTGTATGTCCTGGTCATTTCCCTTTGTGTCCTTTTCTTATAATGATCATGGATTTATGTTAATTGTTAGTTTGAACAGAATCAAATATTAAAACGAAAGTTTAAGATGCCCGTGAATAAAACTGTGGTGAAAATAAGGTTGTTTACTGTGTACATCGTTCACATCAGTGTGAACAGTGATTATGAGCTGATGGATAAAAATCTTTTAGGTAATTTGATCTATGACAGAAACACTGTGATAAGGCATGATAGATGTGACCAGCATGAGGATTTACATGTGTAAATAATCAGCACTGAGTAACACCCATTACAACACAAAGTGTTAAAATACTTACTATGGCTAACTGGCAAACTGGAATGAGGGATCTATCATATGTTGATTTTACACACCAACTTGAGTTAATGCCAAACCACTATGATTTATGGAATAAACACTTAGAACGGGGTTCATTGCTGCAGCCATATTTTGGAAAGAGCTGTAAGAGGAACCACAGTCAGACTGAGAGGTAGATAAGGGTGATGGTGGACTTACCAACAACATCATCTGGAGGTGCAGTTGAAGGACCTATATCAGCCCTGGGTGCAGAGCATGAGGCTGACTTGGATAATAGTGGTAAAGCCAGTGTAGTATTGTTTGACGTAGTTGGTACAGTGGAGGGTAGCGGCAATTGGGATTCTTTCTCTGAGGAAAAAACAGAAGATGAACACGATGTAATAACAGGGAATAGCTAGAAAGTCAAGGAAAATACTCAACACTGTATAAATCTTGTGATGCACTCTGAACAAAAAACTGAGGGCAGGTGGTCTCTTTGAAGTTTTAGATGTCCAAAAGTCATTAGTACAGCAGACCAATGTACACACCTGCATTTGAGTTATCCTCGCTGAGGTCATCATTGCTCTCAAGAAGTATGGTATAGTCACTTGAACCACTTGCTTCACCACTTAGGTCACCTTCAGTCCCATTGTCTGTGTCATCTGAGCTGAAAAGAGTCTTCCTGGGCCTGCCTCGTTGCAGCATGGAGCCCTGCCTCTTCCTTGGAGACTTCATCTCAGCTGTGGTAAAATAATATATATTTGTACATCCTTTTATTATCTCACTCAATTTTAGATATTGTAGTGGGTAGAGAATGACTTACGTATGGCATGTGTGTGTCAGCATCACATAACATGGGGTAATAGTCGACAATCTTCTGTGACATTGCTCTCATTTCGAGTTTGGAGGGGTATGTTACTTCTTTCCCCATGGGACTAGCACGGAGGATTGCAACCATGCTGGTGACTGTGTTCCTTACAAGTCTGCAACAGAGCTCCTTCGACATCTTACAGTCCTTTTCCTTTCCACTGTGGAGCAATGCAAAGTACTGACTGCGCACCATGTCCAACTCTGAATCTGTATACAGCACATACTCTGGTGGGTCTGGCATTTTCATTTTTTTGTCAGCAGTGTAGGAAATGGGAGTGGAAGTTTGAGGCTGACATTGTGACACATCAAAGCCTAAGGGGTTACTCTTGCTTCGATGGAAAGTGTTGGCATCTTGGTCAGTACTCTTAAACTATAACAGTTGTGGGATATAAACAAAAATACACAATTAGGCAAATTAATGCTAGACAATATGGACAGTAATCATCTTCTTAGTGGTATAATGTGTATTTACCTTTTGGCTGATAAAATCCCAAATCTTCTTTCTACGGAAGAAATTTTAATGGCCCGGAAAAAGATCCTTTAGGTCATCCCGGGTAAAGCTTCTCAAAGTTTCCTCATCAATATTCGCAGCTGTAAAAGAGAAAAACAACTTCAAAAGTGATATTTATTTCTCTTTTCCTGGGTGTGGCTTATTACATATTGAGGTCATTTTTTGTCAATAAATGTATTTTAGCAATAAGTAATAATAACAGGATAAAATGTCAAACTTAAAACAGTTTATCAAATATTTGGGAATGCAATAAAACTATTTTTGGCTGTCTTCAAGAATGATGTTCCAAGTCTATTTTGGCAAAGACAGCTCAAGGCTATAATGTGGATAAAGTTCAGAGTAGAGTACAATCCTAGCTCCAAGTTTCAGAAATGATGCTAACAGATGCTAAGGCTGCTTAGCTAACGTACCAAAATAACTGAAAAATAAGACTTACCCTGCAACACAGACAGTATGGCATCATCAAACTTGTCCATGCCGTGACAGCAGTTCTCTAGTTCGGTTCCAAAGCCTCCACTCACAGTACCTGGAAATATCCTACGGCTTAAATAAGATAATTTAGCTAAAGTTAACACATTAGCTAGATTGCTAACTAGCAGCCCTCACAAAACACGACTTTATCTTAATAACACCGTTGTACCATAGTATTTTTCAAATCAACTTAATGTTACCAACCTTAAATTACTGTTCGCTTTGTTTAGATAAATAATTTTGATCTTCGTAACGGTCCTGATGGTTAACAAAGCAGGGGAAAAGATAAATAAAATAAAATAAAAATAAAAATTCAGTCTTAAACACATATTGCCTAAAAATAAATATAACTGATGTAATTTAAACCTGAAAAATTGGATAATTAAGGATACATATACTTTTAAAATTGCCTACCTTTCCCATGGTCCCACACTCTCATCTGTGGCCTTCAGTGGAGAGCGGTAAAGTAAAGCTGCATTTGCTACAGCGCGAAAACAGTTCACCATGGCGCTCTGGAGATGTATGATCTGTTTTATCTTTGTTTCTTTAACTCTGAAGGTGCTCCTTAGCCACATAAATGCAGCTCATGATCAAAGGCAGGATTTTTGGGTTTACTGTGGAATAGATGGCTGTGAACAAGATTTCAGAGTTTTTAACTCATTCTTTCGCCACATTAAACGGACGCACCCTCTGTATTTGACGAATGGAAGCCCACCAAGAGGATGGAGGATCCCCCCAACATCCCACTCTTTAGGATCGGAAAATTTTGGTGTTTCAATGTTTGCCAACTGTAGTACTGCAACAACAACCAGCACCGTGGAAATATCAACTGGTGGATCTTTGCCTGAAGTGCAGGAGCCTCAGGTTGTTGACAGCCCGATCACGGTAAGTGTTAAACTAAATAAAATGTAGTGTGGCTTCTGATGACAAATTTAGCCATGTCTAACTCCTCGTATTTGGTCCTATATTACTCTTAATCCTTTTCTCCATTTTTAATCAAGAGAAATTTAACGAGATCTCGCGATATTATACCGCTAGATATTGTTCTTCAAACTGTTACAAGCGATTTCCACTATGGTTGGATTTTAAATCACCAGGATGAAATTGAAAATAAATAAACAGAATAGCAGTTCAGTGTAAATAGTAAAGGTTATGCTGCAGCCGGAGCAGGCACACACTCTGCGGCTGGCATGTCTCCTGGTGAAGTTTGCATCAAAGACACTCAGCGCGTTTAAATCGTTCAATGTGGCAGCAATTTGGGTATCTCGTAGGAATTATAAGTGGTGAATACAGTTTCAGGTAAGACACAGAGTATTTGGAAGCACTGTAAAAAAAAATCTGTTGGCCAGAAATACTGCCAAAACATGTAAAAGAATTATTTTCTTGAAAATTAAATAAATTAATAAATGCATACAATAAAATATATCCATATACTAATACTAACATAAGTTCTAAGTGCAAATCAATTTAAAAATACATAAATAATTTAATAAATACAACAAACATGTAAAGAAACTAATATCAAAGTGCAAACAAAAATTCATTATTTAAAAAGATAAAATCTCATTCTCATGAATCCAATCCCTAGCCTCCTCAAAAAAATGGACAACCCCTTTTTTATTGTTTCTTTGTCTTTGATTTCTTTTCCATTTCTTTTTTCTTTATTCCAAAGAATGAATATTATATTATCTTATATTATATTGAATATTCACTGTAACACTAATCACTGTCATGCACTTTGTTTTTTAATGGACCAATCATTAGGTGTAACTGATTATACCTGTTATGTAAGAATTTCTATAATTGGCCAGGAGTTTGGAGTAACTTTGTTTTTCTGCTCTAAAGGAAGAAGCTGTTGCTACAACATCCTTTACCAGACACGATATTACCAGATCTGCTGCAGCTTTTGCTATCAGTGTTCAAGAACAGTGCCACTTATCACAGGTATGTTATAGTCTTAATGGATCAATACATTATATAAGGCAATCAATGTCTTACTTGTTCATAATGGAATTCAGAATTATTTTTTTATATAAATGCAGAATAAGTTACTTTTGTTTCAAATGTTTTCACAGAGAACGGTCAAACATATCATCTCAGGAGTGCAACAGTATCAGGCTGTTCTTTTGGATACGCTCAAGGAAAGAATGAAGACAGTGTTTGAAGATCATGCCGAGGGAACCACTCAGCTTCAAGATGAGGCTTTGGCTACATTTGATAAATTCATGGATCCTTTCTCCACCATTGCATGTGGACAGAGTAGAGCCATAGGGGAAATGTTCTGTCCAGTCAACGCAGAGGAAGTAGTAGTATCCCAGAAGATATGTTGGGTAAAGCAAGGTCTTTCAAGGGTCATGTCCATAAGGAACAAAAGTTTTTACTATGTACCATTAATTGAAAGTCTAAAGCAGTTAATGACTAATGAGAGAATCTTTACCATGTTGAACACTGCACCACAAAGAAGCAGAGAGGGATTCTTCTATGATTTTAGAGACGGGTCCCTCTTTACATCTCACCCCTTGTTTTCTCAGAGGCCAAATGCATTGCAATTAATACTGTACACAGATGAAATTGAAATATGTAACCCCTTAGGGTCCCATGCTTCTGCAAACAAATTGGTCATGTTTTATTATACTTTAGGAAATCTTCATCCAAAATTTAGGTCAAAGTTAGCTGCAATACGACTTCTTGCTATTGCTAAAGCAAATGACATTTCTCAGTGGGGTATTGATGTTGTACTGAAAAGAATACTTCAAGATCTATCACTGCTTTACAATGGTGTAAGGATTGAAATGTCAAATGGTGAAATTGAATTGTTTGGTGCTGTTATAGCCATTTGCGGAGACACGCTAGCCCAGCATGAGATTGCTGGCTTTAAAGAAGGGATTGGTTTTGCTTATAGCAAATGTAGACACTGTGAATGCAACTTTGATGATATGCAAAGTGTTTTTGAGGAGAAGAAGTTTGTTCAAAGAACTCTGGAGAAACATATCAGGCAGTGTTTTGAAATAGATAAGGCAAGCACAGATTTATTGAAAGCGTCCCTCAAAACTACTTATGGAATTAATAGAAGAAGCAGACTAGTTGATGTTCCTGCATTTGACCTGATCAAACAAACTCCACAGGACATAATGCATGTTATTTTTGAAGGTGTTGCATCAATGGAAGTTAAATTTGTATTAAAACACCTAATTCTCTCAGGACAATTGGAATTAGACAAGTTTAATTCAGACATTCAAAATTTTCCTTACTCACCTCTTGAAATACGGGATAAACCATGTCCTATTAGCTTTGGCACTTTAGCGGCTAATGACAACAAATTGAAACAGTCTTGTGGACAGATGCTAATTCTTTTAAAAATATTACTTTTTCTTTTGTATGGTGTGGAGAGTGAGTATGTTGTATTTATTAGAAAGTTAATTATGATGGTTCAAATAGTTCTTGCTCCCATTATTTCTTTACAAACTGTATTGCAACTGAGAAGTATGATTGAAGAACACCTGTATCAGTTCAAGCAACTTTTTCCCAAAGCCAATATAATACCTAAGCAACATTATATGTTGCATCTTCCCAGTCAAATCTTATTCCTTGGACCTTTAATAAGGAGTATGTGCATGCGCTTTGAGGCAAAGCACTCCTATTTTAAACAGCGGGCTTCTAAGTTAAATTTTAAAAATGTTTGTAAATCCCTAGCAAACCACAATCAATTTCTTGAGTGTTGTCAAAATGAAATAGGGACTGAACATCCTATTTTTGCGAAAGAAAAGGAATCCGGGCCAGTATCAGCTGTTAAAAATAATGAATATGTTAGGAAAAAAATTAAAGAATTTTTTGGAATAGATGTCATGCAGTCTGTTGTCTCAGTGAAATGGTATGTTCTAAATGGCAATAAATACATTACTGGGAAGTCCATGATTATTGCAGATGTGGATGGCACTTTCCCTGTGTTTGGACTGATAAAGGATATCTTTTTGATTGACTCATCTTTTATTGCTTTTGAGTACCAACGCTATGAAACTTTGAATTTAAATGAAGACTTATTGGCATATGAAGTAACTGTGCCCATTGTTGCTCAAGCTACAGAATTAGCCCATGAGCTCATTGATTATACTTCATACTTTTATATTAGTTTCAGGGACAGTGTGTTTGTGCCAATAAAATACAGTCTTTCTGATATTATTTCCCATAGAAATCACCCTTAAGATTAGGGTTGCACCAAGTATTGGCTTAGTGTAGTTTGTGATGATATCAGTTGACAGTCATTAAATGTTCCCTAAACCAATGTCAATGTTGTACCACATAATGCTCGCATGCTGGGACAAACAGCTGTCTTTGAAATGTGATTTGTATCATAAATTGTGGTTAATTTTTTTGCCTTATATGTACAACTTTGAAGTCAGACATGATTTTGAATAAATCATATTTTCAACAGGAGCCTTGTGTGAATTTCCTAAATCAAGCAAATTAAGTTTGTCACTCTATCTTGAAACAAGTGATATTTTGAGAGACATCTGGTGAGAGACCTAATGTAGGCTATTTTAAGAGTTATTCTTCCCATTTCTGGATTTCTGTACTAATATAGACATAATTATATGGTTATTCTCGATTTAAGTTTATTATCTAAAATCCAGACTTAGAAACAAGGAAATCTTTTTTAGGACAAGGCAAATAATCTGGCCTGTCTAAAAATAGGATTTTAAATCATGGCAAGCACCAGATAATTTGCAGTGTTTGTCACCAAATACAGTTTTAATATTTTTTTAGCTGAGAATGTAGTGGTTTAATCTTCATGTGTCTGGTCGGTTTGTCAAGATACAGCCTCCTTGCAAAAGTGCTTCGATGATTTCGGAGATGTCTGCCCAGTCTCACGGCAAAGCGAGGGACAGACCCGCTTGCCTCGCAAGCAATCGAGCTGTTATTACCACCGACAAAGCGCAGGCCCCGGTACACAGCTGTAATAACCCCGCTGACACTGACTTATTTTACTGAGGTTATATTTATCAGGGTTTTATTTCCTGATGTTTTTATGTGTCCTACGTGTTTCACTCGCCAATTCTGAATTATAACTAACATTAAAAACATGTTTAAGGAGGAGAGAGAGCAAATAAATTCGATTAACAGCTGATCTTTGGGTTTTTGTTCAGTCATCAGCGTGACCTGATAAACGCATAAAAGAGATAACGTTGGTGTTTCCGTCATGTAGTAACTGCTGGCTTTAACTGTACAAAGGTTGTTCGACACTATGACACACATACAGACTTCATGATGTTCGGCTAATATTTTTATTGTGAATATTAATCATGAGGGTAAACGGACCTGTACACCACAGAGTGAGGTCAGCATGTCCACGATATCTTCAGCTCTCTGAGGTAACACAGAGTTTCCCAGCTGACTAATCTAACTGTCATCTACGAATAATTCACGGCTCATATCAATATGATTTTACAGAAAAGCATCCTTATTACTGCCAACTATTCCAGAGACGTGAACATCTACAGCATAAAGAACACACAAATATAGCAGTCTAACGCAACACTGTAACAGAGATGAACCGTCAGTTTGTCGCAGATCAAAGTGGAATGAAAGCGATTGGTTGAACAGGTGTGATCTGTGTTTTCTGCATTTTCATCAGCGTAAGAGACTCAGCAGCAGATTAGAATAACAGTTATACATTTAATAAATCACCAAATGAACGCAAGAAACGAGCAAACCTGTTCAGACAGTTTGAGTTTGTGTTCCCTCAGCTGCAGACTCGCTGCTGTTTAAATGTTTGAGAGGAAGATTAGATATAAAGCAAACGTCAAACATAGACTCAGTCTGCGTTCACATTTGATATGAGGCCAGGACGGATAATGGCTGTGTCCTGTTTTAAGATCATACATGTAAAATTGTTGTCTGACCTCCGTCGATCCAGCCGCTCAGAGTTAACTGAAGTTAACCTGGATAAATTATAGTTAAGGAGTATCACAGATAACACCCACGTGAGCTGTGTGACTGTTCACCACTACACTGAAATCAGTAGCTATTACTGAAATACACCTGCTATTTCATAAACTATGATATAAATAGGGAGGTCCTACTAACATGTTTAGTTTTAAAGGACACCTTCCTGCCTTTAGTCTCATTCATGAGCAGTATTAGTTTTCTTCTAACATCCAGAAGTCTGCACCATGTGTTTCATAGTTTGTAACAAACCTTTGACAGTTAAACATAACATGACCGAAAAAGCAAAAAAAAAAAAAAATGAATAAAAAGAGAGAGAGAGAGAAAAAATCACACAAATTATATGTTAACCTCATTTATTTTTAGTTAAGTAAACTCTAAAAATTCTAACAGATCGCTGGTGCTTAGAATAACTATTAAAAAACAGATGATATAATATTTCTGTCCAGGTTGCAGTCTGCATTATGAACATGTAGTTGGAAACTCTGCTCCTCTCGGTGGAAATGCGCCTTCTCTTTCCTCTTTGTATAAAAACATTTTAAAAGTCAGTTTAATCTCAAAATTCACTGTTAAATCCAAAACACACCAGATAAAGAAAAGCGAATAGTTCAGTCTAACACATGTGCCAGTGAACCATTAAACGTCTGTAAAACTGTGCAGTTCTGAAACGTAACTTTAACCTCAGCCAAACTGATTTGCTCAGTTGTAAATAAAACAGCGAAGTAAACGTGACCCGACAGACAGAACCTGAGTGAATTAAGTCCAGCGTTTAACACTGAGAGCTAAAACTCAGCTGAGGTTTCAAAGCTGTGCCGGTGATTGGAAGTGGGTTCGCCTATAAAATGCTCTGTTGGGAAACAAGCTCCAGCAGCTCTGCGCTCGGGAAAAACTATATTTACTTATCTTGTGCAGAAAAATGTGCTGACATTGCGTAATATCGAGCACCGGCTGCCCAGTTAAACTGTGACTATCACCAGGTAACGTGGGCGTGTTTCTTGAATTAGCAGCAGGTGTTAAACAGCTGACAGGTGAGGAGGAGGATGCATGCAGGTAAACTGAGGGCCTGTTGAGCTGATCGCTGGTTTCGTGAGAAAAATGTCAGCTCGTTCTTTATGTTACAGAAGCACAGAGACACAAGAGCAGGTGGAAAGAGACGATCGTTCGGTGAAAATGAGAATCTGCGAATGCAACATGTGGAACACGGAGAGTGGAATATGTAAACAAACCGGTTAACGTAACCCCCTCGGTGCACTCTGCATGCTGACTGTTAGCAGAGCTACTGAAATCTCTGAAAACATCTGAGCACAAACATGTTCTATGTTGACAACCTGACCAGACATGTGAAGATTACAGCGCGACATTCGCGGCTAAAACACTGTTAAAAGTGTAGTTGGTGACAGAAAAACGGGCTATTTTAAAACTAGATCACCACCATTGCTGCCTGTGATTTGAAATGCATTCTGGGATACCTGGCTGACCCAAGTCTACACAAGCAATCGATTATCTAGGATCGACCTGTTTTGACTTACTTTGCACGGCAACCAATCAAATGTTAGAGAAGCTGCATGGGCAGCGTTAACCCCGCCCCCTGCGTTTGATGGGTGAGGTTGACAGATAAAATTAATTCAAGATGAGAGCCAGGCGCCAGGACTGCCAAAATGAAATAAATAAATATATCATTAAATAATTAATTAAATGTGTCAATAATGAATTAAAATGTGAAATACATAATTAATTAATTACATGTGTCATAACTATTTATTTAATTAATTAATTCCAATTTTAATTAATTATTGCCACATTTAATTAATTATTTAATGGTGTATTTAATTAATTCATTATGGCAGTCCTGGCGTTTCATACGGGACAACGACAGGAAAAGACATTTTTAAAACGCATGTCAAAGTGTAACGACATGAAACTGTCCTGGGACAAACTTGTTGGACTTACAACAGATGGAGCGCCGGTGTTGTGCGGTGAAAAAAGTGGACTAGTCAGCAGGATGCGAGTAAAGATGCAGGAGAACTGTACCGGTGAGTTAACAGCAGATCACTGCATCACACACCAGGAAAGGCTTTATGGTAAAGTCCTAAAAATGGAGCATGTAATGATCACCGTAACACAGACCGTAAATTTGATCTGAGTTAAAAGTTTTAATCACCGTCAGTTTCAGTCTTTTATGTGGGAAATAGATTCAGAGTTTGCCCACATTCCTCATCATACAGAGGTCCGCTGGCTGAGTTGGGATAAAAGTTCTCAGAGTTTTTGAGCTCAGCAAGGAAACCTGTCAGTTCATGGACATGTATGATGTCATGTCACTAATGCACCAGTGCAGCCTGCCTCACTTTCCCTGTTGCAGTAATGTTGAACCAAGTCAGCCGACTTTGCTGCACCTGTGCAGATTCAGATGGAGCTGCAGTGTAATGATGCACTCAGGGAAAGTACGACACTGAACGACCCGCACAGTTTATTAGCTCCACCCCTGCAGCAACGCCCAGCTCCGTCTACATGCGGCTCCAACCTTGTGTTTGCTTTCCTTTATTTTTTCTGGGGTTTTGGCAGCATGTTCATATTTCTAACTTGCATAATTTTGACAGGATATATTTTTATGAAGAGCAAAATATTTAAAGTTAAAGTTTTTTTAAGTTTATTTAATCTGGAATAATATTCCTGTCTGTTTTTATTCATATTTTGTGGAGTTTATATACTGCTGGGCAGGTGCTATGATGTTATTGATGTTGAACTTGTTTTATCCTCTTTTATTTATAAGGTTAGTTATTAGAGTTTCCAACCGTCCCGTAAAAAACGGAAAGGTCTCGTATTCAGAGAAAATATTGTGCGATTTATTCTGTCTTTGCTGCACAGCTGCCTCTTCTTCTCTCATTCTCTCCTGTTTCTACTTCAATCATGAAACTGATCAATGATCAGCTGATTTTGCCAGTATTTTCCCACATTTTCTAGATACTGCACCAGTACTGTGTGTAAAATGCCATCAAAAAGTCAGTTTAATTTTTATTCTTTCTCACCTGTCTTTCTGTCTCCTCTCACTTTTTAAAGGTTGCCATGTTAGAAAAAATATTTTGCCCTGCCGTGCTGTTTATTAATGTGGCAAATGAATAGTTTATGAAAATATATCTAAATCTGTCATCAGTAATCAGTAATGATCATGTCTCACCTCTAGTCTTCTCTGTCTTAAT
Source organism: Neolamprologus brichardi (assembly GCF_056152115.1). NCBI lineage: Eukaryota > Metazoa > Chordata > Actinopteri > Cichliformes > Cichlidae > Neolamprologus > Neolamprologus brichardi. The sequence continues at coordinate 1,120,212 of NC_142117.1, forward strand.
TTCAGGTTTTCACCATGTGTTGTAGATAGTTCAGGAGGTTAACTCCACCAAGCAGTCTACTTTCAGGTACTGTTTAAATACCAGAATAGGGAGGATGGTGTAGGTTTAAGTTTATTAGATTGATGCATATATACCAACAAGACAGTGTCCATCACTGTGACAACAGCGTTTGTTTTCATTCAAAGGATTTATGGTTTTTCCTGTAATACCTGGTGGGCCGGTCTCTACCCATATGGAAAAGAAATGAGTAAATCACGTAAGCCTTATATGATTTACTCATGAAAGTGGCCACTTTCTCATTACTTTCATATATTGTTTTAGTAAGTATCCAAAACATACAAGTTTCATTATATAATTTTTTCAAGGGATCTTAAATCTGTTTTCACTCTTGTATGCTTTTCATACAAGTTTCACACAAGACAGATACAAACTTTATAAGATTTACAAATATCTTTTCCATATGGGTAGTCAAAATGCCTGGGCCGATTTTTTGACCCAGTCCAGCCCTGAATATAATCATCAGTGTTTGAGCAGCTATGATATCAGGGACAATCGAGACATGTGTGACAATACTGAACATGTCACATGACCCACCTTAAACATCATGTGATCCACTCTCAGTCTGCACTTTCATTCATGACTTCAACAGGTTGAAATGAGCTTTGAAGAAACATTCAGAGAAATAAATCTTTCATGGATTCATGTGAGCAGCAGATGAACTTTGTACCAACAACATCTTCAATAACAGAGTCTGAATGAAGCTCAGGTGTTGATGCTGCTCACTTATTGGACGGTTTGTTTCAGCTCTGCTCTCAGTCTTTCCTGCACAGGTGAAGGTAGAAAGTGTGACTGGATCTATAGACTGGAAACAGAGAAACATGCTGAACATTTGAAGCTTTGCAGCAGAAATGTTCATGTTACAAATACAGCAGAGCTGATCTGGGATCAGTGTGTTCACACCTGCAGCTACAACAAGGTTTCATGTCTCCACACGTCAGCATGTGAACTTTACTCTGACTCAGTCTGAGCAGTCAGACGGCATATTTTTAAAGTTAACACATCAGCACACACAGAGCTGAGCCCCTCCCACCTGTGCTGAGTTTCAGGTGGAGCCCCGCCTCCTTCCAGGAAGCAGCTCACCTGTGTGTCCGTGTTTAGTGTCCAGGTGTGGAGTGGAGCTTGTTGTTGGTGTGTGAAGAAACTGTAAGTTTGCTTTGTTTCCTCCTTTAACAGTTTGTCTTTAGGAACTTTACTGTTTGTTCAGCTCATGTTCGATTTCTTCACACAACAAACTGTGTGTGTTTGTATTTCCGGTCTCTCCATTAAAGTCAGTGTGTAATGTTTTCCTGGCTAACATCAGCTGTGTGCAGCTTAGTTCCAGCACAAATCTGCCGCTCCATAGTTCACGGTAACGGACTCACAGCTGGACCAACGAGGCCGAGTGTGTCCGCCACTCTGAGCTACGTTCGTGTTTGTGTACTTGTAGTTTGTACTTTGTGAGTTCACTCAGAGCCCACAGAGGACGCAGCGTACGTGATGACGTCAGCCCTTTACCTCCTTTACTGTCACTGTGATTAATATTTACACACCACACGAGACACCTGACAGCATGTTAACGCTAAGCTAAAGCTAAGCTAACGCTAAGCTAGCCAAGAACCCAGAGTAACGTTAAAGCTGAGTAAACACTGACCCCAGACCAGCACCGTGATAAAGTGAGCTGCTGCTGCTGAACCTGAACAGGTAACAAAGTGATGAGCAGTCAGGCTGCAGGTTTCTACCTGTTCATGTTTCTACAGTAGAATCACTTTGAAGTGTCTTTGTGCTGTTTCATCTTTGATTTGTGTTCATAAACACTCAGAGAAAGATCACGTGACCTCATCAGGATCTGTGTTGGTGTGTGGGGCTGTACCTCAGCTTTAGATTATGGTGATTATGAGACAGTGTTTCAGTTCATTTTACACAGTAACATGAAAGTACTGTTATGAGGAGTAATGAAGTAACATACTCCATTACTTTTAATTAAAGTGTTCTGTGTAATATGTGTAATAATGACTTTTTTGAGTAACTTCATCTCTGTCAATAACAACATTCATACGTGGAATAAAAACACATCAGTGGATCATTGCTGGAGCTGCCTGGACTTCAGTCTTCAGGATCTCAACCAACAGCATCAACATGCTGCTCCAGATGTTTGTGCTCCAGATGTTTGTGCTCCAGATGTCTGTGCTCCAGATGTCTGTGCTCCACATGTTTGTGCTCCACATGTTTGTGCTCCAGATGTTTGTGCTCCAGATGTTTGTGCTCCTGGTGATCAGACTCGCAGTTTCATCCTTGAAATAAGTGTTTATATTGTTGTTATATTGTTGACCCACCATTGATCATGTGTCTCATCACATGATCAATGGTGGGTCAGCGACATGCTTTCTTTCCGTCTCAGGTTTAAATATCTGGGACTCTCCACCGTTTGGTTTTAAAACTGAAGAAGCTTCTCGGATGAAACGTCTTCCAGAAACTTAAAGAAGTCTCTATTTTCTTTCTAAGCTCCTTAGATCACATGACCTGGATGACTGAACCTACAGACATATTGACCTGGTTTCTAGGTTACATGACAGGTCAGAGGTCAGCAACTGTAACTCAGTTACTCCTGTTAATGTGAACTCACTGAGTGTTTGTGGTTTACCTCTCAGACTGACTGAAGATGATGATGGAGGAAGAGGAGGACAGAGCAGAGTCTGCAGGGTCCAGCTGTCCATCTGTGAGGAGTGACCGGTCCAAAGGTCAAAATCCAGACTTCAGTGGTGAACCTGGACCAACGAGGTCAGAGAGCTGAACACACTGAGTTACAGAAATAATTCTGCACTGACATTATAATCAGTGTTGATTCTGGTTGATTGTCTGACTGTGTTTGTGAGCTGAGAGGAAATGAAAATGAATTTGTAACAAAAATCAGTTTTGTCCAGTTTTCCTGTAAAAAGCTGAACTCTAATCTAAGAGGACTGTTACTGACAGGAAACAGCTGCATTATCTGCAGTCTGTGTGATCACAGCTGCTTCAATCATGTTTGTGTCTGCAGAGGTCAGAGGTCACAGTCTGCAGGGTCCAGCTGTCCGTCTGTGAGGAGTGACCGGTCCAAACGTAGCAATTCACTTTTCAGTGCTGAACCTGGACCAACGAGGTCAGAGAGCTGTGATGACTCCTTTACATGTTTGTGTTTCCTGGATAAATATGACCTGAAACATCCTCAGATTGTTACAAAGATTCATTAAAAAGAAAACAATGAAAGAGAAAAGATCCAAATGTTAGACTTGGTCATTTGCTGTTTGAGGACAGTGATGCTCATATCTGTGGGGAAAGTGTGACCTGAGTGGGTTCATGTTTGTCTTTAAAGAACAGAGCTGCTCTGATTCTCTTTGTGTCTGATCTGTTAAACAGTCTGAGAGGTCACACAGAGACCCAGCAGCTAAAGCCTGGATCATACTGGCTGCTGTTAATGAGACTCCATCAGGACAACACTGAGCCACAGTGGTGTTCATGGAAATCAATCAATAAATTCAACTTTACACTGTATTACCAAAGTACTGACTCGTCTGCCTTCACACACATGTAAACTTGAGTGACATCATATTCTGAGTCCACAGCATTCAATATGATGTCAGCCAAGAGTTCAACATATAACAGCTTAAACTGTTCTAAAAAGGTTTTTTCACAGGTTTAAAAGTGTTTACGGGAATTTTTAACGGTTCTTTCAGAAGCACATACGTGAGGTTAGACACAGGAAGCAGCAACACTGACTGAACACAGCTTTTAGAGGCTAAATTCACATTTTAATAATGAAAGTGGCTTCATGTGTGTGTGTGTATGTCCATGGTTCCTCCACAGAGTGGACCAGCAGAGCTCAGAGGTTCCCAGTGGTCAGTCTGCCCAGCAGCATCAAACACAGCTGGACTCCATGTTTATGGTCTGTACATGTACAACAACTACTTTATTATTAATATTAATAATAATACATTTATTTATAGGTCCCTTTCAGAACACCAAGGACTCTGTGGACTAAATGACCAAAAGAAACAAACTTTGAAATCAGACGGTGCAAATGTGATCACAGGGAAACGTTTTAAACATCGAGGCTTTAAACAAAAACCAAAGTGAAACAGTTTGTAGTCGAGATCAGTGGGAATGAAGCTGAATAACTGTTTCTTCAATAACTTTGAGAAATAAATGACAAATATGATGGAAATTAGCAGCATTAGCACTTACTAATGATGTGAGTCGACACTCTGCTGTATTGAGACGACCACATTAGGTGGTCCTCAACTGTAATGGAAACCAATGGCTCCAGTCGATCTGAGCAGCTACTAATAGAAACGGGGCCATAGATGTGTTTGTGCTTAATAACAGTGAATCAAAGGATTTTTACATTACAGTTAAAATCTCATGTTGTTTGTTAAAGTGTGCAGTTCAGGGTGTGTTACTAAAACTGTTGTTTGCTCACTTTCCAAAGACCCAGCCCCCATAAAAAGCAGCCAAACAGCTCTAAGAGTTACACACACACGCATATCTATCAAGTTTACTCTGGTCTAATATACTTGGATTTAGCTTGAAGAATGTTCCTGTACGAGGACTGAAAATGATTTAAAAAGCAGCCAATGTCCAAAGAACAACTTTGACACACCTTCATAAAGCCTGCAGAGCAAAAGAAAAACTAGCTGAAAGTCTGGCTGCTCTTATGAAAAGTACAGAGAAATTATGGGTCGTTCAACACTTGTGCACAATATAAGAGTTTAAATAAATCTAAAGAGTAACTCAAAATCCTACAATCATACTGAGAAAATCATCTACAGCTAACTATCCAAGTGGATTTGTTTAAGACAGCTCCATCTGCTGGTGGCCCTCTGCAGGTGCATGAAAGGGGCGTGTTTATAGTGAAAGTAGTAGAGAAAGTAAACCCCATGGGAAGGAGGGAGGACTCTCAGCAGCTTCCAGCTCATATTCAGACATTTGACTTCTCACTGAAAGCAGCTAGTTTGAGTGTCTGTACCTTAATTAGAAGAGATAACATGGCCATAGTAATTAGAGTTGATTGGGCAATGCTGTCCTTGTAATGTACTTTATGATTTTTATACATCTGTTTGTGGACAAGTCCCAGTTTTTCTGTAGAGCCTCTCAAGTTGGTGACAGCAGTCAAAGTTCACGTGTAAACCAGAGCAACAAATCAGGTCCAAATGTGTTGTTCACAGTGAGTGGGATCATCAGTATGTTGCTATGTTAACATCCTGCAGCAGGATGTGTTTGGTCAGATGGTTCACATTTCCTCAGGACCTTCTTGATGTGATGTTCTTCTGCTTCCCTGGCTGCTGTGTCTGTGGGGATGGCGTTTGTTCTGTTTTGTAGCGTCCTGATGGCGCCCAGTTTGTGCTCCAGTGGATGATGAGAGTCAAACCTTAAATACTGATCTGTATGCGTAAACAGAGTGAACCTTTAAGACCAGTTGTCTGTATGATCAACTCTGTCACCTATAACATCTTCAAGTTTCTGGCTTCGATCATCAACCTGTTGATAGTTCAGCTCTGAACAGCAGTGAAATGTTTCTCCCACTGAAATCGCTGCATTCATATGAACAGAATCAACGTTTTGGGACTGTGGAGTTGTGGAGAATGTCTCAGTTAATCAGATAAAGTCAAACTTATAATTGGTGAAGAGATCGTGGATGATATGCCCCTTGATTGTAAAGAAGTGGATGTTGTGTAGACTGAAGTTCAGAGTGGTGGTTCATTCATGAAGTATTCTGTTCCAGCTGCTGGAGGACAACATCATCACTTTTGTGAAGAACGAGCTGAAGAAGATCCAGAAGGCTCTGAATCCAAATAAGCCCCAGTGCTTGGAGTTTCAGAGGGAGGATGATGAGCAGAGGAGCAGCAGAGAGGCATTTGTGAAGATCGCAGTGGACTTCCTGAGGAGAATGAAGCAGGAGGAGCTGGCTGACCGTCTGCAGAGACGTAAGAGGATTTCTTACTTAAGGTTTTAAGCTGTTAGATAAATGAGACACTCATGACACCAGTGTGTTAAGTCATTTCTCAGTGGGTCAGAAAATGTCATCAGCGTTTTGTAAAATATATTTGTTGAAGTTGTATTTTTATTATTATTATTCAGAGCTTCCAGCTGCAGTTTGTCATCGTAACCTTAAATCTGCTCTGAAGAAGAAGTTCCAGTGTGTGTTTGAGGGCATCGCTAAAGCAGGAAACCCAACCCTTCTGAATCAGATCTACACAGAGCTCTACATCACAGAGGGAGGGACTGCAGAGGTCAATGATGAACATGAGGTCAGACAGATTGAAACAGCATCCAGGAAACCAGACAGACCAGAAACAACAATCAGACAAGAAGACATCTTTAAACTCCCACCTGGAAGAGATGAACCAATCAGAACAGTGCTGACAAAGGGAGTGGCTGGCATTGGGAAAACAGTCTTAACGCAGAAATACACCCTGGACTGGGCTGAAGACAAAGCCAACCAGGACATCCAGTTCATGTTTCCATTCACTTTCAGAGAGCTGAATGTGCTGAAAGAGGAAAAGTTCAGCTTGGTGGGACTTGTTCATCACTTCTTTACTGAAACCAAAGAAGCAAGAATCTGCAGCTTTGAAGACTTCCAGGTTGTGTTCATCTTTGATGGTCTGGATGAGTGTCGACTTCCTCTGGACTTCCACAAAACTACAATCCTAACTGACCCTAGAAAGTCCACCTCAGTGGATGTGCTGCTGACAAACCTCATCAGGGGGAAACTGCTTCCCTCTGCTCGCTCTGGATAACCACACGACCTGCAGCAGCCAATCAGATCCCTCCTGACTGTGTTGGCATGGTGACAGAGGTCAGAGGGTTCACTGATCCACAGAAGGAGGAGTACTTCAGGAAGAGATTCAGAGATGCGGAGCAGGCCAGCAGGATCATCTCCCACATCAAGACATCACGAAGCCTCCACATCATGTGCCACATCCCAGTCTTCTGCTGGATCACTGCTACAGTTCTGGAGGATGTGCTGGAAACCAGAGAGGGAGGACAGCTGCCCAAGACCCTGACTGAGATGTACATCCACTTCCTGGTGGTTCAGGCCAAAGTGATGAAGGTCAAGTATGATGGAGGAGCTGAGACAGATCCACACTGGAGTCCAGAGAGCAGGAGGATGATTAAGTCTCTGGGAAAACTGGCTTTTGATCAGCTGCAGAAAGGAAACCTGATCTTCTATGAATCAGACCTGACAGAGTGTGGCATCGATATCAGAGCAGCCTCAGTGTACTCAGGAGTGTTCACACAGATCTTTAAAGAGGAGAGAGGACTGTACCAGGACAAGGTGTTCTGCTTCATCCATCTGAGTGTTCAGGAGTTTCTGGCTGCTCTTCATGTCCATCTGACCTTCATCAACTCTGGACTCAATCTGCTGGAAGAACAACAATCAACCTCCAAGAAATCTAAATTATTTAACAAACTAAAACTCCAATCACTTCACCAGACTGCTGTGAAGAAGGCCTTACAGAGTCCAAATGGACACCTGGACTTGTTCCTCCGCTTCCTCCTGGGTCTTTCACTGCAGACCAATCAGACTCTCCTACAAGGTCTGCTGACACAGACAGGAAGTAGCTCACAGACCAATCAGGAAACAGTTCAGTACATCAAGAAGAAGCTCAGTGAGAATCTGTCTGCAGAGAAAAGCATCAATCTGTTTCACTGTCTGAATGAACTGAATGATCGTTCTCTAGTGGAGGAGATCCAACAATACATAACATTAGGACTTGTCTCCAATGGGAAACTGTCTCCTGCTCAGTGGTCAGCTCTGGTCTTCATCTTACTGTCATCAGAAAAAGATCTGGATGTGTTTGACCTGCAGAAATACTCTGCTTCAGAGGAGGCTCTTCTGAGGCTGCTGCCAGTGGTCAAAGCCTCCAACAAAGCTCTGTGGGTAAACATGTGATCAGGCTTTTATTTATAACATAAACAGTGTAATGTGTGATGGACCCTTAAAAACTTAAACATATTTTTTTACATGATCATCAGCACTAAATACAGTATATTATAGTTAATGTTTGATAGCAGCAGTAAATGTCAGAGTGTCTTAAACATATCTGGGTGTCAGCTTTTATCAAAGTCATGTCCAGAATCATCCTGTAAGTAAAATTTATTTATACAGCAGCTTTCACAGGTCAAAAACCACAAAGTGCTTTACAATAGAAACAGGCAATAAAAAACATAGAAGATAAAAACATTAAACAGCAAACACTGAACATCATACAGCCTAAAACTAGTTAAAGGCCACTCTGAATACTAGAGTCTGAATAAATGAGTTAGTGGGACCAGTAAAAGCCTTTGACTGGAAGATCTCAGATGTGAGGAGAGCTGCAGGATTGTAGAAAGTCAGAAATATAGACTGGGACTAAAAGTAAGGACTAAATCTTTAAATAATGCCTAAAATGAACTGGTTACCAGTGTGAAGAGATTAAACTGGAGTAATGTCCAGTCTATTTCATGTGCTGGTTAAAAGCCTCACAGCATGATTCTGTACTGACTGAAGACGTTCAAAGACTGTGATGGACCCATAGGTGATCAACTCCCTCATTCCTCCTCTGGTCTTATTGCTCTGCATCAGTGCACTGCTCAGCTGAAGATGAGTTCACTTCTATATGTTACAATCTGCCTCACCAGTACAGTTCCAAGGATCTGCAGCTGCTGAATCAATTATATTCCTCGTGTTTCTTCTGGTTTCCTGTTGTTAGATCTGCATGCTTGATTGTTTTTCAATCTCTCCTATGTCGTGCACTTTGATTTCCGACTGTACACAGTCTGTGAACCATGACAATTTGTGACAGAATGCAATGATCAGTGAGGACCCGGAGGACACTGACATTTACACTGTGCAGAATGAGACTTGAGACTTTATCTCACTGCTTTGTGGACGACTGATGGAAGGACTAATCACTATATCTGCTTTAATTGAAATATTGTCCATGAAAATTTCACTGGTTCAGTCTCCCAGAATCTCTCAATCATATCTTGACCTTTTCCTAGAGTAACTAACCCTCACTCACCAGGATATGAGCCAGCCTTCCCTCTCATTGCTACATGCTTACAGTCTTGCCTATCACCTGTTCACAGAATGAGTCATCACTTGTTTTTGTTTAGCATTTAATGAGCAAGTTCCAGGTCTTTATATTTACACAGGGAACATTTTTAAACTAAAACATTTTTTAGCCATAAATAGTAATGCACACTGGCATTTGTCTTTCTTTCAAAGGTTCAACACAAGAAGTGATTTAAATTAATCACAAACAGTTTGTTATCAAATGACAATTTTTCAGATTATGTTTTTATTTTGTTTTTGTTTTTTAGGCTGAGTGTCCCTGTCCTCTCAGACAGAGGCTGTGAAGCTCTGTCCTCTGCTCTCAGCTCCCAGTCCTCTATTCCGAGAGAGCTGCACCTGAGTATCAACAACCTGCAAGATCCAGCATTGGAGTTTCTTTCTGCAGGACTGAGAAGTCCACACTGTAAACTGAATACTCTGAGGTGAGATCAAGTTATGTTGTGCTTTTCATCAGTTGACAGAATTAACCAATAAGAAGCCACTAAATGGGAAAAAAGTCAGTTAAACTTCTGTAATAGTTTTATGTTAGTGTCATCTCTTAGTGTTGACTCTTAGTAAAAAAACAGGATTTATTGCAAAATCTAAAAACTCTTTTGTGCACCCTCATTGCAATTTAATAACAGTGTTTGTTTAATGTTTATCTGTCATTTTTCAGACTGAGTCACTGTAAGCTCTCAGAGAGAGGCTATGAAGCGCTGTCCTCAGCTCTCAGCTTCCAGTCCTCTAGTCTGAGACAGCTGGACCTGAGTAACTCTGACCTGCAGGATTCAGGAGTGACGCTTCTGTCTGCTGGAGTGAAGAGTCCACGCTGTAAAATGGAAACTCTCAGGTCAGGATTTAAAATGTTCCACTGATGATCATGTTAAACCTGATTTCTATTACTGCAGAAACAGTCAATTGATTTTAAAGAAGTCTGAATGTAGAAATTAGCGTCTGGGGTTTTTAGTGATATTTGTTCACTTTCTGTCTTTCATTTGCAATGAAATGTCCCATCTGCTCCTCTGAGTCCAAATTCTTTATTTTAGCAGTGCTTCATCCACCAAACCTTCTAGTTTGATTCCTGTATTCTGAAGGTTTTTACCGAGCTGTTTGTTCAGATATCAGAATTGGATTTTCAGAAAAATTTAGTAATAAAAATATGATCAATTGATTATTTCTGACTGAAAAGATTAAATATATATTTGGTCATAGTGATATGGCTCATTGCCTCACTTAAACATAAAATGTAAACAAATATTCAAAACAATAGATTAATACAAAACAGAATTTGACTGTTGAGCTTAAAGTGAGCTTGAATGTTATTCACTTCCCGTTTTATTTTGGTAGTTATCGTCTCTGGTTTTTACTTTTACTTCCTCCCCCGACATTGTCTACATTAGTTTCAGCTGTAGAAGATTTTATTGACTGTTTGATTTGTCACTTTTTTTAAACTATAATTGTTGACTTATAAACCATTGCTAAAATGTATTTTCATTAAAATACCAAATAATTTATTACTTTATCATCTAATTAGATTATAATTCTGTAAATAGGGGTGATAGTGTGGTCTATGTGGGTTGTCTTCAGGTACTCTTCCTCCCACAGTCCAATAACATGCATGCAAGGTTAACTGGAGATGTGTGATTGTGAGCATAAATTGTCTGTCTCTGTCTAGCTCTGTGTTTACCTGGCTACATCACCATGGTTACTGATGCTGAACCAATAACCTTGTCTGGATCAGGTTATGTTCAGAGTTTTTGTTTAAAATCAACTGAAGTGCCTCGTTTTCACTGATTCTTTCATTTACAGAAATCTTTAAGTGTGATATAGATTCAGTCATATCTGACTAATGTCAGTGAATGAGGCCCAGCTGTAAAGTCACAGCAGTCACACTGTATGTGTCTCATTGTCACTGGAGTTTAGGCTCCATGCATTCAGCTGGTGCTGCAGAAAAAGTAGAAATGTTTCTGTTTGGTTCTGCTGCTGAGTCTCTTTTACAAAGATGGAACTGCAGCTAATCCTGCTCATGTAGCCTGTTAGTAAAAACTCAAGTCACTGTCAGACACAGCAGACATTTACTGATAATCTCACTGTATGTGGTCTTTTAGCGCCTCCTAGTTGTGAACATCTGGAGTGTTGGTTGTCTGGGTGACGAGTGTAACTGTTGAGTGAGAAAGACTGTGGTCGTGTCCAAATTCATGGGCTGCATCCTCCTGAGAACCCGGCCTTCGCGTAGGCCAGAAGTAAACGGCCATGGAATTGGACGGTCTAGCCTTCTGATTGGTGTCACCGCTGTCTCGGTGGAGTTTAATAAACTCTGCCGTCTGCTCTTTGCTATCTAAAATATAATAGGACTCTGGCGTAAATCGTTGACCATCTCACACTTCTGTTTAATCAGTTTTTTGTTTGACGTTTATTCAGTTGTGTAAAAACCAAGGAGGAACCCACCCGGGGGATAAATAAAGTTTTATTTTATCTTATCTAATCTAATAACTTTAATCTCAGCCAAACCAATTTACTCACGAACAAATAAAACACGGAAAAAGCCAAACAATAGCATTTTTAGGTTGTCTAAGTGACTTATATATTACTTTTAACCTGATTAGCGAAACTCCGCGGTGATCTGAAAATGATGTGCCGGGAGTTGTGCCGTTCTCGGCGGCTTCAGTGACCCTGGAGCTCTTGGCTAGCTATCGAGCTGGTGGGTAACAGACGTCTCCGAAAACGTCGAAGCACTTTTGCAAATATGCGATATCTTGATAAACCGAGCAGATATTTGAAGTTTACACACTCACATTCTCTCCTGAAAATATGTTAAAAGTTTTGTGACCAAGGAAGATTAATAAGAGTAATTTTAAATCACAGTAGCGGTCGCCATTACCAGAAACTGGAGTTTGGCTGGGGTGCAATATGAATTCTGGGATATGGTGGGCCACGAAGGACACACCCGACCCATCCTTCAAATTCGGGGAAAAGGAGGACGCATTTGTCGGCTGCATTCGGAGGAGTCCACGAATTTGGACAGCCTTTGGTGCATCGCTGTGACGTTATCGGTCTACAAATGCGTCCTCAGGAGGAAGCAGCCCATGAATTTGGACACACCGAGCCTGTGTGCTGGTAGCACCTTAGCCACAGCTCGGGTGTGGAGGAGAAGTTGAAAAAGAAGGTTTTCTAGTTTGTAAGGAGGAAAAAACTGAGAGGACTAAGTTAAAGAGAGGCTGGAGAGTAACACAGAGCAGCAATGAATGCTGCTCACACAGTTTAGACAGTTTAGTATCAAATGTTCGAGTGAGTTAGTTCCCAACTAACTAGCAGAGCAGCTAACTAGCAAACCAGCTAACTGCACCCACAAGCTGCGACTGCGTCTTTCTAACAAGAGCGTCAGACACTCAGACTGGGTTTTTTTGTGGATGATGATTTATTCTCACACTGATCGTTCATGATGATGCTGCCATCCACCCACTGCTCCTAGCAGTGTTGCCAACTCTTCAGTAAGGAAATTTGCTATTGGCTGTCCTAAAAGTTGCTGGAAGTTGCTAAATGACGTCATCGCCTAATTTGGATAAATGGTCATGCTAATGTAATTGTAACGTACATTGTAGGAGAGAAAAATAACATCGTGGAAGCGACATAATGTGAGTAAAAAACGTCCTGGAATGCATTTAAATAAATAAATCATAGTTCTGTCTGTAACTATTACAACACTCTCACCACATTTGTTAACAATTCTCTCAACAAATGTGTTTTTCCTCATTCTTTGTTATCCAGCTGAGACTTTGGGTATAAATGTGTCATAAACAGGAGAAAGCAGTGCAGGTTCAATGTAATCAAACCTCAGACTGAGATCAAAATCATCACCTGTCCCAGATACCACATCAGCACCAGAACCATGATGTGTTTACTCACATTTAAAAAGGTCGAGGTCAGTGTGAATGGACTGTTGTCATTGGTCTGAATGTGCCTCTATAAACATGTGCTCTTCATTAGTGATGTTTTCCTAATGAACAGAAAATGAGACTTAATAAAATCCTTCTGACTGTTGTTGGAGCAGGTTGGGTCCTGAGTTTGAGTCCCCCACTGCACCACAGGGGCTTCTAGCTTTGTTTCACAGTGTGTAGAACAACAAATAAAACCAAATCACAAAAAGCTTCAAGTCAAAAACGCATCAAACTTTGAGGGTTTTTCCCAAGGATGAGGAAGCAGACTCGGCCACAAACAGCTGGATATATGAATGGTTACCACAGCAACCACAGCAGTGTGCTCTCAGTATATTTAGTTGTATAAAGGTGTTTGTGGTGTGTTGCAGCTGAAACAGCCTCATGTATGTTGACACAGGGAGAAAATAGTGTGAGAACACTGTTCACAGCAGTCACAGCTCGCTGCCTTCAACAGTCTCTTCCTTCCTTGTTTGGATGTCACTGATATCATCTTCTGCTCTCACACTGACCACCTGTTGAAGCTAACATGCTAACATGGAAGCAGCAGGTATGCCACCTGTGGCAGCTGAGGTCACGTGATCTGAGTGTTTGAACCACGTGTTGGAGCAGCATTTCCAAACATCTGCACTTCAGAAGCTCCAAAGTGTGGAAACGTCACTGTGGAGCGTCTCATCCCTATCTAAGAGATTTTCTTGCCTCTGCAAAGCTAAGCTTGCAAACAGCACCATAGTTTGTCAATCCCAACCAATCAGAGCGCTACTTATGTCACGCCACATGAGTCGTGTGTTTACCTCTTTGATTAGCACCCAAAGAACTAAAGAAAGGCTAAAAGGACGTTCAGCCAATCAAATCCCTCCTAGGAACAGGAAGTCTAGAGAGGAAATGGAGCAGAGAAGGAGAATCACCAGTTTAAATGTCTGAGTTTTAAACTGGTGTCCCTCTAAAGAGGCTTTTATTGACTCTGTTTTCTTTACAGCTTTTTTCACCATTTAAACTGTTTAATATCAGATTTAGAAATAACTTTTGGACAGTTGTTGTACATTTCCACTAAAATGTGACACAAATAATGACTTTCTGACTTTACTCTGGACTAATCTAACGACTCAGCCTGGCTATGTTGGACTTGGTGTGGAAGCAGCTCCCAGTTTGAGTTCAGGAGACACACACTCTCTACTTTGAAGATCAGCTTCAAACTTTCCTTTTTGATAAAGCTTATAGTTCGAGCTGGATCAGGTGACCCTGAACCATCCCTTAGTTATGCTGCTATAGGCTCAGGCTGTTGATGATGCTCTGCTTTCTTCTCCACTCTTTTCACTCCTGATGCTTTTATATGTCACGACTGTCCTTAACTTTTGTGTCTCTCTGAGCTCATCTCTTCTCTTTCCCCTCACCCTGCAACCAGTCATGGTAGATTTTTTTGAAGCTGAGCTTTCATATATGATGAATTGCTCTCTTCAGTTGGGTGTCTTCCCTGCTGCCTTTAAAACGGCAGTGGTGAGGCCCCTTTTGGATTGTAATGATTTTAATAACTACAGACCTGTATCCAACTCACCATTTTTAAGTAAAACTTTAGAAAAACTTGTTTTTACTCAGATTAATGACTTTCTGAATGATAGACAGATTTTCAGTGGTATGGTCCTCGTCTGTGGAACAGTCTGCCGGAGGAGCTCAGGGCCGCAGAGAACGTACATGTTTTTAAGAACAGGCTCAAAACCACCTTTTTAATTTAGCTTTTACTTAACGTTTATTTATTTTATTCTTATTTATTCTATCCTGTTATTCTATTTATATTATTAATTTAGGTTTTACCTAATATTTATTGATTTTATTCTTATTCATTTTTTATCTTCTTACTCTATTTATATTTATACTGTATCCCATTCTTATTTATTTTATTTATTTTATACTGTATATACTCTTATTAGGTCATATCGCCAGTGTTTCCTCGGAGGGGGCTCTCTGCACCGCGGTTGTGATCGACCGTGGCTGCTGGGGCTCTGTGGGTCTTCTCAACCTGGCTGGGGGGCTTCTTTGCCTCCCTCCTGCTGTGTGCCCAGCCTGGAGGTCCCTGTGCAGACGGCTCCCCGTGATAGTATTTCCTCACCTGGCTCACGTGTGCCCAGCCCAATTTTACTCTTTAAGAATGTGTGTGTGTGTGTGCGTGTGTGTGTGTGCGTGTGTGTGGTTGGTGGGGGGGGGGGATGATATGTATCCATGAACGTTTATATTAATAAGAGTGTGGGGAGTGAGTTGGAGGGCGGGGTGGGGTGGGCCGCTTTTAACCATGTAAAGCACTTTGTGCTACATCTTTGTATGAAAAGTGTTTTATAAACAAAGATTGATTGATTGATTGATAGATTCTCCTCCTGGAGCCTGTTTTCACTGGGAGGATCTTTGTGTCAAAGGGAGTTCTTCCTTCCCACCATCACCAAGTGCTGCTCACAGTGGATTGTCTGGTTTTTGGGGCTTTCTCTCTAATATTGGAAGCTGTTACCTTACACTGTTAAACAGCTTCAGACGACTGTTGTTGTCTGTTGGGAATTGTCACTTTTAACTAAAGTTACATTGAATGGATGTAAATGGATAGATGTTATTGTGACAAACAGAAAATGATCTTTAAAAGACTGATTGTTGTTTTGTGTGTCTGCAGTCTGTCAGGCTGTCTGATCACAGAGGAAGGCTGTACTTCTCTGGCCTCAGCTCTGAGCTCCAACCCCTCCCATCTGAGAGAGCTGGACCTGAGCTACAATCATCCAGGTCCCTCAGGAATTAAGCTGCTGTCGTCTGGACTTAGGAATCCAGGCTGGAGACTGGAAACTCTCAGGTATGGAGAGAATGTCTGATAGAGGAGGACGAGCTGGAAACATTTCCTGTGTCCTTCACTCACTTCCTGTTTGTTTCCTGCAGATGAGACATGAACAATGACACATGCAGGAATATTTTCAGGGACAGACACACTAGTCTAGCTGGATAGTATGTAGGGGGTCTCCATGGAGTCTGTTTGCAGGAACATTAATGATAACTGATAAGTCATGTTGAGAGTTTCATTAAAAGTAGACCTACAGTTAGGTCCATAAATATTTGGACAGAGACAACATTATGTAACTTTAAATACACTTTATTAGGTCACCGGTTTACCTGAGATAGTGATCAGTGTACCTAATAAAGTGTCAGCCATGTGTATGTTTCCCATGCTGTATGTCCACAGTAACAGTGACAGTCAGTGACACTGACAGAAGGATGAAACAAGCCTTGAATCATTTCAGTCTTTGTGTGTGTTAAAGAGGCAGACAGGAGCAGCTAACATTTGGAAATGGAAGCTTAAATACTGGAAACTCTACATTTATAGCTGAATTCACAATAAATTTGTTCTCAAGTGCACATTTAGCAGCTAATGCTAATACCGTTTTCCCTTGCTTCCTACAACTTGAGCAGCTATTGCTAAGTAGGCCACTTTGCTCTGCTAAGGATTTGTGTGAGCATGATGGAACCTCTGATAAGCTAATGCTGGTAAGCTAATGCTGTTTATGGGCCCTGTTAGAATAAATATTTCATTCTCATTCTGTTGTTTGAGAACAATATTAACATCTCACATCATTATAACAAAAGAGAAAAGGGTATTAGCGTTAGCTACTAATGCTCCTTCACCTCAAATTAGCTTTAGCGGCTAATGGGAGCCTACTTAGCATTAACTCCTCACTAATATAATGCTAATTTACATCAAATTAGCATTAGCTGCTCATTGTTATAAGGAAAGAGAAAACGGTATTAGCATTAGTTGCCAATGCTTATTCACCTAAAATTAGCATTAGCCACTAATGGTAGCCTATTTAGCATAAACGTCTTAGTGCTAAATGAAGTTAATTAATGCTAAATAGGCTTAACTGAAAGTAGCGTTAGCATTAGCTGCTGATATTGTTAAAAAGTAATAAAAAGTAAGATAAAACATTGCTAGCAGTAGCGGATAAAGCTAACACACATCAAATTAGCATGACCTAATAATGGCAGCCTTCTTAGCATTAGCTGCTCACATTGTTATAATGTAAGGGAAAAGAGTTAGCATTAACGGATGATGCTAATTCAAATTAGAAAATATGGTATTAGCATGACAATTTGGATTATCCAATTAACCTATCCCCACAACAAATTGTCACTATGTGTGAATGTGCGAATGAATGTGAGTGTGAATGGTTGTCTGTCCCTGTGTGTTGGCCCTGCGACAGACTGGCGACCTGTCCAGGGTGTACCCCGCCTCTCGCCCTATGGCAGCTGGGATAGGCTCTAGCGCCCCCGCGACCCTGAAAAGGATAAGCGGAAGTGAATGGATGGATGGATGGATGGATGGTATTAGCATTAGCTGCTAATGGTTATTCACCTAAAATTAGAATTGGCGTCCTTATTTAGCATTACCTCTTCACATCGCAGAGGAAAAGTTAAAATTGAATGAAAAATAGTGTTCACATTAGCTACTCATATTGTTAAAAAGTACGAAAAAACATTGTTAGCATAAGCGGATAATGCTAATTCACCTCAAATTAGTATTAGCTAATAACGGCAACCTACTTAGCATTAGCTGGTCACATTGTTATAAAGCAAGAAAATATGGTATTAGCATTAGCTGCCAATTCCTATTCACCTAAAATTGGCATTAGCTGCTAATGGCAGTCTACTTAGCATTAACTCCGCACTAATATAATGCTAATTCACATCAAATTAAAATTAGCTGCTAGCATTAGCCTACCTAGCACTAGCTGCTCAGATTGTTAAAAGGGAAGAGAAAACAATATTAGCATTAGCTGGTAATAATTATTCACCTCTAATTAGAATTAGCCGCTAATGGCAGCATACTTAGCATTAACTCCTCACATCGTTATAATGCAAATTATGCTAACTCGCTTTAAATTAGCATTGGTAAATTGCCTGTATTTGTATAGCGCTTTTCTAGTCCCTAAGGACCCCAAAGCGCTTTACACAACCAGTCACACACAGGTGATGGCAAGCTACATTGTAGCCACAGCCACCCTGGGGCACACTGACAGAGGCAAGGCTGCCGGACACTGGCGCCACCGGGCCCTCTGACCACCACCAGTAGGAAACAGGTGAAGTGTCTTGCCCAAAGACACAACGGCCGAGACTGTCCAAGGGGTCGAACCGGCAACCTTCTGATTACAAGGCGAACTCCCAACTCTTGAGCCAGGATCGCCCCTAGTATTAGGATTAGCTAATAACAGCAGTCTATTTAGCAGTAGCTGCTCACATTGTTATAAAGCAAAGGAAAACGATATGAGCATTAGGTTCTAATGCGTATTTGCCTTAAATTAGACGTAGGTGCTAATGGCGGCCTACTTAGCATTAGCAGCTCAGATTGTTGTAATGCTAGGGTAAAGAGTGTAAGCATTAGCCGTTCACATTGTAAAAAAGTAAGTGTTAGCATGCACACACACCTTAAGGTCATGAGAGAGGTCGTACTGTCTCTTACTGATTTATGGTTTAGGAGGACACCTACTCTGTGTCTGGTTAAGTATAAGAGCCCTTTGTTAGGGTGACCGCTGGACTCTTAGCACCAGCTTTGTGGAGTCTTCACAGGGTCACATCTGGAACACACACACACACACATACCTACAGTATGCACAGACTGGTACTCTTTGTTCATACCTGTGTAAGACGTCATATGTTAATGAACTTATGCATATTCATGTAACCTCAATAAAGAGCAGTGTTACGAGGGAGCAGATGAGAGCGACTGAGGTCAAGTGAAGGAACGGCGCTGTCACAGTTCTCTCCCTCATGAATTGTCTGGTTCCAGCGGTGGGTCTGTGCTAGACGACCCATCACCAGCTTTTTCCAGCTTTTTACACTGGTTACCAGTACATCGTAGAATCCACTTCCAGATCTTGTTGTTTGTCTTTAAATCTCTGAGTGATTGGCTCCATCTTATCTCTCTTTAACAAAATAATCCAAGTCGAGCCCTCAGGTCTGCAGATAAGTAGCTTCTGACCAGAACTAGACGTAAAAACAGAGGTGAGCTTTATCGATCGCTGCAGCCAAACTCTGGAACAGTCGCCCTTCACATCAGGTCGTCACCAACACTTGACATTTTTAAAACCCGGTTGGAAACACATTTGTACTCTGTAGCTTTCAATTCTGACGAGTCTTTATAGTAATTACTGTGTATGTTTCCTATTTTCTCTCTACTCTGTGCAGCACTTTGGCTCAACCTGTTTTTAAATGTGCTGATAAATAAATGTAGATTTCTTTGAATAAAACAGTGGAGCCGAGCTTTGAGCTCAGTGTGTAACAGTGTGTGTATGAGAGCCATGTAATGTCCATGTGTGCATGCTGACTGTGCTGCTCTGACCCCCCTCCTCCTTTCAGGGTGGAGCCTGCTGGAGTCCGATGGTTGAGACCAGGTCTGAGGAAGTGTAAGTGTTTTTTTAATGGGATTCATGAAAACAAAGCAGCACACATTCAACCATCTTCATCATGTCAGGAGTCATCATCAAAGTGTCAATCAATGAACAGATGATGGATCAATAACTGCAGCTGGATTGTGTTTGTTCTCTCCATCAGATTCCTGTCAACTCACAATCGACACAAACACAGTGAACACAAACCTCCAACTGTCTGACAACAACAGGAAGGTGACACGTGTGGAGGAGGTTCAGTCATATCCTGATCATCCAGACAGATTTGATGTTTATTATCAGCTGCTGTGTAGAGATGGTCTGACTGGTCGCTGTTACTGGGAGGTCGAGTGGAGAGGAAGAGTTGATATATCAGTGAGTTACAGAAGCATCAGAAGGAAAGGAGACAGTGATGACTGTTTGTTTGGATGGAATGATCAGTCCTGGAGTCTGATCTGCTCTGATGATGGTCCTCGTTCTGTCTGGCACAATAACAGACTAACATCCATCTCCTCCTCCTCCTCCTCCTCCTCCTCTGTCTCTAACAGAGCAGCAGTGTATGTGGACTGTCCTGCTGGCACTCTGTCCTTCTACAGAGTCTCCTCTGACACTCTGATCCACCTCCACACCTTCAACACCACATTCACTCAAACTCTTTATCCTGGGTTTATGTTAGACTGGACTCGTGGTTGCTCAGTGTCCCTGTGCTGAGTGGGGTGTAAAGAGTGTCTCCTGTTACAGAAACACTCTGACTGTTGAACAGATAGTTCAGTCTGTACATGTCTGTCTCTTTCACTCACAAACACGTTTTCAGATTCATGGATTCAATCAGTTGATGTTTGAAACTCTTCTAAATGATTCCTTGTAAACTTCTTCCTCTTCAGTCACAAACAAACAGGAAGTGATGTCACATGTGTTCCTGTCCACACAGCAGAATGAGTCTATTGCTGACAGTGATGTACAAACAGAGTGAGCATTTCTGAGGCCCAAAATAAACTGAGTAGTTCACTGAATGAACAATGGACTGTGAGCTCAGTTCCTTCATCATTAGTATGGATTATATATGTATATGTATTATATTAGTATCATATATATCAGGTGCTGCTGCTGCTGGTTTCAGTCATTGTGCAAATGTGCTGTTTGTAAGGTTGTAAAGCTGCAGTCAGCTGAGACTGAAGAAGTCACCTGATCAGTGAGCAAACGTTTGTGAAAACGTCCAGATGAACAGAATCAACCTTTTGGGATCAGCCAGCAATGCAGCATCATTGTTGTTCAGGTTCAGAGGTTTGCAGGAATGAACTGATGACCAGAAACAGCTGCAAAGTCCAATAAAATACCAGCTGGAGTTCAGCTGCATTTGAAGAAGTCATAGAAAAGTAAGGATGGCAAAGGGCGATGTTTTCTTCCAAAGAACTGAAAAGATGGTCGACGCCTCATTAGAAGAATAATCTGGACATTTGTGAGGAACTCTAACCAAGAAAGCAACACAAGAAAGCAACGTCAAACAGATCCAACAGACAGTTTCCATGACTGGAAGTGTTGAGTGTAAAAATGCTACATTGCATTATTGCATCCTCTCACCACAGGAGGTGCTGTTGGCACCACTGATTGCTGATCAGCTGTTCTCTGATGATCTGATTGATACTGTGAATAACGGGACTCACTGAACTCTGTGACACAGTGAAGATTACAGAGTTTAACTTCAACATCTGACTGACGTCACACAGACAGAAGGATGAACCAGTGAGGCACAGAACACAGTTACTGGAGATACTGGATCAGCTCCATGTGAACCTCTGATGGAGAAGCTGCTGAGCCAGAGAAACATCAGGACATGACAGGCAGCTGCACTTATCTAACAACATGTAGCAGAGCTGATCTATGTTAGAGGATCTATCACAGCAGCTGAAGCCAAAGTCCAACACTGGATAGCAGCTGAGCCTGTGCTGAGTGTAGTGTTACAGGAAAAGGGCAGAAACACTGACACTGGTAGCTCACAGTGATGCTGACTGGGGCACAGAGCTGAATGATGCAGCATCAGGACACTGTTTCAGTCTGACTGACAGAGAAACCTGTAGCTGTATCTACATGTGAGGCAGAGGCTACACAAGCAGCTTTCTATGTTTCACAGTGACTGAGATCTTCAGTGGGGGTGGACATGCTCCTGTACAGACCTCTGAGGAGAACCAAGGTGCAGTCAAAGAGTCCAGTCTGTCCTCACAGATGTGAACATGTGGTTTCATCAGGTCTGCTGTCAGCTAGCAGGCTCACATCAGAATCACTGTTCCTGAAAAACACAGTCTGTGTGACATCATCAGTCAGCTGATCGTCCCAGATCTGAATGGTTTCTGTCTCTACTGAGGAGGTCAGAGAATATCACTGAGGTGTGGATCAGGTCTGAGTGAGCTGTGGAGGGACAGCTTTAAACAGTCCACAGGTCTCACGTCCTGCTCAGTCTGGTAGCAGATACCTCGTATTGTTCCAGATGTGCTGACATCACCAGCAGCAGCAGCACAGCTGTGTGATACGATGGATCTCAGTTATTGGCTTAATAAAGCTTAACAAAAAGGATATAAATGAATAAAAGATAACAATGAATAACCTGGTTATTCAAATAGCATCCTCCCAACAGCTCCTCAAAGTAACTCACACTTAGACTCTGCTTTAGTTTCACTTTCACAAGCACGCTCTGCAAAAGCCTGCGCTTCCTGTCTACTTTGGCACAGAGTGTACTCAGAGTTAAGCCTTTCTTTTATAATGCAATGTAATCTGCATATAAACATTTAAGATTATAGATTTAACTCAACAGTTTAAAGTGGTTATAACTGCACCTGTAATAAAAGTTAATTGGGTGCCAATATGTTTAAACATCTGAATACAATATCAATGCTGTAGATTATGTTATTAATGGTATTAATGCAATGGTAATGATGATTGTTAAGGTGAATTGTTAAATGTTTGTCATTTTTATGTTACCATTTGTACATTGTTTTAAGGAATTCTTTCTGTCCTCCCCTCCCCAGATCCTTAAGATTCTGGGAGGGGGGCAGTAGTGTTTTTAATCACAGGAACATCCTTGTGAAGGTCTGTTTGATGTTGGTAAACTTGCTCCCCTTTGTATGGCTTCACTGTGTTATCTAGGGTGTGGGGGAGACTACCCTCTTTATGACCAAGGATGTTCCTGTGCTTTTATGTTATATGACCCTTTGATCAGCAGTATACACACACACACACACACACACACACACACACACACACACACACACACACACACACACACACACACAGTGCCTTGTCTTTGTAACCAAGGGGGGTTACAAAGACAAGGCACTGTCAATGATGATGTCAATGATGACCATGAACAATAGCAGTGAAATATTTCTCTGATCTCCACAAGTCCTACAGAAGCACTTAATGCTAACAGGAAGTCATTTATTAAGGTGGAATAACACAGAGACACAACCACTCACAGTTAACCTGACCCCACTAACTGCATGTGTTGGGACTGTGGGAGGAAGCCGGAGTACCGGAGAGGACGCACACAAACACGGGAGAACATGAAGCTCAGCACTGAAACAAAGATGGTGGATTTGACCTCAGGACCAGGTGCGTAATTTCCAGGGGGGTTACGGGGGTCATGACCCCCCAATAATCAGATGAGCCAATATAATTTCATCATTCCAGTTTATAAAATTATGAATTATCATGAGTTTCTTTAATCATTTCAATTATTATCAGCAAAATAGTTTCATGTTTAATCATCTAGTAATGTAACCCCGCCTCCTCCGCCGCGTACTTGGTATTACCCAACCGGCTTTCTCTACCAAACCTTCACTGTTTGCTGTGTTTGTTAGCGCAGTCGCTGGTGCCAGAGACTGCCAGTGACTTCAGTCTGAGGGTTTGAAGTTTCCATGTCTGTGTGATGTGTGGTGTGAAGGCTGCTGGTTAAACTGGGACTCACTGTTTAAAGCACTGAGTGCTCATAGAGAGATGCTCCATGAGTCCCAGTACAGACTACAAACATGGTGGAAACTTAGCTTTGATATCCACACACTCTGCACGTCTGTGAGTAACTGTGATGAAGATGTGCAGAGATCTGTGTACAAACAGGAGAAAGACTGTAAAGACTCTGTGCTTCTAACAGCCTCTGTTAACATATGTGAGGCTGTTTGTTGTTGTTGCCATGGAGCTTTTCACTGTTTGGGTCAGCAGGTCATGTGATCAGGTTTGTTCTGTGAAAGCTGGACGATGGTTCAGTGTCAGGGTTTGTTTGCATTCATCAATAAATATCTAAATAAATCAAAGACTCCATGTTTTTTCTTTCATCATGTGACCTCTGCTCATCCATCTCTGTGTGTATCAGGATACATTTAGTTCATAATACACAGAAAAATCAGAGTTATTACCTGTAATAAATGTGAAAGTAAAGATTCCTGCAGTGATAACCAGGCAGGACTGAAACACATCCAAGCTGTCACCACGGTAACAGCACCGTCCATCCACAGGTGAGGGGAGGAGCAAAAAGAGGGACTTTCACCATACATACATACACCACAGTTGACAGGTAACCCTATTGGAGTCGCCATAGTGACTAGAGATGGCACGATACCACTTTTTTATGTCCGATACCGATATCATAAATCTGGATATCTGCCGATACCGATATGAATCCGATATAGTGTTTTTAATCAATAAAACTGTTTTTTTAATATCTTGCTGCATTTTGCCTCAGTTCATACTCAAGTTTAAAAAAACAAAAACACTAAAGCTATTCTGTTAGACCTGTATGCAAAAAAATTTCATAGTTCAGCAACACTGATCAATCTAATAAACTTAAACCTGCTCCATCCTCCCTATTCTGGTATTTTAAAGAGTACTTGGCGTAAATATTAAGCAAACTGACTAACAGGGTCCAACTCCCAGTAACAAAAAAAAAAAAATAGGGAACCACCCCCCACCTCATGATGCTTAATCGACGTAATCAACCTTAATTAACCATCAAAATTTCCCAGAGGAACCCACCCGAGGGATGAATAAAGTTTTATCTAATCTAATCTAATCTAATCTAATTTGATGCAGTGTGGGGAAAAAATGCACATAAATAAATTATTTTTCAAGAAATATTAAAAAGATTTAACATCTTTCTTCAACAGAACTGCAGACTGCACAGATGGTACCTTCCCAAAGGAAAAAGTACGATAGCTTACTAGGTGTCAATGGAAAATTGTACTTAGTAGTCAGTATAATCTTTTAATAATATAAGTTTGCATATGGTAGTGATAGGATGTGCGATCCTTAATTGTCTGCAAAAGCTTTGCGTGCATTCCAGAGTGCTCTGGCGTTCACCCCCACATCCTAGGAGCACGGGAAAGGTCGTACCTTGTCTTATTGTTTTACGGTAGGATTAACGTAGCTATGTCAGTTTTAGTCTAAGTGCCTTTTTTACATATAGATGAACTGTTGGATTTTCCAGACCAGCAGGTTAAGGGAAGTCGTTTATGGAGTCACACTCTGACACACACACATACATATACACCTCCACATTCCAATGTAAGGAACAAGCACCCACTGATGTATAAATAAAGACCAGGGCAGTCTCTCAGCGCGAGTCTCTGAGCCTCACTCTTGTGCGTGCGCTCTGGTGACTGCCCTTGCTAGCAAGAAAAATGTGTGTTTCTCTGATTCTCAGCTGAAGAAGTGTTTTAGAATACATCTCTTGACATTATTTGGTCCTTCATAGCCGGATCAGAAAACATCAGAACTTATCTGTGACTCTGTTCCAGGATCCAGCACTGATTCCTGACGCCGTGGGGAGCCAGCACCGAAGTCTGTGCACAGCCCTCTTAGACGAGGAGAGAGCCCCAGGACGTGAATTCGGGTCTGGGCCGGTGGCCTGGTCCACGGCGGTGGGATTCAGTCTGATGATCCGAACCACCAGTGAGACGTCCGAGGGTGAGAAACACTATTTTGGTATATAAAACGGCGGCAAAGGTTTAAAGTAACGTGATAAAATAGGTTTAAGTTCGCCTAGTCTAGAAGCCTCGGTGGGAAAAAGTAAACAAAGCTGGGGCATAGAAGCAGAACCGAGAACGTGTGGACATAGCCTAAATCTAACTGGGCTACGTCCACACGTACCCGGGTATTTTTGAAAACGCAGATTTTTCTATGCGTTTGCACCTTTCGTCCACACGTAAACGGCGTTTTTTGTCACTGAAAACTGAGATTTTTAAAAACTCCGGCCAGGGTGGATATTTTTGAAAACTCCGTTTACGTGTGGACGAGAAAAACGCAGAAAATGCAGCGTCAAAGGTGTGCGCCTTTTTTGACGTCACACTGTACGCCAGTGGTTCCCAAACTTTTTTTGCTGGGCCCCCCTTGTTTCACAAGTAAAATGTTCGCGCCCCAACACATCCTCCAACCACACACACCCATATTTTGCTCCATTGCAGTTTATTTCACACCTGAAACATTTAGTAAACAATTAAGCAAATACAAGTAATCTGCAATAAATGACAGGTAGTAAGAAAATAAACTACTAAGTATTTTACGCTACGTCCACACCTACACGGGTATTTTTGAAAACGCAGCTGTTTCGTCCACACGTAAACAGCGTTTCGAATCACAGAAAAGGGAGATTTTTTAAAACTCCTTTTTTGCGTTTACGTGTGGACGAGGAATACAGAGTTCCTCACTCAACGTCAAAGGTATGTGCCTTTTTTCACGTCACGCTGCGCGCCACGTTATTATTATTATTTATTATTATTACATATGACCCCCTATGAGCAGCACTTTGGCGACAGTGGGAAGGATAAACTCCCTTTTAACAGGAAGAAACCTCCGGCAGAACCAGGCTCAGGGAGGGGCGGGGCCATCTGCTGTGATTGGTTGGTGAGAGAAGGAACAGTGTAAGTATTAAGGGTGCAAAATGAAGACAAACTGCTGCAGCACTATTTCTCATCTGCAGTGAAGGTGAAGCACAGCTGTGCGACTCGTCGGCCTGTCGACTAAATCAGTCTGCAGGCGCGGTGAGAGTCTGACTGTGGCTCAGCTTTGGAGCTAAGTGGGACATAAACACGCTGAGGTCTGCTCGCTCAGATCATACACTGACATATAAACTGCAGTGGAACAAACAAATAAAATCACTGAACATCCTTTAAGAAAGAAACAGAAATCATGTCCCAAAAGTCGTGACGACGCACCACCGACACACAGCTGAGACGCTGATGTGGGTGAAAAGAAACTAAATGAGCCTATTAAAGGTTTACTGTGTCCAGCTCAAGCACAGGCTGTGACATCATCAACGACAGCTGATGAGCAGCTCTGTGGAAATCAAAAATACTGTTTTATGTCCGGTTTTTATAGATTCAGCTACAGAAATGAGAACTAATGATGTTTTTGTGACAAGCTGCTAGCAACAAGGTGCCTACACAATCAGTGCCAAGTTGTCTGTTATTTGTAATACAGTAATATACACATGTATGTAAAGAAGGTTTGACTTCTCTCCCGTGAGTCCTGGACTAACGTGAGCAGTACAGGTGACGCGTGGAGCTTCTCCTCACCTGGTTGGTGGGATCCCAGGGAACAGACAGAGGCTCCTCCCCCTGCGTGCGGGAAATGATGTACTTCCTAAACACAGTTACAGGAATCAGGATGATGGCACTGTGGGTCTGTGCAGCTGCACAACAAAAGCTGATGTAAACGCAGAGACTTTAGGGGCTGTTTGGAGACATGTACCTGTCCAGCCTGATCTTTTTCCTGGCTGTTGCCTCCTGAAACCTCCTTTGTCCTTCCTGTAAATGAGAGACACACAGGCAGAGGGCACCAGTGTGTAACACAGCAGGCAGATTCCCAGCACCAGTTCATGACCAGTACACCGATCTGTGCTACAAACTGAGTGGAGTGTTATTACTCGGTGTTTGTTGGTGCTGATAACGATCTACGACTACAGCGAGCGCCCTTCAGCCTGTAACGACACCATGGTCGCTCCATCAGACGGGTTTATGACTGATAACATGATTTGAAGTTCACAGCTCTGATCTTTGCTCAGCCTTCGGCTTAATGGTTAATCGAGTGTTTCTGCACCTTCTGTTTATGATACTCATGTTTTATTCTACAGGACGATCTCCACAAACTGCTTCACCACAGTGTGAATGAAGCTGACACCAACTGTCAATCTACTGCTCCACCCTTTTTAACAACACCACCAGCACACACTCGCTAACGAGCCGTTTGTGAGCGTTAGCTTAACTCACCAGGGGTTCAAGTCGTATCCGTGGTAATGTGCGTGGCTTCCCGCCATCATCGAGCACCTCAAAGGTCATGAAGGCGGAGTTTATGTGTCGGTTAGGCCCCTCCTCGTGGTAGGCCTCCGCACGCACGCCCACCTCCATGCTGCAGTAAGGACACGTGTCAGTTCTCTGTCTGCTGCACAGCTGCAGCGCTGAGCCAGTGTTCTGGGATACCTGTTTCTGAAGGCGTTGTTCACGATCGCCTTCAGCAGCAATCTGTCTCCAACCTGAGAAGGTCCTCTGAAGGTGAACATGTCGATGGCTCGAAGGGTGGGATGAGCCTGAGACAGACGACTGCAAGCAAAGAGCACAGAGACAATAGGCCACGACCTCCCACGCGCTCGCCGTGTTCAGGTTACTCATACAGATACAGCTGGACAGATCCTTTAATCTGCACCAGCACTGAACTACACTGATCACAATATGGAGGTCAAAGGTCACAATGATGCATCCTATTTTTAGGTAAAAGTATGAAGGAAAGAAGTGTTTGTGACTGTACCTGGCAGCGATTGTAGCTACATTCACCATCCAGGCCATGATCTGCCCTCCAAATGTGTTTACCTGGGATTCAAACACACCTCATGCATGATCTGACAGTCATGTCTCAGCGGTACGATGACACACTGATGCACTGAACAGTCACATATATGTGCACATGTAAAACAGCTGGGCCTCATTTACAAACCTGTGTGTAGGATCCATACGCGCTGATCCACACAGGTGTGCACACGGGTGTTCACTGTTCATAGACATAAACTACACCTTTCTTGGCTGCTACTTCAAAGCACATTGTGCGCTGTCTGTCCTGCGTGCTGCACAACAACATTCAGTATTTAGTATTTACTGCTGTTTACACTTAGCTAGATTAATGTGATGGTGTTGTGTTTAGTATGTTGCTCTGTTTTTTTTGCTTGTTTTCTCTTCTTTCTCTTTTTATGTTTCCTTTCTCACTGTCCCTCTCCCCTTCTGTTTTTCTTTCTTTCTCCCTTTCCTATCCCTCAGTCATGTCTGTCTCGTCTGTAACAACTGAAAATAAAATAAAATAAATAATAACAACAAAGGTCGATCAAATGGACCAATACGGCAAAGCTGTGATGATCCACTTGGTAAAGTAAATCCATTGGGTCTCCTTGTTGGTCTTCAGACAACAGATCTGGCAAAGAAACCAAAACCAAATCGCTCTGACAGCAGCCGTCAGCGCCTCAGTTCACGCTCAGATGTAGTCAGTGTTTGGAGGCCATGAGCTGATGTTTTGAACCAAAAAAGGAGTAAAAGAAATAAAACCCTCCTGCATCTCTATGGAACGCCAGGACTGCATAATGAATGAATTAAATACACCATTAAATAATTAATTAAATGTGGCAATAATTAATTAAAATGTGAAATACATAAATAATTAATTAAAATGGGAAATAATTAATGAAATAAATAGTTATGACACATTTAATTAATTAATTATTGACACATTTAATTAATTATTTATTGACACATTTAATTAATTATTTAATGATATATTTATTTCATTTTGGCAGTCCTGGCTCTCACCATGAAATAATTTTATCTGTCAGCCTCACCCATCAAACTCAGGGGGCGGGGCTAACGCTGATCGACTCAAAACCATTGCTTTGGCCTGGTGGCCATTGTTTTTAGCACACAACAACCAGCATGTGGAAACTAACAGAACTGAACTTTGAAAAACCCTGTTTGTGCACTGCAAAAATGGCTAGTCTATATTTAGGAAAAAAATACTACATATGATACAAAAAGCACTGAAAACAAGTGAAATCATCTGTCCATGCAGCAAGTTTATTTTACTTAATAAGAAATCTTGAAATAAGATTTTTTAATCCAGAAATAAAAGAACACATTTGAGAATTGAAGAGGGTTAAAATAAGCTTTAAAAATCTGAATTTAAGATAAAATTACCTGATATCAAGTCCCAAAAGTAAGTTAAATATGCTAAATTACAGTCTTTTTTTATGTTTTGAATTCTTACTTGCAGCAAATGAATGCACTGCAGCGAAAAAAATAGTTCTAATACTATGAAAAACTACTCAATATTAGTGAAGTATGATTAATTTGTTTCTTGATTCAGGTTGGCTTATCTTAAAATAGAGCCGAATCGATATTAAATCCAAGCAAAAAAACCTTATAACAGACCTTTTTCCTAGAATACTCCTTGGCTTCTACTGAAATCACAACCAGGACAAGAGTGATATATGTCAACATTTATTTCTCTCATGAGAACAAAACCCTTTTTTTTTTTAAACAATATAGGGCTGCTGCACAATCCCTAAAAGTCTAAATCAACCCTTTAAAAGGCCTAAATAGAGGGAAAAAATTACATTTTTGGCCTTAAACTTTTGTGACAGTCACATAGTCTCACAATGTTGTAAATAATGGCATTACTGACTTAAAACTTTACATGCCTCAGGTAAAGTGTCACTAAGAAAAAAAAACAACAACTTTCATTTGTAAAGCGTTATAAGTAAAGCCGTTTCTCAGGCAAATTAGGAACAAAGTTGTACAAACGTACTACAAAACTAAACAAACTGCAAATGACCTGATAAAATCCTGCTTGGTATTCACCTATTTTTCAAAGAACGACTTCCACTCAGCTATTGCTTTCTTATATGCACAAGTGGCATCTTGATCATGGATGGCATCAGTGATTACCTCAGTTTGTATGACAGAGAGGACCGTTGCAACACATTTCGGGTATGTTAAGTGCAAGGTGTAGTAATATGCCATCAACACCAACATTCCTTCCCAGAAATCCTCCAAGGGGAGAGTGGTCACTGGTATGTTTCCTACAGCAACAATGCTGGTTGTTCCATCAAAAAGGACTGGGGAGGAGAGAGGCCGCTTCTCCAGGTATAGCATTGCATCTTCACCCTGCTAGAAAAGCACAAAAAAGGACAAATTCTTCAAGATTTTAAATGAAAATTTCAATAAAAGCTCGTCTGGCCTCAAACTCCAGGTCCAAAATTTGAGCAACGTCACTTTGGTTGGGTTTTGCATTGGGTTTCCTGTACATGTTGTTCAAGGTTTTGTAATGTCTTGCCTGCATCTTCAGGCTGTCATGGTCTGCTAGGGAAAGACATGGTGTAACTAGACTTCACAAAATCCAGATTTTTCTAATCAGTCATTTCTAGTAAGGTTGAATGGTTGTTTTTAAGTATAATATTTATGAGAATTAATGTTTAGGTTAAATATGTTTGAGTAATGAACTGACCCTGTATGTCCTGGTCATTTCCCTTTGTGTCCTTCTCATATAATGATCATGGATTTATGTTAATTGTTAGTTTGAACAGAATCAAATATTAAAACGAAAGTTTAAGATGCCCGTGAATAAAACTGTGGTGAAAACAAGGTAAAGGTTGTTTACTGTGTACATCGTTCACATCAGTGTGAACAGTGATTATGAGCTGATGGATAAAAATCTTTTAGGTAATTTGATTTATGACAGAAACACTGTGATAAGGCCTGATAGATGTGACCAGCATGAGGATTTACATGTGTAAATAATCAGCACTGAGTAACACCCATTACAACACAAAGTGTTAAAATACTTACTATGGCTAACTGGCAAACTGGAATGAGGGATCTATCATATGTTGATTTTACACACCAACTTGAGTTAGTGCCAAACCACTATGATTTATGGAATAAACACTTAGAACGGGGTTCATTGCTGCAACCATATTTTGGAAAGAGCTGTAAGAGGAACCACAGTCAGACTGAGAGGTAGATAAGGGTGATGGTGGACTTACCAACAACATCATCTGGAGGTGCAGTTGAAGGACCTATATCAGCCCTGGGTGCAGAGCATGAGACTGACTTGGATAATAGTGGTAAATCCAGTGTAGTATTGTTTGACTTAGTTGGTACAGTGGAGGGTAGCGGCAATTGGGATTCTTTCTCTGAGGAAAAAACAGAAGATGAACAGGATGTAATAACAGGGAATAGCTAGAAAGTTAAGGAAAATACTCAACACTGTATAAATCTTGTGATGCACTCTGAACAGAAAACTGAGGGCAGGTGGTCTCTTTGAAGTTTTAGATGTCCAAAAGTCATTAGTACAGCAGACCAAAGTACACACCTGCATTTGAGTTGTCCTCGCTGAGGTCATCATTGCTCTCAAGAAGTATGGTATAGTCACTTGAACCACTTGCTTCACCACTTAGGTCACCTTCAGTCCCATTGTCTGTGTCATCTGAGCTGAAAAGAGTCTTCCTGGGCCTGCCTCGTTGCGGCATGGAGCCCTGCCTCTTCCTTGGAGACTTCATATTTTGGAGTCGTTTGTACAGTTTGGTGTAGATGGTCAGCTGTGGTAAAATAATATATATTTGTACATCCTTTTATTATCTCACTCAATTTTAGATATTGTAGTGGGTAGAGAATGACTTACGTATGGCATGTGT
Organism: Neolamprologus brichardi; assembly: GCF_056152115.1. Lineage (NCBI taxonomy): Eukaryota > Metazoa > Chordata > Actinopteri > Cichliformes > Cichlidae > Neolamprologus > Neolamprologus brichardi. The sequence goes on from NC_142117.1 coordinate 1,152,375, forward strand.
GTGTCAGCATCACATAACATGGGGTAATAGTCGACAATCTTCTGTGACATTGCTCTCATTTCGAGTTTGGAGGGGTATGTTACTTCTTTCCCCATGGGACTAGCACGGAGGATTGCAACCATGCTGGTGACTGTGTTCCTTACAAGTCTGCAACAGAGCTCCTTCGACATCTTACAGTCCTTTTCCTTTCCACTGTGGAGCAATGCAAAGTACTGACTGCGCACCATGTCCAACTCTGAATCTGTATACAGCACATAATCTGGTGGGTCTGGCATTTTCATTTTTTTGTCAGCAGTGTAGGAAATGGGAGTGGAAGTTTGAGGCTGACATTGTGACACATCAAAGCCTAAGGGGTTACTCTCGCTTCGATGGAAAGTGTTGGCATCTTGGTCAGTACTCTTAAACTATAACAGTTGTGGGATATAAACAAAAATACACAATTAGGCAAATTAATGCTAGACAATATGGACAGTAATCATCTTCTTAGTGGTATAATGTGTATTTACCTTTTGGCTGATGAAATCCCAAATCTTCTTTCTACGGAAGAAATTTTCATGGCCCGGAAAAAGATCCTTTAGGTCATCCCGGGTAAAGCTTCTCAAAGTTTCCTCATCAATATTCGCAGCTGTAAAAGAGAAAAACAACTTCAAAAGTGATATTTATTTCTCTTTTCCTGGGTGTGGCTTATTACATATTGAGGTCATTTTTTGTCAATAAATGTATTTTAGCAATAAGTAATAATAACAGGATAAAATGTCAAACTTAAAACAGTTTATCAAATATTTGGGAATGCAATAAAACTATTTTTGGCTGTCTTCAAGAATGATGTTCCAAGTCTATTTTGGCAAAGACAGCTCAAGGCTATAATGTGGATAAAGTTCAGAGTAGAGTACAATCCTAGCTCCAAGTTTCAGAAATGATGCTAACAGATGCTAAGGCTGCTTAGCTAACGTACCAAAATAACTGAAAAATAAGACTTACCCTGCAACACAGACAGTATGGCATCGTTAAACTTGTCCATGCCATGACAGCAGTTCTCTAGTTCGGTTCCAAAGCCTCCACTCACAGTACCTGGAAATATCCTACGGCTTAAATAAGATAATCTAGCTAAAGTTAACACATTAGCTAGATTGCTAACTAGCAGCCCTCACAAAACACGACTTTATCTTAATAACACCGTTGTACCATAGTATTTTTCAAATCAACTTAATGTTACCAACCTTAAATTACTGTTCGCTTTGTTTAGATAAATAATTTTGATCTTCGTAACGATCCTGATGGTTAACAAAGCAGGGGAAAAGATTTTGTCCCGCGTGAAAGTAACGTCACGACAGGAACTGAGGCATGCAGAAAATTATTTATATTTAATTTTTTTTAAGTAAAAAAAAAAGAAAATAAAAATAAAAATTCAGTCTTAAACACGTATTGCCTAAAAATAAATACAACTGATGTAATTTAAACCTGAAAAATCGGATAATTAAGGATACATATACTTTTAAAATTGCCTACCTTTCCCATGGTCCCACACTCTCATCTGTGGCCTTCAGTGGAGAGCGGTAAAGTAAAGCTGCATTGCTACAGCACGAAAACAGTTCACCATGGCGCTCTGGAGATGTATGATCTGTTTTATCTTTGTTTCTTTAACTCTGAAGGTGCTCCTTAGCCGCATAAATGCAGCTCATGGTCGAAGGCAGGATTTTTGGGTTTACTGTGGAATAGATGGCTGTGAACAAGATTTCAGAGTTTTTAACTCATTCTTTCGCCACATTAAACGGACGCACCCTCTGTATTTGACGAATGGAAGCCCACCAAGAGGATGGAGGATCCCCCCAACATCCCACAATTTAGGATCGGAAGATTTTGGTGTTTCAGTGTTTGCCAACTGTAGTACTGCAACAACAACCAGCACCGTGGAAATATCAAGTGGTGGATCTTTGCCTGAAGTACAGGAGCCTCAGGTTGTTGACAGCCCGATCACGGTAAGTGTTAAACTAAATAAATTCTAGTGTGGCTTCTGATGACAAATTTAGTCATGTCTAACTCCTCGTATTTGGTCCTATATTACTTTTAATCCTTTTCTCCATTTTTAATCAAGAGAAATTTAACGAGATCTCGCGATATTATACCGCTAGATATTGTTCTTCAAACTGTTACAAGCGATTTCCACTATGGTTGGATTTTAAATCACCAGGATGAAATTGAAAATAAATAAACAGAATAGCAGTTCAGTGTAAATAGTAAAGGCTATGCTGCAGCCGGAGCAGGCACACACTCTGCGGCTGGCATGTCTCCTGGTGAAGTTTGCATCAAAGACACTCAGCGCGTTTAAATCGTTCAATGTGGCAGCAATTTGGGTATCTCGTAGGAATTATAAGTGGTGAATACAGTTTTAGGTAAGACACAGAGTATTTGGAAGCACTGTAAAAAAAAAAATCTGTTGGCCAGAAATACTGCCAAAACATGGATAAGAATGATTTTCTTGAAAATTAAATAAATTAATAAATGCATGCAATAAAATATATCCATATACTAATACTAACATAAGTTCTAAGTGCAAATCTAAATTACGTGATTTAAAAATACATAAATAATTTAATAAATACAACAAACATGTAAAGAAACTAATATCGAAGTGCAAACAAAAATTCATTATTTAAAAAGATAAAATCTCATTCTCATGAATCCAGTCCCTAGCCTCCTCAAAAAAATGGACAACCCCTTTTTTATTGTTTCTTTGTCTTTGATTTCTTTTCCATTTCTTTTTTCTTTATTCTAAAGAATGAATATTATATTATCTTATATTATATTGAATATTCACTGTAACACTAATCACTGTCATGCACTTTGTTTTTTAATGGACCAATCGTTAGGTGTAACTGATTATACCTGTTATGTAAGAATTTCTATAATTGGCCAGGAGTTTGGAGTAACTTTGTTTTTCTGCTCTAAAGGAAGAAGCTGTTGCTACAACATCCTTTACCAGACACGATATTACCAGATCTGCTGCAGCTTTTGCTATCAGTGTTCAAGAACAGTGCCACTTATCACAGGTATGTTATAGTCTTAATGGATCAATACATTATATAAGGCAATCAATGTCTTACTTGTTCATAATAGAATTCAGAATTTTTTTTTAATATAAATGCAGAATAAGTTACTTTTGTTTCAAATGTTTTCACAGAGAACGGCCAAACATATCATCTCAGGAGTGCAACAGTATCAGGCTGTTCTTTTGGATACGCTCAAGGAAAGAATGAAGACAGTGTTTGAAGATCATGCCGAGGGAACCACTCAGCTTCAAGATGATAATTTGCAGTGTCACCAAATACAGTTTTAATATTTTTTTAGCTGAGAATGTAGTGGTTTAATCTTCATGTGTCTGGTCGGTTTGTCAAGACTGAAATCAGTAGGCTATTACTGAAATACACGTGCTATTTCATAAACTATGATATAAATAGGGAGGTCCTACTAACATGTTTAGTTTTAAAGGACACCTTCCTGCCTTTAGTCTCATTCATGAGCAATATTAGTTTTCTTCTAACATCCAGAAGTCTGCACCATGTGTTTCATAGTTTGTAACAAACCTTTGACAGTTAAACATAACATGACCGAAAAAGCAAAAAAATAAATAAATGAATAAAAAGAGAGAGAGAGAAAAAAAATCACATAAATTATATGTTAACCTCATTTATTTTTAGTTAAGTAAACTCTAAAAATTCTAACAGATCGCTGGTGCTTAGAATAAGTATTAAAAAACAGATGATATAATATTTCTGTCCAGGTTGCAGTCTGCATTATGAACATGTAGTTGGAAACTCTGCTCCTCTCGGTGGAAATGCGCCTTCTCTTTCCTCTTTGTATAAAAACATTTTAAAAGTCAGTTTGATCTCAAAATTCACTGTTAAATCCAAAACACACCAGATAAAGAAAAGCGAATAGTTCAGTCAATGACTACCGCCCAGTAGCACTCACCCCCATCATCACTAAGTGCTTAGAGCAGCTGGTCCTAGCACACTTCAAATCCTGTCTCCCCCCCACCCTGGACCCCCACCAATTCGCATACCGCCAGAACAGGAGCACAGAGGATGCAGTCTCCATCGCACTGCACTCTGTCCTCTCACACCTGGACAACAACAACACATACGCCAGAATGCTGTTTATAGACTTCAGTTCAGCATTCAATACAATCCTCCCCTCACAACTCATCAGGAAACTGACAGACCTGGGCATCAGTTCCCTCATCTGCAAATGGTTACTGGACTTCCTGACCAACCGCCCCCAACATGTCCGGCTGGATAACCACTGCTCATCTACAATCACAATGAACACCGGTGTACCACAAGGCTGTGTGATGAGCCCTTTCCTCTACTCCCTCTTCACCCATGACTGCAGACCTGCTGATGGTTCCAACACCATCATTAAGTTTGCAGATGACACCACGGTGATTGGCCTCATCAGTGACAACGATGAGGCCGCCTACAAGGAGGAGGTGGATTGTCTGGCTGAGTGGTGCAACAGAAACAACCTGCTGCTTAACACAGAGAAGACCAAGGAGCTCATCGTGGACTACAGAAGGAATGCTGACCCACATCCACCCATCCACATTAAGGGGACGGCTGTGGAGCGTGTGAGCAGCTTCAAGTTCCTGGGAGTCCACATCTCCGAGGATCTCATCTGGACGACCAACTGCTCCAAGCTGGTCAAGAAGGCTCACCAGCGCCTCTTCTTCTTGAGGACTCTGAGGAAAAACCACCTGTCCTCAGACATCCTGGTGAACTTCTATCGCTGCAGCATCGAGAGCATCCTGACCAACTGTATAACAGTCTGGTAGGGGAACTGCTCTGCCTCAGACCGGAAGGCGTTGCAGAGGGTCGTGAAAACTGCCCAGCGCATCGCCGGAGCACCACTTCCTGCCATAAAAGACATCTACAGGAAGCGGTGTCTGAAAAGGGCTGGGAAAATCATCAAAGACCCCAGTCACCCATCACATAGACTCTTCACCCTCCTGCCCTCTAGGAGGCGCTACAGGAGCCTCCGGACTAAGACCACCAGGTACCAGAACAGCTTCTTCCCCACAGCTGTCAGACTCCTGAACTCTACCTCCTGACATCTGACCCACGTTAAACTCATGGACTGGACATACACACACCCACAACCACCTACACACACACACAATGGACAACCGTACCCTCAAACACACAATAATAACATGGACTGAACCACCATTCACAATCACTAGCCCTTTATATACCTCTCTAGAAATTATCCACATATCTCACTGATCTTAACTACACTACTGTATAGTTCTGTGTAAATAATCATACGATAATTTTTAATCCTACAACTGTTTATAACTTGCATAGTTCACATTTCTGTATAACTGTATATCTCAGATTTCTGTATAGTTTTTTTTAATTTCATATTTATATCCTGTTCATAGCCTGTACTCACTACAGCCTGTACATACTTATAGTTATAGAATATTCATAACATACTTCATACCGTGTACATTATAACATACCATAATAGACCCATTTCTGTAATATACTTACATATCTATATTATTGCTAATATATATTGTAATATATCTATATCACTAAAGCACTTCTGGATGGATGCAAACTGCATTTCGTTGCCCTGTACCTGTGCATGTGCAATGACAATAAAGTTGAATTCTATTCTATTCTATTCTATTCTATTCTATTCTATTCTAACACATGTGCCAGTGAACCATTAAACGTCTGTAAAACTGTGCAGTTCTGAAACGTAACTTTAACCTCAGCCAAACCGATTTGCTCAGTTGTAAATAAAACAGCGAAGTAAACGTGACCCGACAGACAAAACCTGAGTGAATTAAGTCCAGCGTTTAACACTGAGAGCTAAAACTCAGCTGAGGTTTCAAAGCTGTGCCGGTGATTGGAAGTGGGTTCGCCTATAAAGTGCTCTGTTGGGAAACAAGCTCCAGCAGCTCTGCGCTCGGGAAAAACTATATTTACTTATCTTGTGCAGAAAAATGTGCTGATGTTGCGTAATATCGAGCACCGGCTGCCCAGTTAAACTGTGACTATCACCAGGTAACGTGGGCGTGTTTCTTGAATTAGCAGCAGGTGTTAAACAGCTGACAGGTGAGGAGGAGGATGCATGCAGGTAAACTGAGGGCCTGTTGAGCTGATCGCTGGTTTCGTGAGAAAAATGTCAGCTCGTTCTTTATGTTACAGAAGCACAGAGACACAAGAGCAGGTGGAAAGAGACGATCGTTCGGTAAAAATGAGAATCTGCGAATGCAACATGTGGAACACGGAGAGTGGAATATGTAAACAAACCGGTTAACGTAACCCCCTCGGTGCACTCTGCATGCTGACTGTTAGCAGAGCTACTGAAATCTCTGAAAACATCTGAGCACAAACATGTTCTATGTTGACAACCTAACCAGACGTGAAGATTACAGCGCGACATTCGCGGCTAAAACACTGTTAAAAGTGTATTTGGTGACAGAAAAACGGGCTATTTTAAAACTACACCACCACCATTGCTGCCTGTGATTTGAAATGCATTCTGGGATACCTGGCTGCCCCAAGTCTACACAAGCAATCGATTATCTAGGATCGACCTGTTTTGACTTACTTTGCACGGCAACCAATCAAATGTTAGAGAAGCTGCATGGGCAGCGTTAACCCCGCCCCCTGCGTTTGATGGGTGAGGTTGACAGATAAAATTAATTCAAGATGAGAGCCAGGCGCCAGGACTGCCAAAATGAAATAAATAAATATATCATTAAATAATTAATTAAATGTGTCAATAATTAATTAAAATGTGAAATACATAATTAATTAATTACATGTGTCATAACTATTTATTTAATTAATTAATTTCAATTTTAATTAATTATTGCCACATTTAATTAATTATTTAATGGTGTATTTAATTAATTCATTATGGCAGTCCTGGCGTTCCATACGGGACAACGACAGGAAAAGACATTTTTAAAATGCATGTCAAAGTGTAACGACATGAAACTGTCCTGGGACAAACTTGTTGGACTTACAACAGATGGAGCGCCGGTGTTGTGCGGTGAAAAAAGCGGACTAGTCAGCAGGATGCGAGTAAAGATGCAGGAGAACTGTACCGGTGAGTTAACAGCACATCACTGCATCACACACCAGGAAAGGCTGTGTGGTAAAGTCCTAAAAATGGAGCATGTAATGATCACCGTAACGCAGACCGTAAATTTGTTCTGAGCTAAAAGTTTAAATCACCGTCAGTTTCAGTCTTTTATGTGGGAAATAGATTCAGAGTTTGCCGACATTCCTCATCATACAGAGGTCCGCTGGCTGAGTTGGGAAAAGTTCTCAGAGTTTTTGAGCTCAGCAAGGAAACCTGTCAGTTCATGGACATGTATGATGTCATGTCACTAATGCACCAGTGCAGCCTGCCTCACTTTCCCTGTTGCAGTAATGTTGAACCAAGTCAGCCGACTTTGCTGCACCTGTGCAGATTCAGATGGAGCTGCAGTGTAATGATGCACTCAGGGAAAGTACGACACTGAAGTTGTCAAACAGCTAACAGATCATCTGCAGAGGAATGGTTTATTTGAAGAGTTTCAGTCAGGTTTCAGAGCTCATCACAGCACAGAAACAGCTTTAGTGAAGGTTACAAATGATCTTCTTATGGCCTCTGACAGTGGACTCATCTCTGTGCTTGTCCTTCTTGACCTTAGTGCAGCATTCGATACTGTTGACCATAATATTCTATTAGAGCGATTAGAACATGCTGTAGGTATTACAGGTATTGCACTGCAGTGGTTTGTATCATATCTATCTAATAGACTCCAATTTGTGCATGTAAATGGAGAGTCCTCTTCACACACTGAGGTTAATTATGGAGTTCCACAGGGTTCAGTGCTAGGACCAATTCTGTTTACATTATACATGCTTCCCCTAGGCAGCATCATTAGAAGACATAGCATACATTTTCACTGCTATGCAGATGACACCCAGCTCTATCTGTCCATGAAGCCAGATAACACACACCAATTAGTTAAACTGCAGGAATGTCTTAAAGACATAAAGACTTGGATGGCCACTAACTTTCTGCTTCTCAACTCAGATAAAACTGAGGTTATTGTACTCGGCGCTGAAAAGCTTAGAAATTTGGTATCTAACCAGATTCTTACTCTGGATGGCATTACCTTGGCCTCCAGTAACACTGTGAGGAACCTTGGAGTCATTTTTGACCAGGATATGTCCTTCAACGCACATATTAAACAAATATGTAAGACTGCGTTCTTCCATTTGCGCAACATCTCTAAAATTAGAAATATCCTGTCTCAGAGTGACGCTGAAAAACTAGTTCATGCATTTATTACTTCCAGGCTGGACTACTGCAATTCATTATTATCAGGATGTCCAAAAAACTCACTGAAAAGCCTTCAGTTAATCCAAAATGCTGCAGCAAGAGTACTGACAGGGACTAGAAAGAGAGAGCATATTTCTCCTGTTTTGGCTTCCCTTCATTGGCTTCCTGTTAAATCCAGAATTGAATTCAAAATCCTGCTCCTCACATACAAGGTCTTAAATAATCAGGCCCCATCTTATCTTAATGACCTTGTAGTACCATATCACCCTATTAGAGCACTTCGCTCTCGCTCTGCAGGCCTACTTGTTGTTCCTAGAGTATTTAAAAGTAGAATGGGAGGGAGAGCCTTCAGTTTTCAGGCCCCTCTTCTGTGGAACCAGCTTCCAGTTTGGATTCGGGAGACAGACACTATCTCTACTTTTAAGATTAGGCTTAAAACTTTCCTTTTTGCTAAAGCATATAGTTAGGGCTGGACCAGGTGACCCTGAATCCTCCCTTAGTTATGCTGCAATAGATGTAGGCTGCCGGGGGATTCCCATGATGCATTGAGTTTTTCCTTTCCAGTCACCTTTCTCACTCACTATGTGTTAATAGACCTCTCTGTATTGAATCGTATCTGTTATTAATCTCTGTCTCTCTTCCACAGCATGTCTTTATCCTGTCTTCCTTCTCTCACCCCAACCGGTCGCAGCAGATGGCCGCCCCTCCCTGAGCCTGGTTCTGCCGGAGGTTTCTTCCTGTTAAAAGGGAGTTTTTCCTTCCCACTGTCGCCAAAGTGCTTGCTCATAGGGGGTCATATGATTGTTGGGCTTTTCTCTGTATCTATGAAGCGCCTTGAGGCGACATTTGTTGTGATTTGGCGCTATATAAATAAAATTGAATTGAATTGAATTGAATTGAATTGAACGGCCCGCACAGTTTATTAGCTCCACCCCTGCAGCAACGCCCAGCTCCGCCTACATGCGGCTCCAACCTTGTGTTTGCTTTCCTTTATTTTTTCTGGGGTTTTGGCAGCATGTTCATATTTCTATCTTGCATAATTTTGACAGGATATATTTTTATGAAGAGCAAAATATTTAAAGTTAAAGTTTATTTTTTAAGTTTATTTAATGTGGAATAATATTCCTGTCTGTTTTTATTCATATTTTGTGGAGTTTATATACTGCTGGGCGGGTGCTATGATGTTATTGATGTTGAACTTGTTTTATCTAATTTTATGTATAAGGTTAGTTATTAGAGTTTCCAACCGTCCCGTAAAAAACGGAATGGTCTCGTATTCAGAGAAAATATTGCGCGATTTATTCTGTCTTTGCTGCACAGCTGCCTCTTCTTCTCTCATTCTCTCCTGTTTCTACTTCAATCATGAAACTGATCAATGATCAGCTGATTTTGCCAGTATTTCCCACATTTTCTAGATACTGCACCAGTACTGTGTGTAAAATGCCATCAAAAAGTCAATTTAATTTTTATTCTTTCTCACCTGTCTTTCTGTCTCCTCTCACTTTTTAAAGGTTGCCATGTTAGAAAAAATATTTTGCCCTGCCGTGCTGTTTATTGATGTGGCAAATGAATGGTTTATGAAAATATATCTAAATCTGTCATCAGTAATCAGCAATGATCATGTCTCACCTCTAGTCTCCTCTGTCTTAATTTCAGGTTTTCACCATGTGTTCTAGATAGTTCAGGAGGTTAACTCCACCAAGCAGTCTACTTTCAGGTACTGTTTAGAACAGCAGAATAGGGAGGATGGTGTAGGTTTAAGTTTATTAGATTGATGCATATATACCAACAAGACAGTGTCCATCACTGTGACAACAGCGTTTGTTTTCATTCAAAGGATTTATGGTTTTTCCTGTAATACCTGGTGGGCCGGTCTCTACCCACATGGAAAAGAAATGAGTAAATCACGTAAGCCTTATATGATTTACTCATGAAAGTGGCCACTTTCTCATTACTGTCATATATTGTTTTAGTAAGTATCCAAAACATACAAGTTTCATTATATCATTTTTCAAGGGATCTTAAATCTGTTTTCACTCTTGTATGCTTTTCATACAAGTTTCACACGAGACAGATACAAACTTTATAAGATTTATAAATATCTTTTCCATATGGGTAGTCAAAATGCCTGGGCCGATTTTTTGTCCCAGTCCAGCCCTGAATATAATCATCAGTGTTTGAGCAGCTATGATATCAGGGACAATCTAGACATGTGTGACAATACTGAACATGTCACATGACCCACCTTAAACATCATGTGATCCACTCTCAGTCTGCACTTTCATTCATGACTTCAACAGGTTGAAATGAGCTTTGAAGAAACATTCAGAGAAATAAATCTTTCATGGATTCATGTGAGCAGCAGATGAACTTTGTACCAACAACATCTTCAATAACAGAGTCTGAATGAAGCTCAGGTGTTGATGCTGCTCACTGATTGGACGGTTGGTTTCAGCTCTGCTCTCAGTCTTTCCTGCACAGGTGAAGGTAGAAAGTGTGACTGGATCTATAGACTGGAAACAGAGAAAAATGCTGAACATTTGAAGCTTTGCAGCAGAAATGTTCATGTTACAAATACAGCAGAGCTGATCTGGGATCAGTGTGTTCACACCTGCAGCTACAACAAGGTTTCATGTCTCCACACGTCAGCATGTGAACTTTACTCTGACTCAGTCTGAGCAGTCAGACGGCATATTTTTAAAGTTAACACATCAGCACACACAGAGCTGAGCCCCTCCCACCTGTGCTGAGTTTCAGGTGGAGCCCCGCCTCCTTCCAGGAAGCAGCTCACCTGTGTGTCCGTGTTTAGTGTCCAGGTGTGGAGTGGAGCTTGTTGTTGGTGTGTGAAGAGACTGTAAGTTTGCTTTGTTTCCTCCTTTAACAGTTTGTCTTTAGGAACTTTACTGTTTGTTCAGCTCATGTTCGATTTCTTCACACAACAAACTGTGTGTGTTTGTATTTCCGGTCTCTCCATTAAAGTCAGTGTGTAATGTTTTCCTGGCTAACATCAGCTGTGTGCAGCTTAGTTCAGCACAAATCTGCCGCTCCATAGTTCACGGTAACGGACTCACAGCTGGACCAACGAGGCCGAGTGTGTCCGCTACTCTGAGCTACGTTCGTGTTTGTGTACTTGTAGTTTGTACTTTGTGAGTTCACTCAGAGTCCACAGAGGACGCAGCGTACGTGATGACGTCAGCCCTTTACCTCCTTTACTGTCACTGTGATTAATATTTACACACCACACGAGACACCTGACAGCATGTTAACGCTAAGCTAAAGCTAAGCTAACGCTAAGCTAGCCAAGAACCCAGAGTGACGTTAAAGCTGAGTAAACACTGACCCCAGACCAGCACCGTGATAAAGTGAGCTGCTGCTGCTGAACCTGAACAGGTAACAAAGTGATGAGCAGTCAGGCTGCAGGTTTCTACCTGTTCATGTTTCTACAGTAGAATCACTTTGAAGTGTCTTTGTGCTGTTTCATCTTTGATTTGTGTTCATAAACACTCAGAGAAAGATCACGTGACCTCATCAGGATCTGTGTTGGTGTGTGGGGCTGTACCTCAGCTTTAGATTATGGTGATTATGAGACAGTGTTTCAGCTCATTTTACACAGTAACATGAAAGTACTGTTATGAGGAGTAATGAAGTAACATACTCCATTACTTTTAATTGTACTTTTAAAAGTGTTCTGTGTAATATGTGTAATAATGACTTTTTTGAGTAACTTCATCTCTGTCAATAACAACATTCATACGTGGAATAAAAACACATCAGTGGATCATTGCTGGAGCTGCCTGGACTTCAGTCTTCAGGATCTCAACCAACAGCATCAACATGCTGCTCCAGATGTTTGTGCTCCAGATGTCTGTGCTCCACATGTTTGTGCTCCAGATGTCTGTGCTCCAGATGTCTGTGCTCCACATGTTTGTGCTCCAGATGTCTGTGCTCCAGATGTTTGTGCTCCACATGTCTGTGCTCCAGATGTCTGTGCTCCAAATGTTTGTGCTCCAGATGTTTGCGCTCCACATGTTTGTGCTCCAAATGTTTGTGCTCCAGATGTTTGTGCTCCACATGCTTGTGCTCTACATGTTTGTGCTCCAGATGTTTGTGCTCTACATGTTTCTGCTCCAGATGTCTGTGCTCTACATGTTTGTGCTAGAGATGTCTGTGCTCCAGATGTTTGTGCTCCACATGTCTGTGCTCCACATATTTGTGCTCTACATGTCTGTGCTCCAGATGTTTGTGCTCCACATGTTTGTGCTCCAGATGTCTGTGCTCCACATGTTTGTGCTCCAGATGTCTGTGCTCCAGATGTCTGTGCTCCAGATGTCTGTGCTCTACATGTCTGTGCTCCAGATGTCTGTGCTCCACATGTTTGTGCTCTACATGTTTCTGCTCCAGATGTTTGTGCTCCACATGTCTGTGCTCCAGATGTCTGTGCTCCACATGTTTGTGCTCCAGATGTCTGTGCTCCACATGTTTGTGCTCTACATGTCTGTGCTCCAGATGTTTGTGCTCCACATGTTTGTGCTCCACATGTTTGTGCTCCACATGTTTGTGCTCCACATGTTTGTGCTCCAGATGTCTGTGGTCCAGATGTCTGTGCTCCAGATGTCTGTGCTCCACATGTTTGTGCTCCACATGTCTGTGCTCCACATGTTTGTGCTCCACATGTCTGTGCTCCACATGTTTGTGCTCCACATGTTTGTGCTCCAGATGTCTGTGCTCCAGATGTCTTTCCTCCAGATGTCTGTGCTCCACATGTTTGTGCTCCAGATGTCTGTGCTCCACATGTTTGTGCTCCAGATGTCTGTGCTCCACATGTTTGTGCTCCTCATGTCTGTGCTCCACATGTTTGTGCTCCACATGTCTGTGCACCAGATGTCTGTGCTCCACATGTCTGTGCTCCACATGTTTGTGCTCCTCATGTCTGTGCTCCACATGTTTGTGCTCCACATGTCTGTGCTCCACATGTCTGTGCTCCACATGTTCGTGCTCCACATGTTTGTGCTCCAGATATCTGTGCTCCAGATGTCTTTGCTCCAGATGTCTGTGCTCCACATGTTTGTGCTCGACATGTTTGTGCTCCACATGTCTGTGCTCTAGATGTCTGTGCTCCACATGTTTGTGCTCCAGATGTCTGTGCTCCACATGTTTTTGCTCCAGATGTCTGTGCTCCAGATGTCTTTGCTCCAGATGTCTGTGCTCCAGATGTCTTTGCTCCACATGTCTGTGCTCCACATGTCTGTGCTCCACATGTCTGTGCTCCACATGTCTGTGCTCCAGATGTCTGTGCTCCACATGTTTGTGCTCCACATGTTTGTGCTCCAGATGTTTGTGCTCCACATGCTTGTGCTCTACATGTTTCTGCTCCAGATATCTGTGCTCTACATGTTTGTGCTAGAGATGTCTGTGCTCCAGATGTTTGTGCTCCACATGTTTGTGCTCCACATGTTTGTGCTCCAGATGTCTGTGCTCCACATGTTTGTGCTCCAGATGTCTGTGCTCCAGATGTCTGTGTTCCAGATGTCTGTGCTCCAGATGTCTGTGCTCCAGATGTCTGTGCTCTACATGTCTGTGCTCCAGATGTCTGTGCTCCACATGTTTGTGCTCTACATGTTTCTGCTCCAGATGTTTGTGCTCCACATGTCTGTGCTCCAGATGTCTGTGCTCCAGATGTCTGTGCTCCACATGTTTGTGCTCCAGATGTCTGTGCTCCAGATGTCTGTGCTCCACATGTTTGTGCTCCAGATGTCTGTGCTCCAGATGTTTGTGCTCCACATGTTTGTCCTCCAGATGTTTGTGCTCCACATGTCTGTGCTCCAGATGTCTGTGCTCCAGATGTCTTTGCTCCAGATGTCTGTGCTCCACATGTTTGTGCTTCACATGTTTGTGCTCCACATGTTTGTGCTCCAGATGTCTGTGCTGCACATGTTTGTGCTCCACATGTCTGTGCTCCAGATGTCTGTGCTCCACATGTTTGTGCTCCACATGTCTGTGCTCCACATGTTTGTGCTCCACATGTTTGTGCTCCAGATGTCTGTGCTCCACATGTTTGTGCTCCACATGTCTGTGCTCCACATGTTTGTGCTCCACATGTCTGTGCTCCAGATGTCTGTGCTCCAGATGTCTTTGCTCCACATGTTTGTGCTCCACATGTTTGTGCTCCACATGTCTTTGCTCTAGATGTCTGTGCTCCACATGTTTGTGCTCCAGATGTCTGTGCTCCACATGTTTGTGCTCCAGATGTCTGTGCTCCACATGTTTGTGCTCCAGATGTCTGTGCTCCACATGTTTGTGCTCCAGATGTCTGTGCTCCAGATGTCTTTGCTCCAGATGTCTGTGCTCCACATGTTTGTGCTCCACATGTTTGTGCTCCACATGTCTGTGCTCCAGATGTCTTTGCTCCAGATGTCTGTGCTCCAGATGTCTGTGCTCCAGATGTCTTTGCTCCAGATGTCTGTGCTCCACATGTTTGTGCTCCAGATGTCTGTGCTCCACATGTTTGTGCTCCAGATGTCTGTGCTCCACATGTCTGTGCTCCACATGTCTGTGCTCCACATGTTTGTGCTCCACATGTCTGTGCTCCACATGTCTGTGCTCCACATGTTTGTGCTCCACATGTCTGTGCTCCACATGTCTGTGCTCCAGATGTCTGTGCTCCACATGTCTGTGCTCCAGATGTCTGTGCTCCAGATGTCTTTGCTCCAGATGTCTGTGCTCCACATGTTTGTGCTCCACATGTTTGTGCTCCACATGTCTGTGCTCTAGATGTCTGTGCTCCACATGTCTGTGCTCCACATGTTTGTGCTCCACATGTCTGTGCTCCACATGTCTGTGCTCCACATGTCTGTGCTCCACATGTTTGTGCTCCAGATGTCTGTGCTCCAGATGTCTTTGCTCCAGATGTCTGTGCTCCACATGTTTGTGCTCCACATGTTTGTGCTCTAGATGTCTGTGCTCCACATGTCAGTGCTCTACATGTCTGTGCTCCAGATGTCTGTGCTCCACATGTCTGTGCTCCACATGTTTGTGCTCCACATGTTTGTGCTCCAGATGTTTGTTCTCTACATGTCTGTGCTCCACATGTGTGTGCTCCAGATGTCTGTGCTCCACATGTTTGTGCTCCACATGTCTGTGCTCCACATGTTTGTGCTCCACATGTTTGTGCTCCACATGTCTGTGCTCTAGATGTCTGTGCTCCACATGTTTGTGCTCCAGATGTCTGTGCTCCACATGTTTGTGCTCCACATGTCTGTGCTCTACATGTCTGTGCTCCAGATGTCTGTGCTCCACATGTTTGTGCTCCACATGTTTGTGCTCCAGATGTTTGTTCTCTACATGTCTGTGCTCCACATGTTTGTGCTCCAGATGTCTGTGCTCCACATGTCTGTGCTCTACATGTCTGTGCTCCACATGTTTGTGCTCTACATGTTTGTGCTCCAGATGTTTGTGCTCCAGATGTTTGTGCTCCAGATGTCTGTGCTCCAGATGTTTGTGCTCCACATGTTTGTGCTCCAGATGTTTGTGCTCCATATGTTTGTGCTCCAGATGTCTGTGCTCTACATGTTTGTGCTCTACATGTCTGTGCTCCACATGTTTGTGCTCCACATGTCTGTGCTCCAGATGTTTGTGCTCCACATGTCTGTGCTCCAGATGTTTGTGCTCCAGATGTTTGTGCTCCAGATGTCTGTGCTCCACATGTCTGTGCTCTACATGTCTGTGCTCCAGATGTTTGTGCTCCACATGTCTGTGCTCCAGATGTTTGTGCTCCAGATGTTTGTGCTCCACATGTCTGTGCTCCACATGTCTGTGCTCCACATGTTTGTGCTCCAGATGTTTGTTCTCTACATGTCTGTGCTCCAGATGTTTGTGCTCCACATGTCTGTGCTCCACATGTCTGTGCTCCACATGTTTGTGCTCCAGATGTTTGTTCTCTACATGTCTGTGCTCTACATGTCTGTGCTCCAGATGTTTGTGCTCCACATGTCTGTGCTCCAGATGTTTGTGCTCCAGATGTCTGTGCTCCACATGTCTGTGCTCTACATGTCTGTGCTCCACATGTTTGTGCTCTACATGTTTGTGCTCCAGATGTTTGTGCTCCAGATGTTTGTGCTCCAGATGTTTGTGCTCCAGATGTTTGTGCTCCAGATGTCTGTGCTCCAGATGTTTGTGCTCCACATGTTTGTGCTCCAGATGTTTGTGCTCCATATGTTTGTGCTCCAGATGTCTGTGCTCTACATGTTTGTGCTCTACATGTCTGTGCTCCACATGTTTGTGCTCCACATGTCTGTGCTCCAGATGTTTGTGCTCCACATGTCTGTGCTCCAGATGTTTGTGCTCCAGATGTTTGTGCTCCAGATGTCTGTGCTCCACATGTCTGTGCTCTACATGTCTGTGCTCCAGATGTTTGTGCTCCACATGTCTGTGCTCCAGATGTTTGTGCTCCAGATGTTTGTGCTCCACATGTCTGTGCTCCACATGTCTGTGCTCCACATGTTTGTGCTCCAGATGTCTGTGCTCCAGATGTCCGTGCTCCAGATGTCTGTGCTCCAGATGTCTGTGCTCCACATGTCTGTGCTCCAGATATTTGTGCTCCAGATGTTTGTGCTCCTGGTGATCAGACTCACAGTTTCATCCTTGAAATAAGTGTTTATATTGTTGTTATATTGTTGACCCACCATTGATCATGTGTCTCATCACATGATCAATGGTGGGTCAGTGACATGCTTTCTTTCCGTCTCAGGTGTAAATATCTGGGACTCACCACCGTTTGGTTTTAAAACTGAAGAAGCTTCTCGGATGAAACGTCTTCCAGAAACTTAAAGAAGTCTCTATTTTCTTTCTAAGCTCCTTAGATCACATGACCTGGATGACTGAACCTACAGACATATTGACCTGGTTTCTAGGTTACATGACAGGTCAGAGGTCAGCGACTGTAACTCAGTTACTCCTGTTAATGTGAACTCACTGAGTGTTTGTGGATTACCTCTCAGACTGACTGAAGATGATGATGGAGGAAGAGGAAGACAGAGCAGAGTCTGCAGGGTCCAGCTGTCCGTCTGTGAGGAGGAGGTCCAAAGATGATAATCCAGACTTCAGTGCTGAACCTGGACCAACGAGGTCAGAGAGCTGTGATGACTCCTTTACATGTTTGTGTTTCCTGGATAAATATGACCTGAAACATCCTCAGATTGTTACAAAGATTCATTAAAAAGAAAACAATGAAAGAGAAAAGATCCAAATGTTAGACTTGGTCATTTGCTGTTTGAGGACAGTGATGCTCATATCTGTGGGGAAAGTGTGACCTGAGTGGGTTCATGTTTGTGTTTAAAGAACAGAGCTGCTCTGATTCTCTTTGTGTCTGATCTGTTAAACAGTCTGAGAGGTCACACAGAGACCCAGCAGCTAAAGCCTGGATCATACTGGCTGCTGTTAATGAGACTCCATCAGGACAACACTGAGCCACAGTGGTGTTCATGGAAATCAATCAATAAATTCAACTTTACACTGTATTACCAAAGTACTGACTCGTCTGCCTTCACACACATGTAAACTTGAGTGACATCATATTCTGAGTCCACAGCATTCAATATGATGTCAGCCAAGAGTTCAACATATAACAGCTTAAACTGTTCTAAAAAGGTTTTTTCACAGGTTTAAAAGTGTTTACGGGAATTTTTAACGGTTCTTTCAGAAGCAGTGAGGTTAGACACAGGAAGCAGCAACACTGACTGAACACAGCTTTTAGAGGCTAAATTCACATTTTAATAATGAAAGTGGCTGTGTGTGTGTGTGTGTGTCCATGGTTCCTCCACAGAGTGGACCAGCAGAGCTCAGAGGTTCCCAGTGGTCAGTCTGCCCAGCAGCATCAAACACAGCTGGACTCCATGTTTATGGTCTGTACATGTACAACAACTACTTTATTATTAATATTAATAATAATACATTTATTTATAGGTCCCTTTCAGAACACCAAGGACTCTGTGGACTAAATGACCAAAGGAAACAAACTTTGAAATCAGACGGTGCAAATGTGATCACAGGGAAACGTTTTAAACATCGAGGCTTTAAACAAAAACCAAAGTGAAACAGTTTGTAGTCGAGATCAGTGGGAATGAAGCTGAATAACTGTTTCTTCAATAACTTTGAGAAATAAATGACAAATATGATGGAAATTAGCAGCATTAGCACTTACTAATGATGTGAGTCGACACTCTGCTGTATTGAGACGACCACATTAGGTGGTCCTCAACTGTAATGGAAACCAATGGCTCCAGTCGATCTGAGCAGCTACTAATAGAAACGGGCCATAAATGTGTTTGTGCTTAATAACAGTGAATCACAGGATTTTTACATTACAGTTAAAATCTCATGTTGTTTGTTAAAGTG
Source organism: Neolamprologus brichardi (assembly GCF_056152115.1). NCBI lineage: Eukaryota > Metazoa > Chordata > Actinopteri > Cichliformes > Cichlidae > Neolamprologus > Neolamprologus brichardi. The sequence continues at coordinate 1,171,122 of NC_142117.1, forward strand.
TGCAGTTCAGGGTGTGTTACTAAAACTGTTGTTTGCTCACTTTCCAAAGACCCAGCCCCCATAAAAAGCAGCCAAACAGCTCTAAGAGTTACACACACGCATATCTATCAAGTTTACTCTGGTCTAATATACTTGGATTTAGCTTGAAGAATGTTCCTGTATGAGGACTGAAAATGATTTAAAAAGCAGCCAATGTCCAAAGAACAACTTTGACACACCTTCATAAAGCCTGCAGAGCAAAAGAAAAACTAGCTGAAAGTCTGGCTGCTCTTATGAAAAGTACAGAGAAATTATGGGTCGTTCAAGTTTAGACTGAATTTCAGAGTGGTGGTTCATTCATAAAGTGTTCTGTTCCAGCTGCTGGAGGACAACATCATCACTTTTGTGAAGAACGAGCTGAAGAAGATCCAGAAAGCTCTGAATCCAAATAAGCCCCAGTTCTTGGAGTTTCAGAGGGCGGATGATGAGCAGAGGAGCAGCAGAGAGGCATTTGTGAAGATCGCAGTGGACTTCCTGAGGAGAATGAAGCAGGAGGAGCTGGCTGACCGTCTGCAGAGACGTAAGAGGATTTCTTACTTAAGGTTTTAAGCTGTTAGATAAATGAGACACTCATGACACCAGTGTGTTAAGTCATTTCTCAGTGGGTCAGAAAATGTCATCAGAGTTTTGTAAAATATATTTGTTGAAGTTGTATTTTTATTATTATTATTCAGAACTTCAAGCTGCAGTTTGTCATCGTAACCTTAAATCTGCTCTGAAGAAGAAGTTCCAGTGTGTGTTTGAGGGCATCGCTAAAGCAGGAAACCCAACCCTTCTGAATCAGATCTACACAGAGCTCTACATCACAGAGGGAGGGACTGCAGAGGTCAATGATGAACATGAGGTCAGACAGATTGAAACAGCATCCAGGAAACCAGATAGACCAGAAACAACAATCAGACAAGAAGACATCTTTAAACTCCCACCTGGAAGAGATAAACCAATCAGAACAGTGCTGACAAAGGGAGTGGCTGGCATTGGGAAAACAGTCTTAACACAGAAATACACCCTGGACTGGGCTGAAGACAAAGCCAACCAGGACATCCAGTTCATGTTTCCATTCACTTTCAGAGAGCTGAATGTGCTGAAAGAGGAAAAGTTCAGCTTGGTGGGACTTGTTCATCACTTCTTTACTGAAACCAAAGAAGCAGGAATCTGCAGCTTTGAAGACTTCCAGGTTGTGTTCATCTTTGATGGTCTGGATGAGTGTCGACTTCCTCTGGACTTCCACAAAACTACAATCCTAACTGACCCTAGAAAGTCCACCTCAGTGGATGTGCTGCTGATAAACCTCATCAGGGGGAAACTGCTTCCCTCTGCTCACCTCTGGATAACCACACGACCTGCAGCAGCCAATCAGATCCCTCCTGACTGTGTTGGCATGGTGACAGAGGTCAGAGGGTTCACTGACCCACAGAAGGAGGAGTACTTCATGAAGAGATTCAAAGATGAGGAGCAGGCCAGCAGGATCATCTCCCACATCAAGACATCACGAAGCCTCCACATCATGTGCCACATCCCAGTCTTCTGCTGGATCACTGCTACAGAGAGGGAGGATGTGCTGGAAACCAGAGAGGGAGGACAGCTGCCCAAGACCCTGACTGAGATGTACATCCACTTCCTGGTGGTTCAGGCCAAAGTGAAGAGGGTCAAGTATGATGGAGGAGCTGAGACAGATCCACACTGGAGTCCAGAGAGCAGGAAGATGATTAAGTCTCTGGGAAAACTGGCTTTTGATCAGCTGCAGAAAGGAAACCTGATCTTCTATGAATCAGACCTGACAGAGTGTGGCATCGATATCAGAGCAGCCTCAGTGTACTCAGGAGTGTTCACACAGATCTTTAAAGAGGAGAGAGGACTGTACCAGGACAAGCTGTTCTGCTTCATCCATCTGAGTGTTCAGGAGTTTCTGGCTGCTCTTCATGTCCATCTGACCTTCATCAACTCTGGACTCAATCTGCTGGAAGAACGACAAACAACCTCCAAGAAATCTAAATTATTTAACAAAATAAAACTCCAATCACTTCACCAGAGTGCTGTGAACAAGGCCTTACAGAGTCCAAATGGACACCTGGACTTGTTCCTCCGCTTCCTCCTGGGTCTTTCACTGCAGACCAATCAGACTCTCCTACAAGGTCTGCTAACACAGACAGGAAGTAGCTCACAGACCAATCAGGAAACAGTTCAGTACATCAAGAAGAAGCTCAGTGAGAATCTGTCTGCAGAGAAAAGCATCAATCTGTTTCACTGTCTGAATGAACTGAATGATCGTTCTCTAGTGGAGCAGATCCAACAGTCCCTGAGATCAGGAAGTCTCTCCACAGATAAACTGTCTCCTGCTCAGTGGTCAGCTCTGGTCTTCATCTTACTGTCATCAGAAAAAGATCTGGATGTGTTTGACCTGCAGAAATACTCTGCTTCAGAGGAGGCTCTTCTGAGGCTGCTGCCAGTGGTCAAAGCCTCCAACAAAGCTCTGTGAGTAAACATGTGATCAGGCTTTTATTTATAACATAAACAGTGTAATGTGTGATGGACCCTTTAAAACTTAAACATATTTTTTTACATGATCATCAGCACTAAATACAGTATATTATAGTTAATGTTTGATAGCAGCAGTAAATGTCAGAGTGTCTTAAACATATCTGGGTGTCAGCTTTTATCAAAGTCATGTCCAGAATCATCCTGTAAGTAAAATTTATTTATACAGCAGCTTTCACAGGTCAAAAACCACAAAGTGCTTTACAATAGAAACAGGCAATAAAAAACACAGAAGATAAAAACATTAAACAGCAAACACTGAACATCATACAGCCTAAACTAGTTAAAGGCCACTCTGAATACTAGAGTCTGGATAAATGAGTTAGTGGGACCAGTAAAAGCCTTTGACTGGAAGATCTCAGATGTGAGAAGAGCTGTAGGATTGTAGAAAGTCAGAAATATAGACTGGGACTAAAAGTAAGGACTAAATCTTTAAATAACGCCTAAAATGAACTGGTTACCAGTGTGAAGAGATTAAACTGGAGTAATGTCCAGTCTATTTCATGTGCTGGTTAAAAGCCTCGCAGCATGATTCTGTACTGACTGAAGACGTTCAAAGACTGTGATGGACCCATAGGTGATCAACTCCCTCATTCCTCCTCTGGTCTTATTGCTCTGCATCAGTGCACTGCTCAGCTGAAGATGAGTTCACTTCTATATGTTACAATCTGCCTCACCAGTACAGTTCCAAGGATCTGCAGCTGCTGAATCAATTATATTCCTCGTGTTTCTTCTGGTTTCCTGTTGTTAGATCTGCATGCTTGATTGTTTTTCAATTTCTCCTATGTCGTGCACTTTGATTTCCGACTGTACACAGTCTGTGAACCATGACAATTTGTGACAGAATGCAATGATCAGTGAGGACCTGGAGGACACTGACATTTACACTGTGCAGAATGAGACTTGAGACTTTATCTCACTGCTTTGTGGACGACTGATGGAAGGACTAATCACTATATCTGCTTTAATTGAAATAATTTCCATGAAAATCTCACTGGTTCAGTCTCCCAGAATCTCTCAATCATATCTTGACCTTTTCCTAGAGTAACTAACCCTCACTCACCAGGATATGAGCCAGCCTTCCCTCTCATTGCTACATACTTACAGTCTTGCCTATCACCTGTTCACAGAATGAGTCATCACTTGTTTTTGTTTAGCATTTAATGAGCAAGTTCCAGGTCTTTATATTTACACTGGGAACATTTTTAAACTAAAACGTTTTTTAGCCATAAATAGTAATGCACACTGGCATTTGTCTTTCTTTCAAAGGTTCAACACAAGAAGTGATTTAAATTAATCACAAACAGTTTGTTATCAAATGACAATTTTTCAGATTATGTTTTTATTTTGTTTTTGTTTTTTAGGCTGAGTGTCCCTGACCTCTCAGAGAGAGGCTGTAAAGCTCTGTCCTCAGTTCTCAGCTCCCAGTCTTCGACACTCAGAGAGCTGGATTTAAGTAACAACTCCCTGCAGGATCCAGCAGTGGAGTTTCTTTCTGCAGGACTGAGAAGTCCACACTGTAAACTGAATACTCTGAGGTGAGATCAAGTTATGTTGTGCTTTTCATCAATTGACAGAATTAACCAATAAGAAGCCACTAAATGGGAAAAAAGTCAGTTAAACTTCTGTAATAGTTTTATGTTAGTGTCATCCATTTGTTGACTCTTAGTAAAAAAACAGGATTTATTGCAAAATCTAAAAACTCTTTTGTGCGCCCTCATTGCAATTTAATAACAGTTTGTTTAATGTTTATCTGTCATTTTTCAGACAGAGTCACTGTGAGCTCTCAGAGAGAGGCTATGAAGCGCTGTCCTCAGCTCTCAGCTCCCAGTCCTCTAGTCTGAGACAGCTGGACCTGAGTAACTCTGACCTGCAGGATTCAGGAGTGAAGCTTCTGTCTGCTGGAGTGAAGAGTCCACGCTGTAAAATGGAAACTCTCAGGTCAGGATTTAAAATGTTCCACTGATGATCATGTTAAACCTGATTTCTATTACTGCATAAACAGTCAATTGATTTTAAAAAAGTCTGAATGTAGAAATTAGCTTCTGGGGTTTTTAGTGATATTTGTTCACTTTCTGTCTTTCATTTGCAATGAAATGTCCCATCTGCTCCTCTGAGTCCAAATTCTTTATTTTAGCAGTGCTTCATCCACCAAACCTTCTAGTTCGATTCCTGTATTCTGAAGGTTTTTACAGAGCTGTTTGTTCAGATATCAGAATTTGATTTTCAGAAAACTTTAGTAATAAAAATATGATCAATTGATTATTTCTGACTGAAAAGATGAAATATATATTTGGTCATAGTGATATGACTCATTGCCTCACTTAAACATAAAATGTAAACAAAAATTCAAAACAATAGATTAATACAAAACAGAATTTGACTGTTGAGCTTAAAGTGAGCTTGAATGTTATTCACTTCCTGTTTTATTTTTTTAGTTATTGTCTCTGGTTTTTACTTTTACTTCCTCCCCCGACATTGTCTACATTAGTTTCAGCTGTAGAAGATTTTATTGACTGTTTGATTTGTCACTTTTTTTTTAAACTATAATTGTTGGCTTATAAACTATTGCTAAAATGTATTTTCATTAAAATACCAAATAATTTATTAATTTATCATCTAATTAAATTATAATTCTGTAAATAGGGGTGATAGTGTCGTCTATGTGGGTTGTCTTCAGGTACTCTTCCTCCCACAGTCCAAGAACATGCATGCAAGGTTAACTGGAGATGTGTGATTGTGAGCATAAATTGTCTGTCTCTGTCTAGCTCTGTGTTTACCTGGTTACATCACCAATTGGTTACTGATGCTGAACCTATAACTTGGTCTGGATCAGGTTATGTTCAGAGTTTTTGTTTAAAATCAACTGAAGTGCCTCATTTTCACTGATTCTTTCATTTACAGAAAGCTTTAAGTGTGATATAGATTCAGTCATATCTTACTAATGTCAGTGAATGAGGCCCAGCTGTAAAGTCACAGCAGTCACACTGTATGTGTCTCATTGTCACTGGAGTTTAGGCTCCATGCATTCAGCTGGTGCTGCAGAAAAAGTAGAAATGTTTCTGTTTGGTTCTAATGCTGAGTCTCTTTTACAAAGATGGAACTGCAGCTAATCCTGCTCATGTAGCCAGTTAGTAAAAACTCAAGTCACCGTCAGACACAGCAGACATTTACTCATAATCTCACTGTATGTGGTCTTTTAGCACCTCCTAGTGGTGAACATGTGGAGTGTTGTTAGTCTGCGTGACGAGTGTAACTGTTGAGTGAGAAAGACTGTGGTCATGTCCAAATTCATGGGCTGCATCCTCCTGAGGACCCGGCCTTCGCGGTCTACGTGGGCCGGGTCCTCAGAAGGTCAGGTAGGCCGGAAGTAAACGGCCATGGAATTGGACAGTCTAGCCTTCTGATTGGTGTCACCGCTGTCTCGGTGGAGTTTAATAAACTCTGCCGTCTGCTCCTTGCTATCTAAAATATAACAGGACTCTGGCGTAAATTGTTGACCATCTCACACTTCTGTTTAATCAGTTTTTTGTTTGACGTTTATTCAGTTGTGTAAAAACCAAGGAGGAACCCACCCGGGGGATAAATAAAGTTTTATTTTATCTAATCTAATAACTTAAATCTCAGCCAAACCAATTGATTCACGAACAAATAAAACACTGAAAAAAGCCAAACAATAACATGTTTAGGTTGTCTAAGTGACTTATATATTACTTTTAACCTGATTAGCGAAAGTCCGCGGTGATCTGAAAATGATGTGCAGGGAGTTGTGCCGTTCTCGGCGCTTTCAGTAACCCTGAAGCTCTCGGCTAGCTATCAAGCTGGTGGGTAACAGACGTATCCGAAAACGTCGAAGCACTTTTGCAAATATGCGATATCTTGATAAACCGAGCAGATATTTGAAGTTTACACACTCACATTCTCGCCTGAAAATATGTTAAAAATTTTGTGACCCAGGAAGATTAGTAAGAGTAATTTTAAATCACAGTAGCGGCCGCCATTACCAGAAACTGGAGTTTGGCTGGGCCGCAATATGAATTCTGGGATATGGTGGGCCACGAAGGACACACCCGACCCATCCTTCAAATTCGGGGAAAAGGAGGACGCATTTGTCGGCTGCATTCGGAGGAGTCCACGAATTTGGACAGCCTTTGGTGCATCGCTGTGACGTTATCGGTCTACAAATGTGTCCTCAGGAGGATGCAGCCCATGAATTTGGACACAACGAGCCTGCGTGCTGGTAGCACCTTAGCCACAGCTCGGGTGTGGAGGAGAAGCTGAAAAAGAAGGTTTTCTAGTTTGTAAGGAGGAAAAAAACTGAGAGGACTAAGTTAAAGAGAGGCTGGAGAGTAACACAGAGCAGCAATGAATGCTGCTCACACAGTTTAGACAGTTTAGCATCAAATGTTCGAGTGAGTTTGCTCCCAGCTAACTCGCAGAGCAGCTAACTAGCAAACCAGCTAACTAGCAAACCAGCTAACTAGCAAACCAGCTAACTGCACCCACAAGCTGCGACTGCGTCTTTCTAACAAGAGCGTCAGACACTCAGACTGGTTTTCTTTGTGGATGATGATTTATTCTCGCACTGATCCTTCATGATGATGCTGCCATCCACCCACTGCTCCTAGCAGTGTTGCCAACTCCTCAGTAAGGAAAATTGCTATTGGCTGTCCTAAAAGTTGCTAGAAGTCGCTAAATGGCGTCATCGCCTAATTTGGATAAATGGTCATGCTAATGTAATTGTAACGTACATTGTAGGAGAGAAAAATAACATCGTGGAAGTGACATAACGTGAGTAAAAAACGTCCTGGAATGCATTTAAATAAATAAATCATAGTTCTGTCTGTAACTATTACAACACTCTCACCACATTTGTTAACAATTCTCTCAACAAATGTGTTTTTCCTCGTTCTTTGTTATCCAGCTGAGACTTTGGGTATAAATGTGTCATAAACAGGAGAAAGCAGTGCAGGTTCAATGTAATCAAACCTCAGACTGAGTTCAAAATCATCACCTGTCCCAGATATCACATCAGCACCAGAACCATGATGTGTTTACTCACATTCAAAAAGGTGGAGGTCAGTGTGAATGGACTGTTGTCATTGGTCTGAATGTGCCTCTATAAACATGTGCTCTTCATTATTGATGTTTTCCTAATGAACAGAAAATGAGACTTAATAAAATCCTTCTGACTGTTGTTGGAGCAGGTTGGGTCCTGGGTTTGAGTCCCCCACTGTACCACAGGGGCTTCTAGCTTTGTTTCACAGTGTGTAGAACAACAAATAAAACCAAATCACAAAAAGCTTCAAGTCAAAAACGCATCAAACTTTGAGGGTTTTTCCCAAGGATGAGGAAGCAGACTCGGCCACAAACAGCTGGATATATGAATGGTTACCACAGCAACCACAGCAGTGTGCTCTCAGTATATTTAGTTGTATAAAGGTGTTTGTGGTGTGTTGCAGCTGAAACAGCCTCATGTATGTTGACACAGGGAGAAAATAGTGTGAGAACACTGTTCACAGCAGTCACAGCTCGCTGCCTTCAACAGTCTCTTCCTTCCTTGTTTGGATGTCACTGATATCATCTTCTGCTCTCACACTGACCACCTGTTGAAGCTAACATGCTAACATGGAAGCCACAGGTATGCCACCTGTGGCAGCTGAGGTCACATGATCTGAGTGTTTGAACCACGTGTTGGAGCAGCATTTCCAAACATCTGCACTTCAGAAGCTCCAAAGTGTGGAAACGTCACTGTGGAGCGTCTCATCCCTATCTAAGAGATTTTCTTGCCTCTGCAAAGCTAAGCTTGCAAACAGCACCATAGTTTGTCAATCCCAACCAATCAGAGCGCTACTTATGTCACGTTACATGACTCGTGTGTTTACCTCTTTGATTAGCACCCAAAGAACTAAAGAAAGACTAAAAGGACGTTCAGCCAATCAAATCCCTCCTAGGAACAGGAAGTCTAGAGAGGAAATGGAGCAGAGAAGGAGAATCACCAGTTTAAATGTCTGAGTTTTAAACTGGTGACCCTCTAAAGAGGCTTTTATTGACTCTGTTTTCTTTACAGCTTTTTTCACCATTTAAACTGTTTAATATCAGATTTAGAAATAACTTTTGGACAGTTGTTGTACATTTCCACTAAAATGTGACACAAATAATGACTTTCTGACTTTACTTTGGACTAATCTAACGACTCAGCCTGGCTATGTTGGACTTGGTGTGGAAGCAGCTCCCAGTTTGAGATCAGGAGACACACACTCTCTACTTTGGAGATCAGCTTCAAACTTTCCTTTTTGATAAAGCTAATAGCTCGAGCTGGATCAGGTGACCCTGAACCATCCCATAGTGATGCTGCTATAGGCTCAGGCTGTTGATGATGCTCTGCTTTCTTCTCCACTCCCCTCTTTTCACTCCTGATGCTTTTATATGTCACGACTGTCCTTAACTTTTGTGTCTCTCTGAGCTCATCTCTTCTCTTTCCCCTCACCCTGCAACCAGTCATGGTAGATTTTTTTGAAGCTGAGCTTTCATACATGATGAATTGCTCTCTTCAGTTGGGTGTCTTCCCTGCTGCCTTTAAAACGGCGGTGGTGAGGCCCCTTCTGAAGAAGAGCAATTTGGATTGTAATGATTTTAATACAGACCTGTATCCAACTCACCATTTTTAAGTAAAATTTTTAGAAAAACTTGTTTTTACTCAGATTAATGACTTTCTGAATGATAGACAGATCCTGGAGATATTCCAGTCTGGATTTAGGGTGAACCACAGCACAGAGACTGCTCTCCTAAAGGTTTAAATGATCTTAGATGTAACTGGGACTCACAAAAGCTCTCAGTCCTGGTGCTGCTGGATCTAAGCGCAGCCTTTGATACAGTAGACCACGCTATTCTTTTAAACAGACTGAAACACATGGTGGGCCTCTCTGGTGCTGTACACAACTGGTTCACTTCCTGTCTCTCAGACAGAACTTTTATGGTGAGTATGGATACATGCTCCTCTAAGATCCATAGAATGACATGTGGTGTGCCCCAAGGGTCGGTTTTAGGCCCTGTACTTTTTAATTTGTATATGCTCCCTCTCGGCGGTGTCATCAGGAGGCATGGAGTGAACTTCCACAGTTACGCTGATGACACTCAGCTGTACATCTCCGTGTCTCCTGAAGACACCAGACCAATGGATGCCCTTTTTAACTGTATTTTAGATATAAGATCTTGGATGGCAGAAAACGTTTTACAGCTTAACCAGGACAAAACTGAAGTTTTAATCGTCGGTCCTGAGGCTCAGAGAGAGAAACTCTTGTCTAAATTACAGGCATCTTCACTATGTCCTTCGCTACAAGTGAAAAACCTGGGTGTTGTTTTAGACTCTGAGCTTGGTTTTATCCCACATATTAAACATGTAACCAAAATTGGATTTTATCATCTAAAGAATATAGCCAGAGTCCGCCCTATTCTCTCTCGGGCCAACACGGAGATGCTTATGCTTTTATTACCAGTCGCATTGATTACTGCCCTGCTCTCTGGTCTCCCCAAAAAGAATTTTTCACCTTTACAACTTTTACAAGACTCTGCAGCTCGTGTGCTGACGAAGACCAGAGGGCGGGCCCACATTACACCGGTTTTAGAATCGCTGCATTGGTTCCCCGTGTGTTTCAGGATCTACGTTCTTTTATTGGTTTTGAAATGTCTTAATGGTCTTGGGCCTTCTTATCTCTCAGATCTCCTTTTACCATATGAACCCTCGCAGACCCTGAGGTCCTCTGGTACTGGCCTTTTGATTGTCCCTAAAGTCAGGACACATACTCACGGAGAGGCAGCGTTTCAGTGGTATGGTCCTCGTCTGTGGAACAGCCTGCCAGAGGAGCTCAGGGCCGCAGAGAACGTACATGTTTTTAAGAACAGGCTCAAGACCACCTTTTTAATTTAGCTTTTACTTAATGTTTATTTATTTTATGCTTATTTATTCTATCCTGTTACTCTATTTATATTATTAATTTAGGTTTTACCTAATATTTATTGATTTTATTCTTATTCATTTTTTATCTTCTTACTCTATTTATATTTATACTGTATCCCATTCTTATTTATTTTATTCTGTATATACTCTTATTAGGTCATATCTCCAGTGTTTCCTCGGAGGGCGCTCTCTGCACCGCGGTTGTGATCGACCGTGGCTGCTGGGGCTCTGTGTGTCCTCTCAACCTGGCTGGGGGGCTTCTTTGCCTCCCTCCTACTGTGTGCCCAGCCTGGAGGCTTTAAAGCACTTTGTGCTACATCTTTGTATGAAAAGTGCTTTATAAATAAAGATTGATTGATTTATTGATAGATTCTCCTCCAGGAGCCTGTTTTCACTGGGAGGATCTTTGTGTCAAAGGGAGTCCTTCCTTCCCACCATCACCAAGTGCTGCTCACAGTGGATTGTCTGGTTTTTGGGTCTTTCTCTCTAATATTGGAGGCTGTTACCTTACACTGTTAAACAGCTTCAGACGACTGTTGTTGTCTGTTGGGAATTGTCGCTTTTAAATAAAGTTACATTGAATGGATGTAAATGGATAGATGTTATTGTGACAAACAGAAAATGCTCTTTAAAAGATTGATTGTTGTTTTGTGTGTCGGCAGTCTGTCAGGCTGTCTGATCACAGAGGAAGGCTGTACTTCTCTGGCCTCAGCTCTGAGCTCCAACCCCTCCCATCTGAGAGAGCTGGACCTGAGCTACAATCATCCAGGTCCCTCAGGAATTAAGCTCCTGTCGTCTGGACTGAAGGATCCAGGCTGGAGACTGGACACTCTCAGGTATGGAGTGAATGTCTGATAGAGGAGGACGAGCTGGAAACATTTCCTGTGTCCTTCACTCACTTCCTGTTTGTTTCCTGCAGATGAGACATGAACAATCACACATGCAGGAATATTTTCAGGGACAGACACACTAGTCTATTTGGATGGTACGTAGGGGGTCTCCAAGGAGTCTGTTTGCAGGAACATTAATGATAACTGATAAGTCATGTTGAGAGTTTCATTAAAAGTAGACCTACAGTTAGGTCCATAAATATTTGGACAGAGACAACATTTTGTAACTTTAAATACACTTTATTAGGTCACCGGTTTACCTGAGATAGTGGTCACTGTGTACCTAATAAAGTGTCAGCCATGTGTATGTTTCCCATGCTGTATGTCCACAGTCACAGTGACAGTCAGTGACACTGACAGAAGGATGAAACAAGGCTGTGAATCATTTCAGTCTTTGTGTGTGATAAAGAGGCAGACAGGAGCAGCTAACATCACCATCATTTTCCTGTATGAATCGCTGTTACAATGAAAAATGTCACTTACATATATCATATAGGAGACACACACATTGATATACACTAAATATTTATTTAATTTCTCTTTTTTTGTGTTGCCAATTTATGCACCTGCTTGATTTAGTTTAAACAGTTATTGCAGACTTTCTGTAAATCCAGTGAACTGCATTTCACTTCTCAAATATCACTGTGTGTGTCTCCTATATGATATATTTAACTGACAATTTTTATTGTGAAAACCAACGATTTGTACAGGAAAATAATTACTTTTCACAATGTTGCCCAAACTTTTCATCCCACTGTATTAGTATGTTTTGTCATTAGTATAATATGAAATAAATTCTACTTGTGTCCAGTCGGGTGCCAATATTTGCTGTGTAGCAGAACAGAGACATTTGTCATTATAAATGTTTATTTGAAAAATATATAAATTCAGTAACAAAAACATTAAACATAAATATATGACATGTAACTATTTACAGAGAGACAGGAATAAAAAGGACCCAGCTTGGAGTGGAAGAGCCTCAGGGAGAAGGAGGAGAAAAATAAGAACATTGTTTCTGCCCTGGAGAGCTGCTGCCTCATCAGAAAACGACTGATCATTAGGGCCCAATGTTTCCAAATTTAACACAGCAGTGCTGTTTTCAAAAGCTAATTTATAAATTTGAAATTTCATAAATTCTCGTGTCTGAGGCGGCATGCTCTCCAGAGCAGGAACAAGGCCGAGGAGGAAATGTTCTGTTGGAGACGGGCGTGGCCTCTTTAGGGACTCCAGGATGGCCAGCTCCACCGCCGATTGACCGTCCTGGGACCCGTCCCTCGCCCGCCTTCGAGCTGTCCTCCTCTGTGGGCCTGTAAAACACAGCACAAAACAACACAAAGTAATGAGAAGGCTGCTACTAGATTTTCATTTTCAAAATTGAAAAAAACAGGATATAAACAGATTGGTTGTAGATATTTAGTAAAGGTGATCACAAGGGAATCCAAGCAAGTAAAAAGCTGTCAGTGCTTGATGTTCATACCTGTGGGTGCAGCAGCAGGAGCTGAGGGACCAGGGACTGGGGAGCCAGGAGAAGAGACAGGGGTGGACTCTGCTGCATGATTACTTGACTCTATCAAGACAATATTAAATGTTAACAGGTTGAAGACAATAGTCATAGAGAATATTATATTATTATATACTTATATACTTATTATATACAGTGGTCTCTCATTTATTGCAGCACATGAACAGTAGTCACAGTTCTCACAAGTTGATTCTCAAAGTGCAAACCTTTGTCGATTTTAAAAGGTAAAAGTATTATGCCACGCTTTTTCTCCGTCTGCGGCGCCACTTTTGTGCGCCTTTTTTGCTCCCGGTGCAGGTGTCTATTTCCGAATGAGGGTCGTAGTTATGAGTGTTTTTGTGCTGTTTTTTTCTATTGGACGTGATGGTTATCAAAACCAAACATGATAAGTTTGGCAAGCGCAGGAGAAACGACACGGAGGAGATTTGTCATTTGGGCTGCAGAATGCAATGCGCATCGTTGAAAGCTGTACGGTGCAATAAAAAAAATCAGCGAAAAGGCGAGGCAGTGACGGATGAACAGCGGGACTACTGTATACTGTTTATTAATAAACAAAATATATTCCTGTATGACAACATGCATAAATTAACTGCCTACATTAACTCAATGTAAACATACCTTCTGACTGACACTCCCCTGCTGCCTCTCCGGGCTGTCCCTGGTCCTCGGGGGAGAAGTTCTCCACGGTCAGCACCATATTGCCGCTTGTCTCCCGCGGGGTGAGGAAGGGGTCCAGAAACCCCATGACCGCGAAGAACTTCCATCTTCTCCCCGATCCTGCTGCAGACCCACTCCTCTTCTCCTTCTCTGTCTTCTTCTCCTTATTATAAGTGTCCCTGAGGCTCTTCCTCTTTCTCCTGCAGATGTCCTCTGAATAAACTCATTATCTTGTTAGCGGAAAGGTATTTATACATCAGTGGGAAAATAGCGGGACAGTAGGCGGGCTCGCTAGCTTTTGCGCGGGTTCATCGGGTCAGTCTGAAAATTAAAAAGAAGGAGGAATGAATTTACCAGGTTGCCCGATCTCCTCACTTATGTGTCTCCAAGCTAGGTCCTTTTTATTCCTGTCTCGGTAGAAGTAGTAGCTAGCATCATATAGCTCTGGGTGATTAGCCACGGCACTGATGAGCTTTTCCTCCATACTGAATGAAGAATGAAGGGCTTTGGCTGGATCTGCCCCTTTGACCTAGGTCAGAGCCACGTCACCAGGCTCCTGATTGGTTGTCGCGGCGCGATTTGACGCTGGAGTTCAGATTTTTCCAACTCGAGCGGTAGACGCGAAACGCGCGTATGCACAAAATGCAACACAAAAACTCACGCGCGTCTTTTTTTTTGGCGAGTCAAACGCGCCAGACGCGCTACACTGATGCGCATTTCACGCGTTTTGGCATTTTCGCGACGCAAATCTGTTTCCGAATTCACGCGGGACCTGCAATCGCGTGTCATCGCGTGTGTCACCCCCACTGACTTTACATGTAAATCTGACGCTCTGTTCGCGTCCATCGCGTTCGGTGTGAACACACCGTAAGGCTACGTCCACACGTACCCGGGTATTTTTGAAAACGCAGATTTTTCTATGCGTTTGCACCTTTCGTCCACACGTAAACGGCGTTTTCGGTCACTGAAAACAGAGATTTTTAAAAACTCCGGCCAGGGTGGATATTTTTGAAAACTCAGTTTTTGCATTTACGTGTGGACGAGAAAAACGCAGAAAACGCAGCGTCAAAGTTGTGCGCCTTTTTTGACGTCACACTGTGCGCCACGTTATTGTTTCGGTGAAATGAATTTCTACAATACTGTTACTGTTAATTGTCTCTGCAGTGTTTAAATGCTTACATATACACACACAGTTACTGTCCCTCCACACATACGACTCGGTTCTGCTTCTATGCCCCAGCTTTGTTTACTATTTCCCACCGAGGCTTCTAGACTTCTGATTGGCCAACATTTCTGCACGGTTAGGAATATAGCGCCACCTGCTGCTTTGGCATGTTCCTAGCAGCGTTTTCCTTCATTTCTGCGTTTACGTGTGGACGGGATTATTTTTTAAAACGAAAACGGAAAATCTCTGTTTTAAAAAATACCCGTGTACGTGTGGACGTAGCCTTAGTAGTCTGTTAAGACTCTGTGTGCCTTCCAGAGTGCTCCGGCATGCACACACACCTTAAGGTCATGAGAGAGGTCGTACCTTCTCTTACTGATTTATGGTTTAGGAGGACACCTACTCTGTATCTGGTTAAGTATAAGAGCCCTTTGTTAGGGGGACCACTGGACTCTTAGCACCAGCTTTGGGGTCACAGGGTCACATCTGGAACACACACACACACACACACACACACACACACACACACACACATACCTACATACCTACACTATGCACAGACTGGTACTCTTTGTTCATACCTGTGTAAGACATCACATGTTAATGAACTTATGCATATTCATGTAACCTCAATAAAGAGCAGTGTTACGAGGGAGCAGACGAGAGCGACTGAGGTCAAGTGAAGGAACGGCGCTGTCACAGTTCTCTCCCTCATGAATTGTCTGGTTCCAGAGGTGGGTCTGTGCTAGACGACCCATCACCAGCTTTTTCCAGCTTTTTACACTGGTTACCAGTACATCGTAGAATCCACTTCCAGATCTTGTTGTTTGTCTTTAAATCTCTGAGTGATTGGCTCCATCTTATCTCTCTTTAACAAAATAATCCAAGTCGAGCCCTCAGGTCTGCAGATAAGTAGCTTCTGACCAGAACTAGACGTAAAAACAGAGGTGAGCTTTATCGATCGCTGCAGCCAAACTCTGGAACAGTCGCCCTTCACATCAGGTCGTCACCAACACTCGACATTTTTAAAACCCGGTTGGAAACACATTTGTACTCTGTAGCTTTCAATTCTGACGAGTCTTTATAGTAATTACTGTGTATGTTTCCTATTTTCTCTCTACTCTGTGCAGCACTTTGGCTCAACCTGTTTTTAAATGTGCTGATAAATAAATGTAGATTTCTTTGAATAAAACAGTGGAGCCGAGCTTTGAGCTCAGTGTGTAACAGTGTGTGTATGAGAGCCATGTAATGTCCATGTGTGCATGCTGACTGTGCTGCTCTGACCCCCCTCCTCCTTTCAGGGTGGAGCCTGCTGGAGTCCGATGGTTGACACCAGGTCTGAGGAAGTGTAAGTGTGTTTTTAATGGGATTCATGAAAACAAAGCAGCACACATTCAACCATCTTCATCATGTCAGGAGTCATCATCAAAGTGTCAATCAATGAACAGATGATGGATCAATAACTGCAGCTGGATTGTGTTTGTTCTCTCCATCAGATTCCTGTCAACTCACAATCGACACAAACACAGTGAACAAATGGCTCCAACTGTCTGACAACAACAGGAAGGTGACACATGTGGAGGAGGTTCAGTCATATCCTGATCATCCAGACAGATTTGATGTTTATCGTCAGCTGCTGTGTAGAAATGGTCTGACTGGTCGCTGTTACTGGGAGGTCGAGTGGAGAGGAGACGTTTATATATCAGTGAGTTACAGAAGCATCAGAAGGAAAGGAGTCAGTGATGACTGTTTGTTTGGATACAATGATCAGTCCTGGAGTCTGTGGTGCTCTGATGATGGTCCTCGTTATGTCTGGCACAATAACAGAAAAACATCCATCTCCTCCTCCTCCTCCTCCTCTGTCTCTAACAGAGCAGCAGTGTATGTGGACTGTCCTGCTGGCTCTCTGTCCTTCTACAGAGTCTCCTCTGACACTCTGATCCACCTCCACACCTTCAACACCACATTCACTCAAACTCTTTATCCTGGGTTTATGGTCAGGTTTCCTGGTTCCTCAGTGTCCCTGTGCTGAGTGGGGTGTAAAGAGTGTCTCCTGTTACAGAAACACTCTGACTGTTGAACAGATAGTTCAGTCTGTACATGTCTGTCTCTTTCACTCACAAACACGTTTTCAGATTCATGGATTCAATCAGTTGATGTTTGAAACTCTTCTAAATGATTCCTTGTAAACTTCTTCCTCTTCAGTCACAAACAAACAGGAAGTGATGTCACATGTGTTCCTGTCCACACAGCAGAATGAGTCTATTGCTGACAGTGATGTACAAACAGAGTGAGCATTTCTGAGGCCCAAAATAAACTGAGTAGTTCACTGAATGAACAATGGACTGTGAGCTCAGTTCCTTCATCATTAGTATGGATTATATATGTATATGTATTATATTAGTATCATATATATCAGGTGCTGCTGCTGCTGGTTTCAGTCATTGTGCAAATGTGCTGTTTGTAAGGTTGTAAAGCTGCAGTCAGCTGAGACTGAAGAAGTCACCTGATCAGTGAGCAAACGTTTCTGAAAACGTCCAGATGAACAGAATCAACCTTTTGGGATCAGCCAGCAATGCAGCATCATTGTTGTTCAGGTTCAGAGGTTTGCAGGAATGAACTGATGACCAGAAACAGCTGCAAAGTCCAATAAAATACCAGCTGGAGTTCAGCTGCATTTGAAGAAGTCAAAGAAAAGTAAGGATGGCAAAGGGCGATGTTTTCTTCCAAAGAACTGAAAACATGGTCGACGCCTCATTAGAAGAATAATCTGGACATTTGTGAGGAACTCTAACCAAGAAAGCAACACAAGAAAGCAACGTCAAACAGATCCAACAGACAGTTTCCATGACTGGAAGTGTTGAGTGTAAAAATGCTACATTGCATTATTGCATCCTCTCACCACAGGAGGTGCTGTTGGCACCACTGATTGCTGATCAGCTGTTCTCTGATGATCTGATTGATACTGTGAATAACGGGACTCACTGAACTCTGTGACACAGTGAAGATTACAGAGTTTAACTTCAACATCTGACTGACGTCACACAGACAGAAGGATGAACCAGTGAGGCACAGAACACAGTTACTGGAGATACTGGATCAGCTTCATGTGAACCTCTGATGGAGAAGCTGCTGAGCCAGAGAAACATCAGGACATGACAGCAGCTGCACTTATCTAACAACATGTAGCAGAGCTGATCTATGTTAGAGGATCTATCACAGCAGCTGAAGCCAAAGTCCAACACTGGATAGCAGCTGAGCCTGTGCTGAGTGTATTGTTACAGGAAAAGGGCAGAAACACTGACACTGGTAGCTCACAGTGATGCTGACTGGGGCACAGAGCTGAATGATGCAGCATCAGGACACTGTTTCAGTCTGACTGACAGAGAAACCTGTAGCTGTATCTACATGTGAGGCAGAGGCTACACAAGCAGCTTTCTATGTTTCACAGTGACTGAGATCTTCAGTGGGGGTGGACATGCTCCTGTACAGACCTCTGAGGAGAACCAAGGTGCAGTCAAAGAGTCCAGTCTGTCCTCACAGATGTGAACATGTGGTTTCATCAGGTCTGCTGTCAGCTAGCAGGCTCACATCAGAATCACTGTTCCTGAAAAACACAGTCTGTGTGACATCATCAGTCAGCTGATCGTCCCAGATCTGAATGGTTTCTGTCTCTACTGAGGAAGTCAGAGAATATCACTGAGGTGTGGATCAGGTCTGAGTGAGCTGTGGAGGGACAGCTTTAAACAGTCCACAGGTCTCACGTCCTGCTCAGTCTGGTAGCAGATACCTCGTATTGTTCCAGATGTGCTGACATCACCAGCAGCAGCAGCACAGCTGTGTGATACCATGAATCTCAGTTATTGGCTTAATAAAGCTTAATAAAAAGGATATAAATGAATAAAAGATAACAATGAATAACCTGGTTATTCAAATAGCATCCTCCCAACAGCTCCTCAAAGTAACTCACACTTAGACTCTGCTTTAGTTTCACTTTCACAAGCACGCTCTGCAAAAGCCTGCGCTTCCTGTCTACTTTGGCACAGAGTGTACTCAGAGTTAAGCCTTTCTTTTATAATGCAATATAATCTGCATATAAACATTTAAGATTATAGATTTAACTCAACAGTTTAAAGTGGTTATAACTGCACCTGTAATAAAGGCTAATTGGGTGCCAATATGTTTAAACATCTGAATACAATATCAATGCTGTAGATTATGTTATTAATGTTATTAATGCAATGGTAATGATGATGACCATGAACAATAGCAGTAAAATATTTCTCTGATCTCCACAAGTCCTACAGAAGCACTTAATGCTAACAGGAAGTCATTGATTAAGGTGGAATAACACAGAGACACAACCACTCACAGTTAACCTGACCCCACTAACTGCATGTGTTGGGACTGTGGGAGGAAGCCGGAGTACCGGAGAGGACGCACACAAACACGGGAGAACATGAAGCTCAGCACTGAAACAAAGATGGTGGATTTGACCTCAGGACCAGGTGCGTCATTTCCAGGGGGGTTTATGTTTAATCATCTAGTAATGTAACCCCGCCTCCTCCGCCACGTACTTGGTATTACCCAACCGGCTTTCTCTACCAAACCTTCACTGTTTGCTGTGTTTGTTAGCGCAGTCGCTGGTGCCAGAGACTGCCAGTGACTTCAGTCTGAGGGTTTGAAGTTTCCATGTCTGTGTGATGTGTGGTGTGAAGGCTGCTGGTTAAACTGGGACTCACTGTTTAAAGCACTGAGTGCTCATAGAGAGATGCTCCATGAGTCCCAGTACAGACTACAAACATGGTGGAAACTTAGCTTTGATATCCACACACTCTGCACGTCTGTGAGTAACTGTGATGAAGATGTGCAGAGATCTGTGTACAAACAGGAGAAAGACTGTAAAGACTCTGTGCTTCTAACAGCCTCTGTTAACATATGTGAGGCTGTTTGTTGTTGTTGCCATGGAGCTTTTCACTGTTTGGGTCAGCAGGTCATGTGATCAGGTTTGTTCTGTGAAAGCTGGACGATGGTTCAGTGTCAGGGTTTGTTTGCATTCATCAATAAATATCTAAATAAATCAAAGACTCCATGTTTGTTCTTTCATCATGTGACCTCTGCTCATCCATCTCTGTGTGCATCAGGATACATTTAGTTCATAATACACAGAAAAATCAGAGTTATTACCTGTAATAAATGTGAAAGTAAAGATTCCTGCAGTGATAACCAGGCAGGACTGAAACACATCCAAGCTGTCACCACGGTAACAGCACCGTCCATCCACAGGTGAGGGGAGGAGCAAAAAGAGGGACTTTCACCATACATACATACACCACAGTTGACAGGTAACCCTATTGGAGTCGCCATAGTGACTAGAGATGGCACGATACCACTTTTTTTTATGTCCGATACCGATATCATAAATTTGGATATCTGCCGATACCGATATGAATCCGATATAGTGTTTTTTAATCAATAAAACTGTTTTTTTAATATCTTGCTGCATTTTGCCTAAGTTCATACTCAAGTTTAAAAACAAAACAAAACACTAAAGCTATTCTGTTAGACCTGTATGCAAAAAAAAATTTCATAGTTCAGCAACACTGATCAATCTAATAAACTTAAACCTGCTCCATCCTCCCTATTCTGGTATTTTAAAGAGCACTTGGTGTAAATATTAAGCAAACTGACTAACAGGGTCCAACTCCCAGTAACAAAAAAAAATAAAAAATAGGGAACCACCCCCCACCTCATGATGCTTAATCGACGTAATCAACCTTAATTTGATGCAGTGTGGGGAAAAAATGCACAGAAATCAATTATTTTTCAAGAAATATTAAAAAGATTCAACATCTTTCTTCAACAGAACTGCAGACTGCACAGATGGTACCTTCCCAAAGGAAAAAGTACGATAGCTTACTAGGTGTCAATGGAAAATTGTACTTAGTAGTCAGTATAATCTTTTAATAATATAAGTTTGCATATGGTAGTGATAGGATGTGCGATCCTTAATTGTCTGCAAAAGCTTTGTGTGCATTCCAGAGTGCTCTGGCGTTCACCCCCACATCCTATGAGCACGGGAAAGGTCGTACCTTGTCTTATTGTTTTACGGTAGGATTAACGTAGCTATGTCAGTTTTAGTCTAAGTGCCTTTTTTACATATAGATGAACTGTTGGATTTTCCAGACCAGCAGGTTAAGGGAAGTCGTTTATGGGGTCACACTCTGACACACACACATACATATACACCTCCACATTCCAATGTAAGGAACAAGCACCCACTGATGTATAAATAAAGACCAGGGCAGTCTCTCAGTGCGAGTCTCTGAGCCTCACTCTTGTGCGCTCTGGTGACTGCCCTTGCTAGCAAGAAAAATGTGTGTTTCTCTGATTCTCAGCTGAAGAAGTGTTTTAGAATACATCTCTTGACATTATTTGGTCCTTCGAGCCGGATCAGAAAACATCAGAACTGTTATCTGTGACTCTGTTCCAGGATCCAGCACTGATTCCTGACGCCGTGGGGAGCCAGCACCGAAGGCTGTGCACAGCCCTCTTAGACGAGGACAGAGCCCCAGGACGTGAATTCGGGTCTGGGCCGGTGGCCTGGTCCACGGCGGTGGGATTCAGTCTGATGATCCGAACCACCAGTGAGACGTCCGAGGGTGAGAAACACTATTTTGGTATATAAAACGGCGGCAAAGGTTTAAAGTAACGTGATAAAACAGGTTTAAGTTCGCCTACTCTAGAAGCCTCGGTGGGAAAAAGTAAACAAAGCTGGGGCATAGAAGCAGAACCGAGAACGTGTGGACATAGCCTAAATCTAACTGGGCTACGTCCACACGTACCCGGGTATTTTTGAAAACGCAGATTTTTCTATGCATTTGCACCTTTCGTCCACACGTAAACGGCGTTTTTGGTCACTGAAAACTGAGATTTTTAAAAACTCTGGCCAGGGTGGATATTTTTGAAAACTCCGTTTACGTGTGGACGAGAAAAACGCAGAAAATGCAGCGTCAAAGGTGTGCGCATTTTTTGATGTCACACTGTGCGCCACATTATTGTTTCGGTGAAATGAATTTCTACAATACTATTACTGTTAATTGTCTCTGCAGTGTTTAAATGCTTACATATACACACACAGTTACTGTCCCTCCACACATACGACTCGGTTCTGCTTCTATGCCCCAGCTTTGTTTACTTTTTCCCACCGAGGCTTCTAGACTTCTGATTGGCCAACATTTCTACACGGTTAGGAATATAGCGCCACCTGCTGCTTTGGCATGTTCCTAGCAGCGTTTTCCTTCATTTCTGCCTTTACGTGTGAACGGGATTTTTTTTTAAAATACCGTGTACGTGTGGACGTAGCCTCAGACCTTCCCAAAGTGTGGGGCCCGCCCCCTAGGGGGGGCGCAGAGCAATTGCATGGGGGGCGGTATGAAAAGGGAAAAAAACAAAACGCTTGGACACTGCTAGCACGGCGCCCACAGAAACGCAAAGCAGGAGATGAAGCATCGCTGAATATGTTTCAAAACCAACTTCATTTTAAGCCAAAGACTAGAAAATATGATGAAGCAAATCTTCCCTTTGGCTTCACCTGCACAAGTGCTGAGGTAGGTCTCCCTGCAGGATTGGTTTTCCCTTCATCAGGAGCAGCGCTGGGCTGTTTAAATCACAGACAAACAGGATCCCACAGCTGTTTATGTTTTTAAACCCATTTTGCACAGAGAGGCATTTTTTGAAAAATGTATTGACAGCAATGTTGAATATTATTACACAGGAAAAAACAACTACAGTAAAATAATCACAGCGTGACGCCTCTGCCTTTGTAAATGGAGGGACAGTAACTGTGTGTAAAACCTGCAGACAGTCAGATTAACAGTATTTTGTCTCTATCATTCTGCAGTTCATCTCATGTAAACAATAACGTGGCCACAGCGTGACGTGAATAAAGGCACATACCTTTGACGTGGCGTGACGAACTCTGTATTCCTCGTCCACACGTAAACGCAAAAAGGAGTTTAAAAAATCTCAGTTTTCTGTGATTGGAAACGCCGTTTACGTGGACGAAACAGCTGCGTGTTCAAAAACACCCGTGTAGGTGTGGACGTAGTGTAAAAGAGTTAGTAGTTTATTTTCTTACTACCTGTAATTTATTGCAGATTACTTACAT
Source organism: Neolamprologus brichardi (assembly GCF_056152115.1). Taxonomy (NCBI): domain Eukaryota; kingdom Metazoa; phylum Chordata; class Actinopteri; order Cichliformes; family Cichlidae; genus Neolamprologus; species Neolamprologus brichardi. Next base: position 1,194,063 of record NC_142117.1, read on the forward strand.
TTTTCTTGTAAAACAAAGGGGGGCGCAGCAGAAAAAGTTTGGGAACCAGTGCTGTAACTATGAGACAGATGGCTGACACACGAACCTGTGGGAAGTAACATGTTTGTAGAAATGTGAAAATGTTCATGCCATATTCCCTCCCATGTTTCCGTGGGGCACTGTGGAGTAATGCACAATTCTTCCAACAGAACAGTGAAGATTACATAACAGAAGAGCTTCACAGCTCGTCAGGCAGCAAGTGGACACTGAAGAGTGTGTGTGCCTTATCAGAAGGAAAACTGTTCTCTGCACCTGAGATAAAGGATCGTATAAAAGAAGAGTGAGCGCTCCCTGAGGTCTCCTACTTCTTAGACATTTGAACCTGGACAGGAGGAGAAAGACGTGTGAGAATGGCAGGAGAGGCTAAAAGGAGAGATGAACGAACTGCTGGAGGATCAGAAGGAAAGCAAAACAGGTTGGAGACAAATCAGTTGCTCTTTAATAAAATAGATGAAGCAGCATGTACACTTGTGAGACATGCACGTGTAAGCTCAGGTAAACCTCTACAACATGCTGAAATGCTGCTTCTAACACAGAATAGACAGACGAGCATTAATCGTGTATTCCCACAGGATGGAGCCCGAGGCTGACGATCAGCGAGTGGAGCGAGGTCAAAAGAAGCGTGGCGTGCTGCCCAAACGACTGCTGATAATGTCGTCTGTGGCTGTTGTGCTCATCGTGCTGCTGACTGTCATCGTTGTGCCTGTTGTGCTGCTCACTAAGACGTCAGGTACATTTTTACAATATGTACGATATAAATGATAAAACAATGATGCAACTTTATGATCCAGATGATGAAAAGTACCTGAGTAAATGTATTTATTACTCATCACCATGCAGCAGCCTTTACCCACCTGTGGCCTTTCTTCAAAGCATTTTCTCTGCATTGGATCTGAACAACAGTCAAATCTGAGCAGACGTGCCAAAGCTTTGTTTCTTGTTTTCTATTTGCACCATAGTTCTTCCAAATATTTCAGTTCAGGATTTTTTAACTGCTGTCATGTATACCATCAGTAAACTGTGACATTACTGCTTTTACCTAACCTTTGACCTGTATCTCAAAGACCTGCTTTAGTTGGATGAGCAGGCGACCACATTGGTTTCAGTCCGACCTGCGGCCCTTTGCTGCGTGTGTCCCCCTCCTTCCTCTTCACCGTGTCTGTCTAATAAGGCCAAACACAGACTGTAGGCTTAGCCGTGGTTCTGAAAGTCGAATGGAAGGTCAAAGTTCATGACTGGCAGTGCTGTGACATACATACCTACTGCATGTAGAGTTCACCTGAGTGTACAGTGACAGTAAGATGTCTTTGCACAGGTGAAACAGCCCACAGTGTTGCAGGGTTTCACAGGGTGCTGCAGCCTCCAGCAGTGGGCCTTCTCCAAACGTGACACTTAAATACTCGCTGTGTCAGCATCACAACTTTATATTGCTGCTGCTAAAATCAGTGGTTACAGTGATCAAAGTTCATTTGATATCATACTGCAGCTCATTGCAATGCCATGATGCATGAGTGCTCATCATTTGGCTTCTGGTCTTATGACAGGACCAGAGTCATGTGGACAAAAAGTACACGGCTGCTTTGAACTGTGTGACTTTTGAATCAATTGACATGAAATGTAACAAAGATAATGTTACACAATGTGTTTTGTGCTATTAGACCTTGGTCTCTTTGAGTAATATGTGACAGTAGCTTCTTTAAAAAAGACACTAAGAAAAAAGCATTCATGCGTATCTGCAGCGTTAAGCCAGTGCAGACTTTCAAATCCCATCTGTCTCACAATGGCTTCATGCTGACAATCCCAAACACACTGCCAGTGCAGTAAAAGCATATCATGATAGAAAAACACACAGTGGGTCATTGTTGTGGACTGGCCACACTGGACCTGGAGCTTCAGGTTAAATATTCCCAAAGAGACGAGAGCTCGTGTGAGACAGGTTAGGCTGTTTGGACCAAATCTTTGAAGCTCGTTAGACCTGTACAGGCTGCATGTTTCATACATTGCTCCCATTTAGTATTTTCCTAGGAAAACATAAAGAAATAAGAGGTGGCTACTGTAGCTGTTATCTTGTAGAATTAATATATTGATGTAAAAATAGTAAAACATGGGGTGTTTTGCACTTGGACCTACATCCATATGAACCTGATAACCTGCTGATGGCTAAATGATGTCACAGGGCTGTTACTGTCAAAAACACTGAGACCACTTACACTTTTTCTGAGTCTGGGGTTGATGTCATTCAAACAAAGAGTTCATACACAAACCATCAAAATTCAAGTCTGGCACCAGTTTTGCCACAAAGCAGCATTTCGACGTCTTTATTGGGCAACAAACAAAAAAGAAACGATATAATTATATGCAGAGACCTGGAGCTGACTGTGTGACTATGACAGGGATGGGTTTAAACAGAATCTTTAAGCTGAAGAAATGAATGAACTTTAAACAAACTGCTCTCCCAACAAAGAGCAGCCTCCCCAAAAACACACCGTCGGCTGTTTGAGTTGAAAGCTCCCAGTTCTGCTGTGACAGGGACTACGTAACTATGACTCTGTCACTGTCTTGCTGTCCAATCGTGTCTCTCAGCTCCTTCTTCTGCCTCGTTCTCTGGTGGAGACATGCTGGAGTACTTGGTGCAGACGGGGAACATCAGTGAAGCGGACGGCCTTTTGGCTACGTGGTTTCACCGAGCCAACAGCAAGGAGGACATGTACAAAGCACTCATGGGTAAAAACACCCAAACTCACACAGACAACACTTCATTATTTGATGGTGTTGGTGCCTGAACCTACAGTCAGGTACAGACAAAACCCCGCCTCCTGTCATCTTTTCAGGTGACACCATGATCTTGGAAGCTGACGTCACTCTCATGGGTTATGGGACCCCTGATGAAAAGCCAGTGCCGATCATGGCACACCCTCCCGACATATATAGTGACAACACTCTTTTTTTTGAAGGTAAAAGAGATGGAGGTGCATTGAAGAGAGTGACAGTAAAATCCACTGTGAACAGAGAAAAGGATCTTAACAAAGTAATCCGAACATATCTGATGTATGGATTTAATGTATGAAAAGGCCACTTACCTCCACGTACATCCAAGGGGAGAGGGGGTTATAGAACTGCACCTTCGAACAAAACCCATCGACCCTTCATTTGATCTATGTATTTGCAGTTGGAGCCACCAATGATGCGACGCAGTTCATCCATCGCCTGCGACAAAGTTGTGCTCAGTTAGTCAAGAACTAACTAAACCTATCCAGAGAAAGCAAGGAATTTAACTGAAGGTAGTTGAACTTACATTTCGTATGTCTTTGAAGCACGGGTATGCTTCAAATATTTTTCTAGGCCTGTCTTCTTCCCTTGTAACATCTGCGTCAATAAAAGCTCGTCTGGCCTCAAACTCCAGGTCCAAAATTTGAGCAACGTCACTTTGGTTGGGTTTTGCATTGGGTTTCCTGTACATGTTGCTCAAGGTTTTGTAATGTCTTGCCTGCATCTTCAGGCTGTCATGGTCTGCTAGGGAAAGACATGGTGTAACTAGACTTCACAAAATCCAGATTTTTCTAATCAGTCATTTCTAGTAAGGTTGCATGGTTGTTTTTAAGTATAATATTTATGAGAATTAATGTTTAGGTTAAATATGTTTGAGTAATGAACTGACCCTGTATGTCCTGGTCATTTCCCTTTGTGTCCTTCTCGTATAATGATCATGGATTTATGTTAATTGTTAGTTTGAACAGAATCAAATATTAAAACGCAAGTTTAAGATGCCAGTGAATAAAACTGTGGTGAAAATAAGGTAAAGGTTGTTTACTGTGTACATCGTTCACATCAGTGTGAACAGTGATTATGAGCTGATGGATAAAAATCTTTTAGGTAATTTGATTTATGACAGAAACACTGTGATAAGGCATGATAGATGTGACCAGCATGAGGATTTACATGTGTAAATAATCAGCACTGAGTAACACCCATTACAACACAAAGTGTTAAAATACTTACTATGGCTAACTGGCAAACTGGAATGAGGGATCTATCATATGTTGATTTTACACACCAACTTGAGTTAATGCCAAACCACTATGATTTATGGAATAAACACTTAGAACGGGGTTCATTGCTGCAACCATATTTTGGAAAGAGCTGTAAGAGGAACCACAGTCAGACTGAGAGGTAGATAAGGGTGATGGCGGACTTACCAACAACATCATCTGGAGGTGCAGTTGAAGGACCTATATCAGCCCTGGGTGCAGAGCATGAGGCTGACTTGGATAATAGTGGTAAATCCAGTGTAGTATTGTTTGACGTAGTTGGTGCAGTGGAGGGTAGCGGCAATTGGGATTCTTTCTCTGAGGAAAAAACAGAAGATGAACAGGATGTAATAACAGGGAATAGCTAGAAAGTTAAGGAAAATACTCAACACTGTATAAATCTTGTGATGCACTCTGAATAGAAAACTGAGGGCAGGTGGTCTCTTTGAAGTTTTAGATGTCCAAAAGTCATTAGTACAGCAGACTAAAGTACACACCTGCATTTGAGTTATCCTCGCTGAGGTCATCATTGCTCTCAAGAAGTATGGTATAGTCACTTGAACCACTTGCTTCACCACTTAGGTCACCTTCAGTCCCATTGTCTGTGTCATCTGAGCTGAAAAGAGTCTTCCTGGGCCTGCCTCGTTGCGGCATGGAGCCCTGCCTCTTCCTTGGAGACTTCATATTTTGGAGTCGTTTGTACAGTTTGGTGTAGATGGTCAGCTGTGGTAAAATAATATATATTTGTACATCCTTTTATTATCTCACTCAATTTTATTTTATTTTTTTTATTTTATTTTTTTTTTAGATATTGTAGTGGGTAGAGAATGACTTACATATGGCATGTGTGTGTCAGCATCACATAACATGGGGTAATAGTCCACAATCTTCTGTGACATTGCTCTCATTTCGAGTTTGGAGGGGTATGTTACTTCTTTCCCCATGGGACTAGCACGGAGGATTGCAACCATGCTGGTGACTGTGTTCCTTACAAGTCTGCAACAGAGCTCCTTCGACATCTTACAGTCCTTTTCCTTTCCACTGTGGAGCAATGCAAAGTACTGACTGCACACCATGTCCAACTCTGAATCTGTATACACCACATACTCTGGTGGGTCTGGCATTTTCATTTTTTTGTCAGCAGTGTAGGAAATGGGAGTGGAAGTTTGAGGCTGACATTGTGACACATCAAAGCCTAAGGGGTTACTCTTGCTTCGATGGAAAGTGTTGGCATCTTGGTCAGTACTCTTACACTATAACAGTTGTGGGATATAAACAAAAATACACAATTAGGCAAATTAATGCTAGACAATATGGACAGTAATCATCTTCTTAGTGGTATAATGTGTATTTACCTTTTGGCTGATGAAATCCCAAATCTTCTTTCTACGGAAGAAATTTTCATGGCCCGGAAAAAGATCCTTTAGGTCATCCCGGGTAAAGCTTCTCAAAGTTTCCTCATCAATATTCGCAGCTGTAAAAGAGAAAAACAACTTCAAAAGTGATATTTATTTCTCTTTTCCTGGGTGTGGCTTATTACATATTGAGGTCATTTTTTGTCAATAAATGTATTTTAGCAATAAGTAATAATAACAGGATAAAATGTCAAACTTAAAACAGTTTATCAAATATTTGAGAATGCAATAAAACTATTTTTGGCTGTCTTCAAGAATGATGTTCCAAGTCTATTTTGGCAAAGACAGCTCAAGGCTATAATGTGGATAAAGTTCAGAGTAGAGTACAATCCTAGCTCCAAGTTTCAGAAATGATGCTAACAGATGCTAAGGCTGCTTAGCTAACGTACCAAAATAACTGAAAAATAAGACTTACCCTGCAACACAGACAGTATGGCATCGTCAAACTTGTCCATGCCGTGACAGCAGTTCTCTAGTTCGGTTCCAAAGCCTCCACTCACAGTACCTGGAAATATCCTACGGCTTAAATAAGATAATTTAGCTAAAGTTAACACATTAGCTAGATTGCTAACTAGCAGCCCTCACAAAACACGACTTTATCTTAATAACACCGTTGTACCATAGTATTTTTCAAATCAACTTAATGTTACCAACCTTAAATTACTGTTCGCTTTGTTTAGATAAATAATTTTGATCTTCGTAACGGTCCTGATGGTTAACAAAGCAGGGGAAAAGATTTTGTCCCACGTGAAAGTAACGTCACGACAGGAACTGAGAATGCGCATGCAGAAAATTATTTATATTTAATTTTTTAAACTAAAAAAAAAAGAAAATAAAAATAAAAATTCAGTCTTAAACACGTATTGCATAAAAATAAATATAACTGATGTAATTTAAACCTGAAAAATTGGATAATTAAGGATACATATACTTTTAAAATTGCCTACCTTTCCCATGGTCCCACACTCTCATCTGTGGCCTTCAGTGGAGAGCGGTAAAGTAAAGCTGCATTGCTACAGCGTGAAAACAGTTCACCATGGCGCTCTGGACATGTATGATCTGTTTTATCTTTGTTTCTTTAACTCTGAAGGTGCTCCTTAGCCACATAAATGCAGCTCATGGTCGAAGGCAGGATTTTTGGGTTTACTGTGGAATAGATGGCTGTGAACAAGATTTCAGAGTTTTTAACTCATTCTTTCGCCACATTAAACGGACGCACCCTCTGTATTTGACGAATGGAAGCCCACCAAGAGGATGGAGGATCCCTCCAACATCCCACTCTTTAGGATCGGAAAAATTTGGTGTTTCAGTGTTTGCCAACTGTAGTACTGCAACAACAACCAGCACCGTGGAAATATCAACTGGTGGATCTTTGCCTGAAGTGCAGGAGCCTCAGGTTGTTGACAGCCCGATCGCGGTAAGTGTTAAACTAAATAAAATGTAGTGTGGCTTCTGATGAAAAATGTATCCATGTCTAACTCCTCGTATTTGGTCCTATATTACTTTTAATCCTTTTCTCCATTTTCAATCAAGAGAAATTTAACGAGATCTCGCGATATTATACCGCTAGATATTGTTCTTCAAACTGTTACAAGCGATTTCCACTATGGTTGGATTTTAAATCACCAGGATGAAATTGAAAATAAATAAACAGAATAGCAGTTCAGTGTAAATAGTAAAGGCTATGCTGCAGCCGGAGCAGGCACACACTCTGCGGCTGGCATGTCTCCTGGTGAAGTTTGCATCAAAGACACTCAGCGCGTTTAAATCGTTCAATGTGGCAGCAATTTGGGTATCTCGTAGGAATTATAAGTGGTGAATACAGTTTCAGGTAAGACACAGAGTATTTGGAAGCACTGTAAAAAAAAAATCTGTTGGCCAGAAATACTGCCAAAACATGTAAAAGAATTATTTTCTTGAAAATTAAATAAATTAATAAATGCATACAATAAAATATATCCATATACTAATACTAACATAAGTTCTAAGTGCAAATCTAAATTACGTGATTTAAAAATACATAAATAATTTAATAAATACAACAAACATGTAAAGAAACTAATATCAAAGTGCAAACAAAAATTCATTATTTAAAAAGATAAAATCTCATTCTCATGAATCCAATCCCTAGCCTCCTCAAAAAAATGGCCAACCCCTTTTTTATTGTTTCTTTGTCTTTGATTTCTTTTCCATTTCTTTTTTCTTTATTCCAAATAATGAATATTATATTATCTTATATTATATTGAATATTCACTGTAACACTAATCACTGTCATGCACTTTGCTTTTTAATGGACCAATCATTAGGTGTAACTGATTATACCTGTTATGTAAGAATTTCTATAATTGGCCAGGAGTTTGGAGTAACTTTGTTTTTCTGCTCTAAAGGAAGAAGCTGTTGCTACAACATCCTTTACCAGACACGATATTACCAGATCTGCTGCAGCTTTTGCTATCAGTGTTCAAGAACAGTGCCACTTATCACAGGTATGTTATAGTCTTCATGGATCAATACATTATATAAGGCAATCAATGTCTTACTTGTTCATAATGGAATTCAGAATTTTTTTTTTTATATAAATGCAGAATAAGTTACTTTTGTTTCAAATGTTTTCACAGAGAACGGTCAAACATATCATCTCAGGAGTGCAACAGTATCAGGCTGTTCTTTTGGATACGCTCAAGGAAAGAATGAAGACAGTGTTTGAAGATCATGGCGAGGGAACCACTCAGCTTCAAGATGAGGCTTTGGCTACATTTGATAAATTCATGGATCCTTTCTCCACCATTGCATATGGACAGAGTAGAGCCATAGGGGAAATGTTCTGTCCAGTCAACGCAGAGGAAGTAGTAGTATCCCAGAAGATATGTTGGGTAAAGCAAGGTCTTTCAAGGGTCATGTCCATAAGGAACAAAAGTTTTTACTATGTACCATTAATTGAAAGTCTAAAGCAGTTAATGACTAATGAGAGAATCTTTACCATGTTGAACACTGCACCACAAAGAAGCAGAGAGGGATTCTTCTATGATTTTAGAGACGGGTCCCTCTTTACATCTCACCCCTTGTTTTCTCAGAGGCCAAATGCATTGCAATTAATACTGTACACAGATGAAATTGAAATATGTAACCCCTTAGGGTCCCATGCTTCTGCAAACAAATTGGTCATGTTTTATTATACTTTAGGAAATATTCATCCAAAATTTAGGTCAAAGTTAGCTGCAATACGACTTCTTGCTATTGCTAAAGCAAATGACATTTCTCAGTGGGGTATTGATGTTGTACTGAAAAGAATACTTCAAGATCTATCACTGCTTTACAATGGTGTAAGGATTGAAATGTCAAATGGTGAAATTGAATTGTTTGGTGCTGTTATAGCCATTTGCGGAGACACGCTAGCCCAGCATGAGATTGCTGGCTTTAAAGAAGGGATTGGTTTTGCTTATAGCAAATGTAGACACTGTGAATGCAACTTTGATGATATGCAAAGTGTTTTTGAGGAGAAGAAGTTTGTTCAAAGAACTCTGGAGAAACATAGCAGGCAGTGTTTTGAAATAGATAAAGCAAGCACAGATTTATTTAAAGCGTCCCTCAAAACTACTTATGGAATTAATAGAAGAAGCAGACTAGTTGATGTTCCTGCATTTGACCTGATCAAACAAACTCCACAGGACATGATGCATGTTATTTTTGAAGGTGTTGCATCAATGGAAGTTAAATTTGTATTAAAACACCTAATTCTCTCAGGACAATTGGAATTAGACAAGTTTAATTCAGACATTCAAAATTTTCCTTACTCACCTCTTGAAATACGGGATAAACCATGTCCTATTAGCTTTGGCACTTTAGCGGCTAATGACAACAAATTGAAACAGTCTTGTGGACAGATGCTAATTCTTTTGAAAATATTACTTTTTCTTTTGTATGGTGTGGAGAGTGAGTATGTTGTATTTATTAGAAAGTTAATTATGATAGTTCAAATAGTTCTTGCTCCCATTATTTCTTTACAAACTGTATTGCAACTGAGAAGTATGATTAAAGAACACCTGTATCAGTTCAAGCAACTTTTTCCCGAAGCCAATATAATACCTAAGCAACATTATATGTTGCATCTTCCCAGTCAAATCTTATCCCTTGGACCTTTAATAAGGAGTATGTGCATGCGCTTTGAGGCAAAGCACTCCTATTTTAAACAGTGGGCTTCTAAGTTAAATTTTAAAAATGTTTGTAAATCCCTAGCAAACCACAATCAATTTCTTGAGTGTTGTCAAAATGAAATAGGGACTGAACATCCTATTTTTGCGAAAGAAAAGGAATCCGGGCCAGTATCAGCTGTTAGAAATAATGAATATGTTAGGAAAAAAATTAAAGAATTTTTTAGAATAGATGTCATGCAGTCTGTTGTCTCAGTGAAATGGTGTGTTCTAAATGGCAATAAATACATTACTGGGAAGTCCATGATTATGGCAGATGTGGATGGCACTTTCCCTGTGTTTGGACTGATAAAGGATATCTTTTTGATTGACTCATCTTTTATTGCTTTTGAGTACCAACGCTATGAAACTTTGAATTTAAATGAAGACTTATTGGCATATGAAGTAACTGTGCCCATTGTTGCTCAAGCTACAGAATTAGCCCATGAGCTCATTGATTATACTTCATACTTTTCTATTAGTTTTAGGGACAGTGTGTTTGTGCCAATAAAATACAGTCTTTCTGATATTATTTCCCATAGAAATCACCCTTAAGATTAGGGTTGCACCAAGTATTGGCTTAGTGTAGTTTGTGATGATATCAGTTGACAGTCATTAAATGTTCCCTAAACCAATGTCAATGTTGTACCACATAATGCTGGCATGCTGGGACAAACAGCTGTCTTTGAAATGTGATTTGTATCATAAATTGTGGTTAATTTTTTTGCCTTATATGTACAACTTTGAAGTCAGACATGATTTTGAATAAATCATATTTTCAACAGGTGCCTTGTGTGAATTTCCTAAATCAAGCAAATTGAGTTTGTCACTCTATCTTGAAACAAGTGATATTTTGAGCAAATAAATTCGATTAACAGCTGATCTTTGGGTTTTTGTTCAGTAATCAGCGTGACCTGATAAACGCATAAAAGAGATAACGTTGGTGTTTCCGTCATGTAGTAACTGCTTTAACTGTACAAAGGTTGTTCGACACTATGACACACATACAGACTTCATGATGTTCGGCTAATATTTTTATTGTGAATATTAATCATGAGGGTAAACGGACCTGTACACCACAGAGCGAGGTCAGCATGTCCACGATATCTTCAGCTCTCTGAGGTAACACAGAGTTTCCCAGCTGACTAATCTAACTGTCATCTACGAATAATTCACGGCTCATATCAATATGATTTTACAGAAAATCATCCTTAATACTGCCAACTATTCCAGAGACGTGAACATCTACAGCATAAAGAACACACAAATATAGCAGTCTAACGCAACACTGTAACAGAGATGAACCGTCAGTTTGTCACAGATCAAAGTGGAATGAAAGCGATTGGTTGAACAGGTGTGATCTGTGTTTTCTGCATTTTCATCAGCGTAAGAGACTCAGCAGCAGATTAGAATAACAGTTATACATTTAATAAATCACCAAATGAACGCAAGAAACGAGCAAACCTGTTCCGACAGTTTGAGTTTGTGTTCCCTCAGCTGCAGACTCGCTGCTGTTTAAATGTTTGAGAGGAAGATTAGATATAAAGCAAACGTCAAACATAGACTCAGTCTGCGTTCACATTTGATATGAGGCCAGGACGGATAATGGCTGTGTCCTGTTTTAAGATCATACATGTAAAATTGTTGTCTGACCTCCGTCGATCCAGCCGCTCAGAGTTAACTGAAGTTAACCTGGATAAATGATAGTTAAGGAGTATCACAGATAACACCCACGTGAGCTGTGTGACTGTTCACCACTACACTGAAATCAGTAGCTATTACTGAAATACACGTGCTATTTCATAAACTATGATATAAATAGGGAGGTCCTACTAACATGTTTAGTTTTAAAGGACACCTTCCTGCCTTTAGTCTCATTTATGAGCAGTATTAGTTTTCTTCTAACATCCAGAAGTCTGCACCATGTGTTTCATAGTTTGTAACAAACCTTTGACAGTTAAACATAACATGACCGAAAAAGCAAAAAAATAAATAAATGAATAAAAAGAGAGAGAGAGAGAAAAAATCACATAAATTATATGTTAACATAATTTATTTTTAGTTAAGTAAACTCTAAAAATTCTAACAGATCGCTGGTGCTTAGAATAACTATTAAAAAACAGATGATATAATATTTCTGTCCAGGTTGCAGTCTGCATGATGAACATGTAGTTGGAAACTCTGCTCCTCTCGGTGGAAATGCGCCTTCTCTTTCCTCTTTGTATAAAAACATTTTAAAAGTCAGTTGAATCTCAAAATTCACTGTTAAATCCAAAACACACCAGATAAAGAAAAGCGAATAGTTCAGTCTAACACATGTGCCAGTGAACCATTAAACGTCTGTAAAACTGTGCAGTTCTGAAACGTAACTTTAACCTCAGCCAAACCGATTTGCTCAGTTGTAAATAAAACAGCGAAGTAAACGTGACCGACAGACAGAACCTGAGTGAATTAAGTCCAGCGTTTAACACTGAGAGCTAAAACTCAGGTGAGGTTTCAAAGCTGTGCCGGTGATTGGAAGTGGGTTCGCCTATAAAGTGCTCTGTTGGGAAACAAGCTCCACCAGCTCTGCGCTCGGGAAAAACTATATTTACTTATCTTGTGCAGAAAAATGTGCTGACGTTGCGTAATATCGAGCACCGGCTGCCCAGTTAAACTGTGACTATCACCAGGTAACGTGGGCGTGTTTCTTGAATTAGCAGCAGGTGTTAAACAGCTGACAGGTGAGGAGGAGGATGCATGCAGGTAAACTGAGGGCCTGTTGAGCTGATCGCTGGTTTCGTGAGAAAAATGTCAGCTCGTTCTTTATGTTACAGAAGCACAGAGACACAAGAGCAGGCGGAAAGAGACGATCGTTCGGTGAAAATGAGAATCTGTGAATGCAACATGTGGAACACGGAGAGTGGAATATGTAAACAAACCGGTTAACGTAGCCCCCTCGGTGCACTCTGCATGCTGACTGTTAGCAGAGCTACTGAAATCTCTGAAAACATCTGAGCACAAACATGTTCTATGTTGACAACCTGACCAGACGTGAAGATTACAGCGCGACATTCGCGGCTAAAACACTGTTAAAAGTGTAGTTGGTGACAGAAAAACGGGGTATTTTAAAACTAGATCACCACCATTGCTGCCTGTGATTTGAAATGCATTCTGGGATACCTGGCTGCCCCGAGTCCACACAAGCAATCGATTATCTAGGATCGACCTGTTTTGACTTACTTTGCACGGCAACCAATCAAATGTTAGAGAAGCTGCATGGGCAGCGTTAACCCCGCCCCCTGCGTTTGATGGGTGAGGTTGACGGATAAAATTAATTCAAGATGAGAGCCAGGCACCAGGACTGCCAAAATGAAATAATTAAATACACCATTAAATAATTAATTAAATGTGGCAATAATTAATTAATTATTGCCACATTTAATTAATTATTTAATGGTGTATTTAATTAATTCATTATGGCAGTCCTGGCGTTCCATACAGGACAACGACAGGAAAAGACATTTTTAAAACGCATGTCAAAGTGTAACGACATGAAACTGTCCTGGGACAAACTTGTTGGACTTACAACAGATGGAGCGCCGGTGTTGTGCGGTGAAAAAAGTGGACTAGTCAGCAGGATGCGAGTAAAGATGCAGGAGAACTGTACCGGTGAGTTAACAGCAGATCACTGCATCACACACCAGGAAAGGCTGTGTGGTAAAGTCCTAAAAATGGAGCATGTAATGATCACCGTAACGCAGACCGTAAATTTGATCTGAGCTAAAAGTTTTAATCACTAATAAAAACATACAAGTTTCATTATATAATTTTTCAAGGGATCTTAAATCTGTTTTCACTCTTGTATGCTTTTCATACAAGTTTCACACGAGACAGATACAAACTTTATAAGATTTATAAATATCTTTTCCATATGGGTAGTCAAAATGCCTGGGCCGATTTTTTGTCCCAGTCCAGCCCTGAATATAATCATCAGTGTTTGAGCAGCTATGATATCAGGGACAATCGAGACACGTGTGACAATACTGAACATGTCACATGACACACCTTAAACATCATGTGATCCACTCTCAGTCTGCACTTTCATTCATGACTTCAACAGGTTGAAATGAGCTTTGAAGAAACATTCAGTGAAATAAATCTTTCATGGATTCATGTGAGCAGCAGATGAACTTTGTACCAACAACATCTTCAATAACAGAGTCTGAATGAAGCTCAGGTGTTGATGCTGCTCACTGATTGGACGGTTGGTTTCAGCTCTGCTCTCAGTCTTTCCTGCACAGGTGAAGGTAGAAAGTGTGACTGGATCTATAGACTGGAAACAGAGAAACATGCTGAACATTTGAAGCTTTGCAGCAGAAATGTTCATGTTACAAATACAGCAGAGCTGATCTGGGATCAGTGTGTTCACACCTGCAGCTACAACAAGGTTTCATGTCTCCACACGTCAGCATGTGAACTTTACTCTGACTCAGTCTGAGCAGTCAGACGGCATATTTTTAAAGTTAACACAGCAGCACACACAGAGCTGAGCCCCTCCCACCTGTGCTGAGTTTCAGGTGGAGCCCCGCCTCCTTCCAGGAAGCAGCTCACCTGTGTGTCCGTGTTTAGTGTCCAGGTGTGGAGTGGAGCTTGTTGTTGGTGTGTGAAGAAACTGTAAGTTTGCTTTGTTTCCTCCTTTAACAGTTTGTCTTTAGGAACTTTACTGTTTGTTCAGCTCATGTTTGATTTCTTCACACAACAAACTGTGTGTGTTTGTATTTCCGGTCTCTCCATTAAAGTCAGTGTGTAATGTTTTCCTGGCTAACATCAGCTGTGTGCAGCTTAGTTCAGCACAAATCTGCCGCTCCATAGTTCACGGTAACGGACTCACAGCTGGACCAACGAGGCCGAGTGTGTCCGCCACTCTGAGCTACGTTCGTGTTTGTGTACTTGTAGTTTGTACTTTGTGAGTTCACTCAGAGCCCACAGAGGACGCAGCGTACGTGATGACGTCAGTCCTTTACCTCCTTTACTGTCACTGTGATTAATACTTACACACCACACGAGACACCTGACAGCATGTTAACGCTAAGCTAAAGCTAAGCTAACGCTAAGCTAGCCAAGAACCCAGAGTGACGTTAAAGCTGAGTAAACACTGACCCCAGACCAGCACCGTGATAAAGTGAGCTGCTGCTGCTGAACCTGAACAGGTAACAAAGTGATGAGCAGTCAGGCTGCAGGTTTCTACCTGTTCATGTTTCTACAGTAGAATCACTTTGAAGTGTCTTTGTGCTGTTTCATCTTTGATTTGTGTTCATAAACACTCAGAGAAAGATCACGTGACCTCATCAGGATCTGTGTTGGTGTGTGGGGCTGTACCTCAGCTTTAGATGATGGTGATTATGAGACAGTGTTTCAGCTCATTTTACACAGTAACATGAAAGTAATGTTATGAGGAGTAATGAAGTAACATACTCCATTACTTTTAATTAAAGTGTTCTGTGTAATATGTGTAATAATGACTTTTTTGAGTAACTTCATCTCTGTCAATAACAACATTCATACGTGGAATAAAAACACATCAGTGGATCATTGCTGGAGCTGCCTGGACTTCAGTCTTCAGGATCTCAACCAACAGCATCAACATGCTGCTCCAGATGTTTGTGCTCCAGATGTTTGTGCTCCACATGTCTGTGCTCCAGATGTTTGTGCTCCACATGTCTGTGCTCCACATGTCTGTGCTCCAGATGTTTGTGCTCCACATGTCTGTGCTCCAGATGTTTGTGCTCCACATGTCTGTGCTCCAGATGTTTGTGCTCCAGATGTTTGTGCTCCAGATGTTTGTGCTCCACATGTCTGTGCTCCAGATGTTTGTGCTCCACATGTCTGTGCTCCACATGTCTGTGCTCCACATGTCTGTGCTCCAGATGTCTGTGCTCCAGATGTTTGTGCTCCAGATGTTTGTGCTCCAGATGTTTGTGCTCCACATGTCTGTGCTCCAGATGTTTGTGATCCAGATGTTTGTGCTCCAGATGTTTGTGCTCCAGATGTTTGTGCTCCAGATGTTTGTGCTCCACATGTCTGTGCTCCAGATGTCTGTGCTCCAGATGTTTGTGCTCCACATGTCTGTGCTCCACATGTCTGTGCTCCACATGTCTGTGCTCCAGATGTCTGTGCTGCAGATGTTTGTGCTACAGATGTTTGTGCTCCAGATGTTTGTGCTCCACATGTCTGTGCTCCAGATGTCTGTGCTACAGATGTTTGTGCTCCACATGTCTGTGCTCCACATGTCTGTGCTCCAGATGTCTGTTCTCCAGATGTTTGTGCTCCACATGTTTGTGCTCCAGATGTTTGTGCTCCAGATGTTTGTGCTCCTGGTGATCAGACTCGCAGTTTCATCCTTGAAATAAGTGTTTATATTGTTGTTATATTGTTGACCCACCATTGATCATGTGTCTCATCACATGATCAATGGTGGGTCAGCGACATGCTTTCTTTCCGTCTCAGGTTTAAATATCTGGGACTCTCCACCGTTTGGTTTTAAAACTGAAGAAGCTTCTCGGATGAAACGTCTTCCAGAAACTTAAAGAAGTCTCTATTTTCTTTCTAAGCTCCTTAGATCACATGACCTGGATGACTGAACCTACAGACATATTGACCTGGTTTCTAGGTTACATGACAGGTCAGAGGTCAGCGACTGTAACTCAGTTACTTCTGTTAATGTGAACTCACTGAGTGTTTGTGGTTTACCTTTCAGACTGACTGAAGATGATGATGGAGGAAGAGGAGGACAGAGCAGAGTCTGCAGGGTCCAGCTGTCCGTCTGTGAGGAGTGACCAGTCCAAAGATGACCCTCCAGGCTTCAGTGCTGAACCTGGACCAACGAGGTCAGAGAGCTGAACACACTGAGTTACAGAAATAATTCTGCACTGACATTATAATCAGTGTTGATTCTGGTTGATTGTCTGACTGTGTTTGTGAGCTGAGAGGAAATGAAAATGAATTTGTAACAAAAATCAGTTTTGTCCAGTTTTCCTGTAAAAAGCTGAACTCTAATCTAAGAGGACTGTTACTGACAGGAAACAGCTGCATTATCTGCAGTCTGTGTGATCACAGCTGCTTCAATCATGTTTGTGTCTGCAGAGGTCAGAGGTCACAGTCTGCACGGTCCAGCTGTCCGTCTGTGAGGAGTGACGTGTCCAAAGATCAAAATCCAGCCTTCAGTGGTGAACCTGGACCAACGAGGTCAGAGAGCTGTGATGACTCCTTTACATGTTTGTGTTTCCTGGATAAATATGACCTGAAACATTCTCAGATTGTTACAAAGATTCATTAAAAAGAAAACAATGAAAGAGAAAAGATCCAAATGTTAGACTTGGTCATTTGCTGTTTGAGGACAGTGATGCTCATATCTGTGGGGAAAGTGTGACCTGAGTGGGTTCATGTTTGTCTTTAAAGAACAGAGCTGCTCTGATTCTCTTTGTGTCTGATCTGTTAAACAGTCTGAGAGGTCACACAGAGACCCAGCAGCTAAAGCCTGGATCATACTGGCTGCTGTTAATGAGACTCCATCAGGACAACACTGAGCCACAGTGGTGTTCATGGAAATCAATCAATAAATTCAACTTTACACTGTATTACCAAAGTACTGACTCGTCTGCCTTCACACACATGTAAACTTGAGTGACATCATATTCTGAGTCCACAGCATTCAATATGATGTCAGCCAAGAGTTCAACATATAACAGCTTAAACTGTTCTAAAAAGGTTTTTTCACAGGTTTAAAAGTGTTTAAGGGAATTTTTAACGGTTCTTTCAGAAGCACATACGTGAGGTTAGACGCAGGAAGCAGCAACACTGACTGAACACAGCTTTTAGAGGCTAAATTCACATTTTAATAATGAAAGTGGCTTCATGTGTGTGTGTGTGTCCATGGTTCCTCCACAGAGTGGACCAGCAGAGCTCAGAGGTTCCCAGTGGTCAGTCTGCCCAGCAGCATCAAACACAGCTGGACTCCATGTTTATGGTCTGTACATGTACAACAACTACTTTATTATTAATATTAATAATAATACATTTATTTATAGGTCCCTTTCAGAACACCAAGGACTCTGTGGACTAAATGACCAAAAGAAACAAACTTTGAAATCAGACGGTGCAAATGTGATCACAGGGAAACGTTTTAAACATCGAGGCTTTAAACAAAAACCAAAGTGAAACAGTTTGTAGTCGAGATCAGTGGGAATGAAGCTGAATAACTGTTTCTTCAATAACTTTGAGAAATAAATGACAAATATGATGGAAATTAGGAGCATTAGCACTTACTAATGATGTGAGTCGACACTCTGCTGTATTGAGACGACCACATTAGGTGGTCCTCAACTGTAATGGAAACCAATGGCTCCAGTCGATCTGAGCAGCTACTAATAGAAACGGGGCCATTGATGTGTTTGTGCTTAATAACAGTGAATCACAGGATTTTTACATTACAGTTAAAATCTCATGTTGTTTGTTAAAGTGTGCAGTTCAGGGTGTGTTACTAAAACTGTTGTTTGCTCACTTTCCAAAGACCCAGCCCCCATAAAAAGCAGCCAAACAGTTCTAAGAGTTACGACCGTGGAGTTGTGGAGAATGTCTCAGTTAATCAGATAAAGTCAAACTTATAATTGGTGAAGAGCTCGTGGATGATATGCCCCTTGATCGTAAAGAAGTGGATGTTGTGTAGACTGAAGTTCAGAGTGGTGGTTCATTCATAAAGTATTCTGTTCCAGCTGCTGGAGGACAACATCATCACTTTTGTGAAGAACGAGCTGAAGTAGATCCAGAAGGCTCTGAATCCAAATAAGCCCCAGTGCTTGGAGTTTCAGAGGGAGGATGATGAGCAG
This sequence comes from Neolamprologus brichardi, assembly GCF_056152115.1. Classification (NCBI taxonomy): domain Eukaryota; kingdom Metazoa; phylum Chordata; class Actinopteri; order Cichliformes; family Cichlidae; genus Neolamprologus; species Neolamprologus brichardi. Next base: position 1,212,603 of record NC_142117.1, read on the forward strand.
AGGAGCAGCAGAGAGGCATTTGTGAAGATCGCAGTGGACTTCCTGAGGAGAATGAAGCAGGAGGAGCTGGCTGACCGTCTGCAGAGACGTAAGAGGATTTCTTACTTAAGGTTTTAAGCTGTTAGATAAATGAGACACTCATGACACCAGTGTGTTAAGTCATTTCTCAGTGGGTCAGAAAATGTCATCAGCGTTTTGTAAAATATATTTGTTGAAGTTGTATTTTTATTATTATTATTCAGAAGTTCCAGCTGCAGTTTGTCATCGTAACCTTAAATCTGCTCTGAAGAAGAAGTTCCAGTGTGTGTTTGAGGGCATCGCTAAAGCAGGAAACCCAACCCTTCTGAATCAGATCTACACAGAGCTCTACATCACAGAGGGAGGGACTGCAGAGGTCAATGATGAACATGAGGTCAGACAGATTGAAACAGCATCCAGGAAACCAGACAGACCAGAAACAACAATCAGACAAGAAGACATCTTTAAACTCCCACCTGGAAGAGATGAACCAATCAGAACAGTGCTGACAAAGGGAGTGGCTGGCATTGGGAAAACAGTCTTAACACAGAAATACACCCTGGACTGGGCTGAAGACAAAGCCAACCAGGGCATCCAGTTCATGTTTCCATTCACTTTCAGAGAGCTGAATGTGCTGAAAGAGGAAAAGTTCAGCTTGGTGGGACTTGTTCATCACTTCTTTACTGAAACCAAAGAAGCAGGAATCTGCATCTTTGAAGACTTCCAGGTTGTGTTCATCTTTGATGGTCTGGATGAGTGTCGACTTCCTCTGGACTTCCACAGAACTACAATCCTAACTGACCCTAGAAAGTCCACCTCAGTGGATGTGCTGCTGACAAACCTCATCAGGGGGAAACTGCTTCCCTCTGCTCGCCTCTGGATAACCACACGACCTGCAGCAGCCAATCAGATCCCTCCTGACTGTGTTGGCATGGTGACAGAGGTCAGAGGGTTCACTGACCCACAGAAGGAGGAGTACTTCAGGAAGAGATTCAGAGATAAGAAGCAGGCCAGCAGGATCATCTCCCACATCAAGACATCACGAAGCCTCCACATCATGTGCCACATCCCAGTCTTCTGCTGGATCACTGCTACAGTTCTGGAGGATGTGCTGGAAACCAGAGAGGGAGGACAGCTGCCCAAGACCCTGACTGAGATGTACATCCACTTCCTGGTGGTTCAGGCCAAAGTGAAGAAGGTCAAGTATGATGGAGGAGCTGAGACAGATCCACACTGGAGTCCAGAGAGCAGGAAGATGATGGAGTCTCTGGGAAAACTGGCTTTTGATCAGCTGCAGAAAGGAAACCTGATCTTCTATGAATCAGACCTGACAGAGTGTGGCATCGATATCAGAGCAGCCTCAGTGTACTCAGGAGTGTTCACACAGATCTTTAAAGAGGAGAGAGGACTGTACCAGGACAAGGTGTTCTGCTTCATCCATCTGAGTGTTCAGGAGTTTCTGGCTGCTCTTCATGTCCATCTGACCTTCATCAACTCTGGAATCAATCTGCTGGAAGAACACCAATCAACCTCCACATGGTCTAAATTATTTAACAAACTAAAACTCCAATCACTTCACCAGACTGCTGTGAATAAGGCCTTACAGAGTCCAAATGGACACCTGGACTTGTTCCTCCGCTTCCTCCTGGGTCTTTCACTGCAGACCAATCAGACTCTCCTACGAGGTCTGCTGACACAGACAGGAAGTAGCTCACAGACCAATCAGGAAACAGTTCAGTACATCAAGAGGAAGCTCAGTGAGAATCTGTCTGCAGAGAAAAGCATCAATCTGTTCCACTGTCTGAATGAACTGAATGATCGTTCTCTAGTGGAGGAGATCCAACAGTCCCTGAGATCAGGAAGTCTCTCCACAGATAAACTGTCTCCTGCTCAGTGGTCAGCTCTGGTCTTCATCTTACTGTCATCAGAAAAAGATCTGGATGTGTTTGACCTGCAGAAATACTCTGCTTCAGAGGAGGCTCTTCTGAGGCTGCTGCCAGTGGTCAAAGCCTCCAACAAAGCTCTGTGAGTAAACATGTGATCAGGCTTTTATTTATAACATAAACAGTGTAATGTGTGATGGACCCTTAAAAACTTAAACATATTTTTTTACATGATCATCAGTACTAAATACAGTATATTATAGTTAATGTTTGATAGCAGCAGTAAATGTCAGAGTGTCTTAAACATATCTGGGTGTCAGCTTTTATCAAAGTCATGTCCAGAATCATCCTGTAAGTAAAATTTATTTATACAGCAGCTTTCACAGGTCAAAAACCACAAAGTGCTTTACAATAGAAACAGGCAATAAAAAACACAGAAGATAAAAACATTAAACAGCAAACACTGAACATCATACAGCCTAAAACTAGTTAAAGGCCACTCTGAATACTAGAGTCTGAATAAATGAGTTAGTGAGACCAGTAAAAGCCTTTGACTGGAAGATCTCAGATGTGAGAAGAGCTGTAGGATTGTAGAAAGTCAGAAATATAGACTGGGACTAAAAGTAAGGACTAAATCTTTAAATAACGCCTAAAATGAACTGGTTACCAGTGTGAAGAGATTAAACTGGAGTAATGTCCAGTCTATTTCATGTGCTGGTTAAAAGCCTCGCAGCATGATTCTGTACTGACTGAAGACGTTCAAAGACTGTGATGGACCCATAGGTGATCAACTCCCTCATTCCTCCTCTGGTCTTATTGCTCTGCATCAGTGCACTGCTCAGCTGAAGATGAGTTCACTTCTATATGTTACAATCTGCCTCACCAGTACAGTTCCAAGGATCTGCAGCTGCTGAATCAATTATATTCCTCGTGTTTCTTCTGGTTTCCTGTTGTTAGATCTGCCTGCTTGATTGTTTTTCAATCTCTCCTATGTCGTGCACTTTGATTTCCGACTGTACACAGTCTGTGAACCATGACAATTTGTGACAGAATGCAATGATCAGTGAGGACCCGGAGGACACTGACATTTACACTGTGCAGAATGAGACTTGAGACTTTATCTCAGTGCTTTGTGGACGACTGATGGAAGGACTAATCACTATATCTGCTTTAATTGAAATAATTTCCATGAAAATTTCACTGGTTCAGTCTCCCAGAATCTCTCAATCATATCTTGACCTTTTCCTAGAGTAACTAACCCTCACTCACCAGGATATGAGCCAGCCTTCCCTCTCATTGCTACATGCTTACAGTCTTGCCTATCACCTGTTCACAGAATGAGTCATCACTTGTTTTTGTTTAGCATTTAATGAGCAAGTTCCAGGTCTTTATATTTACACTGGGAACATTTTTAAACTAAAACGTTTTCTAGCCATAAATAGTAATGCACACTGGCATTTGCCTTTCCTTCAAAGGTTCAACACAAGAAGTGATTTAAATTAATCACAAACAGTTTGTTATCAAATGACAATTTTTCAGATTATGTTTTTATTTTGTTTTTGTTTTTTAGGCTGAGTGTCCCTGATCTCTCAGACAGAGGCTGTGAAGCTCTGTCCTCTGCTCTCAGCTCCCAGTCCTCTATTCTGAGAGAGCTGCACCTGAGTATCAACAACCTGCAAGATCCAGCATTGGAGTTTCTTTCTGCAGGACTGAGAAGTCCACACTGTAAACTGAATACTCTGAGGTGAGATCAAGTTATGTTGTGCTTTTCATCAATTGACAGAATTAACCAATAAGAAGCCACTAAATGGGAAAAAAGTCAGTTAAACTTCTGTAATAGTTTTATGTTTGTGTCATCTCTTAGTGTTGATTCTTAGTAAAAAAACAGGATTTATTGCGAAATCTAAAAACTCTTTTGTGCACCCTCATTGCAATTTAATAACAGTGTTTGTTTAATGTTTATCTGTCATTTTTCAGACTGAGTCACTGTGAGCTCTCAGAGAGAGGCTTTGAAGCGCTGTCCTCAGCTCTCAGCTCCCAGTCCTCTAGTCTGAGACAGCTGGACCTGAGTAACTCTGACCTGCAGGATTCAGGAGTGAAGTTTCTGTCTGCTGGAGTGAAGAGTCCACGCTGTAAAATGGAAACTCTCAGGTCAGGATTTAAAATGTTCCACTGATGATCATGTTAAACCTGATTTCTATTATTGCAGAAACAGTCAATTGATTTTAAAAAAGTCAATGTAGAAATTAGCGTCTGTGGTTTTTAGTGATATTTGTTCACTTTCTGTCTTTCATTTGCAATGAAATGTCCCATCTGCTCCTCTGAGTCCAAATTCTTTATTTTAGCAGTGCTTCATCCACCAAACCTTCTAGTTCGATTCCTGTATTCTGAAGGTTTTTACAGAGCTGTTTGTTCAGATATCAGAATTTGATTTTCAGAAAAATTTAGTAATAAAAATATGATCAATTGATTATTTCTGACTGAAAAGATGAAATATATATTTGGTCATAGTGATATGACTCATTGCCTCACTTAAACATAAAATGTAAACAAAAATTCAAAACAATAGATTAATACAAAACAGAATTTGACTGTTGAGCTTAAAGTGAGCTTGAATGTTATTCACTTCCTGTTTTATTTTGGTAGTTATCGTCTCTGGTTTTTACTTTTACTTCCTCCCCCGACATTGTCTACATTAGTTTCAGCTGTAGAAGATTTTATTGACTGTTTGATTTGTCACTTTTTTTAAACTATTATTGTTGACTTATAAACCATTGCTAAAATGTATTTTCATTAAAATACCAAATAATTTATTACTTTATCATCTAATTAGATTATAATTCTGTAAATAGGGGTGATAGTGTGGTCTATGTGGGTTGTCTTCAGGTACTTTTCCTCCCACAGTCCAAGAACATGCATGCAAGGTTAACTGGAGATGTGTGATTGTGAGCATAAATTGTCTGTCTCTGTCTAGCTCTGTGTTTACCTGGCCATAGTTACCATAGTTACTGATGCTGAACCTATAACCTGGTCTGGATCAGGTTATGTTCAGAGTTTTTGTTTAAAATCAACTGAAGTGCCTCGTTTTCACTGATTCTTTCATTTACAGAAAGCTTTAAGTGTGATATAGATTCAGTCATATCTGACTAATGTCAGTGAATGAGGCCCAGCTGTAAAGTCACAGCAGTCACACTGTATGTGTCTCATTGTCACTGGAGTTTAGGCTCCATGCATTCAGCTGGTGCTGCAGAAAAAGTAGAAATGTTTCTGTTTGGTTCTAATGCTGAGTCTCTTTTACAAAGATGGAACTGCAGCTAATCCTGCTCATGTAGCCAGTTAGTAAAAACTCAAGTCACTGTCAGACACAGCAGACATTTACTGATAATCTCCCTGTATGTGGTCTTTTAGCACCTCCTACTTGTGAACATGTGGAGTGGTGTTAGTCTGGGTGACGAGTGTAACTGTTGAGTGAGAAAGACTGTGGTCGTGTCCAAATTCATGGGCTGCATCCTCCTGAGGACCCGGCCTTCGCGGTCTACGTAGGCCGGGTCCTCAGAAGGTCAGGTAGGCCGGAAGTAAACGGCCATGGAATTGGACGGTCTAGCCTTCTGATTAGTGTCACCGCTGTCTCGGTGGAGTTTAATAAACTCTGCCGTCTGCTCCTTGCTATCTAAGATATAACAGGACTCTGGCGTAAATCGTTGACCATCTCACACTTCTGTTAAATCAGGTTTTTTTTGACGTTTATTCAATTGTGTAAAAACCAAGGTGGAACCCACCCGGGGGATTCATAAAGTTTTATTTTATCTAATATAATAACTTTAATCTCAGCCAAACCGATTTACTCACAAACAAATAAAACACTGAAAAAAGCCAAACAATAACATTTTTAGGTTGTCTAAGTGACTTATATATTACTTTTAACCTGATTAGCGAAACTCCGCGGTGATCTGAAAATGATGTGCATGGAGTTGTGCCGTTCTCGGCGCTTTCAGTAACCCTGAAGCTCTCGGCTAACTATCGAGCTGGTGGGTAACAGACGTCTCCGAAAACGTCGAAGCACTTTTGCAAATATACAATGTCTTGATAAACCGAGCAGATATTTGAAGTTTACACACTCACATTCTCGCCTGAAAATATGTTAAAAGTTTTGTGACCCAGGAAGATTAATAAGAGTAATTTTAAATCTTAGTAGCGGTCGCCATTACCAGAAACTGGAGTTTGGCTGGGCCGCAATATGAATTCTGGGATATGGTGGGCCACGAAGGACACACCCGACACATCCTTCAAATTCGGGGAAAAGGACGACGCATTTGTCGGCTGCATTCGGAGGAGTCCACGAATTTGGACAGCCTTTGGTGCATCGCTGTGACGTTATTGGTCTACAAATGTGTCCTCAGGAGGATGCAGCCCATAAATTTGGACACACCGAGCCTGCGTGCTGGTAGCACCTTAGCCACAGCTCGGGTGTCGAGGAGAAGCTGAAAAAGAAGGTTTTCTAGTTTGTAAGGAGGAAAAAAACTGAGAGGACTAAGTTAAAGAGAGGCTGGAGAGTAACACAGAGCAGCAATGAATGCTGCTCACACAGTTTAGACAGTTTAGCATCAAATGTTCGAGTGAGTTAGCTCCCAGCTAACTAGCAGAGAAGCTAACTAGCAGAGCAGCTAACTAGCAAACCAGCTAACTGCACCCACAAGCTGTGACTGCGTCTTTCTAACAAGAGCGTCAGACACTCAGACTGGTTTTCTTTTTGGATGATGATTTATTCTCACACTGATCCTTCATCATGATGCTGCCATCCACCCACTGCTCCTAGCAGTGTTGCCAACTCCTCAGTAAGGAAAATTGCTATTGGCTGTCCTAAAAGTTGCTGGAAGTTGCTAAATGATGTCATCACCTAATTTGGATAAATGGTCATGCTAATGTAATTGTAACGTACATTGTAGGAGAGAAAAATAACATCGTGGAAGCGACATGACGTGAGTAAAAAACGTCCTGGAATGCACTTAAATAAATAAATCATAGTTCTGTCTGTAACTATTACAACACTCTCACCACATTTGTTAACAATTCTCTCAACAAATGTGTTTTTCCTCGTTCTTTGTTATCCAGCTGAGACTTTGGGTATAAATGTGTCATAAACAGGAGAAAGCAGTGCAGGTTCAATGTAATCAAACCTCAGACTGAGTTCAAAATCATCACCTGTCCCAGATATCACATCAGCACCAGAACCATGATGTGTTTACTCACATTTAAAAAGGTGGAGGTCAGTGTGAATGGACTGTTGTCATTGGTCTGAATGTGCCTCTATAAACATGTGCTCTTCATTATTGATGTTTTCCTAATGAACAGAAAATGAGACTTAATAAAATCCTTCTGACTGTTGTTGGAGCAGGTTGGGTCCTGGGTTTGAGTCCCCCACTGTACCACAGGGGCTTCTAGCTTTGTTTCACAGTGTGTAGAACAACAAATAAAACCAAATCACAAAAAGCTTCAAGTCAAAAACGCATCAAACTTTGAGGGTTTTTCCCAAGGATGAGGAAGCAGACTCGGCCACAAACAGCTGGATATATGAATGGTTACCACAGCAACCACAGCAGTGTGCTCTCAGTATATTTAGTTGTATAAAGGTGTTTGTGGTGTGTTGCAGCTGAAACAGCCTCATGTATGTTGACACAGGGAGAAAATAGTGTGAGAACACTATTCACAGCAGTCACAGCTCGCTGCCTTCAACAGTCTCTTCCTTCCTTGTTTGGATGTCACTGATATCATCTTCTGCTCTCACACTGACCACCTGTTGAAGCTAATGTGCTAACATGGAAGCAGCAGGTATGCCACCTGTGGCAGCTGAGGTCACGTGATCTGAGTGTTTGAACCACGTGTTGGAGCAGCATTACCAAACATCTGCACTTCAGAAGCTCCATAGTGTGGAAACGTCACTGTGGAGCGTCTCATCCCTATCTAAGAGATTTTCTTGCCTCTGCAAAGCTAAGCTTGCAAACAGCACCATAGTTTGTCATTCCCAACCAATCAGAGCGCTACTTATGTCACGTCACATGACTCGTGTGTTTACCTCTTTGATTAGCACCCAAAGAACTAAAGAAAGGCTAAAAGGACGTTCAGCCAATCAAATCCCTCCTAGGAGCAGGAAGTCTAGAGAGGAAATGGAGCAGAGAAGGAGAATCACCAGTTTAAATGTCTGAGTTTTAAACTGGTGACCCTCTAAAGAGGCTTTTATTGACTCTGTTTTCTTTTTCACCATTTAAACTGTTTAATATCAGATTTAGAAATAACTTTTGGACAGTTGTTGTACATTTCCACTAAAATGTGACACAAATAATGACTTTCTGACTTTACTTTGGACTAATCTAACGACTTAGCCTGGCTGTGTTGGACTTGGTGTGGAAGCAGCTCCCAGTTTGAGTTCAGGAGACACACACTCTCTACTTTGAAGATCAGCTTCAAACTTTCCTTTTTGATAAAGCTTATAGTTCGAGCTGGATCAGGTGACCCTGAACCATCCCTTAGTTATGCTGCTATAGGCTCAGGCTGTTGATGATGCTCTGTTTTCTTCTCCACTCCCCTCTTTTCACTCCTGATGCTTTTATATGTCACGACTGTCCTTAACTTTTGTGTCTCTCTGAGCTCATCTCTTCTCTTTCCCCTCACCCTACAACCAGTCATGGTAGATTTTTTTTGAAGCTGAGCTTTCATACATGATGAATTGCTCTCTTCAGTTGTGTGTCTTCCCTGCTGCCTTTAAAACGGCGGTGGTGAAGCCCCTTCTGAAGAAGAGCAATTTGGATTGTAATGATTTTAATACAGACCTGTATCCAACTCACCATTTTTAAGTAAAATTTTAGAAAAACTTGTTTTTACTCAGATTAATGACTTTCTGAATGATAGACAGATCCTGGAGATATTCCAGTCTGGATTTAGGGTGAATCACAGCACAGAGACTGCTCTCCTAAAGGTTTTAAATGATCTTAGATGTAACTGGGACTCCCAAAAGCTCTCAGTCCTGGTGCTACTGGATCTAAGCGCAGCCTTTGATACAGTAGACCACGCTATTCTTTTAAACAGACTGAAACACATGGTGGGCCTCTCTGGTGCTGTATCAACTGGTTCACTTCCTGTCTCTCAGACAGAACTTTTATGGTAAGTATGGATACATGCTCCTCTAAGATCCATAGAATGACATGTGGTGTGCCTCAGGGGTCGGTTTTAGGCCCTGTACTTTTTAATTTTTATATGCTCCCTCTCTGCGGTGTCATCAGGAGGCATGGAGTGAACTTCCACAGTTACGCTGACGACACTCAGCTGTACATCTCCGTGTCTCCTGATGACACCAGACCAATGGATGCCCTTTTTAACTGTATTTTAGATATAAGATCTTGGATGGCAGAAAACGTTTTACAGCTTAACCAGGACAAACCTGAAGTTTTAATCGTCGGTCCTGAGGCTCAGAGAGAGAAACTCTTGTCTAAATTACAGGCATCTTCACTATGTCCTTCACTACAAGTGAAAAACCTGGGTGTTGTTTTAGACTCTGAGCTTGGTTTTATCCCACATATTAAACATGTAACCAAAATTGGATTTTATCATCTAAAGAATATAGCCAGAGTCCGCCCTATTCTGTCTCGGGCCAACACGGAGATGCTGATGCATGCTTTTATTACCAGTCGCATTGATTACTGCCCTGCTTTCTGGTCTCCCCAAAAAGAATATTTCACCTTTACAACTTTTACAAAACTCTGCAGCTCGTGTGCTGACGAAGACCAGAGGGCGGGCCCACATTACACCGGTTTTAGAATCGCTGCATTGGCTCCCCGTGTGTTTCAGGATCGATTTTCAAATTCTTTTATTGGTTTTTAAATGTCTTAATGGTCTTGGGTCTTCTTATCTCTCAGATCTGCTTTTACCATATGAACCCTCGCGGACCCTGAGGTCCTCTGGTACTGGCCTTTTGATTGTCCCTAAAGTCAGGACACATGCTCACGGAGAGGCAGCGTTTCAGTGGTATGGTCCTCGTCTGTGGAACACCCTGCCGGAGGAGCTCAGGGCCGCAGAGAACGTACATGTTTTTAAGAACAGGCTCAAGACCACCTTTTTAGTTTAGCTTTTACTTAACGTTTATTTATTTTATGCTTATTTATTCTATCCTGTTATTCTATTTATATTATTAATTTAGGTTTTACCTAATATTTATTGATTTTATTCTTATTCATTTTTTATCTTCTTACTCTATTTATATTTATACTGTATCCCATTCTTATTTATTTTATTTATTTTATTCTGTATATACTCTTATTAGGTCATATCTCCAGTGTTTCCTCGGAGGGCGCTCTCTGCACCGGGGTTGTGATCGACCGTGGCTGCTGGGGCTCTGTGGGTCTTCTCAACCTGGCTGGGGGGCTTCTTTGCCTCCCTCCTACTGTGTGCCCAGCCTGGAGGCTGTAAAGCACTTTGTGCTACATCTTTGTATGAAAAGTGCTTTATAAATAAAGATTGATTGATTGATAGACTCTCCTCCGGGAGCATGTTTTCACTGGGAGGATCTTTGTGTCAAAGGGAGTTCTTCCTTCCCACCATCACCAAGTGCTGCTCACAGTGGATTGTCTGGTTTTTGGGACTTTCTCTCTAATATTGGAGGCTGTTACCTTACTCTGTTAAACAGCTTCAGACGACTGTTGTTGTCTGTTGGGAATTGTCACTTTTAAATAAAGTTACATTGAATGGATGTAAATGGATAGATGTTATTGTGACAAACAGAAAATGATCTTTAAAAGATTGATTGTTGTTTTGTGTGTCTGCAGTCTGTCAGGCTGTCTGATTACAGAGGAAGGCTGTACTTCTCTGGCCTCAGCTCTGAGCTCCAACCCCTCCCATCTGAGAGAGCTGGACCTGAGCTACAATCATCCAGGTCCCTCAGGAATTAAGCTGCTGTCGTCTGGACTGAAGGATCCAGGCTGGAGACTGGACACTCTCAGGTATGGAGAGAATGTCTGATAGAGGAGGACGAGCTGGAAACATTTCCTGTGTCCTTCACTCACTTCCTGTTTGTTTCCTGCAGATGAGACATGAACAATCACACATGCAGGAATATTTTCAGGGACAGACAGACTAGTCTAGCTGGATAGTACGTAGGGGGTCTCCAAGGAGTCTGTTTGCAGGAACATTAATGATAACTGATAAGTCATGTTGAGAGTTTCATTAAAAGTAGACCTACAGTTAGGTCCATAAATATTTGGACAGAGACAACATTTTGTAACTTTAAATACACTTTATTAGGTCACCGGTTTACCTGAGATAGTGGTCACTGTGTACCTAATAAAGTGTCAGCCATGTGTATGTTTCCCATGCTGTATGTCCACAGTCACAGTGACAGTCAGTGACACTGACAGAAGGATGAAACAAGGCTGTGAATCATTTCAGTCTTTGTGTGTGATAAAGAGGCAGACAGGAGCAGCTAACATCACCATCATTTTCCTGTATGAATCGCTGTTACAATGAAAAATTTCACTTACATATATCATATAGGAGACACACACATTGATATACACTAAATATTTATTTCATTTCTCTTTTTTTGTGTTGCCAATTTATGCACCTGCTTGATTTAGTTTAAACAGTTATTGAACACTTTCTGTAAATCCAGTGAACTGCATTTCACTTCTCAAATATCACTGTGTGTGTCTCCTAAATGATATATTTAACTGACAATTTTTATTGTGACAACCAACGATTTGTACAGGAAAATAATTACTTTTCACAATGTTGCCCAAACTTTTCATCCCACTGTATTAGTATGTTTTGTCATTAGTATAATATGAAATAAATTCTACTTGTGTCAAGTCGGGTGCCAATATTTGCTGTGTAGTAGAACAGAGACATTTGTCATTATAAATGTTTATTGGAAAAATATATAAATTCAGTAACAAAAACATTAAACATTAATATATGAAGTTTAACTATTTACAGAGAGACAGGAATAAAAAGGACCCAGCTTGGAGTGGAAGAGCCTCAGAGAGAAGGAGGAGAAAAATAAGAACATTGTTTCTGCCCTGGAGAGCTGCTGCCTCATCAGAAAACTGCTGATCATTAGGGTCCAATGTTTCCAAATTTAACACAGCTGTGCTGTTTTCAAAAGCTAATTTATAAATTTGAAATTTCACGAATTCTCGTGTCTGAGGCGGCATGCTCTCCAGAACAGGAACAAGGCCGAGGAGGAAATGTTCTGTTGGAGACGGGCGTGGCCTCTTTAGGGACTCCAGGATGGCCAGCTCCACCGTCCTGGGACCCGTCCCTCGCCCGCCTTCGAGCTGTCCTCCTCTGTCGGCCTGTAAAACACAGCACAAAACAACACAAAGTAATGAGAAGGCTGCTACTAGATTTTCATTTTCAAAATTGAAAAAAACAGGATATAAACAGATTGGTTGTAGATATTTAGTAAAGGTGATCACAAGGGAATCCAAGCAAGTAAAAAGCTGTCAGTGCTTGATGTTCATACCTGTGGGTGCAGCAGCAGGAGCTGAGGGACCAGGGACTGGGGAGCCAGGAGAAGAGACAGGGGATGCTCTGCTGCATGATTACTTGACTCTATCAAGACAATATTAAATGTTAACAGGTTGAAGACAATAGTCATAGAGAATATTATATTATTATACACTTATATACTTATTATACACAGTGGTCTCTCATTTATTGCAGCACATGAACAGTAGTCACAGTTCTCACAAGTTGATTCTCAAAGTTCAAACTTTTGTCGATTTTAAAACGTAAAAGTATTATGCTGCGCTTTTTCTCCGTCTGCGGCGCCACTTTTGTGCGCCTTTTTTGCTCCCGGTGCAGGTGTCTATTTCCGAATGAGGGTCATAGTTATGAGTGTTTTTGTGCTGTTTTTTTCTATTGGACGTGATGGTTATCAAAACCAAACATGATAAGTTTGGCAAGCGCAGGAGACACGACACGACCCTGGTCCTCGGGGGAGAAGTTCTCCACGGTCCGCACCATATTGCCGCTTGTCTCCCGCGGGGTGAGGAAGGGGTCAAGAAACCCCATGACCGCGAAGAACTTCCATCTTCTCCCCGATCCTGCTGCAGACCCACTCCTCTTCTCCTTCTGTCTTCTTCTCCTTATTATAAGTGTCCCTGAGGCTCTTCCACTTTCTCCTGCAGATGTCCTCTGAATAAACGCATTATCTTGTTAGCGGAAAGGTATTTGTACATCAGTGGGAAAATAGCGGGACAGTAGGCGGGCTTGCTAGCTTTAGTGCGGGTTCATCGGGTCAGTCTGAAAATTAAAAAGAAGGAGGAATGAACTTACCAGGTTGCCCGATCTCCTCACTTATGTGTCTCCAAGCTAGGTCCTTTTTATTCCTGTCTCAGTAGAAGTAGTAGCTAGCCTCATATAGCTCTGGGTGATTAGCCACGGCACTGATGAGCTTTTCCTCCATACTGAATGAAGAATCAAGGGCTTTGGCTGGATCTGCCCCTTTGACCTAGGTCAGAGCCAGGTCACCAGGCTCCTGATTGGTTGTCGCGGCGCGATTTGACGCTGGAGTTCAGATTTTTCCAACTCGAGCGCTAGACGCGAAACGCACGTATGCACAAAATGCAACACAAAAACTCACGCGCGTGTTTTTTTTCGCTAGTCAAACGCGCCAGACGCGCTACACTGACGTGCATTTCACGTGTTTTGGCGTTTTCGCGACGCAAATCTGCTTCCGAATTCACGTGGGACCTGCAATCGCGTGTCATCGCGTGTGTCACCCCCATTGACTTTACATGTAAACCTGACGCTCTATTCGCGTCCATCGCGTTCGGTGTGAACACACCGTAAGGCTACGTCCACACGTACCCGGGTATTTTTGAAAACGCAGATTTTTCTATGCATTTGCACCTTTCGTCCACACGTAAACGGCGTTTTTGGTCACTGAAAACGGAGATTTTTAAAAACTCCGGCCAGGGTGGATATTTTTGAAAACTCAGTTTTTGCATTTACGTGTGGACGAGAAAAACGGAGAAAACACAGAAAACGCAGCGTCAAAGGTGTGCGCCTTTTTTGACGTCACACTGTGCGCCACGTTATTGTTTTGGTGAAATGAATTTCTACAATACTGTTACTGTTAATTGTCTCTGCAGTGTTTAAATGCTTACATATACACACACAGTTACTGTCCCTCCACACATACGACTCGGTTCTGCTTCTATGCCCCAGCTTTGTTTACTATTTCCCACCGAGGCTTCTAGACTTCTGATTGGCCACCATTTCTACACGGTTAGGAATATAGCGCCACCTGCTGCTTTGGCATGTTCCTAGCAGCGTTTTCCTTCATTTCTACATTTACGTGTGGACGGGATTATTTTTTAAAACGAAAACGGAAAATCTCAGTTTTCAAAAATACCCGTGTACGTGTGGACGCAGCCTCAGTAGTCTGTAAAGACTCTGTGTGCCTTCCAGAGTGCTCCGGCATGCACACACACCTTAAGGTCATGAGAGAGGTCGTACCTTCTCTTACTGATTTATGGTTTAGGAGGACACCTACTCTGTATCTGGTTAAGTATAAGAGCCCTTTGTTAGGGGGACCGCTGGACTCTTAGCACCAGCTTTGGGGTCACAGGGTCACATCTGGAACACACACACACACACACACAGACACACACACACACACATACACACACACACACACACATACCTACACTATGCACAGACTGGTACTCTTTGTTCATACCTGTGTAAGACGTCACATGTTAATGAACTTATGCATATTCATGTAACCTCAATAAAGAGCAGTGTTACGAGGGAGCAGACGAGAGCGACTGAGGTCAAGTGAAGGAACGGCGCTGTCACAGTTCTCTCCCTCATGAATTGTCTGGTTCCAGCGGTGGGTCTGTGCTAGACGACCCATCACCAGCTTTTTCCAGCTTTTTCCACTGGTTACCAGTACGTGGTAGAATCCACTTCCAGATCTTGTTGTTTGTCTTTAAATCTCTGAATGGATTGGCTCCATCTTATCTCTCTTTAACAAAATAATCCAAGTGGAGCCCTCAGGTCTGCAGATAAGTAGCTTCTGACCAGAACTAGACGTAAAAACAGAGGTGAGCTTTATCGATCGCTGCAGCCAAACTCTGGAACAGTCGCCCTTCACATCAGGTCGTCACCAACACTCGACATTTTTAAAACCCGGTTGGAAACACATTTGTACTCTGTAGCTTTCAATTCTGACGAGTCTTTATAGTAATTACTGTGTATGTTTCCTATTTTCTCTCTACTCTGTGCAGCACTTTGGCTCAACCTGTTTTTAAATGTGCTGATAAATAAATGTAGATTTCTTTGAATAAAACAGTGGAGCCGAGCTTTGAGCTCAGTGTGTAACAGTGTGTGTATGAGAGCCATGTAATGTCCATGTGTGCATGCTGACTGTGCTGCTCTGACCCCCCTCCTCCTTTCAGGGTGGAGCCTGCTGGAGTCCGATGGTTGAGACCAGGTCTGAGGAAGTGTAAGTGTGTTTTTAATGGGATTCATGAAAACAAAGCAGCACACATTCAACCATCTTCATCATGTCAGGAGTCATCATCAAAGTGTCAATCAATGAACAGATGATGGATCAATAACTGCAGCTGGATTGTGTTTGTTCTCTCCATCAGATTCCTGTCAACTCACAATCGACACAAACACAGTGAACACAAACCTCCAACTGTCTGACAACAACAGGAAGGTGACACATGTGGAGGAGGTTCAGTCATATCCTGATCATCCAGACAGATTTGATGGTTTTAATTATCAGCTGCTGTGTAGAAATGGTCTGACTGGTCGCTGTTACTGGGAGGTCGAGTGGAGAGGAGACGTTGAGATATCAATGAGTTACAGAAGCATCAGAAGGAAAGGAGGCAGTGCTGACTGTGGGTTTGGATGCAATGATCAGTCCTGGAGTCTGATCTGCTATGATGATGGTCCTCTTTATGTCAGGCACAATAAGAGAGAAACATACATCTCCTCCTCCTCTGTCTCTAACAGAGCAGCAGTGTATGTGGACTGTCCTGCTGGCACTCTGTCCTTCTACAGAGTCTCCTCTGACACTCTGATCCACCTCCACACCTTCAACACCACATTCACTCAAACTCTTTATCCTGGGTTTTATGTCTCTCCTGGTGCCTCAGTGTCCCTGTGCTGAGTGGGGTGTAAAGAGTGTCTCCTGTTACAGAAACACTCTGACTGTTGAACAGATAGTTCAGTCTGTACATGTCTGTCTCTTTCACTCACAAACACGTTTTCAGATTCATGGATTCAATCAGTTGATGTTTGAAACTCTTCTAAATGATTCCTTGTAAACTTCTTCCTCTTCAGTCACAAACAAACAGGAAGTGATGTCACATGTGTTCCTGTCCACACAGCAGAATGAGTCTATTGCTGACAGTGATGTACAAACAGAGTGAGCATTTCTGAGGCCCAAAATAAACTGAGTAGTTCACTGAATGAACAATGGACTGTGAGCTCAGTTCCTTCATCATTAGTATGGATTATATATGTATATGTATTATATTAGTATCATATATATCAGGTGCTGCTGGTTTCAGTCATTGTGCAAATGTGCTGTTTGTAAGGTTGTAAAGCTGCAGTCAGCTGAGACTGAAGAAGTCACCTGATCAGTGAGCAAACGTTTCTGAAAACGTCCAGATGAACAGAATCAACCTTTTGGGATCAGCCAGCAATGCAGCATCATTGTTGTTCAGGTTCAGAGGTTTGCAGGAATGAACTGATGACCAGAAACAGCTGCAAAGTCCAATAAAATACCAGCTGGAGTTCAGCTGCATTTGAAGAAGTCAAAGAAAAGTAAGGATGGCAAAGGGCGACGTTTTCTTCCAAAGAACTGAAAACATGGTCGACGCCTCATTAGAAGAATAATCTGGACATTTGTGAGGAACTCTAACCAAGAAAGCAACACAAGAAAGCAACGTCAAACAGATCCAACAGACAGTTTCCATGACTGGAAGTGTTGAGTGTAAAAATGCTACATTGCATTATTGCATCCTCTCACCACAGGAGGTGCTGTTGGCACCACTGATTGCTGATCAGCTGTTCTCTGATGATCTGATTGATACTGTGAATAACGGGACTCACTGAACTCTGTGACACAGTGAAGATTACAGAGTTTAACTTCAACATCTGACTGACGTCACACAGACAGAAGGATGAACCAGTGAGGCACAGAACACAGTTACTGGAGATACTGGATCAGCTCCATGTGAACCTCTGATGGAGAAGCTGCTGAGCCAGAGAAACATCAGGACATGACAGGCAGCTGCACTTATCTAACAACATGTAGCAGAGCTGATCTATGTTAGAGGATCTATCACAGCAGCTGAAGCCAAAGTCCAACACTGGATAGCAGCTGAGCCTGTGCTGAGTGTAGTGTTACAGGAAAAGGGCAGAAACACTGACACTGGTAGCTCACAGTGATGCTGACTGGGGCACAGAGCTGAATGATGCAGCATCAGGACACTGTTTCAGTCTGACTGACAGAGAAACCTGTAGCTGTATCTACATGTGAGGCAGAGGCTACACAAGCAGCTTTCTATGTTTCACAGTGACTGAGATCTTCAGTGGGGGTGGACATGCTCCTGTACAGACCTCTGAGGAGAACCAAGGTGCAGTCAAAGAGTCCAGTCTGTCCTCACAGATGTGAACATGTGGTTTCATCAGGTCTGCTGTCAGCTAGCAGGCTCACATCAGAATCACTGTTCCTGAAAAACACAGTCTGTGTGACATCATCAGTCAGCTGATCGTCCCAGATCTGAATGGTTTCTGTCTCTACTGAGGAAGTCAGAGAATATCACTGAGGTGTGGATCAGGTCTGAGTGAGCTGTGGAGGGACAGCTTTAAACAGTCCACAGGTCTCACGTCCTGCTCAGTCTGGTAGCAGATACCTCGTATTGTTCCAGATGTGCTGACATCAGCAGCAGCAGCAGCACAGCTGTGTGATACGATGAATCTCAGTTATTGATCCAACACACAGTAAATACAAAGATCAGGATTTCTGAGAGGAATCATTATGAGTCTGAACACATGATCACTGAATGTTAGTCTCCACAATAATAAGCTAACACAACCAAACACAGCTTTCAGCTCTTATTTTGAAACTGGCTTATTTAGAGAGCTGTGATGTGAGCGTGCCTGGCTCTGAGGCACTTGGGTCAGCCTCTGTTGTTTAGAAGTGTTACAGACTGTGAATGACACAGACCTGTCAGTTTTCATGTTTGTCTGTAACACAGCTCAGGGGCTCCATGCTGAACGCATCCATCCAGTGTTATTGATCCAGTACTTATACCAGCATTGGGATCAATACTACAATACACAATCACATGTGTCCACGTGATGCAGTTTGAAGAGCAATAAGATGTCTCTGTATGAGGAGGCGGGGTCACAGGAGGTTCACAGAAACTCTGCAGCAGCATCATCAGCTCACATGGAAACTTTGATGATTCACTTCTGTGGTGTTTTTACAGAAACACGTCACAAAATTAGCTCCACCTGTTTTGTGAGCTTTGAGTTTCTTGTCTTCATTCTGGATTCTTGTGTTGCTGTTTTTACACACAGCAGATATTTCCTGGTTGCTTCCTTGATGACCACATGAAGCTTTCTGAAGCTTGGATTGAAGACGCTTCATTACTCAAAGCTTTCCAACACAGGCCTCTGTGCTGCCATCTGGTGGACAAACATATGAAGTGCAGCGTGAAGCTACAAATTAAACTGCTTCAGCTACGTTTATATATAACATACTATAACCTATATAACTATATGTATAGTGTATTATGTAGGTTTTAGAGCTGGGGGTAGAATTGCTGATGGCCTGGTTGTTATTTATGTTCCCCATGGTTCACCAGCTCTCACACAACATCAGCACCAATGATCCACGTCCTTATAAACCTCTGAATCAGGTCCTGAAGCTGTGACGTGCTGAGTGAAGACCTCACTGATCACATGACTCTGGTCACCTGGACTCAGTGTTTCTGAAGCAGTGTGCTGGGTTTTTAAAAATACGTGGCTGCTGCCTGATGTTGGGCCCACAGAGGAAGACGACTCACTCACTCTTCTTCACTTCCTCCTTAAACATGTGGAAGGAGAGCAAAGTGCTGCCAGACTCTTATTTCTGACAGGAACAGAAGAAACCACAGCAAACTGTTCCAGTTCTTCATCTTCATCACAATCTATTTATTTCTGATGGTGTCTTCAGTCTGAGGGTTTGAAGTTTCCATGTCTGTGTGATGTGTGGTGTGAAGGCTGCTGGTTAAACTGGGACTCACTGGTTAAAGCACTGAGTGCTCATAGAAAGATGCTCCATGAGTCCCAGTACAGACTACAAACATGGTGGAAACTTAGCTTTGATATCCACACACTTTCGTTTCATGCACATTTGTACCTTTCAATTGTGTTTGTCTGTGTGTCATGCAAATAAACCTTTGAAAAGAATGAAATGATATCATATATTTCTTATTGGCCTACATTTGTACAAAATTCCAAATTATATACACAAAGTCATAGAAATCACCCCTGTTCATCATGATTTTAATATTCTATTTTTCCATAACAATAAAATACTTCTTGGACAAATATGACACATCAATAGTTCATTAGTGTTGTCACATCACATCCTGTAAGCAGAGTCTGTCTGTGTCTTTTCTCTGGAAATGAATATTTCCAACCAATGTAGGCGATCCATCAACATGGAGAGTTGGTAGTTATATACAGTCTGTATAAGTGTGATTAATCTAATGAACATTTGTAAGGAGACGGCAGTTACTGTGAATTCACAGCAGTTACACAGTGATTAGTAATAAACAGACAGTGAGAGTGAGTGGATTTAAGAAAGTCAGTGACTCAGGTGTGTCGATTGGTTTGTCATCTGTTTGTGAGACTGGAGGAGACGTAGAAATCTTTTATTTTAAATCTTAGTTAGGAAGATTCCTGTTTTAAAACAAGCACTTTGTGTGAGAAATGCAAGAAGTACATCTGCAGAAAGCACACAGTTACATTCTGTCCATCATGTGGACAAAACTGAAAATGTTGAGCATTGAAAAACTGAGAACGTTGGGCAAGTTCAAAAGAAATGTGTTTGTAAGAACGAAAAACCAAAATGTTCCTAAAATAGTTATGGAAAGTCTAACTGTTGTATGTCTGTGTTCTACATGTTGATCTGATGGAAAATAAAGTTGCTATTGTTTTATTGCAGTTTTTTGGTAATTCTGAGTGGATTTACACAGTACGGGTCAAAATGACTGCAACAAAATCAATGTCACTTTTTGTTTGTCAACATAATACAAGGGTTAATTTCCAACACTTGCATGTGATCTTCAATTTGTAGCAGATCCAATATCACACAGCAGCTGGAGCAGTCTCCAATGCAGGTCAGTCCACTGCTGCCACCTGTGGCCAAATACCACAGCCTACTACTAGATTAACTTGTGACACATCTGCACCTGCTGCTATGATCACATTGAGTAGAGGCTGAGTGGCTGCACTTACCCCTGGTACATTCAGATCTACCCACCAACATGTTGACAGATGCAATGCCAGCAATGTGGATTGTCAACACTAAAAACAATCAGTAAGCAAAGACAACAGGGCTCAATTTTTTCTGTTTATTTAGCACCCACAACATTTGTAGTCGCCTTCTGCACAGGGGAAGTCCACACACACTGTGTGGTACCACTTCCCACAGAAGGTGCATTCAATCTGCAAGAAAAATGAGATTGTCAGAGTCATTCATCTGCAGTCAGGCTCTTGAGTAAAGCAACTAAACATGTTACAGTGTGCAGATACTGCATATTTCTGTGCAACAGTCTTATCTGTGTATCACTTGATGTTTCCATGCGTCCTTTAGGTGCATGGAGAACAAGGGTGGTGATTATTATGACTTTGTGTGTATAATTTGGCATTTTGAACAAATGTAGGCTGATAGTACATACATGATATCATTTCATTCTTTTCAAAGGTTTATTTGCATGACGCACAGACAGACACAATTGAAAGGTACAAATGTGCATGAAACGAATTCAAACGTGCTGCAGATGTGTGTCACAAGTTGATCTGGCTGTAGGCTGTGGCACTTGGCCAGAGGTGGCGCTGGTTGACTCGAGTCCATGTTAGTGCACAAAGTAAACTGCTCGCTGTAGTTGTGAAGCAAAAACGCTGAAACCGGAGAAATAAAATGTGCGAGGGGAACGATAACGACGACAAGAGTCTCCCGATCGTTTACTCTTGCTGTCCTGTGAACAACATCGGCGTGGTGTTAATTGTTTGCTGTTTTCGCGATCGTGTCGCGCATGAGGATATCACCAGGTAAACTTTTTAAACATTTTGTTGTTCAACAGCATCAAGACTGACGGAGTGTGTTTGAGAAACCTCACAAGTGTCACAGGTGACACATTTGGCGTTTTTCTGCTGGTTTGTCGGTAGCAGCTCCTGAAACGCAAGACTGCCACACATCTGTTCGACCAACGCCAGGTGATCTAAACACCAGTAGATCTGGAACACCTGCGTGGTTTCCATCCCGGAAGAGAAATTCCTCTCCTGTTTCAGATAAGGACCATTCGCCCGCATGTGGCTTTACTGTGGGATTATGGGACTGTGGGATTATGGGACTGTGGGATTATGGGACTGTGGGATTATGGGACTGTGGGATTATGGGACTGTGGGAGGGTAATTTTAGCATATGGAAAACATTTTTTTAGCTTTGTTTTAATAGTGTATAGTTATTTCTGCCGGCAGGGTTTTTAGCGCATTGAGACTCTTTTTATTGTATACGGGGGATTTTAACTTGTATTTGTGATTCTGGCTGTGTGTTTTTATGGAAATAAATGGTGTGTGTTCAAAGCCAGCTTAGTTTCTGTGCCCTGAGCGCTGACCCGCTCACTCCCCTTCCTCTTGTATGTGAACGGACTTGGAGGTGAAGATTTAGGTCCACCAGTCTTAGCGGCTACAGAGTCCCTTCTCAGTTTAATGATCTTCATTGTTGCCTGGCTGGTTGGTAATGCAGCGTTCAGCCTTTAAAACAAATCTACATGAAGCTGTTAGTTTGCTCGTATCCATGTTGGTGCATCAGTAACTACAGCAGAGGCTGTCGCTTCTCACCCAGGGCCAACATGACGAGCAGACAGAGCATGTAAACAGACAGCAGGTGGCAGTCTTTCACTGGAGACCAACCTATGATCACCAAGGGCTGATAAAAATCTGTCTTTTCACATAATAATAATCCCATACATAGCTTATTGTCTCCACATCAGTAGCATTATCGTCAGTGCTTCACCTTGATGGAGGCGTCCTCGGCTACCCTTCACCTGTCCCTCCAACCTTCCTCCAGGTGATCTGATGTCTAATTGGCTGACTGGAGCAGATTAAGCTAAGACCAGGAATAGGACTGCGCACACACACACACACACACACACACACACACACACACACACACACACACACACAGGTCTGCATGTGGCTTTCTGTTAGACAGTAAGCTCAGTGTAGCATTACAAACATAAAGCCATCAAGAAGGAAACGCTCTCCTCTCATCTTCCTCACGTTATTAATTCTGTTCAGGGGCGTGTGAAAGGGCGCGTGTGAAAGGGCGCGTGTTAAAGGGGGCGTGTGAAAGGGCGCGTGTGAAAGGGCGCGTGTGAAAGGGCGGGTGTTAAAGGGCGTGTGTTAAAGGGCGCGTGTGAAAGGGCGCGCCTCAGCCGGCTCCATAGCTAAACTCCAACGTTACAAGTTCTTGGAAAAAGTAACACTGTGGTGGAAATATTTCTGTGGAGATGAAATGAGTCACGTGGAGAAACAAATCTGTTCCTGATGTCTGGCAAACAAGCGCGTCCAACAAAGAAACGTCCCGTCCTCAGTGTCTTCATTAGGACACTTTTGTTATTGACACCCATGCTTGTTTCTTTTGGGCAAAGGTGCGGGACGGACTTGAAGACCTTGTTGGTACCAGTTTGGACACACCTGCGGCGCCGGTTTAGCGCAGCTGGATGAGCAGCAGTCCCTGTGTCCCTCTCTCACTTTCCTGTCAGTTTTCACTGCATCTGTCTAATAAAGACAAAAATACATTTAAGAAAAGAACAGAAAGTTTGGATACACCTTCTCATTTTATGGTTTTTCATATTTACATCGTAGAAGACATCACAATGTGGAGTTAAACAAAAAAGTCTGAAAACATGTTTTATATGTGAGACTCTTCAAAGCTTTGCTCTCCCAGTCTCACCTTGTCCCAGCACAGAAACAGAGACACGTGGGAAAAGTGACATCTCATTACATGAGTTTGTGTGAGGCTAGTCCAACAGTGATGCAGTCTAATGGTGTGGAGATCTTCCAGTCAGTGGTGACAGGCCCAGCTCTGACAGCACAGTGTGACAGCACCGTGTAGCATATGGAGCCCTTTAGAGATCAATGCATGTAAACTGTAAGGCGACCCCCGTATCTGTAGTCATTCTAAATATGACTAAATATTTCTGTTTAACAAGCAAACACTTGATTAGAAAACTAAGTGATGCAAGTGCAGACTTAGCTAGCGGCCTGTGAAAGTCACAGTTCAGTCAGGCAGCTCAGACATTTGGCACTCAGGACTTTGGCTTTACAGCTTTGGGTGATGGGAACAAACCACAGTGCAGTCCTCCATCCAACCTAACCCAGCTCTCATCATAGCACAACGTGTGGAAGAGGGAGGCCACTCAGACAGGAGAGAAATGCCATCAGCATAGATGACTTTGTGGTGTTACTTTTGTAATGTTCACACAAATACAAATAAGCAAACGGTGCATTTTGTAGCAGCCTTGAAATATATAAATATAAATAAATATAAATACAGTTTATATTAATGGGAAAGGGGATTTCTGTTTAAATCCAGCTCCAGCAGGCTTTGGCAGCACGGCCGGTGATGTGTGCGTGCGCGCGTTTATGTGACCATTGACTGAGCATGTGCGAGGCAGCAGAGAGATCATCGCTGCCACGACTCTGGGCTGTCCTGTAAATCTTCTACTTGCTGGGATATTTGTTGTAGTTCAGGCACGGAGGAGCGGAAACCTCTCGGTTCAGGCGCAGTCCGTGGAGCGGAGCGACTTTGGAGACTTTACGCATGCTCCTCATCAGCGGCGGGCGGGGAGACTTTAAAGTTGGACCCTTTTCATTTACAGTAGTGACGCAGGTGAAATGCTATTCTGTAGTGAACTCTTGATATTTTTGGAACATCTCGAGTGGTCTCACAACAGATAAGAAGAGGACAAACTCACTCCGGGACACTGTGACCATTCCCACTGTAACAAATGGCAGATGGATATGAGCAGGCCAGCTCATCAGAATTTATTAAGGGTAAGTTTAACATCAGTGCTGGGATGTAATACTGCATAATGGTTTTCTATAAGAAACTACAGCCTGCAGTATTTCCATGTGTGTGACTGAGAGCGTGGACATAAATACACAGCACTGACCTGCTCGTTCATTTTGGCTCATTTGTTCTTTCAAACAAAGCTAAACCAGTATGATTCAGTGTGAGCTACACTGACCACGATGGTCTCCATCATGGGGACACTAACCAAATAAGAGACGAGGACATTTCTGATTATTTTGTAGCTTCTTCATCAGCACTGTACATTGTTGTGGAGAACAATAACTCTTGACAGGACTGTGGGGCAGCTGGTCGGCCTTTGGCCTGGAGGATGCTGGATCGTTTTCAGCTGTGTCTGCTATAATTAACATGATATAAACTGTAACAGCTGTGCATTAAGACGGTAAAAAGAATCCTGGTAAAGTGAGTCCATGCAGGTGCAGGTCAGCTTCACAGCCTTTACACAGCAGCTCGTTTCCAGGAATAAGTTTTTCTCTTTTCAGCTATCACTGCAGAACTTTCCAGTTTTACTGAAGCTGCTTCACTCATGAGTACATGTAAAACTACATGTAGCTGAAAGGTTCAAACTTACAGGCTAACAGTTGGCAGGTCAAATAATTATAGAGTCAAATAATACAGTTTAGTTAAAGCAAAGAATTACAAAGTTTATTACGTTTATGAAGCCACGACCCATCGTTCTCTAATCTGGTAAAAAGAAGCATTTCAGTAGTGCGAGGATTAAGTTTGGCTAAATCAGGTTAAGTAACCAGCACCAGTGTGTCATGTAAGGACGGAGATTTGGGTCCTGCCTTGGTTTCAGCAGCAGTTAATGAGGGGAACTGATCCTGTGCTGTAACCGAGACACCAAAAATACCTGGATACAGTCAGCAGCTCGGTGTGATCGGGACAAGAGAGCGTTATCGCCCTGTATCTGAAGCCAGGACTGTCTGTGAGGCTGAATGTAACCTGTGTGTGTGTGTGTGTGTGTGTGTGTGTGTGTGTGTGTGCACCACAGACCGCCTGTACTTTGCCACTCTGCGGGTCAAACCTAAGAATACAGCCAACACACACTTCTTCAGCACGGATGAGGAGCTCATATATGAAAGGTAAGCTGTGATCTAGTCTGATCCCCAATTCTGACGTACCGCCGTCTGACATCCATTTAAAGTGAGTCCGGATGTTATCATTCACATGCTGATGTTATAGTTGGTGTTGTTCTTGGTTTAGCTGAATGTTCATTTAACAAAATACTTTCTGTACCATGTAAAAGTAAACTCATGACTTTCTATAACAGCAACAAGCATAAAACATTCAAAGTGACTCAAACTCTGATCGCTTCATGTCATCTGTCCAGTAGATCTGCAGAGATCTGCAGAGATCTGGTCTCTGTGGCTGAGACGGCTACAAGTGCCTGAAGGAGATCTCCAGCTTCTTCAGTGCTTCGGGGTGTCTCGTACTGTTGTGCAGTAAAACGTGTAGTGTGTGAAGCTTCCTCATGATTCTGCTAACCAGCTGTAGCTGATTATGTCAGCCGAGCTGGTCTGAGAGACACGTGGAGCTGAAGGTTCAGTGAATCCTGCAGATTCACTCAACAAACACACGAATGGCTGAAAAGTGAGAAACGCTGCGATGTCATTGCCACTGAAAGTCTCCATGGTAACAGTCTGCTCCTGCTCACTGCCAGCACACGCTCCTACAAATCATTTCTTTCTGATGCCTCTTTTGTAACAGATGAACTTTGTTTGCCTCCGTTTTTGTTGTTTCGTGTCCTTTAGAAATTCCTTTGACCTCATTAATATCCCACCTGTTCATTTCAGAGAGACACGCCTTTTGACAGTCATGGTCCTGTCCTTCCTTGACTTCTCATCACTGGTCTCTGATTACCATTATACTGTTAGAGGAAGTCCACTGCTCCACCCGGAGGGATGGTGTCCTGGTTCAAACTGTGGTCTTTCTAGTTGGAGTTCACACGTTTTCCCTGGTTCACAGTCCAAAGACATGCATGTTCATTCACGTTAGCTTAACTGGTGATTTAGTTTAGTCCAGTTTTATTTGTATAACATCAGTTACATCCAGGCCCTTTGTAGGTAAACAACCTACAATATTAGAGAGAAAACTCTAATTGGACGATTCCCAACGAGCAGGGCCGGGAGCAGTGGGACGGTAAAACTTCTAATAGGTGGGGAGACCCTGAAAGAACTTCCTTACAGTGCCGCCATGCCGCCTGGATGTGAGCAGGAAGCTGCTTCCTGTCAGGACAGCTGCTCTGGCCACCACGAAGACTATCAGAACCTGGCCTGATGAAGCCTTACAGCAGCTGCAGGACTGTCTCCACACCACCAGGACATTCCTGAACATCCAGACTGGAGGTGTACTGTGTCACCTGGTCTATCCCAACCACAAGCCCTGGATGACCGGGGACGTCCACCGGCTGCCTTCAGAGTGAGTGACGGTGCAACGAGGCGTCTGAAAGGCCAAATCACAGTACAGGTGGAAGATCACCTGGACAGCAACAACAGCAGGCAGGTGTGTCAGGAGGGCAGCACATCACCGAGTACAGGAGCAGTCACAGAGCTGATGCTTCACTAGCAGAGCAGTTGAATCACTCCTTGTTTTGAAGTGCAGTCACCAGAGGCACGTATCAATAAGTCCATCCTCACTGTGGAGGAGTGTGACATGAGACACACGCCGTCAACCCTCCAACAGGAACAGCTCATACGTCAGTGAAGACATGAAGTCCACATACTTGTGGAGAATTTCATCCAACCCTGTGTTGTCATGTTGATACATTTGCACTGTTTCTCCATGAAAATGTCTGTTGATGTATCACCAGTGTGACTGATGTCATAAACCAATCATCTGGTCCTGGCCTACTCTGTGGTCATAACCCCTGACTGAGCACGCACGAGTTATGGTTCCTTAAATGATCTGCATTTATTTTAGGATATAAAATAGTTTTAATTATACACCCTTTATACACCGATGAGAGACAGATCAGAGGTGAAACAGCCTTGGAAAAATGCTCCATCTATGCGTTTATATGTGCCCTGCAAATTGCACCTTCATACTGTGGATGTTCTGCTGTGGAGCTGCAGGCCACCACAGTACACAGGGCTGGGTGGAAACTGGTTTCCAGCATTTCCTGACCTCTCAGGACTTTTTAGGAACTCTAAGGCTACGTTCACTCTGCAGGTCTTGATGCTCAATTCAGATTTTTGGATCAAGTCTGATTTTTCTGTCTGCTCGTTCACACTACAAATAAAATGCGACAGCAAACGCGCTCTAGTGTGAACGCTCAAAGCGGCGCATGCGCAAAAGAAGACATCACACACAACGCGCTCTGTTTAGACCCAGAGCAACAGTATTGTTTGACTGATGGTCTTAATATAAAGACTTCGGCCTTTACGTTTCCCAATTTTTGCTTTAAGTTATTTTGTTATTTACATAATAATGTAAATAACCTAATAATGATCCTATTGCTGTTTTAGAGGAGCGCTGCTTCAAAGGATAGTTGCAGATTTCTGTCAGAATCTGCAGATTATACAGTACAAATAAAATGTTCACGTTTCTCCAACGTTGTCTTCCCAACAGTTTCACTGGATGGAAGCGTTCGCGATGTCTTCTCCGGCGCTGATAATCGGCGTCTGTCTTGTGTCAGTGACGTAAAAGACGGATTTATTTGCGACATGACCATCAAACAGCAGCTTTCTAAAACATCAGATATGTATCGGATTCAGCTCCACATACGAAAGTGACCCAGATCGGATTTGAAAATATCAGATTTGTGTCGTTCACACTGTCACACCATGATCGGATAGATGGTCGCAGAGGGTCAAAAAATCTGATTTGATGCGCTTTCACCTGCAGTGTGAACGTAGCCTGAGTTCCTGATGCTCAACTCTGAGCATCAGTATCATGGGATATATCACAGTTTCAGTGTGTCTGTCACAGAGCGGGTGTTTGAGCTGTGATTAACCGGGGAGGTGGTCTATGAGTAAACCTGAGATGGCTTTTGTCACAGTGGAGTGTGCCGTGTGGAGGAAATAAAGGAGGATCCAATTGCAGGCAGTCGTGAAGGTGGTTTATTGAACACAGAGCACAGGGAAGAAATGGCAAACGAAGATTAAACTAAACTATACTGGGAATAACTAAACTAGTAAACACAAAGCAGAACACGAGCATGAAGGAGGGTGGGCAGAACACACGGGTGAAACATGGCAGATACACAGACGGACCGGCAACGACAGAAGACACGACTTAAATACACTCAGAGAAACACAGGGAGATCACACACAGGTGGAAGTAATTAACGAGACGAGACAAGGGAGGGAACACAAGAAATCACAAAGACGCAGACTGGACACAGATCAAGACCCACAGCAAACATAGGAACACAGAACCTGAGAGCAAAAACCAGAATCACAGAAACAATAGATAAATAATAATAATAATCAACAAAGCACCAGAGAACAAAAACGATCCTTCAAAAATAAACCAAAGCAAGAGAACTCAAAATGCTGGGTCGACCCCAACGTGACAGCTTTCAGTGCTTGTTTGACGATCTTTGAGATCCTCTTGCTGTCATTCGTGCTGTTGGCCGACTTACTGAATAGCAGTGATGATGAGTAATCTGGTATCCAATGCTGTGGTGTTAGGGAAAGGACTTTATAGAACCTGATGTTCTGCTGTAACAGTGCTGACTTGCACCCCTGCTCGTCTGTCATGTTCCAGCCTTGATAACAGTTTTCTTTTCTGCAGCAGACAAACGGGATCTGAGTTTGGTTTCATTGAGTGAAACAAAGCTGTGAGCTTCCTCTGACTCCATGTCTGCATTGTGTGGGTGTTCTAACGGAGCATTTTATTAGAACCAGATGAACAATGTCACCGAATACACCTGTCAGTGGGTTAGTTTTGTGGCTGATTTGAGTTGTTGCTGTAATTGTTGAAAGCTCCTCCATCTCTCGCTGTGTGTTGCAGTTTTTATGCAGACTTTGGGCCCCTCAACCTGGCCATGCTGTACAGATACTGCTGGAAACTCAACAGGAAGCTGAAGGTAATGCAGATGAAGGTCTTCAGACTCAGGGCTTTGTTTGCTGTATAGACATCATTTAGAAAACGCGTTACGCTCTTATTTTGAAACGTCTTTGCGCTGATGGTGTGTGTGCACTCCTCTGACAGTAGACTCTTATTTTGAAAGGTCTTTGCTCTGATGGTGTGTGTGCACTCCTCTGACAGTAGACTCTTATTTTGAAAGGTCTTTGCGCTGATGGTGTGTGTGCACTCCTCTGACAGTAGACTCTTATTTTGAAAGGTCTTTGCTCTGATGGTGTGTGTGCACTCCTCTGACAGTAGACTCTTATTTTGAAAGGTCTTTGCTCTGATGGTGTGTGTGCACTCCTCTGACAGTAGACTCTTATTTTGAAAGGTCTTTGCTCTGATGGTGTGTGTGCACTCCTCTGACAGTAGACTCTTATTTTGAAAGGTCTTTGCTCTGATGGTGTGTGTGCACTCCTCTGACAGTAGACTCTTATTTTGAAAGGTCTTTGCTCTGATGGTGTGTGTGCACTCCTCTGACAGTAGACTCTTATTTTGAAAGGTCTTTTCTCTGATGGTGTGTGTGCACTCCTCTGACATTAGACACTTATTTTAAATGTATTAATGCACATGTGCTGTTTCACTGATTATTGATTATCATTATTGGTTTATAGTCTTTCACAATGTCTAGAAAGAGACTGGTTCACTACACCAGCTACGACCAGAAGAAGAGAGCCAATGCTGCTGTTCTCATTGGTGCCTATGCTGTAAATATCCTTTCATTTGTCCATCACATCATCTGATTGCCCGTCTGTCTGTCCATTATTAGTGATGTAGTTTAACTCTGCCCTGTAGGTGATGTATTTGAAGAGAAGCCCAGAAGATGCCTACAGGACTCTGATAGCAGGAAACAACACAGGCTACATGCCGTTTAGGTACAGGCTGCTGCTTTCTACGAGACAGCACTGCATGCTGTGTCCCTCCCCCCCAGTCCTGAGCTCAGCTGAACAGCAGCTGCTTAGTTTTTACTCTCTTAGTGATGCTTTATGTTTATTTACAGTGCAAACAAGCCTGAGACCACATGTGATCAGATATGATCTGAACCCTGATAACTACTGGACGACTGTAATTCATTATTATCAGGAAGTCCTAAAAACTCCCTGAAAAGCCTTCAGCTAATCCAAAATGCTGCAGCAAGAGTCCTGACAGGGACTAGAAAGAGAGAGCAGATTTCTCCTGTTTTGGCTTCCTGTTAAATCCAGAATTCAAAATCCTGCTCCTCACATACAAGGTCTTAAATAATCAGGCCCCATCTTATCTTAATGACCTTGTAGTACCATATCACCCTATTAGAGCACTTCGCTCTCGCTCTGCAGGCCTACTTGTTGTTCCTAGAGTATTTAAAAGTAGAATGGGAGGCAGAGCCTTCAGTTTTCAGGCCCCTCTTCTGTGGAACCAGTTTCCAGTTTGGATTCAGGAGACAGACACTATCTCTGCTTTCAAGATTAGGCTTCAAACTTTCCTTTTTGCTAAAGCATATAGTTAGGGCTGAACCAGGTGACCCTGAATCCTCCCTTAGTTATGCTGCAATAGACGTAGGCTGCTGGGGATTCCCATGATGCACTGGGTGTTTCTTCTTCACTCACTATGTGTTAACAGACCTCTCTGCACTGAATCATTCTTGTTATTAATCTCTGGCTGTCTTCACAGTGTGTCTTTGGTCCTGTCTCCGTCCCCTCAGCCCCTCAGCAGTCAGATTGCCGCCCCTCCCTGAGCCTGGTTCTGGTGAACATGTGTTTCTGTTAAAAACCAGTTTTTCCTCCCCACTGTCACCAGTGTGCCTGCTCGTAGGGGTGGTCTGATTGTGTTTCCTCTGTATAACTGTAGGGTCTTTACCGTACAATATTAACTGCCTGAAGTGACCTTTGTTGTGATTTGGTGCTAAAAAAAACTGAACTGAATCTGTGAAACCACTGCAGATCACTATAACACTAAACATTTCAGCCCTTTGGGGGGAGTTGTGCTTTTGTTGTGAAAATCTGTTCCTGCTCTTTTCCTCTGCAGGCATTACAACATGGTTTCCTGGATTTTGAAAGGTTCAGTGCAGAAGAATATGAACATTATGAGGTAACAGACTGCAGAGTGCTGACTGTGCTACAGGTCGATATCAATGAAAACAGGACCAGGATACAGTAAGAAATAAGTAACGTACGCTTGTTATTCATCCAGTTTATTTGCAGTGCTGTTAGTAACACAGTCAGGGCCAACCAAGGGCTCGTACGATGTCCAGGCCTGCCTTGGTGCACGCTGTACTTCCTCAGTTTCTCAGTTAGATTGATCCATAACTCACCCGTCCAAGTGATAGACAGTCAGTGAAGTAAAGGTCAGCTTACCTGTGTCCACTGCAACAAAACTGATTTCCAATGAAAGGTAAAAGACCGTATGTGTTCATTACTGCAGTGGTGGTATAATTAAGGTGTTCTGGATCCATGTTTTTAACTGATATGTCACTAACCTCTATCACAGTCTTTCTTTCCTTTCTTTTTTTGCTTTTAGCGAGTTGAAAATGGAGATATGAACTGGATCGTTCCGGGAAAGGTTCTGGCGTTCAGTAGCCCTCATTCTCGTGGTAAGATAGAAGATGGTGAGTCAGAATCTCTAAGCTAAAAGCTAAAAGCATGCCTCCAAACCAACATCAGTGCTCACGTTGCTTGGCCTGACAGAAGGCCTGTGCAGCCCCTCAGTGCCTGCACGTCCTGAAACAGCTGAGAAGAGCTAACCTTACCCTGCTGTCTTCTGATGGCGTGTATTGTTTCCTGCTTAGTGCTGTCATGTTGTTACGGCTGGATTAGACGAGCCTGAGCCCTGCAGTGGCTCGGGGTTTCCCATGATGCACTCATGCTTCTTCATCACTCAGCTCTTTTTACTTCCTGTGTATTTACACCACTTTGCACGTAGTTATTATTCCCCTCTGCCTCTCCAGTCCGTCTCTTGTCCTGTTGTCCTCCCCTCACCCCGACCACATGTGGCAGATTGCTCCCCCTCCCTCAGCCTGGTTCTTGTTAAAAGGGAGTTTTTCTTTCCCGCTGTCAGCAGGTGCTTGGGGCCGTTCGATCGTTGAGTTTTCTCTGTATTTAACGTCTTTACCTTACAATATAAATCAGTTGACACTACGTCATTGAATCTTATTTTACGTTTGCATTAAGAGACAGGACTTGCATTAAAAACAGACCCTCGCTGATTGAAACGTACGACGTAACTCAGTTGTTGTTGATTCTGTCTCCAGGTTATCCCCTCCACACACCCGAGGCATACTTCTCATACTTTTGCCAAAATGACGTAACGACCGTGGTTCGTCTGAACAGGAAGTTGTATGATGGCAGGCGGTTTGAGGATGCAGGATTTGAGCACCACGACCTCTTCTTCCTTGATGGGACCACGCCCTCTGACCTCATCGTCAGACGCTTTCTGCATGTGTGTGAAAGCACAGACGGGGCAGTGGCAGTGCACTGTAAAGGTAGGACTTCAAGTGTTTATGTATGTTTAATTGATGCCATTTATTTCTTTTATCTTAACTTTGTCTCTTTAAACACTCCATCCATTTACAGCTGGATTAGGCCGCACGGGCACTCTGATTGGCTGCTACCTGATGAAGCACTTCCGGTTTACTGCAGCCGAGGCGATTGCTTGGATCAGAGTCTGCAGACCTGGATCTATCATCGGTCCACAGCAAAACTTCTTAGAAGAGTGAGTTTGTGCCTCAGCTGTGACGCTCAAACCAAACGCTCCAATTTCCGTGACTCCAAAGGTATCAGTCGGAGACAATCATTAAGCTTTAGTGCCGTTCATGAAAGTACAGGAGTACTGCTTTCCAGATGATGTGCACACAGACACGTCTGCAACACTTCATTGGGATAATGTCACAAAACACAAGCAGACGGCAACTTCACCTCCAAGGTGCACGGAGGAAGATCTGACGAGGTGAAGACTCCAGTCACAGAGTATTAGGGAACCATAACGTGTTAGTGGCCTTCATCAGGGTCATTGCGTTTATCTGTGAAGGTGTGATTGGTTCACTTTTTCTGTTTCCAGTCTTTTTTATTTAAACACAAGCTGTTCGACATTTTGCAATGACCCAAAAGGCGTTGGTCACTGAGTACAGCTGTTCTCTAATACTTCGAGTGTCGCTGGAGTCTTCACACGAAGCACAAGTAGATCAGGAAGTAGATCAGGAAGTAGATCAGGAAGGGTTTGAGGTGTCACCTTGGCCTTCAACGTCGGCAGATCTCAATCTCATCGAGCATCTGTGAGATGTGCTGGACAAACAAGGCCCGTCTGTCCTTAGGCTGTGGCATCTATTGCTGTTACCACACAAGATGTTTCTCCATGCTGAGGTCATGGTTGGAGCACGCTGGAAATGTAGTAAAAGTTAGAAGAGAAGCAAAAGGTGGAGGTCAGGGTGGGGCATTCCCCAGGGTGCCCATGTGCAGCTGGTGGTGACTGCAGCAGTGGGAAACTGGTGGATGATGAATCAAATCGAATTAAAAAAAGCCTGAAACTGTGTTACTGCTGCAGACTGCAGTCAGCTGGTTTCTCTCCTCAGCTCTGGACGCACACTTCCTCCTTACGCCACAGTAGTGCTCTGTTGCTAATGGCTACTAGCTTTGTGTGTCTACTTACACGCTAAACCAGGATGTTGAATGTTATACCTGCTAAACATGATATCACAGTTAGTTTGTGGCGTGTGTTTGATGTTTGTGTGCAGGAAGCAGCACAGTTTGTGGGTTCAGGGTGACGTGCATCGGTCTAAACAGAAGCTGGTCCAACAGAGACGGAGTCGGCAGCAGCAG
The DNA here is from genome assembly GCF_056152115.1 of Neolamprologus brichardi. Lineage (NCBI taxonomy): Eukaryota > Metazoa > Chordata > Actinopteri > Cichliformes > Cichlidae > Neolamprologus > Neolamprologus brichardi. The sequence goes on from NC_142117.1 coordinate 1,246,757, forward strand.
CTGCAGCAACAGCAGCTTCACCGCTCTGACTCTGTGCAGGGAGGCAAACAGGAGGCAGTGTCCTCGCTGCTTTCCAGCATGGATGACCTGTCAATCAACACCGTGCTCTGCAAGTCATATAGCTTGGATGAGGTCAGCGGTGTGACTTCATAGCACCTTTTTTTAATGGTTACTGCAGAATTCAAACAGGCTACTGAGTTCTGATCATAATGTTGTGTTTTCATGCTGCTAATTGTGTCTTTCTTTCTGTGTCTGTGCAGAATAACTGCAAAGAAGTCAGTCTGACACAGGGAGACGAACTGAGAGCACTGAAGGGAAAACGCCCACCGAGATCAGCGTCATCCTGCTCAAGGTACCAATATCTGTAATTTAATTAATGATAAATGGTTATTGTGGTCAGTGCAAGAGACACGTTGAGAATTAGCTCAAAACAAAGTTTCTATTAACAAGGAGATATAATAGACACCAACATGTTTTTGTGGATGTCAGAAAGTACATAAGTGACTGTTGTCGAATGCTTTGTTTGCACGCTGTCTAACAGACAGACTGGACTGCATGAAATCCTGCTGTGTTCTCATCTGTGCAGCGTAAATGTTGTGTATAAGCTGCTCGAGCTCATGCATCCTTTTTTGTTCTTCGGTTAAACTGAAACCTAAATGCAACAAGAGAAGTTGTTGTCTTTGGATACTTTAGTTAATCATGAGTGAGATTAAGGTTGTGGAGGTTGTCAGAGTATTCCTTCTACTGCCTGACAGTGTCCTCAGTTGGAGTCAGCAGGCCTCCATCTTTACTGGACACCGTGTTGGTAGAGCACCACTTCCCCCTCCTGACGGTTTGCCAGAATCGCTCCTCCTACGCCCAAGTTTTTGCTGCAGCCGCGGCCTGAGCTGCGTTTCGATTGGCCTGCCCGCTGCCTCTGCTCTCCACCCGTGGCTGCCGCCAGACACACAATCAGTAGATAATACCTCTGCTCACTACAGTTTTTGTTTTGGTCCCTGAATCCACGGCCCAAATATAGCAGATATATAAGATGCTGCCATAGTTCAAGAAACATTTCATAAAAAGTAAATAGTTACAAATCGGGGATATGGGAGCTGCGGCAAAAAGAAACCAAAGGACGACCACGAACCAAACTCACAACGTGCTTCTCCTGTAAACTAACATCACTAAACTGCTAACCTGACACAACCAAGAACTGGGCTTCCACGAAGGTTAACTCGAGGTACCTCCCACACGTCGAAGCGTATTTGTCTCTTGTCTCTTGTACAGAGTGTGTGTGCAGATGTTGATTCCTGCAGTGAGCGTAGAAATCATCAGAAGGATTTTTGGAGAAGTTGTTCGTTGTGCTTGTTTTTGTGAAGGATCAAGTTTAGTATTTGCTCTTGGATCACACACACACACAAATATGAGGTGTTCTTGTTTTCTGTGTCAGGTTAAACCTGTCCAAGACTTCACACTGCTCCATCCTCCCTCCCCCGAAGCCCTCCAAAGTCCACCTCACCCCCTCTTCTACTAAAAAGCTGAGACGAAGTTCCTCTACCACCACTGCTCCGCAGATCAGGAGGTTGGTGTCTGTGCTTTTGTTCCTTACTAGAAGCACATTATAATAAAACCAATATAAAATGTGATGTGCTGATGTCTCCACAGTCCCTTCAGCCTCACTGTGTTCAGCACCAGGCCAGCACTGATTCACTGACTTCACACTTGGGACGTTCTTGTCATGAATCAGCCCAGCTGATGATGGACTCGCTGGAAACTGGATCAGCTCTCTTGCACGTTTAATAGGCTGTAAATCCTTTTTTAGCCCCAATAACTACTTTTCGTTTTGACAGAGCCAACAGTTTGTCACCACTTTAACTGGTCACGTGGTCCATTCTGTGATAACAGGGCCGACACCATAAATCATCACGTCTCTTGGGTATAGCAGGCAGGTAACTGTAAAAAACTGCTGCTGCATATTGCAGATATAACATCTGCTAGATGCTGAATGTCCCGTTGTCACAATCATTTTGCTGGAAGCAAAGGACACGTGCAGGTGCAAAGACCAAACAACGCTAACAGGGGATAAAAGGTTGTGGCCCGAGGACTGAGTCAGACCATCGCCAAGAGCAGTCTGGGTGCTTCTGATAAACGGCTGCTGCCATTTGTCCATCCAAAGTTCAGAACCACAGGATGTAGACGGCCTGAAGCAACGTCTTGGTTGCAGAAACACAGACCTTTAGAAGTCGTACCAAAATCCACGCCAACTTTGGCAGATCACAGGTTTCTTGGCTGCACATGATGGACCTAGCTTATTTGGCACGTTGTTGTAATGTTGTCTCCTCATTTTCAGTACTTTAGTAACCTGGTTGGGTTAGAGAACCATAGCAAACCACATCTTTTGTACGAGATCGGTGCACATTGTTCAAGAATTAACAACTGGACGCAAAATTGTCTTGCAAGACCAAGAGTGATACACTGCTTCTGCTATAGATGTTATTTATATTTTCCAAGATTTCATCGATAAAGTATGACAAACTTATATTTGTTGGTCTTTTAATGTTCGACATGCTTATAATGCACTTTGAAAACCTCTGAGCACACATGCTAGGAATGAAAGACACAGAACAGAGGCAGCAATATAACATAGCTAACATTAACAGTGCAGTGAATCCTGCTTGTGCCGTGATATTCAGGACTACAAACCGAGCAGCATCACTGACTTTCAGCTTGTTGTGTTTGTGGATATATGACTGACTTTAATTATCCATAAAATCATCACATTCTTTGTAAGATAAGGTCAACTATATATATATATATATATATATATATATATATATATATACACACACACACATATGAGGCTTTAAAACCAAGTTAACGCTGAAAGTACAAACATCACTAATGTTACAAAACTTTGCCACCATGTGGCCAACAGTATTGTTTTATTGTTCTTCGTTATTAAACATTCGCACATAAATAAGTGACGTCATATTCAGTAATTACTTTTGACAGTTCACTCTTCGGCCGCTCCCTTCTGCTGTATTTTGCGGCAAAATTATCCACACCAACCGCCGCGCTATGAATTGTGGGATATATGGGACCACAAAGCATGCACCGGACTACGCTTGATATTTGGGGAAATCGACGGCGCATTTGAAGTACACTTCGAATTGGGACAGCCGTCGTCGCGTGGCGGTGACGTGATCGCACTTGAAATGCGTACTTCAAGCATGCAGACCCTGAATTGGGACACAGCCAATGTGTGGACATGTGCTTTAGTGATGGGATTTCCGGCTCTTTTTAGAGAACCGGCTCTTTCGGCTCCGAACCGGCTCTTCAGGTTGTTTTGTTGCTTTAATTAATTTATTATTAACAATAATATAAAATTATGCACAAAAGGAATTACTAATGTAAAAGAAGTGGTTTTATTTATATATGTTGATATATAAATAAAACCACTTACAGAAGGTGTATTAAAGGAAACACTGCTATCAGTGAGCTTAACGACAGCCGTTAGCATCATTTCAGTGTTTCAGTCATAAAAACACTTCCTGTCTCTGTGGTGGTTACACTGACATCATGCAGTTTGTGCTTTGACCTCCAGAGGGCAACAAATCAGCACAGACAGAGAGCTCCATTCAAACTTTGCTGCCATCAGTAATTCAAACGCTGCAGGAAGAAGAACAACAAAGTGATGACAGATGTTTGTGCTTCAAACTGGAAAACCAGCAGAAACAAATCACAGCCTGCCAGAGGTTTAGGAGTTTCTGAGGGGAACTGGAACGCAGCACAGTATTTCAAAGCCCCTGATTGTCCCCAAACGCCGCATTAGGCTGAAAGTTTACTTTCACTTCTTTTTCGTCGAGTGTTTAGTGTCCAGGTGTGGAACTTCGTGGAGTGGAGCTTGTTGTTGGTGTGTGAAGAAACTGTAAGTTTGCTTTGTTTCCTCCTTTAACAGTTTGTCTTTAGGAACTTTACTGTTTGTTCAGCTCATGTTCGATTTCTTCACACAACAAACTGTGTGTGTTTGTATTTCCGGTCTCTCCATTAAAGTCAGTGTGTAATGTTTTCCTGGCTAACATCAGCTGTGTGCAGCTTAGTTCCAGCACAAATCTGCCGCTCCATAGTTCACGGTAACGGACTCACAGCTGGACCAACGAGGCCGAGTGTGTCCGCCACTCTGAGCTACGTTCGTGTTTGTGTACTTGTAGTTTGTACTTTGTGAGTTCACTCAGAGTCCACAGAGGACGCAGCGTACGTGATGACGTCAGCCCTTTACCTCCTTTACTGTCACTGTGATTAATATTTACACACCACACGAGACACCTGACAGCATGTTAACGCTAAGCTAAAGCTAAGCTAACGCTAAGCTAGCCAAGAACCCAGAGTGACGTTAAAGCTGAGTAAACACTGACCCCAGACCAGCACCGTGATAAAGTGAGCTGCTGCTGCTGAACCTGAACAGGTAACAAAGTGATGAGCAGTCAGGCTGCAGGTTTCTACCTGTTCATGTTTCTACAGTAGAATCACTTTGAAGTGTCTTTGTGCTGTTTCATCTTTGATTTGTGTTCATAAACACTCAGAGAAAGATCACGTGACCTCATCAGGATCTGTGTTGGTGTGTGGGGCTGTACCTCAGCTTTAGATTATGGTGATTATGAGACAGTGTTTCAGCTCATTTTACACAGTAACATGAAAGTACTGTTATGAGGAGTAATGAAGTAACATACTCCATTACTTTTAATTAAAGTGTTCTGTGTAATATGTGTAATAATGACTTTTTTGAGTAACTTCATCTCTGTCAATAACAACATTCATACGTGGAATAAAAACACATCAGTGGATCATTGCTGGAGCTGCCTGGACTTCAGTCTTCAGGATCTCAACCAACAGCATCAACATGCTGCTCCAGATGTCTGTGCTCCAGATGTTTGTGCTCCACATGTCTGTGCTCCACATGTTTGTGCTCCAGATGTCTGTGCTCCAGATGTCTGTGCTCCAGATGTCTGTGCTCCACATGTCTGTGCTCCACATGTTTGTGCTCCAGATGTCTGTGCTCCAGATGTTTGTGCTCCACATGTCTGTGCTCCACATGTCTGTGCTCCAGATGTTTGTGCTCCAGATGTCTGTGCTCCAGATGTCTGTGCTCCAGATGTTTGTGCTCCAGATGTCTGTGCTCCAGATGTCTGTGCTCCAGATGTCTGTGCTCCAGATGTTTGTGCTCCACATGTTTGTGCTCCAGATGTCTGTGCTCCAGATGTTTGTGCTCCACATGTCTGTGCTCCAGATGTCTGTGCTCCACATGTTTGTGCTCCACATGTTTGTGCTCCACATGTTTGTGCTCCAGATGTTTGTGCTCCTGGTGATCAGACTCGCAGTTTCATCCTTGAAATAAGTGTTTATATTGTTGTTATATTGTTGACCCACCATTGATCATGTGTCTCATCACATGATCAATGGTGGGTCAGCGACATGCTTTCTTTCCGTCTCAGGTTTAAATATCTGGGACTCTCCACCGTTTGGTTTTAAAACTGAAGAAGCTTCTCGGATGAAACGTCTTCCAGAAACTTAAAGAAGTCTCTATTTTCTTTCTAAGCTCCTTAGATCACATGACCTGGATGACTGAACCTACAGACATATTGACCTGGTTTCTAGGTTACATGACAGGTCAGAGGTCAGCGACTGTAACTCAGTTACTCCTGTTAATGTGAAGTCACTGAGTGTTTGTGGTTTACCTCTCAGACTGACTGAAGATGTTGATGGAGGAAGAGGAGGACAGAGCAGAGTCTGCAGGGTCCAGCTGTCCGTCTGTGAGGAGTGACTGGTCCAAAGATTATAATCCAGACTTCAGTGCTGAACCTGGACCAACGAGGTCAGAGAGCTGAACACACTGAGTTACAGAAATAATTCTGCACTGACATTATAATCAGTGTTGATTCTGGTTGATTGTCTGACTGTGTTTGTGAGCTGAGAGGAAATGAAAATGAATTTGTAACAAAAATCAGTTTTGTCCAGTTTTCCTGTAAAAAGCTGAACTCTAATCTAAGAGGACTGTTACTGACAGGAAACAGCTGCATTATCTGCAGTCTGTGTGATCACAGCTGCTTCAATCATGTTTGTGTCTGCAGAGGTCAGAGGTCAGAGTCTGCAGGGTCCAGCTGTCCGTCTGTGAGGAGTGACCGGTCCAGAGTTACAAATCCAGACTTCAGTGCTGAACCTGGACCAACGAGGTCAGAGAGCTGTGATGACTCCTTTACATGTTTGTGTTTCCTGGATAAATATGACCTGAAACATCCTCAGATTGTTACAAAGATTCATTAAAAAGAAAACAATGAAAGAGAAAAGATCCAAATGTTAGACTTGGTCATTTGCTGTTTGAGGACAGTGATGCTCATATCTGTGGGGAAAGTGTGACCTGAGTGGGTTCATGTTTGTCTTTAAAGAACAGAGCTGCTCTGATTCTCTTTGTGTCTGATCTGTTAAACAGTCTGAGAGGTCACACAGAGACCCAGCAGCTAAAGCCTGGATCATACTGGCTGCTGTTAATGAGACTCCATCAGGACAACACTGAGCCACAGTGGTGTTCATGGAAATCAATCAATAAATTCAACTTTACACTGTATTACCAAAGTACTGACTCGTCTGCCTTCACACACATGTAAACTTGAGTGACATCATATTCTGAGTCCACAGCATTCAATATGATGTCAGCCAAGAGTTCAACATATAACAGCTTAAACTGTTCTAAAAAGGTTTTTTCACAGGTTTAAAAGTGTTTACGGGAATTCTTAACGGTTCTTTCAGAAGCACATACGTGAGGTTAGACACAGGAAGCAGCAACACTGACTGAACACAGCTTTTAGAGGCTAAATTTACATTTTAATAATGAAAGTGGCTTCATGTGTGTGTGTGTGTGTCCATGGTTCCTCCACAGAGTGGACCAGCAGAGCTCAGAGGTTCCCAGTGGTCAGTCTGCTCAGCAGCATCAAACACAGCTGGACTCCATGTTTATGGTCTGTACATGTACAACAACTACTTTATTATTAATATTAATAATAATACATTTATTTATAGGTCCCTTTCAGAACACCAAGGACTCTGTGGACTAAATGACCAAAAGAAACAAACTTTGAAATCAGACGGTGCAAATGTGATCACAGGGAAACGTTTTAAACATCGAGGCTTTAAACAAAAACCAAAGTGAAACAGTTTGTAGTCGAGATCAGTGGGAATGAAGCTGAATAACTGTTTCTTCAATAACTTTGAGAAATAAATGACAAATATGATGGAAATTAGGAGCATTAGCACTTACTAATGATGTGAGTCGACACTCTGCTGTATTGAGACGACCACATTAGGTGGTCCTCAACTGTAATGGAAACCAATGGCTCCAGTCGATCTGAGCAGCTACTAATAGAAACGGGCCATAGATGTGTTTGTGCTTAATAACAGTGAATCACAGGATTTTTACATTACAGTTAAAATCTCATGTTGTTTGTTAAAGTGTGCAGTTCAGGGTGTGTTACTAAAACTGTTGTTTGCTCACTTTCCAAAGACCCAGCCCCCATAAAAAGCAGCCAAACAGCTCTAAGAGTTACACACACACGCATATCTATCAAGTTTACTCTGGTCTAATATACTTGGATTTAGCCTGAAGAATGTTCCTGTACGAGGACTGACAATGATTTAAAAAGCAGCCAATGTCCAAAGAACAACTTTGACACACCTTCATAAAGCCTGCAGAGCAAAAGAAAAACTAGCTGAAAGTCTGGCTGCTCTTATGAAAAGTACAGAGAAATTATGGGTCGTTCAACACTTGTGCACAATATAAGAGTTTAAATAAATCTAAAGAGTAACTCAAAATCCTACAATCATACTGAGAAAATCATCTACAGCTAACTATCCAAGTGGATTTGTTTAAGACAGCTCCATCTGCTGGTGGCCCTCTGCAGGTGCATGAAAGGGGCGAGTTTATAGTGAAAGTAGTAGAGAAAGTAAACCCCATGGGAAGGAGGGAGGACTCTCAGCAGCTTCCAGCTCATATTCAGACATTTGACTTCTCACTGAAAGCAGCTAGTTTGAGTGTCTGTACCTTAATTAGAAGAGATAACATGGCCATAGTAATTAGAGTTGATTGGGCAATGCTGTCCTTGTAATGTACTTTATGATTTTTATACATCTGTTTGTGGACAAGTCCCAGTTTTTCTGTAGAGCCTCTCAAGTTGGTGACAGCAGTCAAAGTTCACGTGTAAACCAGAGCAACAAATCAGGTCCAAATGTGTTGTTCACAGTGAGTGGGATCATCAGTATGTTGCTATGTTAACATCCTGCAGCAGGATGTGTTTGGTCAGCTGGTTCACATTTCCTCAGGACCTTCTTGATGTGATGTTCTTCTGCTTCCCTGGCTGCTGTGTCTGTGGGGATGGCGTTTGTTCTGTGTTGTAGCGTCCTGATGACGCCCAGTTTGTGCTCCAGTGGATGATGAGAGTCAAACCTTAAATACTGATCTGTATGCGTAAACAGAGTGAACCTTTAAGACCAGTTGTCTGTATGATCAACTCTGTCACCTATAACATCTTCACGTTTCTGGCTTCGATCATGAACCTGTTGATAGTTCAGCTCTGAACACCAGTGAAATGTTTCTCCCACTGAAATCGCTGCATTCATATGAACAGAATCAACGTTTTGGGACCGTGGAGTTGTGGAGAATGTCTCAGTTAATCAGATAAAGTCAAACTTATAATTGGTGAAGAGCTCGTGGATGATATGCCCCTTGATCGTAAAGAAGTGGATGTTGTGTAGACTGAAGTTCAGAGTGGTGGTTCATTCATAAAGTATTCTGTTCCAGCTGCTGGAGGACAACATCATCACTTTTGTGAAGAACGAGCTGAAGAAGATCCAGAAGGCTCTGAATCCAAATAAGCCCCAGTGCTTGGAGTTTCAGAGGGAGGATGATGAGCAGAGGAGCAGCAGAGAGGCATTTGTGAAGATCGCAGTGGACTTCCTGAGGAGAATGAAGCAGGAGGAGCTGGCTGACCGTCTGCAGAGACGTAAGAGGATTTCTTACTTAAGGTTTTAAGCTGTTAGATAAATGAGACACTCATGACACCAGTGTGTTAAGTCATTTCTCAGTGGGTCAGAAATTGTCATCAGCGTTTTGTAAAATATATTTGTTGAAGTTGTATTTTTATTATTATTATTCAGAACTTCCAGCTGCAGTTTGTCATCGTAACCTTAAATCTGCTCTGAAGAAGAAGTTCCAGTGTGTGTTTGAGGGCATCGCTAAAGCAGGAAACCCAACCCTTCTGAATCAGATCTACACAGAGCTCTACATCACAGAGGGAGGGACTGCAGAGGTCAATGATGAACATGAGGTCAGACAGATTGAAACAGCATCCAGGAAACCAGACAGACCAGAAACAACCATCAGACAAGAAGACATCTTTAAACTCCCACCTGGAAGAGATGAACCAATCAGAACAGTGCTGACAAAGGGAGTGGCTGGCATTGGGAAAACAGTCTTAACACAGAAATACACCCTGGACTGGGCTGAAGACAAAGCCAACCAGGACATCCAGTTCATGTTTCCACTCACTTTCAGAGAGCTGAATGTGCTGAAAGAGGAAAAGTTCAGCTTGGTGGGACTTGTTCATCACTTCTTTACTGAAACCAAAGAAGCAGGAATCTGCAGCTTTGAAGACTTCCAGGTTGTGTTCATCTTTGATGGTCTGGATGAGTGTCGACTTCCTCTGGACTTCCACAAAACCACAATCCTAACTGACCCTAGAAAGTCCACCTCAGTGGATGTGCTGCTGATAAACCTCATCAGGGGGAAACTGCTTCCCTCTGCTCGTCTCTGGATAACCACACGACCTGCAGCAGCCAATCAGATCCCTCCTGACTGTGTTGGCATGGTGACAGAGGTCAGAGGGTTCACTGACCCACAGAAGGAGGAGTACTTCATGAAGAGATTCAGAGATGAGGAGCAGGCCAGCAGGATCATCTCCCACATCAAGACATCACGAAGCCTCCACATCATGTGCCACATCCCAGTCTTCTGCTGGATCACTGCTACAGTTCTGGAGGATGTGCTGGAAACCAGAGAGGGAGGACAGCTGCCCAAGACCCTGACTGAGATGTACATCCACTTCCTGGTGGTTCAGGCCAAAGTGAAGAAGGTCAAGTATGATGGAGGAGCTGAGACAGATCCACACTGGAGCCCAGAGAGCAGGAAGATGATGGAGTCTCTGGGAAAACTGGCTTTTGATCAGCTGCAGAAAGGAAACCTGATCTTCTATGAATCAGACCTGACAGAGTGTGGCATCAATATCAGAGCAGCCTCAGTGTACTCAGGAGTGTTCACACAGATCTTTAAAGAGGAGAGAGGACTGTACCAGGACAAGGTGTTCTGCTTCATCCATCTGAGTGTTCAGGAGTTTCTGGCTGCTCTTCATGTCCATCTGACCTTCATCAACTCTGGACTCAATCTGCTGGAAGAACAACAAACAACGTCCAAGAAGTCTGAAACAAGAGAATCCGCAGAGAAAAACTTCTACCAGAGTGCTGTGAAGAAGGCCTTACAGAGTCCAAATGGACACCTGGACTTGTTCCTCCGCTTCCTCCTGGGTCTTTCACTGCAGACCAATCAGACTCTCCTACGAGGTCTGCTGACACAGACAGGAAGTAGCTCACAGACCAATCAGGAAACAGTTCAGTACATCAAGGAGAAGCTCAGTGATAATCTGTCTGCAGAGAAAAGTATCAATCTGTTCCACTGTCTGAATGAACTGAATGATCGTTCTCTAGTGGAGGAGATCCAATGGTACCTGAGTTCAGGACGTCTCTCCACAGATAAACTGTCTCCTGCTCAGTGGTCAGCTCTGGTCTTCATCTTACTGTCATCAGAAAAAGATCTGGATGTGTTTGACCTGCAGAAATACCCTGCTTCAGAGGAGGCTCTTCTGAGGCTGCTGCCAGTGGTCAAAGCCTCCAACAAAGCTCTGTGAGTAAACATGTGATCAGGCTTTTATTTATAACATAAACAGTGTAATGTGTGATGGACCCTTAAAAACGTAAACATATTTTTTTACATGATCATCAGCACTAAATACAGTATATTATAGTTAATGTTTGATAGCAGCAGTAAATGTCAGAGTGTCTTAAACATATCTGGGTGTCAGCTTTTATCAAAGTCATGTCCAGAATCATCCTGTAAGTAAAATTTATTTATACAGCAGCTTTCACAGGTCAAAAACCACAAAGTGCTTTACAATAGAAACAGGCAATAAAAAACACAGAAGATAAAAACATTAAACACCAAACACTGAACATCATACAGCCTAAAACTAGTTAAAGGCCACTCTGAATACTAGATTCTGAATAAATGAGTTAGTGGGACCAGTAAAAGCCTTTGACTGGAAGATCTCAGATGTGAGAAGAGCTGTAGGATTGTAGAAAGTCAGAAATATAGACTGGGACTAAAAGTAAGGACTAAATCTTTAAATAACGCCTAAAATGAACTGGTTACCAGTGTGAAGAGATTAAACTGGAGTAATGTCCAGTCTATTTCATGTGCTGGTTAAAAGCCTCGCAGCATGATTCTGTACTGACTGAAGACGTTCAAAGACTGTGATGGACCCATAGGTGATCAACTCCCTCATTCCTCCTCTGGTCTTATTGCTCTGCATCAGTGCACTGCTCAGCTGAAGATGAGTTCACTTCTATATGTTACAATCTGCCTCACCAGTACAGTTCCAAGGATCTGCAGCTGCTGAATCAATTATATTCCTCGTGTTTCTTCTGGTTTCCTGTTGTTAGATCTGCATGCTTGATTGTTTTTCAATCTCTCCTATGTCGTGCACTTTGATTTCCGACTGTACACAGTCTGTGAACCATGACAATTTGTGACAGAATGCAATGATCAGTGAGGACCCGGAGGACACTGACATTTACACTGTGCAGAATGAGACTTGAGACTTTATCTCACTGCTTTGTGGACGACTGATGGAAGGACTAATCACTATATCTGCTTTAATTGAAATAATTTCCATGACAATTTCACTGGTTCAGTCTCCCAGAATCTCTCAATCATATCTTGACCTTTTCCTAGAGTAACTAACCCTCACTCAGCAGGATATGAGCCAGCCTTCCCTCTCATTGCTACATGCTTACAGTCTTGCCTATCACCTGTTCACAGAATGAGTCATCACTTGTTTTTGTTTTGCATTTAATGAGCAAGTTCCAGGTCTTTATATGTACACAGGGAACATTTTTCAACTAAAACGTTTTTTAGCCATAAATAGTAATGCACACTGGCATTTGTCTTTCTTTCAAAGGTTCAACACAAGAAGTGATTTAAATTAATCACAAACAGTTTGTTATCAAATGACAATTTTTCAGATTATGTCTTTATTTTGTTTTTGTTTTTTAGGCTGAGTGTCCCTGTCCTCTCAGACAGAGGCTGTGAAGCTCTGTCCTCTGCTCTCAGCTCCCAGTCCTCTATTCTGAGAGAGCTGCACCTGAGTATCAACAACCTGCAGGGTCCAGCATTGGAGTTTCTTTCTGCAGGACTGAGAAGTCCACACTGTAAACTGAATACTCTGAGGTGAGATCAAGTTATGTTGTGCTTTTCATCAATTGACAGAATTAACCAATAAGAAGCCACTAAATGGGAAAAAAGTCAGTTAAACTTCTGTAATAGTTTTATGTTAGTGTCATCCATTTGTTGACTCTTAGTAAAAAAAAACAGGATTTATTGCAAAATCTAAAAACTCTTTTGTGCACCCTCATTGCAATTTAATAACAGTGTTTGTTTAATGTTTATCTGTCATTTTTCAGACTGAGTCACTGTGAGCTCTCAGAGAGAGGCTTTGAAGCGCTGTCCTCAGCTCTCAGCTCCCAGTCCTCTAGTCTGAGACAGCTGGACCTGAGTAACTCTGACCTGCAGGATTCAGGAGTGAAGCTTCTGTCTGCTGGAGTGAAGAGTCCATGCTGTAAAATGGAAACTCTCAGGTCAGGATTTAAAATGTTCCACTGATGATCATGTTAAACCTTATTTCTATTATTGCAGAAACAGTCAATTGATTTTAAAAAAGTCAATGTAGAAATTAGCGTCTGGGGTTTTTAGTGATATTTGTTCACTTTCTTTCTTTCATTTGCAATGAAATGTCCCATCTGCTCCTCTGAGTCCAAATTCTTTATTTTAGCAGTGCTTCATCCACCAAACCTTCTAGTTCGATTCCTGTATTCTGAAGGTTTTTACAGAGCTGTTTGTTCAGATATCAGAATTTGATTTTCAGAAAAATTTAGTAATAAAAATGTGATCAATTGATTATTTCTGACTGAAAAGATGAAATATATATTTGGTCATAGTGATATGACTCATTCAAAACAATAGATTAATACAAAACAGAATTTGACTGTTGAGCTTAAAGTGAGCTTGAGTGTTATTCACTTCCTGTTTTATTTTGGTAGTTATCGTCTCTGGTTTTTACTTTTACTTCCTCCCCCGACATTGTTTACATTAGTTTCAGCTGTAGAAGATTTTATTGACTGTTTGATTTGTCACTTTTTTTAAAACTATAATTGTTGACTTATAAACTATTGCTAAAATGTATTTTCATTAAAATACCAAATAATTTATTACTTTATCATCTAATTAGATTATAATTCTGTAAATAGGGGTGATAGTGTGGTCTATGTGGGTTGTCTTCAGGTACTCTTCCTCCCACAGTCCAAGAACATGCATGCAAGGTTAACTGGAAATGTGTGATTGTGAGCATAAATTGTCTGTCTCTGTCTAGCTCTGTGTTTACCTGGCTACATCACCATGGTTACTGATGCTGAACCAATAACCTGGTCTGGATCAGGTTATGTTCAGAGTTTTTGTTTAAAATCAGCTGAAGTGCCTCATTTTCACTGATTCTTTCATTTACAGAAAGCTTTAAGTGTGATATAGATTTAGTCATATCTGACTAATGTCAGTGAATGAGGCCCAGCTGTAAAGTCACAGCAGTCACACTGTATGTGTCTCATTGTCACTAGAGTTTAGGCTCCATGCATTCAGCTGGTGCTGCAGAAAAAGTAGAAATGTTCCTGTTTTGTTCTAATGCTGAGTCTCTTTTACAAAGATGGAACTGCAGCTAATCCTTCTCATGTAGCCAGTTAGTAAAAACTCAAGTCACTGTCAGACACAGCAGACATTTACTGATAATCTCACTGTATGTGGTCTTTTAGCGCCTCCTAGTTGTGAACATGTGGAGTGTTGTTAGTCTGGGTGACGAGTGTAACTGTTGAGTGAGAAAGACTGTGGTCGTGTCCAAATTCATGGGCTGCATCCTCCTGAGGACCCGGCCTTCGCGGTCTACGTGGGCCGGGTCCTCAGAAGGTCGGGTAGGCCGGAAGTAAACGGCCATGGAATTGGACGGTCTAGCCTTCTGATTGGTGTCACCGCTGTCTCGGTGGAGTTTAAAAAACTCTGCCGTCTGCTCCTTGCTATCTAAAATATAACAGGACACTGGCGTAAATTGTTGACCATCTCACACTTCTGTTTAATCAGTTTTTTGTTTGACGTTTATTCAGTTGTGTAAAAACCAAGGAGGAACTCACCCGGGGGATAAATAAAGTTTTATTTTATCTAATCTAATAACTTTAATCTCAGCCAAACCGATTTACTCACAAACAAATAAAACACTGAAAAAAGCCAAACAATAGCATTTTTAGGTTGTCCAAGTGACTTATATATTACTTTTAACCTGATTAGCGAAACTCCGCGGTGATCTGAAAATGATGTGCAGGGAGTTGTGCTGTTCTAGGCGGCTTCAGTAACCCTCGAGCTCTCGGCTTGCTATCGAGCTGGTGGGTAACAGACGTCTCCGAAAAACGTCGAAGCACTTTTGCAAATATGCAATATCTTGATAAACCGAGCAGATATTTGAAGTTTACACACTCACATTCTCGCCTGAAAATATGTTAAAAGTTTTGTGACCCAGGAAGATTAATAAGAGTAATTTTAAATCACAGCAGCGAATTCTGGGATATGGTGGGCCACAAAAGACACACCCGACACATCCTTCAAATTCGGTGTGTGACGTTATCGGTCTACAAATGCGTCCTCAGGACGATGCAGCCCATGAATTTGGACACACCGAGCCTGCGTGCTGGTAGCACCTTAGCCACAGCTCGGGTGTGGAGGAGAAGCTGAAAAAGAAGGTTTTCTAGTTTGTAAGGAGGAAAAAAACTGAGAGGACTAAGTTAAAGAGAGGCTGGAGAGTAACACAGAGCAGCAATGAATGCTGCTCACACAGTGTAGACAGTTTAGCATCAAATGTTCGAGTGAGTTAGCTCCCAGCTAACTAGCAGAGCAGCTAACTAGCAGAGCAGCTAACTAGCAGAGCAGCTAACTAGCAGAGCAGCTAACTAGCAAACCAGCTAACTGCACCCACAAGCTGCGACTGCGTCTTTCTAACAAGAGCGTCAGACACGCAGACTGGTTTTCTTTGTGGATGATGATTTATTCTCACACTGATCCTTCATGATGATGCTGCCATCCTCCCACTGCTCCTAGCAGTGTTGCCAACTCCTCAGTAAGGAAAATTGCTATTGGCTGTCCTAAAAGTTGCTGGAAGTCGCTAAATGACGTCATCGCCTAATTTGGATAAATGGTCATGCTAATGTAATTGTAACCTACATTGTAGGAGAGAAAAATAACATCGTGGAAGCGACATAACATGAGTAAAAAACGTCCTGGACTGCATTTAAATAAATAAATCATAGTTCTGTCTGTAACTATTACAACACTCTCACCACATTTGTTAACAATTCTCTCAACAAATGTGTTTTTCCTCGTTCTTTGTTATCCAGCTGAGACTTTAGGTATAAATGTGTCATAAACAGGAGAAAGCAGTTCAGGTTCAATGTAATCAAACCTCAGACTGAGTTCAAAATCATCACCTGTCCCAGATACCACATCAGCACCAGAACCATGATGTGTTTACTCACATTTAAAAAGGTGGAGGTCAGTGTGAATGGACTGTTGTCATTGGTCTGAATGTGCCTCTATAAACATGTGCTCTTCATTATTGATGATTTCCTAATGAACAGAAAATGAGACTTAATAAAATCCTTCTGACTGTTGTTGGAACAGGTTGGGTCCTGGGTTTGAGTCCCCCACTCTACCACAGGGGCTTCTAGCTTTGTTTCACAGTGTGTAGAACAACAAATAAAACCAAATCACAAAAAGCTTCAAGTCAAAAACGCATCAAACTTTGAGGGTTTTTCCCAAGGATGAGGAAGCAGACTCGGCCACAAACAGCTGGATATATGAATGGTTACCACAGCAACCACAGCAGTGTGCTCTCAGTATATTTAGTTGTATAAAGGTGTTTGTGGTGTGTTGCAGCTGAAACAGCCTCATGTTCACTGTTCACAGCAGTCACAGCTCGCTGCCTTCAACAGTCTCTTCCTTCCTTGTTTGGATGCCACTGATATCATCTTCTGCTCTCACACTGACCACCTGTTGAAGCTAACATGCTAACATGGAAGCCGCAGGTATGCCACCTGTGGCAGCTGAGGTCACGTGATCTGAGTGTTTGAACCACGTATTGGAGCAGCATTTCCAAACATCTGCACTTCAGAAGCTCCAAAGTGTGGAAACGTCACTGTGGAGCGTCTCATCCCTATCTAAGAGATTTTCTTGCCTCTGCAAAGCTAAGCTTGCAAACAGCACCATAGTTTGTCAATCCCAACCAATCAGAGCGCTACTTATGTCACGTCACATGACTCGTGTGTTTACCTCTTTGATTAGCACCCAACAAACTAAAGAAAGGCTAAAAGGATGTTCAGCCAATCAAATCCGTCCTAGGAACAGGAAGTCTAGAGAGGAAATGGAGCAGAGAAGGAGAATCACCAGTTTAAATGTCTGAGTTTTAAACTGGTGACCCTCTAAAGAGGCTTTTATTGACTCTGTTTTCTTTACAGCTTTTTTCACCATTTAAACTGTTTAATATCAGATTTAGAAATAACTTTTGGACAGTTGTTGTACATTTCCACTAAAATGTGACACAAATAATGTCTTTCTGACTTTACTTTGGACTAATCTAACGACTCAGCCTGGCTATGTTGGACTTGGTGTGGAAGCAGCTCCCAGTTTGAGTTCAGGAGACACACACTCTCTGCTTTGAAGATCAGCTTCAAACTTTCCTTTTTGATAAAGCTTATAGTTCGAGCTGGATCAGGTGACCCTGAACCATCCCTTAGTGATGCTGCTATAGGCTCAGGCTGTTGATGATGCTCTGCTTTCTTCTCCACTCCCCTCTTTTCACTCCTCATGCTTTTATATGTCACGACTGTCCTTAACTTTTGTGTCTCTCTGAGCTCATCTCTTCTCTTTCCCCTCACCCTGCAACCAGTCATGGTAGATTTATTTAAGCTGATGTAACCCAGTGTTAAAAACTGCATTAAAAGTATAAATATTGATAAAAACAAAGTTAATTATAATAAATACTGATAAAGCATGTAAACATAAGTTTAATTAATATGTACATATGTTATATGTAATATATAAATGGTGTGGGGGCAGGACTTAGTGCTTTAGAGATTGTTTGTCAGATCCACTGAGCGACCAATCATTGGCCGGTCTGACCCTCCCCCAGTTTGTGCACTGCTCACCTGTGTGTCCCTTCGTGTGCCAGTCAGATACGCCAGAGACACAGACGGCGAAAGATCAGTTTACCCGTGCGGAGAAGAAGCTAGCTGGATAGTGAAAGTCCTTTTTTCGGTGAGAATAATAAGAGTGATACTGTATTCCAGAGGCCGTGAGCCAGCGTGAGCACTGTGAAGCCCCATGTAGCATTTGTTGCTTCACATGGTAAGTCCAGGCAACGCATGTGTGCTAGCATAGCATGCTACTTGCCGCTAGCTCCGATGCTAACTTCCGTTAGCTATTTTGCAATGAAAGTGCCTTTTCCGAGGCTAAAGCAATTAGCGCTGAGTCTGCTGCACTTTATACGAGATGTTCTTTAAAGGTTTATGTCACATTACTGTGGTATTTATGTATAATGTATGGTTTTGTGCGAAGTTGTTATGTTAGCACATGTTCACTTTTCTCATGGTGCTAATTATAGTTCTGCACATTAAGTATTAGCAATGTGAAATTAAGTGCCTTCACCTGCACTTTACTTAGCTGAAACTTGATAAGTCTCAAGCCAATGTGTATTTTTAATGCACTGCTGAGCTATTTTGTATTATTTTAAATGTGTGTTTCCTATGCACTTTTTCCCTTTGAAATTAGAATAATTTGTTGTACAACATAGAATATTTTGAAAGAAATTTAGAAGCACTACAAGCAACCAGTAGTAATAATAAGTTACAGACATGACAGCTTAAATGTTGAACTACTGTGTTCTGGCCTGGTCCCCAGGTCAGGTTTTTTTCCCTTTGCTTATTTGGATTGGATTGATTTTGAGGACCTGAGAAGAATCAAGGATCCCTTTTCCAGTACTGGATGGCGAGCCAAGCCCAAAGAGCCGGATGAACTGGTAGATTGTAACCCAACTGGTTACAAACACACTGAGTGACTAGTGAACATTGAAAGACTGAAATTGACTTTGAAAAAGACACAAAAGACAATATATCCTTGGGTCGACTATTTGTGGGGTTTATTTTATTTTGTTTTCAAGAAGCGCGCTCTACTTTTGTTAAATGTGGACAACTTTAATAATTGCTAATAAATGCAATTGTGTTTTCTACACCTACTGTGTACAAGTCCTCTGTTGTCATACACCCTTGGCTCCTACGAATCTAGAACCTTTCTGATCTCGTCCATATTCCCCTTCTGTCCTCATACTGTGGTTAAAGGTAACTATACTGCCCGTACTACAGGCAAAGAAGGCAACAAGTAACACTAACAGGTCTTACATGCCCATTACTAGTACTGCACCACCAGTGTTACACTGAGCTTTCATACATGATGAATTGCTCTCTTCAGTTGGGTGTCTTCCCTGCTGCCTTTAAAACGGCGGTGGTGAGGCTCCTTCTGAAGAAGAGCAATTTGGATTGTAATGATTTTAATAACTACAGACCTGTATCCAACTCACCATTTTTAAGTAAAATTTTAGAAAAACTTGTTTTTACTCAGATTAATGACTTTCTGAATGATAGACAGATCCTGGAGATATTCCAGTCTGGATTTAGGGTGAACCACAGCACAGAGACTGCTCTCCTAAAGGTTTAAATGATCTTAGATGTAACTGGGACTCCCAAAAGCTCTCAGTCCTGGTGCTACTGGATCTATGCGCAGCCTTTGATACAGTAGACCACGCTATTCTTTTAAACAGACTGAAACACATGGTGGGCCTCTCTGGTGCTGTACACAACTGGTTCACTTCCTGTCTCTCAGACAGAACTTTTATGGTGAATATGGATACATGCTCCTCTAAGATCCATAGAATGACATGTGGTGTGCCCCAAGGGTCGGTTTTAGGCCCTGCACTTTTTAATTTGTATATGCTCCCTCTCTGCGGTGTCATCAGGAGGCATGGAGTGAACTTCCACAGTTACGCTGACGACACTCAGCTGTACATCTCCGTGTCTCCTGATGACACCAGACCAATGGATGCCCTTTTTAACTGTATTCTAGATATAAGATTTGGATGGCAGAAAACTTTTTACAGCTTAACCAGGACAAAGCTGAAGTTTAATCGTCGGTCCTGAGGCTCAGAGAGAGAAGCTCTTGTCTAAATTACAGGCATTTTCACTATGTGCTTCACTACAACTGAAAAACCTGGGTGTTATTTTTGACTCTGAGCTTGGTTTTATCCCACATATTAAACATGTAACCAAAATTGGATTTTATCATCTAAAAAATATAGCCAGAGTCCGCCCTATTCTCTCTCAGGCCAACACGGAGATGCTGCTTTTATTACCAGTCGCATTGATTACTGCCCTGCTCTCTGGTCTCCCCAAAAATAATATTTCACCTTTACAACTTTTACAAAACTCTGCAGCTCGTGTGCTGACGAAGACCAGAGGGCGGGCCCACATTACACCGGTTTTAGAATCGCTGCACTGGCTCCCCGTGTGTTTCAAGATCGATTTTAAAGTTTTTATTTGTTTTTAAATGTCTTAATGGTCTTGGGCCTTCTTATCTCTCAGATCTGCTTTTACCATATGAACCCTCGCGGACCCTGAGGTCCTCTGGTACTGGCCTTTTGATTGTCCCTAAAGTCAGGACACATACTCACAGAGAGGCAGCTTTTCAGTGGTATGGTCCTCGTCTGTGGAACAGCCTGCCGGAGGAGCTCATGGCCGCAGAGAACGTACATGTTTTTAAGAACAGGCTCAAGACCACCTTTTTAATTTAGCTTTTACTTAACGTTTATTTATTTTATGCTTATTTATTCTATCCTGTTGTTCTATTTATATTATTAATTTAGGTTTTACCTAATATTTATTGATTTTATTCTTATTCATTTTTTATCTTCTTACTCTATTTATATTTATACTGTATCCCATTCTTATTTATTTTATTTATTTTATTCTGTATATACTCTTAGTAGGTCATATCTCCAGTGTTTCCTCGGAGGGGGCTCTCTGCACCGGGGTTGTGATCGACCGTGGCTTTTTGGGCTCTGTGGGTCTTCTCAGCCTGGCTGGGGGGCTTCTTTGCCTCCCTCCTGCTGTGTGCCCAGCCTGGAGGCTGTAAAGCACTTTGTTCTACATCTCTGTATGAAAAGTGCTTTATAAATAAAGATTGATTGATTGATTGATAGATTCTCCTCCGGGAGCCTGTTTTCACTGGGAGGATCTTTGTGTCAAAGGGAGTTCTTCCTTCCCACCATCACCAAGTGCTGCTCACAGTGGATTGTCTGGTTTTTGGGGCTTTCTCTCTAATATTGAAGGCTGTTACCTTACACTGTTAAACAGCTTCAGACGACTGTTGTTGTCTGTTGGGAATTGTCACTTTTAAATAAAGTTACATTGAATGGATGTAAATGGATAGATGTTATTGTGACAAACAGAAAATGATCTTTAAAAGATTGATTGTTGTTTTGTGTGTCTGCAGTCTGTCAGGCTGTCTGATCACAGAGGAAGGCTGTACTTCTCTGGCCTCAGCTCTGAGCTCCAACCCCTCCCATCTGAGAGAGCTGGACCTCAGCTACAATCATCCAGGTCACTCAGGAATGAAGCTCCTGTCGTCTGGACTGAAGGATCCAGGCTGGAGACTGGACACTCTCAGGTATGGAGAGAATGTCTGATAGAGGAGGACGAGCTGGAAACATTTCCTGTGTCCTTCACTCACTTCCTGTTTGTTTCCTGCAGATGAGACATGAACAATCACACATGCAGGAATATTTTCAGGGACAGACACACTAGTCTAGCTGGATAGTACGTAGGGGGTCTCCAAGGAGTCTGTTTGCAGGAACATTAATGATAACTGATGAGTCATGTTGAGAGTTTCATTAAAAGTAAACCTACAGTTAGGTCCATAAATATTTGGACAGAGACAACATTTTGTAACTTTAAATACACTTTATTAGGTCACCGGTTTACCTGAGATAGTGGTCACTGTGTACCTAATAAAGTGTCAGCCATGTGTATGTTTCCCATGCTGTATGTCCACAGTCACAGTGACAGTCAGTGACACTGACAGAAGGATGAAACAAGGCTGTGAATCATTTCAGTCTTTGTGTGTGATAAAGAGGCAGACAGGAGCAGCTAACATCACCATTATTTTCCTGTATGAATCGCTGTTACAATGAAAAATGTCACTTACATATATCATATAGGAGACACACACATTGATATACACTAAATATTTATTTCATTTCTCTTTTTTTGTGTTGCCAATTTATGCACCTGCTTGATTTAGTTTAAACAGTTATTGCACACTTTCTGTAAATCCAGTGAACTGCATTTCACTTCTCAAATATCACTGTGTGTGTCTCCTATATGATGTATTTAACTGACAATTTTTATTGTTAAAACCAACGATTTGTACAGGAAAATAATTACTTTTCACAATGTTGCCCAAACTTTTCATCCCACTGTATTAGTATGTTTTGTCATTAGTATAATATGAAATAAATTCTACTTGTGTCAGTCGGCTGCCAATATTTGCTGTGTAGCAGAACAGAGACATTTGTCATTATAAATGTTTATTTGGAAAAATATATAAATTCAGTAACAAAAACATTAAACATAAATATATGAAATGTAACTATTTACAGAGAGACAGGAATAAAAAGGACCCAGCTTGGAGTGGAAGAGCCTCAGGGAGAAGGAGGAGAAAAATAAGAACATTGTTTCTGCCCTGGAGAGCTGCTGCCTCATCAGAAAACGACTGATCATTAGGGTCCAATGTTTCCAAATTTAACACAGCTGTGCTGTTTTCAAAAGCTAATTTATAAATTTGAAATTTCACGAATTCTCGTGTCTGAGGCGGCATGCTCTCCAGAACAGGAACAAGGCCGAGGAGGAAATGTTCTGTTGGAGATGGGCGTGGCCTCTTTAGGGACTCCAGGATGGCCAGCTCCACCGCCGATGGACCGTCCTGGGACCCGTCCCTCGCCCGCCTTCGAGCTGTCCTCCTCTGTGGGCCTGTAAAACACAGCACAAAACAACACAAAGTAATGAGAAGGCTGCTACTAGATTTTCATTTTCAAAATTGAAAAAAACAGGATATAAACAGATTGGTTGTAGATATTTAGTAAAGGTGATCACAAGGGAATCCAAGCAAGTAAAAAGCTGTCAGTGCTTGATGTTCATACCTGTGGGTGCAGCAGCAGGAGCTGAGGGACCAGGGACTGGGGAGCCAGGAGAAGAGACAGGGGATGCTCTGCTGCATGATTACTTGACTCTATCAAGACAATATTAAATGTTAACAGGTTGAAGACAATAGTCATAGAGAATATTATATTATTATATACTTATATACTTATTATATACAGTGGTCTCACATTTATTGCAGCACATGAACAGTAGTCACAGTTCTCACAAGTTGATTCTCAAAGTGCAAACCTTTGTAGATTTTAAAACGTAAAAGTATTATGCCGCGCTTTTTCTCCGTCTGCGGCGCCACTTTTGTGCGCCATTTTTGCTCCCGGTGCAGGTGTCTATTTCCGAATGAGGGTCATAGTTATGAGTGTTTTTGTGCTGTTTTTTTCTATTGGACGTGATGGTTATCAAAACCAAACATGATAAGTTTGGCAAGCGCAGGAGACACGACACGGAGGAGATTTGTCATTTGCGCTGCAGAATGCAATGCGCATCGTTGAAAGCTGTACGGTGCAATAAAAAAAATCAGCGAAAAGGCGAGGCAGTGACGGATGAACAGCGGGACTACTGTATACTGTTTATTAATTAAGAAAATATATTCCTGTATGACAACACGCATAAATTAACTGCCTACATTAATTCATTGTAAACATACCTTCTGACTGACACTCCCCTGCTGCCTCTCCGGGCTGTCCCTGGTCCTCGGGGGAGAAGTTCTCCACGGTCAGCACCATATTACCGCTTGTCTCCCGCGGGGTGAGGAAGGGGTCCAGAAACCCCATGACCGCGAAGAACTTCCATCTTCTCCCCGATCCTGCTGCAGACCCACTCCTCTTCTCCTTCTCTGTCTTCTTCTCCTTATTATAAGTGTCCCTGAGGCTCTTCCACTTTCTCCTGCAGATGTCCTCTGAATAAACACATTATCTTGTTAGTGGAAAGGTATTTGTACATCAGTGGGAAAATAGCGGGACAGTAGGCGGGCTTGCTAGCTTTTGCGCAGCTTCATCGGGTCAGTCTGAAAATTAAAAAGAAGGAGGAATGAACTTACCAGGTTGCCCGATCACCTCACTTATGTGTCTCCAAGCTAGGTCCTTTTTATTCCTGTCTCGGTAGAAGTAGCAGCTAGCATCATATAGCTCTGGGTGATTAGCCACGGCACTGATGAGCTTTTCCTCCATACTGAATGAAGAATCAAGGGCTTTGGCTGGATCTGCCCCTTTGACCTAGGTCAGAGCCACGTCACCAGGCTCCTGATTGTTTGTCGCGGCGTGATTTGACGCTGGAGTTCAGATTTTTCCAACTCGAGCGGTAGACGATAAACGCGCGTATGCACAAAATGCAACACAAAAACTCACGCGCGAGGTTTTTTTCACGAGTGAAACGCGCCAGACGCGCTACACTGACGTGCATTTCACGCGTTTTGGCGTTTTCGCGACTCAAATCTGCTTCCGAACTCACGCGGGACCTGCAATCGCGTGTCATCGTGTGTGTCACCTCCATTGACTTTACATGTAAACCTGACGCTCTATTAGCGTCCATCGCGTTCGGTGTGAGCACACCGTAAGGCTACGTCCACACGTACCCGGGTATTTTTGAAAACGCAGATTTTTCTATGTGTTTGCACCTTTCGTCCACACATAAAGGCGTTTTTGGTCACTGAAAACTGAGATTTTTAAAAACTCTGGCCATGGTGGATATTTTTGAAAACTCAGTTTTTACATTTACGTGTGGACGAGAAAAACGCAGAAAACGGAGAAAACGCAGCATCAAAGGTGTGCGCCTTTTGTGACGTCACAGTGTGCGCCACATTATTGTTTCGGTGAAATGAATTTCTACAACACTGTTACTGTTAATTGTCTCTGCAGTGTTTAAATGCTTACATATACACACACAGTTACTGTCCCTCCACACATACGACTCGGTTCTGCTTCTATGCCCCAGCTTTGTTTACTGTTTCCCACCGAGGCTTCTAGACTTCTGATTGGCCAACATTTCTACACAGTTAGGAATATATCGCCACCTGCTGCTTTGGCATGTTCCTAGCAGCATTTTCCTTCATTTCTACGTTTACGTGTGGACGGGATTATTTTTTAAAACGGAAACGGAAAATCTCCGTTTTCAAAAATACCGTGTACGTGTGAACGTAGCCTCAGTAGTCTGTAAAGACTCTGTGTGCCTTCCAGAGTGCTCCGGCATGCACACACACCTTAAGGTCATGAGAGAGGTCGTACGTTCTCTTACTGATTTATGGTTTAGGAGGACACCTACTCTGTATCTGGTTAAGTATAAGAGCCCTTTGTTAGGGGGACCGCTGGACTCTTAGCACCAGCTTTGGGGTCACAGGGTCACATCTGGAACACACACACACACACACACACACACATACCTACACTATGCACAGACTGGTACTCTTTGTTCATACCTGTGTAAGACGTCACATGTTAATGAACTTATGCATATTCATGTAACCTCAATAAAGAGCAGTGTTACGAGGGAGCAGACGAGAGCGACTGAGGTCAAGTGAAGGAACGGCGCTGTCACAGTTCTCTCCCTCATGAATTGTCTGGTTCCAGCGGTGGGTCTGTGCTAGACGACCCATCACCAGCTTTTTCCAGCTTTTTCCACTGGTTACCAGTACGTGGTAGAATCCACTTCCAGATCTTGTTGTTTGTCTTTAAATCTCTGAGTGATTGGCTCCATCTTATCTCTCTTTAACAAAATAATCCAAGTCGAGCCCTCAGGTCTGCAGATAAGTAGCTTCTGACCAGAACTAGACGTAAAAACAGAGGTGAGCTTTATCGATCGCTGCAGCCAAACTCTGGAACAGTCGCCCTTCACATCAGGTCGTCACCAACACTCGACATTTTTAAAACCCGGTTGGAAACACATTTGTACTCTGTAGCTTTCAATTGTGACGAGTCTTTATAGTAATTACTGTGTATGTTTCCTATTTTCTCTCTACTCTGTGCAGCACTTTGGCTCAACCTGTTTTTAAATGTGCTGATAAATAAATGTAGATTTCTTTGAATAAAACAGTGGAGCCGAGCTTTGAGCTCAGTGTGTAACAGTGTGTGTATGAGAGCCATGTAATGTCCATGTGTGCATGCTGACTGTGCTGCTCTGACCCCCCTCCTCCTTTCAGGGTGGAGCCTGCTGGAGTCCGATGGTTGAGACCAGGTCTGAGGAAGTGTAAGTGTGTTTTTAATGGGATTCATGAAAACAAAGCAGCACACATTCAACCATCTTCATCATGTCAGGAGTCATCATCAAAGTGTCAATCAATGAACAGATGATGGATCAATAACTGCAGCTGGATTGTGTTTGTTCTCTCCATCAGATTCCTGTCAACTCACAATCGACACAAACACAGTGAACACAAACCTCCAACTGTCTGACAACAACAGGAAGGTGACACGTGTGGAGGAGGTTCAGTCATATCCTGATCATCCAGACAGATTTGATGTTCGTCCTCAGCTGCTGTGTAGAAATGGTCTGACTGGTCGCTGTTACTGGGAGGTCGAGTGGAGAGGAGACGTTTATATATCAGTGAGTTACAGAAGCATCAGAAGGAAAGGAGGCAGTGATCACATTGATGACTGTGTGTTTGGATGGAATGATCAGTCCTGGAGTCTGAGCTGCTCTGATGATGGTTCTCAGTCTGTTTGGCACGATAACATAGTAACATCCATCTCTTCCTCCTCATCCTCCTCCTCCTCCTCCTCCTCCTCTGTCTCTAACAGAGCAGCAGTGTATGTGGACTGTCCTGCTGGCACTCTGTCCTTCTACAGAGTCTCCTCTGACACTCTGATCCACCTCCACACCTTCAACACCACATTCACTCAAACTCTTTATCCTGGGTTTCTGGTCTGGTTTCCTGGTTCCTCAGTGTCCCTGTGCTGAGTGGGGTGTAAAGAGTGTCTCCTGTTACAGAAACACTCTGACTGTTGAACAGATAGTTCAGTCTGTACATGTCTGTCTCTTTCACTCACAAACACGTTTTCAGATTCATGGATTCAATCAGTTGATGTTTGAAACTCTTCTAAATGATTCCTTGTAAACGTCTTCCTCTTCAGTCACAAACAAACAGGAAGTGATGTCACATGTGTTCCTGTCCACACAGCAGAATGAGTCTATTGCTGACAGTGATGTACAAACAGAGTGAGCATTTCTGAGGCCCAAAATAAACTGAGTAGTTCACTGAATGAACAATGGACTGTGAGCTCAGTTCCTTCATCATTAGTATGGATTATATATGTATATGTATTATATTAGTATCATATATATCAGGTGCTGCTGGTTTCAGTCATTGTGCAAATGTGCTGTTTGTAAGGTTGTAAAGCTGCAGTCAGCTGAGACTGAAGAAGTCACCTGATCAGTGAGCAAACGTTTGTGAAAACGTCCAGATGAACAGAATCAACCTTTTGGGATCAGCCAGCAATGCAGCATCATTGTTGTTCAGGTTCAGAGGTTTGCAGGAATGAACTGATGACCAGAAACAGCTGCAAAGTCCAATAAAATGCCAGCTGGAGTTCAGCTGCATTTGAAGAAGTCAAAGAAAAGTAAGGATGGCAAAGGGCGATGTTTTCTTCCAAAGAACTGAAAACATGGTCGACGCCTCATTAGAAGAATAATCTGGACATTTGTGAGGAACTCTAACCAAGAAAGCAACACAAAAAAGCAACGTCAAACAGATCCAACAGACAGTTTCCATGACTGGAAGTGTTGAGTGTAAAAATGCTACATTGCATTATTGCATCCTCTCACCACAGGAGGTGCTGTTGGCACCACTGATTGCTGATCAGCTGTTCTCTGATGATCTGATTGATACTGTGAATAACGGGACTCACTGAACTCTGTGACACAGTGAAGATTACAGAGTTTAACTTCAACATCTGACTGACGTCACACAGACAGAAGGATGAACCAGTGAGGCACAGAACACAGTTACTGGAGATACTGGATCAGCTCCATGTGAACCTCTGATGGAGAAGCTGCTGAGCCAGAGAAACATCAGGACATGACAGGCAGCTGCACTTATCTAACAACATGTAGCAGAGCTGATCTATGTTAGAGGATCTATCACAGCAGCTGAAGCCAAAGTCCAACACTGGATAGCAGCTGAGCCTGTGCTGAGTGTAGTGTTACAGGAAAAGGGCAGAAACACTGACACTGGTAGCTCACAGTGATGCTGACTGGGGCACAGAGCTGAATGATGCAGCATCAGGACACTGTTTCAGTCTGACTGACAGAGAAACCTGTAGCTGTATCTACATGTGAGGCAGAGGCTACACAAGCAGCTTTCTATGTTTCACAGTGACTGAGATCTTCAGTGGGGGTGGACATGCTCCTGTACAGACCTCTGAGGAGAACCAAGGTGCAGTCAAAGAGTCCAGTCTGTCCTCACAGATGTGAACATGTGGTTTCATCAGGTCTGCTGTCAGCTAGCAGGCTCACATCAGAATCACTGTTCCTGAAAAACACAGTCTGTGTGACATCATCAGTCAGCTGATCGTCCCAGATCTGAATGGTTTCTGTCTCTACTGAGGAAGTCAGAGAATATCACTGAGGTGTGGATCAGGTCTGAGTGAGCTGTGGAGGGACAGCTTTAAACAGTCCACAGGTCTCACGTCCTGCTCAGTCTGGTAGCAGATACCTCGTATTGTTCCAGATGTGCTGACATCACCAGCAGCAGCAGCACAGCTGTGTGATACGATGAATCTCAGTTATTGATCCAACACACAGTAAATACAAAGATCAGGATTTCTGAGAGGAATCATTATGAGTCTGAACACATGATCACTGAATGTTAGTCTCCACAATAATAAGCTAACACAAGCAAACACAGCTTTCAGCTCTTATTTTGAAACTGGCTTATTTAGAGAGCTGTGATGTGAGCGTGCCTGGCTCTGAG
Organism: Neolamprologus brichardi; assembly: GCF_056152115.1. Taxonomy (NCBI): domain Eukaryota; kingdom Metazoa; phylum Chordata; class Actinopteri; order Cichliformes; family Cichlidae; genus Neolamprologus; species Neolamprologus brichardi. Next base: position 1,275,423 of record NC_142117.1, read on the forward strand.
GCACTTGGGTCAGCCTCTGTTGTTTAGAAGTGTTACAGACTGTGAATGACACAGACCTGTCAGTTTCCATGTTTGTCTGTAACACAGCTCAGGGGCTCCATGCTGAACGCATCCATCCAGTGTTATTGATCCAGTACTAATACCAGCATTGGGATCAATACTACAATACACAATCACATGTGTCCACGTGATGTGTTTGACCAGCTTTATTCATTAATGATCAATCAACTTATTTACTGCATCTGAGTCCAGCTTCATTTAAATGATCCAACCATGAAAATGACATCAGTCTGTTGTTCAGATACTGAGAAGGGACACAAACAACACTGATCCAGGAGGGTTAGGTCAAACGACGATTTTAATGCACACACGCGGTGAGAGATGAACACTGTTACACAATCAGCATCGATCTCTGCCTAGCAATACACAAGCAGATGTTTTATACCATCAGGTTTATTTTCATGACGCCCCCTCATACGTCAAACAGATACAATATATGCATAAGCTTCAAAACCACAAACGTTCCGTTAACGACTTTAACAAAGTTTAAAAGAGCATCTTCTTCGCCTCCGTGACAGGTGCTTCTGGTAGCTCATCTCGCTCTCGCTTCTCCAAAACCTCGGGCCATGCTCTGCAACAAACTAGCAATTCTGCACGCACAAAAATGCAGTTACAAGCAAAATATATCTGAACTCTCACCTAGAACATAAGCCTACCTACAGTGTGTGTGTGTGTGTGTGTGTGTGTGTGTGTGTGTGTGTGTGTGTGTCCTGACCTCACTCTGTGTCACCTCTCACCCACTAACACTCACAACCAGACAGAGGCCACCCTCAGATGTGTAGCAGTTTACTAAAACTATATATATGTAATATATTGAATAAATGCTGTAAATGAATGCCACTACTCAAAGCTTAATAAAAAGATATAAATGAATAAAAGATAACAATGAATAACCTGGTTATTCAAATAGCATCCTCCCAACAGCTCCTCAAAGTAACTCACACTTAGACTCTGCTTTAGTTTCACTTTCACAAGCACGCTCTGCAAAAGCCTGCGCTTCCTGTCTACTTTGGCACAGAGTGTACTCAGAGTTAAGCCTTTCTTTTATAATGCAATGTAATCTGCATATAAACATTTAAGATTATAGATTTAACTCAACAGTTTAAAGTGGTTATAACTGCACCTGTAATAAAAGTTAATTGGGTGCCAATATGTTTAAACATCTGAATACAATATCAATGCTGTAGATTATGTTATTAATGGTATTAATGCAATGGTAATGATGATTGTTAAGGTGAATTGTTAAATGTTTGTCATTTTTATGTTACCATTTGTACATTGTTTTAAGGAATTCTTTCTGTCCTCCCCTCCCCAGATCCTTAAGATTCTGGGAGGGGGGCAGTAGTGTTTTTAATCACAGGAACATCCTTGTGAAGGTCTGTTTGATGTTGGTAAACTTGCTCCCCTTTGTATGGCTTCACTGTGTTATCTAGGGTGTGGGGGAGACTACCCTCTTTATGACCAAGGATGTTCCTGTGCTTTTATGTTATATGACCCTTTGATCAGCAGTATACACACACACACACACACAAACACACACACACACACACACACACACAAACACACACACACACACACACACACACACACACACAGTGCCTTGTCTTTGTAACCAAGGGGGGTTACGTGGGGAAGTTTATTGTGTGAACATTGTCAATAAAAGGAGGCAAGAGGGGGCGGTCGGGGAGGTCATTTGTGATGAGCTGAGATACCGACAAGGCCTCCCTTGCAAGTGAAAAGATCGATCGCTGTTGCCTTGTTTTTCTTTCACGGGAATAAGTTCTGGGATCAGTGGGGTCTGACTTTAGACCCAGCAATGATGACCATGAACAATAGCAGTAAAATATTTCTCTGATCTCCACAAGTCCTACAGAAGCACTTAATGCTAACAGGAAGTCATTTATTAAGGTGGAATAACACAGAGACACAACCACTCACAGTTAACCTGACCCCACTAACTGCATGTGTTGGGACTGTGGGAGGAAGCCGGAGTACCGGAGAGGACGCACACAAACACGGGAGAACGTGAAGCTCAGCACTGAAACAAAGATGGTGGATTTGACCTCAGGACCAGGTGCGTAATTTCCAGGGGGGTTACGGGGGTCATGACCCCCCAATAATCAGATCCAGCCAATATAATTTCATCATTCCAGTTTATAAAATTATGAATTATCTTGAGTTTCTTTAATCATTTCAATTATTATCAGCAAAATAGTTTCATGTTTAATCATCTAGTAATGTAACCCCGCCTCCTCCGCCACGTACTTGGTATTACCCAACCGGCTTTCTCTACCAAACCTTCACTGTTTGCTGTGTTTGTTAGCGCAGTCGCTGGTGCCAGAGACTGCCAGTGACTTCAGTCTGAATGTTTGAAGTTTCCATGTCTGTGTGATGTGTGGCGTGAAGGCTGCTGGTTAAACTGGGACTCACTGTTTAAAGCACTGAGTGCTCATAGAGAGATGCTCCATGAGTCCCAGTACAGACTACAAACATGGTGGAAACTTAGCTTTGATATCCACACACTCTGCACGTCTGTGAGTAACTGTGATGAAGATGTGCAGAGATCTGTGTACAAACAGGAGAAAGACTGTAAAGACTCTGTGCTTCTAACAGCCTCTGTTAACATATATGAGGCTGTTTGTTGTTGTTGCCATGGAGCTTTTCACTATTTGGGTCAGCAGGTCATGTGATCAGGTTTGTTCTGTGAAAGCTGGACGATGGTTCAGTGTCAGGGTTTGTTTGCATTCATCAATAAATATCTAAATAAATCAAAGACTCCATGTTTGTTCTTTCATCATGTGACCTCTGCTCATCCATCTCTGTGTGTATCAGGATACATTTAGTTCATAATACACAGAAAAATCTGAGTTATTACCTGTAATAAATGTGAAAGTAAAGATTCCTGCAGTGATAACCAGGCAGGACTGAAACACATCCAAGCTGTCACCACGGTAACAACACCGTCCATCCACAGGTGAGGGGAGGAGCAAAAAGAGGGACTTTCACCATACATACATACACCACAGTTGACAGGTAACCCTATTGGAGTCGCCATAGTGACTAGAGATGGCACGATACCACTTTTTTATGTCCGATACCGATATCATAAATTTGGATATCTGCCGATACCGATATGAATCCGATATAGTGTTTTTAATCAATAAAACTGTTTTTTAATATCTTGCTGCATTTTGCCTAAGTTCATACTCAAGTTTAAAAAAAACAACAACACTAAAGCTATTCTGTTAGACCTGTATGCAAAAAATATTTCATAGTTCAGCAAAACTGATCAATCTAATAAACTTAAACCTGCTCCATCCTCCCTATTCTGGTATTTTAAAGAGTACTTGGCGTAAATATTAAGCAAACTGACTAACAGGGTTCCAACTCCCAGTAACAAAAAAAATAAAAAATAGGGAACCACCCCCCACCTCATGATGCTTAATCAACGTAATCAACCTTAATTTGATGCAGTGTGGGGAAAAAATGCACATAAATCAATTATTTTTCAAGAAATATTAAAAAGATTCAACATCTTTCTTCAACAGAACTGCAGACTGCACAGATGGTACCTTCCCAAAGGAAAAAGTACGATAGCTTACTAGGTGTCAATGGAAAATTGTACTTAGTAGTCAGTATAATCTTTTAATAATATAAGTTTGCATATGGTAGTGATAGGATGTGCGATCCTTAATTGTCTGCAAAAGCTTTGTGTGCATTCCAGAGTGCTCTGGCGTTCACCCCCACATCCTAGGAGCATGGGAAAGGTCGTACCTTGTCTTATTGTTTTACGGTAGGATTAACGTAGCTATGTCAGTTTTAGTCTAAGTGCCTTTTTTACATATAGATGAACTGTTGGATTTTCCAGACCAGCAGGTTAAGGGAAGTCGTTTATGGGGTCACACTCTGACACACACACATACATATACACCTCCACATTCCAATGTAAGGAACAAGCACCCACTGATGTATAAATAAAGACCAGGGCAGTCTCTCAGCGCGAGTCTCTGAGCCTCACTCTTGTGCGTGCGCTCTGGTGACTGCCCTTGCTAGCAAGAAAAATGTGTGTTTCTCTGATTCTCAGCTGAAGAAGTGTTTTAGAATACATCTCTTGACATTATTTGGTCCTTCGTAGCCGGATCAGAAAACATCAGAACTGTTATCTGTGACTCTGTTCCAGGATCCAGCACTGATTCCTGACGCCGTGGGGAGCCAGCACCGAAGTCTGTGCACAGCCCTCTTAGACGAGGAGAGAGCCCCAGGACGTGAATTCGGGTCTGGGCCGGTGGCCTGGTCCACGGTGGTGGGATTCAGTCTGATGATCCGTGTGACAAAGTGGCTAGGAGAGAAGTCATTTGCCATTTGTCACTTGTGTATGTTGTTATCCTGTGTTCTGTTATCCTATAGTCTTTCATAATGCTTTAATGTAAACACAGCACATGTAGCCTTGGCTCTACATACTATCCCGGGTCTGTTTGTGGTAGCATTGGTTATATTCATTTCATCTGTGCAAATGTACTTAAAGCTAAATGTTACTTCATCATTAATTGATTTGAATCTTTCATTTGTTTATGTAGTTTGGTTATACTTACCATTGTGTGTTCCTCTGGACAGGTCCTATGTGTAAAAAAGGTATGTAGGAATGGCCGCCCCAGTACTTCCTGATTTTATAGGATATGATGTCACTGCTCATGTCAATTGGGTGTAACCAAATGAAGGGGTGTTTCTTTTGTGTAAAATTGTTTATTTCATTTAAAATAACCTCATGAGTCAGTAAGTGAAGAGATTGACTTTTCAAACTGTTTAGTTGGGTGAATGAGTTTGTTAAGTGGAAAAATGATTTTATTCCTGTTTCTTTGGACTTGACTGTGTTATTTAGTCTACCCTGTTTTCCCAATGGTGGAGGTTAATGAGATCCAGGTGTGAGTAGAATTCTATATAAAGCAGGTGAAATTTTGACTGAGAGGTTCTTATGTTTTGTGAAATAATTGTTGAAAGGCGACGCCAGAAAATAAAGAATACTTAAAAGAAACTTGAACAGTCTGCAGATGCTGTCTTCCTATCACCTTCCATGCTGCTTATGTCATGCTACTTCACAAATGGTGGCAGCAGTGGCTCCAGGCCAATAGGTGATAACAATGCAGAAATCAACCAAGTCAAGGAAACCTCAAGGCACTGAGGGGCCTCTGAGCCCCTCAGTGCGGCAAAAGGTGCAGCAACCTGTTCAACAGAGAGGAAACCACCCTGAGTCTTCCACAGCACCACAGTCATCCAATCTGGGCAGAGTAAGCGGCTGGAAAGGCCCGAAGATGCAGCCCTATGGTGAGGATGAAGATATTGAACATTATTTAACCACTTTTGAGAGGATTGCAACAGGATGTCAGTGGCCACAAGAAGAATGGGCACTGCATCTGGCTCCACTTCTTAGTGGTAAAGCACGTGCGGCATATGTTGCTATGGACACTGAAGAGACAATGGACTATGATAAAGTAAAAACCGCCGTTCTTGAAAAATTTGAAATAAGTGCTGAGACTTACCGAATCAGATTCTGCAACATGACGGTGAAGGACGATGAGACACCCAAAGAGCTGCGAACGCGCCTTAAAGACCTATATGAAAAGTGGATGCTTCCAAAGGAGAAGACAAAGGACCAAATAGGAGATGTCATAGTGATGGAGCAGTTTCTCAGAGTTTTTAAACCAGAGCTGAGGACCTGGGTGAAAGAGCGCAACCCCACCACTTCAAAAGAAGCTGCAGAGATGGCAGAGGCTTTTCTTGCAGCCCGACGATCACAAAAAGGGTACATGGTAGGAAAACCCAGTTCAGCCCCTGTATTTGTGGGTAAGTCAGGGGGTGGGAATGGGTACAGAGCTAAAAGCCCTAAACAAAGTTTCCCAATCACTAGCAGTAGCCGCGCTAGAGAAGTAAGGCAGAGAGGCCCGTTGGTGTGTCATGCCTGTGGTCAAGCAGGTCACTTTAAGGCAGATTGCCCAGGTCAGCAAGTCAGTAAGACTTACATGTGTCTTTCACCACAGTGTTTTGACTTGCTAGTGGAAGAAACAGAGTCTCTAGTACCCTCCAGTGATCAGGAGCACACTATCTGTGTTTTCATTGAGGGAAAACCGTGTGTTGCCCTCTTGGATTCAGGCAGTAGCCGCACACTTGTCAGACAAGATTGTCTCCCTAGCGACACCACATTTTGTGGTAAAGTGAAAGTCTGGTGTGTTCATGGTGATAATGTTGATTATCCTATTGCCAACGTTTGCCTTCAAGTTAATGAAAAGGAGTATGTACTTACAGTTGGAGTAATGGATAAACTTCCCTACCAGATTGTGTTGGGCCGGGACATGCCAATTCTTGGGGAGTTATTAGCAAAGACAGAGAAGGACAGAGAAGAGAAGAATCTGCATGTTCCATGTGAAGGTCTGCTAGTAGTCACTAGGTCTGGTAATAAAGCTTCTCATTCTGAGCTAGAGTTGAGTGAGTTGCCCTATGAAGACAGCGAAATTCCAGATATTGACAGACTCAGTAGGCCGCATATAAAGAAAAGTAAAATGCAGAGAAGACAGGAAAAAGTGAGGGGGACAGAAATTGCTGAGTCACTTCCTGAACCAGAGATTGATGAGCTCTTGGTTGTCCCGAGCAATATTGTCCAACTCCAAAGGGAGGACCCCTCTTTAGCACCCCTGTTTGCTAAGAGCACCCAAGAATCAGCACAGATTACAGACAGAGTACGGGAAGTATTCATTGTTAAGAACGAACGACTATATCGTCGTAGCAAAGTTGGTGACCAGTTGGTTGTTCCCAAAAGCTTAAGGCCTGTAGTCTTGCAGTTGGCTCATTAAGTTCCTTGGGCAGGCCATTTAGGACATCTTAAAACCTTTTCCAGAATGGTAACTCGTTTTTTTTGGCCACAGCAATTTTCAGACACTGTCCAATTTGGCAAATCATGTCCACAGTGTCAGTTGACAACCCCGAGTAGGAAAGGTGACAGAGCCCCACTCATTCCTATGCCTGTGATAGACATCCCCTTTTCTCGTGTTGCCATGGATATTGTTGGCCCATTGGAGAGAAGTAGTTCAGGGCATAGGTACATTCTAGTGATCTGTGATTATGCAACAAGGTATCCTGAAGCTTTACCATTGAGAAGGGTCAAAGCCCGCCAAATAGCTAATTGTCTGATACAGATGTTTTCAAGGGTGGGTATTCCCAAAGAAATCTTGACAGACCAAGGCTCAAACTTCACTTCCAACCTGTTGAAGGAAGTCTACAAACTTCTGGGAATTACCGGAATCAAAACGAGCCCTTATCATCCACAAACTGATGGACTTGTTGAGAGGTTTAATAAAACCCTGAAATCAATGCTGAGGAGGTTCGTAAAAGAATCAGGAAAAGACTGGGACCAATGGCTTCCATTTTTGCTTTTCGCCTATAGAGAGGTACCACAAGCATCAACTGGATTTTCTCCATTTCAGCTCTTGTATGGCCATAATGTTAGAGGTCCACTGGATGTACTTAGGGAAGCTTGGGAGGAAGCTAGCCCTGAAAAACAGTGCTCTTCCCTCTCTTATGTGTTGAAAATGAGGGACAAGCTTGAATAGTTTCAGGAACTGGCTCATTGTCACCTAGTAAGTACCCAGCAACGTCAAAAACAGAACTATGATAAGACTGCTCGCAGGAGGGCCTTTAAAGAAGGACAAAAAGTGTTGCTGCTTTTGCCAACCACTGAAAGCAGTCTCTTAGCCAAATGGCAGGGGCCATTTGTGATAAACAGGAGGGTTGGCCCTGTCACTTATGAGCTCAATATGCCAGATCGTCGTAAAAAACACCAGGTGTTTCATGTCAACATGTTGAGGGAGTGGATTGAGAAGCCAGAGCAATCACTTCAGTTGTGGGCTCGTGTTGTACTGCAGGAAGAAGAGCCTCAAGAGCAATTCTTTCCCACCAGTACTGTAGAAGAGCTATTTCCGGATTTGAGCCATCTATCACCAGAACTGCAGGAGGAGCTCGGGGCCATCATGCCACAGGAGCTTTTCAGCACAAAGCCAGGCTACACCCATCTTATTCAGCATGACATATACCTGCGTTGTCCGAATCAACCACCCATCAGGGATACCACCTCCAGAGTTCCAGCAAAGCTAATGCCAGCATTGAAACAGGAGGTGGAAGAAATGCTTGCAACGGGGATTATAGAGCCATCTAGAGGTGAGTGGTGTAGCCCTGTGGTACTCGTCCCCAAGAAAAATGATGCAACACAGAGATTTTGTGTTGACTTCTCAAAACTTAATGCTGTCTCTGTTTTTGATGCATATCCTATGCCAAGAGTGGATGAATTGATTGAGCGCTTGGGTAATGCTAAGTACCTCACAACACTCGACCTTTGTAAAGGTTATTGGCAAGTCCCCTAACAGAGTCCTCAAGGGATTTAACTACATTCAGGGTTCCCAGCGGACTTTATCGTTTCAGAACTATGCCTTTCGGACTACATGGAGCTCCAGCCACGTTCCAGAGGCTGGTGGACTTGGTTCTGAAAGGAGCTGATGGCTATGCAGCAGCGTATATTGATGACATTGTGGTATTCAGTGAGACATGGGAGGACCATGTGAAACATCTGGCTGATGTCCTGCAACGCATCAGAACAGCTGGACTAGTCATCAACCCTGGAAAGTGTCACATTTCACAGACCAAGGTGGAGTACCTGGGATACCTCATTGGGGGTGGGGTCATCCGCCCTCAGGTGAGTAAGGTCGAGAACCTTGCCTCTTGTCCTCCTCCAACTACAAAGAAAAAGTTGAGATCCTTCCTGGGTTTAGCTGGCTGGTATCGTCATTTCATCCCCAATTTCTCTACCAGATCAGCAATTCTTAGTGATTTAACTCGTAAATCGTGCCCCAACAAAATTAAATGGACTCCAAAGTGTGAGGCTGCATTCATGGATTTGAAAAACTGTTTGTGTAATGAGCCTGTGTTGCAGTGTCCGGACTTTACGTGCCCATTTATTGTACAGACTGATGCTTCAGGAGTTGGGCTGGGAGCTGTGTTGCTGCAAGGTGATGGAGAGGACCAAAGACCTGTGCAGTACATAAGCCGTAAGCTCTTCCCCAGAGAAATTAAGTATTCCACAATTGAAAAAGAAGCTTTGGCAATAAAATGGGCTTTGGACACTCTGAAATACTATCTACTGGGAGGTGAATTTGTGCTTGAAACCGATCATCGAGCTTTGCAGTGGATGAGCAGAATGAGAGACACCAACGCAAGAATCACGAGGTGGTATCTTTCACTGCAGCCATATTGTTTTAAGATTCAGTATAGAGCAGGGACAAAGAATGTTGTGGCAGACTTCCTTTCCCGTTCCTATGAAGGTTTTGTTTATGTAGTTTGGTTATACTTACCATTGTGTGTTCCTCTGGACAGGTCCTATGTGTAAAACAGGTATGTAGGAATGGCCGCCCCAGTACTTCCTGATTTTATAGGATATGATGTCACTGCTCATGTCAATTGGGTGTAACCAAATGAAGGGGTGTTTCTTTTGTGTAAAATTGTTTATTTCATTTAAAATAACCTCATGAGTCAGTAAGTGAAGAGATTGACTTTTCAAACTGTTTAGTTGGGTGAATGAGTTTGTTAAGTGGAAAAATGATTTTATTCCTGTTTCTTTGGACTAGACTGTGTTATTTAGTCTACCCTGTTTTCCCAATGGTGGAGGTTAATGAGATCCAGGTGTGAGTAGGATTCTATATAAAGCAGGTGAAATTTTGACTGAGAGGTTCTTATGTTTTGTGAAATAATGGTTGAAAGGCGACGCCAGAAAATAAAGAATACTTAAAAGAAACTTGAACAGTCTGCAGATGCTGTCTTCCTATCACCTTCAATGCTGCTTATGTCATGCTACTTCACAATCCGAACCACCAGTGAGACGTCCGAGGGTGAGAAACACTATTTTGGTATATAAAACGGCCGCAAAGTTTTAAAGTAACGTGATAAAATAGGTTTAAGTTCACCTAGTCTAGAAGCCTCGGTGGGAAAAAGTAAACAAAGCTGGGGCATAGAAGCATAACTGAGAATGTGTGGACGTAGCCTAAGACCTTCCCAGTGTGGGGCCACACGAACCTGTGGGAAGTAACATGTTTGTAGAAATGTGAAAATGTTCATGCCATAATCCCTCCCATGTTTCCGTGGGGCACTGTGGAGTAATGCACAATTCTTCCAACAGAACAGTGAAGATTACATAACAGAAGAGCTTCACAGCTCGTCAGGCAGCAAGTGGACACTGAAGAGTGTGTGTGCCTTATCAGAAGGAAAACTGTTCTCTGCACCTGAGATAAAGGATCGTATAAAAGAAGAGTGAGCGCTCCCTGAGGTCTCCTACTTCTTAGACATTTGAACCTGGACAGGAGGAGAAAGACGTGTGAGAATGGCAGGAGAGGCTAAAAGGAGAGATGAACGAACTGCTGGAGGATCAGAAGGAAAGCAAAACAGGTTGGAGACAAATCAGTTGCTCTTTAATAAAATAGATGAAGCAGCATTTACACTTGTGAGACATGCACGTGTAAGCTCAGGTAAACCTCTACAACATGCTGAAATGCTGCTTCTAACACAGAATAGACAGACAAGCATTAATTATGTATTCCCACAGGATGGAGCCCGAGGCTGACGATCAGCGAGTGGAGCGAGGTCAAAAGAAGCGTGGCGTGCTGCCCAAACGACTGCTGATAATGTCGTCTGTGGCTGTTGTGCTCATCGTGCTGCTGACTGTCATCGTTGTGCCTGTTGTGCTGCTCACTAAGATGTCAGGTACATTTTTACAATATGTACGATATAAATGATAAAACAATGATGCAACTTTATGATCCAGATGATGAAAAGTACCTGAGTAAATGTATTTATTACTCATCACCATGCAGCAGCCTTTACCCACCTGTGGCCTTTCTTCAAAGCATTTTCTCTGCATTGGATCTGAACAACAGTCAAATCTGAGCAGACGTGCCAAAGCTTTGTTTCTTGTTTTCTATTTGCACCATAGTTCTTCCAAATATTTCAGTTCAGGATTTTTTAACTGCTGTCATGTATACCATCAGTAAACTGTGACATTACTGCTTTTACCTAACCTTTTACCTGTATCTCAAAGACCTGCTTTAGTTGGATGAGCAGGCGACCACATTGGTTTGAGTCCGACCTGCGGCCCTTTGCTGCGTGTGTCCCTCCTTCCTCTTCACCGTGTCTGTCTAATAAGGCCAAACACAGACTGTAGGCTTAGCCGTGGTTCTGAAAATCGAATGGAAGGTCAAAGTTCACGACTGGCAGTGTTGTGACATACATACCTACTGCATGTAGAGTTCACCTGAGTGTACAGTGACAGTAAGATGTCTTTGCACAGGTGAAACAGCCCACAGTGTTGCAGGGTTTCACAGGGTGCTGCAGCCTCCAGCAGTGGGCCTTCTCCAAACGTGACACTTAAATACTCGCTGTGTCAGCATCACAACTTTATATTGCTGCTGCTAAAATCAGTGGTTACAGTGATCAAAGTTCATTTGATATCATACTGCAGCTCATTGCAATGCCATGATGCATGAGTGCTCATCATTTGGCTTCTGGTCTTATGACAGGACCACAGTCATGTGGACAAAAAGTACACGGCTGCTTTGAACTGTGTGACTTTTGAATCAATTGACATGAAATGTAACAAAGATAATGTTACACAATGTGTTTTGTGCTATTAGACCTTGGTCTCTTTGAGTAATATGTGACAGTAGCTTCTTTAAAGAAGACACTAAGAAAAAAGCATTCACGAGTATCTGCAGCGTTAAGCCAGTGCAGACTTTCAAATCCCATCTGTCTCACAATGGCTTCATGCTGACAATCCCAAACACACTGTCAGTGCAGTCAAAGCATATCATGATAGAAAAACACACAGTGGGTCATTGTTGTGGACTGGCCACACTGGACCTGGAGCTTCAGGTTAAATATTCCCAAAGAGACGAGAGCTCGTGTGAGACAGGTTAGGCTGTTTGGACCAAATCTTTGAAGCTCGTTAGACCTGTACAGGCTGCATGTTTCATACATTGCTCCCATTTAGTATTTTCCTAGGAAAACATAAAGAAATAAGAGGTGGCTACTGTAGCTGTTATCTTGTAGAATTAATATATTGATGTAAAAATAGTAAAACATGGGGTGTTTTGCACTTGGACCTACATCCATATGAACCTGATAACCTGCTGATGGCTAAATGATGTCACAGGGCTGTTACTGTCAAAAACACTGAGACCACTTACACCTTTTCTGAGTCTGGGGTTGATGTCATTCAAACAAAGAGTTCATACACAAACCAACAAAATTCAAGTCTGGCACCAGTTTTGCCACAAAGCAGCATTTCGACGTCTTTATTGGGCAACAAACAAAAAAGAAACGATATAATTATATGCAGAGACCTGGAGTTGACTGTGTGACTATGACAGGGATGGGTTTAAACAGAATCTTTAAGCTGAAGAAATGAATGAACTTTAAACAAACTGCTCTCCCAACAAAGAGCAGCCTCCCCAAAAACACACCGTCGGCTGTTTGAGTTGAAAGCTCCCAGTTCTGCTGTGACACTACGTACCTATGACTCTGTCACTGTCTTGCTGTCCAATCGTGTCCCTCAGCTCCTTCTTCTGCCTCGTTCTCTGGTGGAGACATGCTGGAGTACTTGGTGCAGACGGGGAACATCAGTGAAGCGGACGGCCTTTTGGCTACGTGGTTTCACCGAGCCAACAGCAAGGAGGACATGTTCAAAGCGCTCATGGGTAAAAACACCCAAACTCACACAGACAACACTGCATTATTTGATGGTGTTGGTGCCTGAACCTACAGTCAGGTACAGACAAAACACCGCCTCCTGTCATCTTTTCAGGTGACACCATGATCTTGGAAGCTGACGTCACTCTCATGGGTTATGGGACCCCTGATGAAAAGCCAGTGCCGATCATGGCACACCCTCCCGACATATATAGTGACAACACTCTCGACGAATGGTTAGATGCTGTACTGGCTTCTGGAAAAGGTACAGATCAGAGCTGTCTCCACAGAACATCCATCAGATCAGTTTTTAAAGGCGTGTTTGTTTGCAGGCATCAAGTTGGACTTTAAGGCTCTGGAATCAGTGGGTTTGTCACTGGACCTGCTTAAACAAAAGGAAAGCAACAAGGGAATAAACAGACCTGTGTGGCTGAATGCAGACATCCTCAGAGGCCCCAACGTCCCAAGCTTTGTAGCTCCAGTCAATGGAAGCGGGTATGAAATCCTAGCTAGACCGGACACAGACCCTCGGACAGAGTTCAGAGTTAGGAAGGGAAAATGTCTAACATCTAAAGACTGATCGGAAGGTTGGTGGTTCGATCCCTGGCTCCTCCAGTCTGCGTGCCAAGTGTCCCTGGGCATGATACTAGCCCCAGGTTGCTCTCCGATCTCAGCATGAATGTAGTTAGGAAGCACTAAAAAGCTTAGAAGAAAGTGATTGGGTGAGTGTGGTGTGGAGTACTTGGGAGAGCAGGAAAGCGCTATGTAAGAATCAGTCCATGTCTCCCTCTTTTTCCAGGTTTTTGGAGCTCGTTCAGGACAAGTTTCCAGATGTGACTTTGTCTACTGGATGGAAGGTATAGCATGCTCACAGTAAGAATCCCATTGAACCACTGTAGCAGGCATGTGACGAGGCTCTGGGAATGTTCCTGTCAGAAACAGGAAGAGACTCAAGGAATCCTGAACTGACATTTATGAGAGAATTCAAAGAAGAATTTTAACTTTGAGCTTCAAAACAATCCTTTGAGCTAAAGTAGACAAAACGGCTTTTATGTTCTTGTGATCCCTAAAATTAAAGACAGTTGGATTAATGTTGACATACATTACCCATCAAGAGTTTGGACACCTTCTCATTTAATGGTTTTCTTTATTTCTACTACTTTCTACACTGCAGATACTGAAGACATCAAAGCAAGATATATGGAATTATGTAGCAAAGAAAAAATGATAACTCTAAATGTATTTAGATTCCTGTAAGTAGGCGCCCTTTGTTTTGTTGACAGAGCTGCGGCCTTCTCTCAGCTTCATGATGTCGTCACCTGAGATGGTTTCACCTCACAGGTGAGCCTGTCAGGGTTCATTGGTGGTGTTGGGACCATCAGTCGTGTTGTGCAGAAGTCAGGGCTGTTAGCTGTGTACCAACCTATTTGACAACTGTGGAAATTCATATTATGGCAAGAACCAATGAGCTAAGTAAAGAGAAACAACAGCCCATCATTACTGTAAGAACTGAAGGTCAGTCAGTCGGAAACTTTGAATGTGTCCCCAAGTGCAGTCAGAAAAACCATCAAGACTACGATGAAACTGTCTGACATGAGGACGCCCCAGGAAAGGAAGACCAGGAGTCCCTCTGCTGCTGAGGATACATTCATCCGAGTCACCAGCCTCAGAAATCACAAGTTAACAGCAGCTCAGATTAGAGCCCAGATAAATGTCACACAGAGCTCCAGTAGCAGACACATCTCTACATGTTCAGAGCAGACTGTGGGAATCAGGCCTTTATGGTCAAACAGCTGCTAAGAAACCACGACTAAGGAAAAGCAACAAGCAGAGATTTGTTTGGGCCAAGAAAAACGAGGAGTGGACATTAGACCATCTGTGCTTTGGTCTGATGAGTCCAAATCTGAGACCTTTGGTTCCACTTTGTGTATGGATGGTCTCTACATGCATGGTTCCCACTGTGAAGCATGGTTTGCTGGTGTGGGGGCTTTACTGGTGACACTGTTGGAGATTTATTTAAACTGAAGGCACACTGACCCAGCATGGCTACCACAGCATCCTGCAGCAACATCCCATCATGTATTGTTCAACAGGACAATGACCCCAAACACACCTGCAGGCTGTGTGAGGGCTGTTTGACCAAGAAGGAGAGTGATGGAGGCCTGGCCTCCACAGTCACCTGGCCTGAACCCAGTGGAGATGGTAAACACATGGTTTATATTTTTGACTGAACAACAGCTGTACCTGCTTTATTTCTTTAGGTACTCTACATTCACCAGCTCACAAACGAAACCTACTCCAGAGCCATGGTGGAAGAAATGTATAACATGATCAAAGACGTACCTCAAAGGGTGAGTGTGAATCCAGGTTTCAGTGGTCCCCGTAGGTGTTCGACACGCTCCCATCCCAACACGCCTGGGACAAATCGTCGGTGTGTTACGTGCTGAGATGAGAACGCTCTGAGGTGTCGGAGAAAGGCAGAGCTGACTGTTCAACGTTTCATCTCTTAGGTGACGTTCCCAGTCCACGCCATGCTGGTTCACAGCGGCTGGCAGCACCTGAGCTGGCTCCTCAACCAGTCACCACGGTAACAGATAACTTCCAAGTTTACTATGGCAATGACTGAAAATCTGCAAACCAGTAACTGGGGGCTGCTGTCTGTCCATGAGCGCCACAGACTGACTGGTATGTTTTGTGTCTAGGTTCAGCCTGACTTTGTGGCAGGGCTCTGTTAACCCCAGCGTTAGCGACCTGCTGTTTGTCCGTGACAACACCCACCCGTGGCAAGTCTACTATGACATATATGAACCCACGCTGTCAGAATTTAAGCAGGCTGTAGGTGAGGAGCGTTTATGTGGAGCAGATTTACACAGATTATGTTTGGGTAAAATGATAATTGTGTTTGTGATTTATTCAAATCAACAGATTTGTTTTCAGTGAGTTCTTTCTGACTGTTGTTGAAGAAGAAAAACATTATTAGAAAAATCAGTGAAAACTAAACCTTTTGCTCATTGTGTGTATTTGTTTAAGCTTCTGAGATGAAGAAGAGTTTGATTCTGTTTAGTTCTTCCTGCGTTCATTGTGTGTGTTCACAGGTAAGAAGGACAGCGTGAGGAGGTTCTATCCTGGAGGAGATCTGATGGAGTTTCTCCACCCAGGTTACAGCTCAGACCTCATGAGCCGCCTGGCTGTGGCTTTGCTTCCCGTCACCGGTTGACACAAAACGTTTTACACCTCAGGGTTTATAACCTGATTTTAACGTGCCAGACTGAAACGCCCGGGCAAAGCACGCTCTCAAAGTTGTACTTTACATATGCTAGCGACATCTGGTGGTAACATTATGAATGACAGTGTGGCACTGTCGCGTGAAACACCAAGAAACTGCCTCATTTGTGCCACGAAGCATTCAGAGATCCCTCATGAGGTTTTTCTCAAGGTATTTTTAAAGTGAACTTGATGTATGACGTCATGTGGCAGCTGAACCTTTGTGTTCACATCGGTCATCAGGATGATGTTCTTAGTGACTCTTGGTGGCAGAAAAGCTGGTTTGAACATTTCTGAACCTGCTGATGTCCTGGGATTCTGACCGTTACAGTAACAATTGTGAAAAACAAAAACTATCTGTTGTTTTGGTAGAAATGAAAGCGACAGAAGTGTTCACAGCTGTGCTGAGCAGAGAGTACAGAGCACAGCTGCTTGATCAGAAATCAGTGTTTGAAGCCACAGTGGACAGAGGCGGCGTGTTGGACAACGGGGAAGTGACTGCTGCAGAGGTGCAGCAAACATTTGGTCCTTTGAGTATCAGTCGTGGTCACAGCCTGTCCGTCCCTTCATAGCTACGATCTCCTAATCACCTCATGATAATGCAGCATGTCACAGATCAGCTGTTCATCCTGATGATGTCAAACTGTAAACCTGCACATGATGCTGTCGCACCACCTTAAAGTCACACTGAGTCTGTTTCACTAACAGGTGGGGGCAGCGGGATGCTGGTCGTTCGTGTGACCTCTGACAGCAGTCGACCTGGAGTCCTTCTGGTAGAAGGTTCTGGAAGGAGCTCAGAGCCCCTCACACTGCAGGTATCTGTAGATCACCAGCCAACCACCAGCTTGGTTACATTTTTATTAAGGCCAATCATGTGTGTGTTCTCAGTATGTTATTCAGACCCTCGGGCAGACTGCTGAGGCCTCCTGGGGAATTTACCTGAGGGTCCATAGTCAGCAGCTTCTGGAGGCTTCTCTTCACCTGCTGCAGTCAGCCTACAGGGCCGACGAGCTCCACAGGCCCGTGTGGATCAGCATGGAGGGCTTACAGAGCAGCGACAGCACAGCAGTAAGCACATCTGATCCCACCTGAAGCAGAGTCTGCAGACAGTACGTTAATAAATAACAGAGCAGACGCATGTAACGTTTAACACACCTGGCTGGAAATCCATCAAACTAGAATCGAGCAGCCGTAGATGTTGGAGCCTCCTTTTGAGGGTCCACCCTGGCTGGGAAACTCATCACACCCCCACAGAAAGAGTTATTTGAGATTAATGTTGGAATTGTAGCAAGCTTGAGTTGTATAAGCTGCCATGTTTGTCAGACGGTCCCCAAGCAAATGCATCCTCTGTTCTTCATGAAGGCTTTTTAGCTGCTCAGGCTTGGTCAGCAAAACTCAAGTTCACTACCAATCCAACAATGTCCAGTGCCGATCCAGTTAGACGATGGAAAAGTGTCATTTTTAGGCGTTGGAGCGTTCTTGCTGTTTCATAGTCTTCCTCCTCTTTGCTCCAGGTCTTTGTGTCCACAGTCGAGCGCCTGTTTCCATACGTCACTGTAGTCCTGGCTGAGCACAAATGGCCTCCTCGGATCCCAGCGGCGGTGTCGCAGAGGGTGGCTCTACACCTGAATGCAGCATCGCTGCCCACGGGGCAGGAGCAGCTTTATGCTTTACTGGGAATGATGGACAAATACGACTTTATCATTGAGGTGGACACAAAGAAAGGTGGTGAAGCTGTCGCTGTGGTGAAGGAGCTCAGTGCACAGCGTGCAGGGAGAGCAAGCAGAAGCCTGTATATTCTACCTCAGTGATCACAGCAGGTTTCAATGTGCTTTTAATTCAAAGTCACCACAGAGTCTCAGTTTGTCTCAGTGTGTAGATAAATGCTGCTGCTTTGGGTCGCTGAAGTTAACATCATCATACTGTATATATATGATTCAATGATTATTATAACATTCATAATAAATTCTATTAAAGGAACCAAGTCCAAAACCAGAATTAGCCTCTGAGCCTGTGTGAGCCAGTCCGAGGTTTGTGATTGGCTACAGCAGCAGCTGAACACAGCGCACACATATGAAACGCTCTCCTGCTGTAGCTAACACTTCACATGCAGCCCGCCTCTCTTACTGACTGCAGCACTGCATTTATTTGCATCCATAAATCTTTAAAGTGTCACAGGTGACATCAGTGCTCTCAGTCTCACTCGGTACTTTTAATGCTGATTTTTGAACGTTTACAACAAAGAAAATCATCCATCACTCGATTAAAACAAGAAAAAAATACAACACAACACTTTATTGTAGTTCAGTGGAAAAAGTGAATATTCATGTTTTAAACCAGCTCGTCATGTTGAACTGCAGCAAACAGTTATAGTGTTAAAATGAACCTGCATTAAGTACAAGCCCACACCTGTACAGCTGTTACAGTCATGTACCTCAAACATGAACAGCAGCTTAACAACTCAGTAACTGACACAGCGGCTGATTTTACTCACTTAACAAGTAGATTTTTACTGCTGACCTTTGTATCAATCCATGAAATGATCATAAAGTCTTCCCACCACATAAACCAAGCAGGCTGTCCCTACAGTGAGCGTCTGGTGCTGAGGAGAGCCTCGGACAGGCTGCTGCCGCTGTCACAGTCTGTTCCTGGTCAAGTACTGGCTGCAGGAGCAGAAGGTGTGGTAGAAAGAGGAGGACAGGCCGGCAATATCTGTGGAGATGTAGGGAAGGACCTCCGGAGACGCCTGGTTAAAGTAGCTGATCTGAAAGAAAGATAACACACTAATAACAGCCAGCTGTGATAAGAGTATATGTACGATGCTGTTGTTCTCACCAGTGACTTGTTGTCTTTGGTCTCCAGTATGGTGAATCCAGCACACAGAACCTCTCCTCTGTTATAGCCTTCAGTGGGAGGCTGAGTGGGCAGGGACACTGAGCGTAGGGCGATGACATATGGGTCTCTGAAGGAAAACAGAAAGGGAACGCATCAGGAAATCCTGCAGGACACAGGTGGATGGATCTGGTTCTACTGACCCGCTGCCACATGGCTTCCTTTTGGAGGCCAACAGGATGAAGTCCTGGAGAATCCCTTTTGCCTGATTGGCTGCAGTGGGAGATCCCATCGCGCCATGACGCACCGATGGAGTCACCACACGATATATGAAGTCATCGTTGTCGACCAGCTGAATCAGCTCGCACTTCCTGTTTGAGGAAACACATACACACTGTGAAAAAGGTGACTGACAGCACTGTTTAAAGACTGAGCTGCAGTTTACTCCACATGTATCCACGGCAGAGGCAAACAGCTGCTTCTGTGCTTCACCAGCTGAGGGTGAAGCTCGTGCATAGGGACACTGAAGGGGAAACTACATAACAAAGGGCTTGGTGATGACATCACCCAGATCTCCATCTCTGCTGCTTATCCTTCTCAGGGTCGCAGGGGGTGGAGCCTATCCCAGCCGTCTTAGAGGCAGGGTACACACTGGACAGGTCGCCAGTCGGTCGCAGGGCTAAACACGACCATTCACACCTGTGTGAGAGTTTCCAGTTAACCAAACCCACTAACTGCATGTCCTCGGACTGTGGAGGAAGCTGGAGGACAGGGGGGAACCAGGGGGGGCGGAGGGAACCCAGGGGGACACGGGGGGAACCCAGGGGGATGCGGGGAGAACATGCAAACTCCCCGGCCTCATGCAATGATAGCATATTAGATGGAGCTATAAATCAAAACCCAGACTCCTGCCCTCGCTTGTCTGCCCCAAGTGAGGGCAGGAGTCTTCCCCACTGTGATACCTCAGTGACCGATCCACAACATCCAGTTATTGTTTTAAAACTGGGATTTCCCACAGTGGTCTGCTCCACCAGCACACGCCCACGGTGTTGACAGCATCGGAGACAAAGCTCCGCCTCCTCCACAGACATGTTCTTTCCACCACCTGCTGGTCATGAGATCAATGCAAAGGGTAAGGCTGCAAATCTAAGCAGCCAGGATGAGTTTCATCTGCAGGCTGGCTCGGCTGGGGGAGAGCCACCGTTCCCCTTTTATTTAAACGTGAGAATAAAGAGACAGACAGGCCCTCACAGCTAATGTCACTTTAACCTTAACTGATAACATGTCAGCCTCAGTGCAAAGTGAGCAGCATGAACCTAAACCACACATCGCTTATTTTTAACCCTGAGCCTCAGAAAAGTCCATCATTGGAATCGGAGAACAATACCGAGGCAGCGAGTAGAAACAGGGCCGAGCGACTGCTGCTGTGAAGCACAGAAACCGCTGATCGTAGCAAAGGTCAAACAGACGAGTCCCAGAGTCTTACTTATAATGCGAGTCCCAGCTCGGCCTGTTGCTCAGCTCAGCGAGTAAATCAAAGGCTCTGTGAGCAGGAACGTCCACCTCACATTCAATCTTGAAACTCAGCATGGACTTCTGCTCCAGGGTGTAAAGCTGAACCTGTGAACACAACATAAAGCACCGATGGGGGCAGACTCACACAAACAAACAGGTCATTAGTGAGAAGCACATACCTGGTCCTTCTCACAGCTCAGGCGCCAGTTGCTTCTGGCTGCCAGCATCTTCAGAGCTGAGACGTTGTTATAGCTCAGATACACCTGGAAGCACAAACACAGGAAACACCACAAACTCATCTCCAGAGCTCAGCGTTAGCAGGCCGCCTCCCGCCATTCAAATACTACTTATTATATATGAATCAGTGCCGTCCAACAGTTCAATTCAACTTTATATATATAGCGCCAAATCACAACAAAAGTCGCCTCAAGGCGCTTCATAGATACAGAGAAAAACCCAACAATCATATGACCCCCTATGAGCAGCACTTTGGCGACAGTGGGAAGGAAAAACTCCCTTTTAACAGGAAGAAACCTCCAGCAGAACCAGGCTCAGGGAGGGGCGGGGCCATCTGCTGTGATTGGTTGGGGTGAGAGAAGGAACAGTGTAAGTATTAAGGGTGCAAAATGAAGACAAACTGCTGCAGCACTATTTCTCATCTGCAGTGAAGGTGAAGCACAGCGGTGCGACTCGTCGGCCTGTCGACTAAATCAGTCTGCAGGCGCGGTGAGAGTCTGACTGTGGCTCAGCTTTGGAGCTAAGTGGGACATAAACACGCTGAGGTCTGCTCGCTCAGATCATACACTGACATATAAACTGCAGTGGAACAAACAAATAAAATCACTGAACATCCTTTAAGAAAGAAACAGAAATCATGTCCCAAAAGTCGTGACGACGCACCACCGACGCACAGCTGAGACGCTGATGTGGGTGAAAAGAAACTAAATGAGCCTATTAAAGGTTTACTGTGTCCAGCTCAAGCACAGGCTGTGACATCATCAACGACAGCTGATGAGCAGCTCTGTGGAAATCAAAAATACTGTTTTATGTCCGGTTTTTATAGATTCAGCTACAGAAATGAGAACTAATGATGTTTTTGTGACAAGCTGCTAGCAACAAGGTGCCTACACAATCAGTGCCAAGTTGTCTGTTATTTGTAATACAGTAATATACACATGTATGTAAAGAAGGTTTGACTTCTCTCCCGTGAGTCGTGGACTAACGTGAGCAGTACAGGTGACGCGTGGAGCTTCTCCTCACCTGGTTGGTGGGATCCCAGGGAACAGACAGAGGCACCTCCCCCTGTGTGCGGGACATGATGTACTTCCTAAACACAGTTACAGGAATCAGGATGATGGCACTGTGGGTCTGTGCAGCTGCACAACAAAAGCTGATGTAAACGCAGAGACTTTAGGGGCTGTTTGGAGACATGTACCTGTCCAGCCTGATCTTTTTCCTGGCTGTTGCCTCCTGAAACCTCCTTTGTCCTTCCTGTAAATGAGAGACACACAGGCAGAGGGCACCAGTGTGTAACACAGCAGGCAGATTCCCAGCACCAGTTCATGACCAGTACACCGATCTGTGCTACAAACTGAGTGGAGTGTTA
This sequence comes from Neolamprologus brichardi, assembly GCF_056152115.1. Lineage (NCBI taxonomy): Eukaryota > Metazoa > Chordata > Actinopteri > Cichliformes > Cichlidae > Neolamprologus > Neolamprologus brichardi. Next base: position 1,297,474 of record NC_142117.1, read on the forward strand.
TTACTCGGTGTTTGTTGGTGCTGATAACGATCTACGACTACAGCGAGCGCCCTTCAGCCTGTAACGACACCATGGTCGCTCCATCAGACGGGTTTATGACTGATAACATGATTTGAAGTTCACAGCTCTGATCTTTGCTCAGCCTTCGGCTTAATGGTTAATCGAGTGTTTCTGCACCTTCTGTTTATGATACTCATGTTTTATTCTACAGGACGATCTCCACAAACTGCTTCACCACAGTGTGAATGAAGCTGACACCAACTGTCAATCTACTGCTCCACCCTTTTTAACAACACCACCAGAGGCCATGTTTCCTGCTCATCCATCCATCAGCACCACGGGTGGTGTAAAAGGCCGACCCAGCTACACTGATGTCACCCGCTGCTTTCTCTGAGCTCACCTTGGATCAGCTGTTATCAGGAGTCTGGCTGTGAAATCAAGCGTTCACAGGCTGATGTCTTGTGACTGACACCTTGTTAGCCAATCAGAGTGCGGTTTCATACCACAAATTCTGAAGCAGATTTCATGTCTTTCAGTCAGTATTAGCCAATCACAGACAGCCGCGTCACATCCAGACACTTTACGGATGTAGCACGCTAACGAGCCGTTTGTGAGCGTTAGCTTAACTCACCAGGGGTTCAGGTCGTATCCGTGGTAATGTGCGTGGCTTCCCGCCATCATCGAGCACCTCAAAGGTCATGAAGGCGGAGTTTATGTGTCGGTTAGGCCCCTCCTCGTGGTAGGCCTCCGCACGCACGCCCACCTCCATGCTGCAGTAAGGACACGTGTCAGTTCTCTGTCTGCTGCACAGCTGCAGCGCTGAGCCAGTGTTCTGGGATACCTGTTTCTGAAGGCGTTGTTCACGATCGCCTTCAGCAGCAATCTGTCTCCAACCTGAGAAGGTCCTCTGAAGGTGAACATGTCGATGGCTCGAAGGGTGGGATGAGCCTGAGACAGACGACTGCAAGCAAAGAGCACAGAGACAATAGGCCACGACCTCCCACGCGCTCGCCGTGTTCAGGTTACTCATACAGATACAGCTGGACAGATCCTTTAATCTGCACCAGGACTGAACTACACTGATCACAATATGGAGGTCAAAGGTCACAATGATGCATCCTATTTTTAGGTAAAAATATGAAGGAAAGAAGTGTTTGTGACTGTACCTGGCAGCGATTGTAGCTACATTCACCATCCAGGCCATGATCTGCCCTCCAAATGTGTTTACCTGGGATTCAAACACACCTCATGCATGATCTGACAGTCATGTCTCAGCGGTACGATGACACACTGATGCACTGAACAGTCACATATATGTGCACATGTAAAACAGCTGGGCCTCATTTACAAACCTGTGTGTAGGATCCATACGCGCTGATCCACACAGGTGTGCACACGGGTGTTCACTGTTCATAGACATAAACTACACCTTTCTTGGCTGCTACCTCAAAGCACATTGTGCGCCGTCTGTCCTGCGTGCTGCACAACAACATTCAGTATTTAGTATTTACTGCTGTTTACACTTAGCTAGATTAACGTGATGGTGTTGTGTTTAGTATGTTGCTCTGTTTTTTTTGCTTGTTTTCTCTTCTTTCTCTTTTTATGTTTCCTTCCTCACTGTCCCTCTCCCCTTCTGTTTTTCTTTCTTTCTCCCTTTCCTATCCCTCAGTCACGTCTGTCCCGTCTGTAACAACTGAAAATAAAATAAATAATAACAACAAAGGTCGATCAAATGGACCAATACGGCAAAGCTGTGATGATCCACTTGGTAAAGTAAATCCATTGGGTCTCCTTGTTGGTCTTCAGACAACAGATCTGGCAAAGAAACCAAAACCAAATCGCTCTGACAGCAGCCGTCAGCGCCTCAGTTCACGCTCAGATGTAGTCAGTGTTTGGAGGCCATGAGCTGATGTTTTGAACCAAAAAAGGAGTAAAAGAAATAAAACTACTGCATCTCTATGGAACGCCAGGACTGCCATAATGAATTAATTAAATACACCATTAAATAATGAATTAAATGTGGCAATAATTAATTAAAATGGGAAATAATTAATTAAATGGGAAATAATTAATTAAATAAATAGTTATGACACATGTAATTAATTAATTATTGACACATTTAATTAATTATTGACACATTTAATTAATTATTGACACATTTAATTAATTATTTATGTATTTCACATTTTAATTAATTATTGACACATTTAATTCATTATTTATTGACACATTTAATTCATTATTTATGTATTTCATATTTTAATTAATTGACACATTTAATTAATTATTTATGTATTTCACATTTTAATTAATTATTGACACATTTAATTCATTATTTATTGACACATTTAATTAATTATTTATGTATTTCACATTTTAATTAATTATTGACACATTTAATTAATTATTTATTGACACATTTAATTAATTATTTATTTATTTCACATTTTAATTAATTATTGACACATTTAATTAATTAATTATTGACACATTCAATTAATTAATTATTGACACATTTAATTAATTAATTATTGACACATTTAATTAATTATTTAATGATATATTTATTTATTTCATTTTGGCAGTCTTGGCTCTCACCATGAAATAATTTTATCTGTCAGCCTCACCCATCAAACTCAGGGGGCGGGGCTAACGCTGATCGACTCAAAACCATTGCTTTGGCCTGGTGGCCATTGTTTTTAGCACACAACAACCAGCATGTGGAAACTAACAGAACTGAACTTTGAAAAACCCTGTTTGTGAACTGCAAAAATGGCTAGTCTATATTTAGGAAAATAATACTACATTTGATACAAAAAGCACTGAAAACAAGTGAAATTATCTGTCCATGCAGCAAGTTTATTTTACTTAATAAGAAATCTTGAAATAAGATTTTTTAATCCAGAAATAAAAGAACACATTTGAGAATTGAAGAGGGTAAAAATAAGCTTTAAAAAGCTGAATTTAAGATAAAATTACTTGATATCAAGTCCCAAAAGTAAGTTAAATATGCTAAATTACAGTCTTTTTTTATGTTTTGAATTCTTACTTGCAGCAAATGAATGCACTGCAACGAGAAAAATAGTTCTAATACTATGAAAAACTACTCAATATTAGTGAAGTATGATTAATTTGTTTCTTGATTCAGGTTGGCTTATCTTAAAATAGAGCCGAATCGATATTAAATCCAAGCAAAAACACCTTATAACAGACCTTTTTCCTAGAATACTCCTTGGCTTCTACTGAAATCACAACCAGGACAAGAGTGATATATGTCAACATTTATTTCTCTCATGAGAACAAAACCCTTTTTTTTTTAAACAATATAGGGCTGCTGCACAATCCCTAAAAGTCTAAATCAACCCTTTAAAAGGCCTAAATAGAGGGAAAAAATTACATTTTTGACCTTAAACTTTTGTGACAGTCACATAGTCTCACAATGTTGTAAATAATGGCATTACTGACTTAAAACTTTACATGCCTCAGATAAAGTGTCACTAAGGAAAAACAACAACAACTTTCATTTGTAAAGCATTATAAGTAAAGCCGTTTCTCAGGCAAATTAGGAACAAAGTTGTACAAACGTACTACAAAACTAAACAAACTGCAAATGACCTGATAAAATCCTGCTTGGTATTCACCTATTTTTCAAAGAACGACTTCCACTCAGCTATTGCTTTCTTATATGCACAAGTGGCATCTTGATCATGGATGGCATCAGTGATTACCTCAGTTTGTATGACAGAGAGGACCGTTGCAACACATTTCGGGTATGTTAAGTGCAAGGTGTAGTAATATGCCATCAACACCAACATTCCTTCCCAGAAATCCTCCAAGGGGAGAGTGGTCACTGGTATGTTTCCTACAGCAACAATGCTGGTTGTCCCATCAAAAAGCAGCACTGGGGAGGAGAGAGGCCGCTTCTCCAGGTGTAGCATTGCATCTTCACCCGGCTAGAAAAGCACAAAAAAGGACAAATTCCTCAAGATTTTAAATGAAAGGGTTGCTGTGCATCCAAACAGCTTAAGACACAAAAAGCAATATCAAGAGTTTAGAATGCTCCAACTGATTTACTGTTGGAATAGAAGAAATAAATATAAAATATCTGACTTACATAAATATGAAATTTTAGAAATGTATAAATTCTGGGCATGAATTTTCTCTAGTTTGCAGCATTTTTATCATGTCTATTTGTGCTTTTCTTCTCATTTGATTTTTAAAACTATTTCTTTTAACTTTGTTACATATTCTAGTTTTTGAAGGCCTTTTTAAATATATAATTTTACTGCTTCTACTTGTATCCTAACTGCAATGTGCTTTTGCTCTGTGCTGCCTCTCTGGAGTAGGTTTTGAATAACAATTAAGAAATCCTGAATAAGGAGTAATTTAATCCCTGCTGAACTGAACTTCGACCCACTCTTATTAAGCATGAAAAGCAAAATAATAATATTCATAATAACAATACAAGTAAATGGAGTACAAGTTACAGTGGCTGGTATTGCAGCTGTTCTCACCTTGAGGATATGAAGGAGAGCCTCACTGGCACTTCCCAGCCGCTTTGGTGGTGTAGTTTTTGAAGGAAAAAGAGATGGAGGTGCATTGAAGAGAGTGACAGTAAAATCCACTGTGAACAGAGAAAAGTATCTTAACAAAGTAATCCGAACATATCTGATGTATGGATTTAATGTATGAAAAGGCCACTTACCTCCACGTACATCCAAGGGGAGAGGGGGTTATAGAACTGCACCTTCGAACAAAACCCATCGACCCTTCATTTGATCTATGTATTTGCAGTTGGAGCCACCAATGATGCGACGCAGTTCACCCATGGCCTATGACAAAGTTGTGCTCAGTTAGTCAAGAACTAACTAAACCTATCCAGAGAAAGCAAGGAATTTAACTGAAGGTAGTTGAACTTACATTTCGTATGTCTTTGAAGCACGGGTATGCTTCAAATATTTTTCTAGGCCTGTCTTCTTCCCTTGTAACATCTGCGTCAATAAAAGCTCGTCTGGCCTCAAACTCCAGGTCCAAAATTTGAGCAACATCACTTTGGTTGGGTTTTGCATTGGGTTTCCTGTACATGTTGCTCAAGGTTTTGTAATGTCTTGCCTGCATCTTCAGGCTGTCATGGTCTGCTAGGGAAAGACATGGTGTAACTAGACTTCACAAAATCCAGATTTTTCTAATCAGTCATTTCTAGTAAGGTTGCATGGTTGTTTTTAAGTATAATATTTATGAGAATTAATGTTTAGGTTAAATATGTTTGAGTAATGAACTGACCCTGTATGTCCTGGTCATTTCCCTTTGTGTCCTTTTCGTATAATGATCATGGATTTATGTTAATTGTTAGTTTGAACAGAATCAAATATTAAAACGCAAGTTTAAGATGCCAGTGAATAAAACTGTGGTGAAAATAAGGTAAAGGTTGTTTACTGTGTACATCGTTCACATCAGTGTGAACAGTGATTATGAGCTGATGGATAAAAATCTTTTAGGTAATTTGATTTATGACAGAAACACTGTGATAAGGCATGATAGATGTGACCAGCATGAGGATTTACATGTGTAAATAATCAGCACTGAGTAACACCCATTACAACACAAAGTGTTAAAATACTTACTATGGCTAACTGGCAAACTGGAATGAGGGATCTATCATATGTTGATTTTACACACCAACTTGAGTTAATGCCAAACCACTATGATTTATGGAATAAACACTTAGAACGGGGTTCATTGCTGCAACCATATTTTGGAAAGAGCTGTAAGAGGAACCACAGTCAGACTGAGAGGTAGATAAGGGTGATGGCGGACTTACCAACAACATCATCTGGAGGTGCAGTTGAAGGACCTATATCAGCCCTGGGTGCAGAGCATGAGGCTGACTTGGATAATAGTGGTAAATCCAGTGTAGTATTGTTTGACGTAGTTGGTGCAGTGGAGGGTAGCGGCAATTGGGATTCTTTCTCTGAGGAAAAAACAGAAGATGAACAGGATGTAATAACAGGGAATAGCTAGAAAGTTAAGGAAAATACTCAACACTGTATAAATCTTGTGATGCACTCTGAATAGAAAACTGAGGGCAGGTGGTCTCTTTGAAGTTTTAGATGTCCAAAAGTCATTAGTACAGCAGACTAAAGTACACACCTGCATTTGAGTTATCCTCGCTGAGGTCATCATTGCTCTCAAGAAGTATGGTATAGTCACTTGAACCACTTGCTTCACCACTTAGGTCACCTTCAGTCCCATTGTCTGTGTCATCTGAGCTGAAAAGAGTCTTCCTGGGCCTGCCTCGTTGCGGCATGGAGCCCTGCCTCTTCCTTGGAGACTTCATATTTTGGAGTCGTTTGTACAGTTTGGTGTAGATGGTCAGCTGTGGTAAAATAATATATATTTGTACATCCTTTTATTATCTCACTCAATTTTATTTTATTTTTTTTATTTTATTTTTTTTTTAGATATTGTAGTGGGTAGAGAATGACTTACATATGGCATGTGTGTGTCAGCATCACATAACATGGGGTAATAGTCCACAATCTTCTGTGACATTGCTCTCATTTCGAGTTTGGAGGGGTATGTTACTTCTTTCCCCATGGGACTAGCACGGAGGATTGCAACCATGCTGGTGACTGTGTTCCTTACAAGTCTGCAACAGAGCTCCTTCGACATCTTACAGTCCTTTTCCTTTCCACTGTGGAGCAATGCAAAGTACTGACTGCACACCATGTCCAACTCTGAATCTGTATACACCACATACTCTGGTGGGTCTGGCATTTTCATTTTTTTGTCAGCAGTGTAGGAAATGGGAGTGGAAGTTTGAGGCTGACATTGTGACACATCAAAGCCTAAGGGGTTACTCTTGCTTCGATGGAAAGTGTTGGCATCTTGGTCAGTACTCTTACACTATAACAGTTGTGGGATATAAACAAAAATACACAATTAGGCAAATTAATGCTAGACAATATGGACAGTAATCATCTTCTTAGTGGTATAATGTGTATTTACCTTTTGGCTGATGAAATCCCAAATCTTCTTTCTACGGAAGAAATTTTCATGGCCCGGAAAAAGATCCTTTAGGTTATCCCGGGTAAAGCTTCTCAAAGTTTCCTCATCAATATTCGCAGCTGTAAAAGAGAAAAACAACTTCAAAAGTGATATTTATTTCTCTTTTCCTGGGTGTGGCTTATTACATATTGAGGTCATTTTTTGTCAATAAATGTATTTTAGCAATAAGTAATAATAACAGGATAAAATGTCAAACTTAAAACAGTTTATCAAATATTTGAGAATGCAATAAAACTATTTTTGGCTGTCTTCAAGAATGATGTTCCAAGTCTATTTTGGCAAAGACAGCTCAAGGCTATAATGTGGATAAAGTTCAGAGTAGAGTACAATCCTAGCTCCAAGTTTCAGAAATGATGCTAACAGATGCTAAGGCTGCTTAGCTAACGTACCAAAATAACTGAAAAATAAGACTTACCCTGCAACACAGACAGTATGGCATCGTCAAACTTGTCCATGCCGTGACAGCAGTTCTCTAGTTCGGTTCCAAAGCCTCCACTCACAGTACCTGGAAATATCCTACGGCTTAAATAAGATAATTTAGCTAAAGTTAACACATTAGCTAGATTGCTAACTAGCAGCCCTCACAAAACACGACTTTATCTTAATAACACCGTTGTACCATAGTATTTTTCAAATCAACTTAATGTTACCAACCTTAAATTACTGTTCGCTTTGTTTAGATAAATAATTTTGATCTTCGTAACGGTCCTGATGGTTAACAAAGCAGGGGAAAAGATTTTGTCCCACGTGAAAGTAACGTCACGACAGGAACTGAGAATGTGCATGCAGAAAATTATTTATATTTAATTTTTTAAAGTAAAAAAAAAAGAAAATAAAAATAAAAATTCAGTCTTAAACACGTATTGCATAAAAATAAATATAACTGATGTAATTTAAACCTGAAAAATTGGATAATTAAGGATACATATACTTTTAAAATTGCCTACCTTTCCCATGGTCCCACACTCTCATCTGTGGCCTTCAGTGGAGAGCGCTAAAGTAAAGCTGCATTGCTACAGCGCGAAAACAGTTCACCATGGCGCTCTGGAGATGTATGATCTGTTTTATCTTTGTTTCTTTAACTCTGAAGGTGCTCCTTAGCCACATAAATGCAGCTCATGGTCGAAGGCAGGATTTTTGGGGTTACTGTGGAATAGATGGCTGTGAACAAGATTTCAGAGTTTTTAACTCATTCTTTCGCCACATTAAACGGACGCACCCTCTGTATTTGACGAATGGAAGCCCACCAAGAGGATGGAGGATCCCTCCAACATCCCACTCTTTAGGATCGGAAAATTTTGGTGTTTCAGTGTTTGCCAACTGTAGTACTGCAACAACAACCAGCACCGTGGAAATATCAACTGGTGGATCTTTGCCTGAAGTGCAGGAGCCTCAGGTTGTTGACAGCCCGATCGCGGTAAGTGTTAAACTAAATAAAATGTAGTGTGGCTTCTGATGACAAATTTAGCCATGTCTAACTCCTCGTATTTGGTCCTATATTACTTTTAATCCTTTTCTCCATTTTCAATCAAGAGAAATTTAACGAGATCTCGCGATATTATACCGCTAGATATTGTTCTTCAAACTGTTACAAGCGATTTCCACTATGGTTGGATTTTAAATCACCAGGATGAAATTGAAAATAAATAAACAGAATAGCAGTTCAGTGTAAATAGTAAAGGCTATGCTGCAGCCGGAGCAGGCACACACTCTGCGGCTGGCATGTCTCCTGGTGAAGTTTGCGTCAAAGACACTCAGCGCGTTTAAATCGTTCAATGTGGCAGCAATTTGGGTATCTCGCAGGAGTGGTGAATACAGTTTCAGGTAAGACACAGAGTATTTGGAAGCACTGTAAAAAAAAAATCTGTTGGCCAGAAATACTGCCAAAACATGTAAAAGAATTATTTTCTTGAAAATTAAATAAATTAATAAATGCATACAATAAAATATATCCATATACTAATACTAACATAAGTTCTAAGTGCAAATCTAAATTACGTGATTTAAAAATACATAAATAATTTAATAAATACAACAAACATGTAAAGAAACTAATATCAAAGTGCAAACAAAAATTCATTATTTAAAAAGATAAAATCTCATTCTCATGAATCCAATCCCTAGCCTCCTCAAAAAAATGGCCAACCCCTTTTTTATTGTTTCTTTGTCTTTGATTTCTTTTCCATTTCTTTTTTCTTTATTCCAAAGAATGAATATTATATTATCTTATATTATATTGAATATTCACTGTAACACTAATCACTGTCATGCACTTTGTTTTTTAATGGACCAATCATTAGGTGTAACTGATTATACCTGTTATGTAAGAATTTCTATAATTGGCCAGGAGTTTGGAGTAACTTTGTTTTTCTGCTCTAAAGGAAGAAGCTGTTGCTACAACATCCTTTACCAGACACGATATTACCAGATCTGCTGCAGCTTTTACTATCAGTGTTCAAGAACAGTGCCACTTATCACAGGTATGTTATAGTCTTCATGGATCAATACATTATATAAGGCAATCAATGTCTTACTTGTTCATAATGGAATTCAGAATTTTTTTTTTTATATAAATGCAGAATAAGTTACTTTTGTTTCAAATGTTTTCACAGAGAACGGTCAAACATATCATCTCAGGAGTGCAACAGTATCAGGCTGTTCTTTTGGATACGCTCAAGGAAAGAATGAAGACAGTGTTTGAAGATCATGGCGAGGGAACCACTCAGCTTCAAGATGAGGCTTTGGCTACATTTGATAAATTCATGGATCCTTTCTCCACCATTGCATATGGACAGAGTAGAGCCATAGGGGAAATGTTCTGTCCAGTCAACGCAGAGGAAGTAGTAGTATCCCAGAAGATATGTTGGGTAAAGCAAGGTCTTTCAAGGGTCATGTCCATAAGGAACAAAAGTTTTTACTATGTACCATTAATTGAAAGTCTAAAGCAGTTAATGACTAATGAGAGAATCTTTACCATGTTGAACACTGCACCACAAAGAAGCAGAGAGGGATTCTTCTATGATTTTAGAGACGGGTCCCTCTTTACATCTCACCCCTTGTTTTCTCAGAGGCCAAATGCATTGCAATTAATACTGTACACAGATGAAATTGAAATATGTAACCCCTTAGGGTCCCATGCTTCTGCAAACAAATTGGTCATGTTTTATTATACTTTAGGAAATATTCATCCAAAATTTAGGTCAAAGTTAGCTGCAATACGACTTCTTGCTATTGCTAAAGCAAATGACATTTCTCAGTGGGGTATTGATGTTGTACTGAAAAGAATACTTCAAGATCTATCACTGCTTTACAATGGTGTAAGGATTGAAATGTCAAATGGTGAAATTGAATTGTTTGGTGCTGTTATAGCCATTTGCGGAGACACGCTAGCCCAGCATGAGATTGCTGGCTTTAAAGAAGGGATTGGTTTTGCTTATAGCAAATGTAGACACTGTGAATGCAACTTTGATGATATGCAAAGTGTTTTTGAGGAGAAGAAGTTTGTTCAAAGAACTCTGGAGAAACATATCAGGCAGTGTTTTGAAATAGATAAAGCAAGCACAGATTTATTTAAAGCGTCCCTCAAAACTACTTATGGAATTAATAGAAGAAGCAGACTAGTTGATGTTCCTGCATTTGACCTGATCAAACAAACTCCACAGGACATGATGCATGTTATTTTTGAAGGTGTTGCATCAATGGAAGTTAAATTTGTATTAAAACACCTAATTCTCTCAGGACAATTGGAATTAGACAAGTTTAATTCAGACATTCAAAATTTTCCTTACTCACCTCTTGAAATACGGGATAAACCATGTCCTATTAGCTTTGGCACTTTAGCGGCTAATGACAACAAATTGAAACAGTCTTGTGGACAGATGCTAATTCTTTTGAAAATATTACTTTTTCTTTTGTATGGTGTGGAGAGTGAGTATGTTGTATTTATTAGAAAGTTAATTATGATAGTTCAAATAGTTCTTGCTCCCATTATTTCTTTACAAACTGTATTGCAACTGAGAAGTATGATTAAAGAACACCTGTATCAGTTCAAGCAACTTTTTCCCGAAGCCAATATAATACCTAAGCAACATTATATGTTGCATCTTCCCAGTCAAATCTTATCCCTTGGACCTTTAATAAGGAGTATGTGCATGCGCTTTGAGGCAAAGCACTCCTATTTTAAACAGCGGGCTTCTAAGTTAAATTTTAAAAATGTTTGTAAATCCCTAGCAAACCACAATCAATTTCTTGAGTGTTGTCAAAATGAAATAGGCACTGAACATCCTATTTTTGCGAAAGAAAAGGAATCCGGGCCAGTATCAGCTGTTAGAAATAATGAATATGTTAGGAAAAAAATTAAAGAATTTTTTAGAATAGATGTCATGCAGTCTGTTGTCTCAGTGAAATGGTGTGTTCTAAATGGCAATAAATACATTACTGGGAAGTCCATGATTATGGCAGATGTGGATGGCACTTTCCCTGTGTTTGGACTGATAAAGGATATCTTTTTGATTGACTCATCTTTTATTGCTTTTGAGTACCAACGCTATGAAACTTTGAATTTAAATGAAGACTTATTGGCATATGAAGTAACTGTGCCCATTGTTGCTCAAGCTACAGAATTAGCCCATGAGCTCATTGATTATACTTCATACTTTTCTATTAGTTTTAGGGACAGTGTGTTTGTGCCAATAAAATACAGTCTTTCTGATATTATTTCCCATAGAAATCACCCTTAAGATTAGGGTTGCACCAAGTATTGGCTTAGTGTAGTTTGTGATGATATCAGTTGACAGTCATTAAATGTTCCCTAAACCAATGTCAATGTTGTACCACATAATGCTGGCATGCTGGGACAAACAGCTGTCTTTGAAATGTGATTTGTATCATAAATTGTGGTTAATTTTTTTGCCTTATATGTACAACTTTGAAGTCAGACATGATTTTGAATAAATCATATTTTCAACAGGTGCCTTGTGTGAATTTCCTAAATCAAGCAAATTGAGTTTGTCACTCTATCTTGAAACAAGTGATATTTTGAGCAAATAAATTCGATTAACAGCTGATCTTTGGGTTTTTGTTCAGTAATCAGCGTGACCTGATAAACGCATAAAAGAGATAACGTTGGTGTTTCCGTCATGTAGTAACTGCTTTAACTGTACAAAGGTTGTTCGACACTATGACACACATACAGACTTCATGATGTTCGGCTAATATTTTTATTGTGAATATTAATCATGAGGGTAAACGGACCTGTACACCATAGAGCGAGGTCAGCATGTCCACGATATCTTCAGCTCTCTGAGGTAACACAGAGTTTCCCAGCTGACTAATCTAACTGTCATCTACGAATAATTCACGGCTCATATCAATATGATTTTACAGAAAATCATCCTTAATACTGCCAACTATTCCAGAGACGTGAACATCTACAGCATAAAGAACACACAAATATAGCAGTCTAACAACACTGTAACAGAGATGAACCGTCAGTTTGTCACAGATCAAAGTGGAATGAAAGCGATTGGTTGAACAGGTGTGATCTGTGTTTTCTGCATTTTCATCAGCGTAAGAGACTCAGCAGCAGATTAGAATAACAGTTATACATTTAATAAATCACCAAATGAACGCAAGAAACGAGCAAACCTGTTCAGACAGTTTGAGTTTGTGTTCCCTCAGCTGCAGACTCGCTGCTGTTTAAATGTTTGAGAGGAAGATCAGATATAAAGCAAACGTCAAACATAGACTCAGTCTGCGTTCACATTTGATATGAGGCCAGGACGGATAATGGCTGTGTCCTGTTTTAAGATCATACATGTAAAATTGTTGTCTGACCTCCGTCGATCCAGCCGCTCAGAGTTAACTGAAGTTAACTTGGATAAATTATAGTTAAGGAGTATCACAGATAACACCCACGTGAGCTGTGTGACTGTTCACCACTACACTGAAATCAGTAGCTATTACTGAAATACACGTGCTATTTCATAAACTATGATATAAATAGGGAGGTCCTACTAACATGTTTAGTTTTAAAGGACACCTTCCTGCCTTTAGTCTCATTCATGAGCAGTATTAGTTTTCTTCTAACATCCAGAAGTCTGCACCATGTGTTTCATAGTTTGTAACAAACCTTTGACAGTTAAACATAACATGACCGAAAAAGCAAAAAAATAAATAAATGAATAAAAAGAGAGAGAGAGAAAAAAAATCACATAAATTATATGTTAACATAATTTATTTTTAGTTAAGTAAACTCTAAAAATTCTAACAGATCGCTGGTGCTTAGAATAACTATTAAAAAACAGATGATATAATATTTCTGTCCAGGTTGCAGTCTGCATTATGAACATGTAGTTGGAAACTCTGCTCCTCTCGGTGGAAATGCGCCTTCTCTTTCCTCTTTGTATAAAAACATTTTAAAAGTCAGTTTAATCTCAAAATTCACTGTTAAATCCAAAACACACCAGATAAAGAAAAGCGAATAGTTCAGTCTAACACATGTGCCAGTGAACCATTAAACGTCTGTAAAACTGTGCAGTTCTGAAACGTAACTTTAACCTCAGCCAAACCGATTTGCTCAGTTGTAAATAAAACAGCGAAGTAAACGTGACCGACAGACAAAACCTGAGTGAATTAAGTCCAGCGTTTAACACTGAGAGCTAAAACTCAGGTGAGGTTTCAAAGCTGTGCCGGTGATTGGAAGTGGGTTTGCCTATAAAGTGCTCTGTTGGGAAACAAGCTCCAGCAGCTCTGCGCTCGGGAAAAACTATATTTACTTATCTTGTGCAGAAAAATGTGCTGTCATTGCGTAATATCGAGCACCGGCTGCCCAGTTAAACTGTGACTATCACCAGGTAACGTGGGCGTGTTTCTTGAATTAGCAGCAGGTGTTAAACAGCTGACAGGTGAGGAGGAGGATGCATGCAGGTAAACTGAGGGCCTGTTGAGCTGATCGCTGGTTTCATGAGAAAAATGTCAGCTCGTTCTTTATGTTACAGAAGCACAGAGACACAAGAGCAGGCGGAAAGAGACGATCGTTCGGTGAAAATGAGAATCTGTGAATGCAACATGTGGAACACGGAGAGTGGAATATGTAAACAAACCGGTTAACGTAACCCCCTCGGTGCACTCTGCATGCTGACTGTTAGCAGAGCTACTGAAATCTCTGAAAACATCTGAGCACAAACATGTTCTATGTTGACAACCTGACCAGACATGTGAAGATTACGGCGCGACATTCGCGGCTAAAACACTGTTAAAAGTGTAGTTGGTGACAGAAAAACGGGCTATTTTAAAACTACACCACCAACATTGCTGCCTGTGATTTGAAATGCATTCTGGGATACCTGGCTGCCCCGAGTCCACACAAGCAATCGATTATCTAGGATCGACCTGTTTTGACTTACTTTGCACGGCAACCAATCAAATGTTAGAGAAGCTGCATGGGCAGCGTTAACCCCGCCCCCTGCGTTTGATGGGTGAGGTTGACGGATAAAATTAATTCAAGATGAGAGCCAGGCACCAGGACTGCCAAAATGAAATAATTAAATACACCATTAAATAATTAATTAAATGTGTCAATAATTAATTAATTATTGCCACATTTAATTAATTATTTAATGGTGTATTTAATTAATTCATTATGGCAGTCCTGGCGTTCCATACAGGACAACGACAGGAAAAGACATTTTTAAAACGCATGTCAAAGTGTAACGACATGAAACTGTCCTGGGACAAACTTGTTGGACTTACAACAGATGGAGCGCCGGTGTTGTGCGGTGAAAAAAGCGGACTAGTCAGCAGGATGCGAGTAAAGATGCAGGAGAACTGTACCGGTGAGTTAACAGCAGATCACTGCATCACACACCAGGAAACGCTGTGTGGTAAAGTCCTAAAAATGGAGCATGTAATGATCACTGTGACACAGACCGTAAATTTGATCTGAGCTAAAAGTTTTAATCACCGTCAGTTTCAGTCTTTTATGTGGGAAATAGATTCAGAGTTTGCCGACATTCCTCATCATACAGAGGTCCGCTGGCTGAGTTGGGATAAAAGTTCTCAGAGTTTTTGAGCTCAGCAAGGAAACCTGTCAGTTCATGGACATGTATGATGTCATGTCACTAATGCACCAGTGCAGCCTGCCTCACTTTCCCTGTTGCAGTAATGTTGAACCAAGTCAGCCGACTTTGCTGCACCTGTGCAGATTCAGATGGAGCTGCAGTGTAATGATGCACTCAGGGAAAGTACGACACTGAACGGCCCGCACAGTTTATTAGCTCCACCCCTGCAGCAACGCCCAGCTCCGTCTACATGCGGCTCCAACCTTGTGTTTGCTTTCATTTATTTTTTCTGGGGTTTTGGCAGCATGTTCATATTTCTAACTTGCATAATTTTGACAGGATATATTTTTATGAAGAGCAAAATATTTAAAGTTAAAGTTTTTTTCAAGTTTATTTAATCTGTAATAATATTCCTGTCTGTTTTTATTCATATTTTGTGGAGTTTATATACTGCTGGGCGGGTGCTATGATGTTATTGATGTTGAACTTGTTTGATCCTATTTTATTTATAAGGTTAGTTATTAGAGTTTCCAACCGTCCCGTAAAAAACGGAATGGTCTCATATTCAGAGAAAATATTGAGCGATTTATTCTGTCTTTGCTGCACAGCTGCCTCTTCTTCTCTCATTCTCTCCTGTTTCTACTTCAATCATGAAACTGATCAATGATCAGCTGATTTTGCCAGTATTTTCCAACATTTTCTAGATACTGCACCAGTACTGTGTGTAAAATGCCATCAAAAAGTCAGTTTAATTTTTCTTCTTTCTCACCTGTCTTTCTGTCTCCTCTCACTTTTTAAAGGTTGCCATGTTAGAAAAAATATTTTGCCCTGCCATGCTGTTTATTGATGTGGCAAATGAATGGTTTATGAAAATATATCTAAATCTGTCATCAGTAATCAGTAATGATCATGTCTCACCTCTAGTCTTCTCTGTCTTAATTTCAGGTTTTCACCATGTGTTCTAGATAGTTCAGGAGGTTAACTCCACCAACCAGTCTACTTTCAGGTACTGTTTAGAACAGCAGAATAGGGAGGATGGTGTAGGTTTAAGTTTATTAGATTGATACATATATACCAACAAGACAGTGTCCATCACTGTGACAACAGCGTTTGTTTTCATTCAAAGGATTTATGGTTTTTCCTATAATACCTGGTGGGCCGGTCTCTACCCATATGGAAACGAAATGAGTAAATCACGTAAGCCTTATATGATTTACTCATGAAAGTGGCCACTTTCTCATTACTTTCATATATTGTTTTAGTAAGTATCCAAAACATACAAGTTTCATTATATAATTTTTCAAGGGATCTTAAATCTGTTTTCACTCTTGTATGCTTTTCATACAAGTTTCACACGAGACAGATACAAACTTTATAAGATTTATAAATATCTTTTCCATATGGGTAGTCAAAATGCCTGGGCCGATTTTTTGTCCCAGTCCAGCCCTGAATATAATCATCAGTGTTTGAGCAGCTATGATATCAGGGACAATCTAGACACGTGTGACAATACTGAACATGTCACATGACACACCTTAAACATCATGTGATCCACTCTCAGTCTGCACTTTCATTCATGACTTCAACAGGTTGAAATGAGCTTTGAAGAAACATTCAGTGAAATAAATCTTTCATGGATTCATGTGAGCAGCAGATGAACTTTGTACCAACAACATCTTCATTAACAGAGTCTGAATGAAGCTCAGGTGTTGATGCTGCTCACTGATTGGACGGTTGGTTTCAGCTCTGCTCTCAGTCTTTCCTGCACAGGTGAAGGTAGAAAGTGTGACTGGATCTATAGACTGGAAACAGAGAAACATGCTGAACATTTGAAGCTTTGCAGCAGAAATGTTCATGTTACAAATACAGCAGAGCTGATCTGGGATCAGTGTGTTCACACCTGCAGCTACAACAAGGTTTCATGTCTCCACACGTCAGCATGTGAACTTTACTCTGACTCAGTCTGAGCAGTCAGACGGCATATTTTTAAAGTTAACACATCAGCACACACAGAGCTGAGCCCCTCCCACCTGTGCTGAGTTTCAGGTGGAGCCCCGCCTCCTTCCAGGAAGCAGCTCACCTGTGTGTCCGTGTTTAGTGTCCAGGTGTGGAGTGGAGCTTGTTGTTGGTGTGTGAAGAAACTGTAAGTTTGCTTTGTTTCCTCCTTTAACAGTTTGTCTTTAGGAACTTTACTGTTTGTTCAGCTCATGTTCGATTTCTTCACACAACAAACTGTGTGTGTTTGTATTTCCGGTCTCTCCATTAAAGTCAGTGTGTAATGTTTTCCTGGCTAACATCAGCTGTGTGCAGCTTAGTTCCAGCACAAATCTGCCGCTCCATAGTTCACGGTAACGGACTCACAGCTGGACCAACGAGGCCGAGTGTGTCCGCCACTCTGAGCTACGTTCGTGTTTGTGTACTTGTAGTTTGTACTTTGTGAGTTCACTCAGAGCCCACAGAGGACGCAGCGTACGTGATGACGTCAGCCCTTTACCTCCTTTACTGTCACTGTGATTAATATTTACACACCACACGAGACACCTGACAGCATGTTAACGCTAAGCTAAAGCTAAGCTAACGCTAAGCTAGCCAAGAAGCCAGAGTGACGTTAAAGCTGAGTAAACACTGACCCCAGACCAGCACCGTGATAAAGTGAGCTGCTGCTGCTGAACCTGAACAGGTAACAAAGTGATGAGCAGTCAGGCTGCAGGTTTCTACCTGTTCATGTTTCTACAGTAGAATCACTTTGAAGTGTCTTTGTGCTGTTTCATCTTTGATTTGTGTTCATAAACACTCAGAGAAAGATCACGTGACCTCATCAGGATCTGTGTTGGTGTGTGGGGCTGTACCTCAGCTTTAGATTATGGTGATTATGAGACAGTGTTTCAGCTCATTTTACACAGTAACATGAAAGTAATGTTATGAGGAGTAATGAAGTAACATACTCCATTACTTTTAATTAAAGTGTTCTGTGTAATATGTGTAATAATGACTTTTTTGAGTAACTTCACCTCTGTCAATAA
Source organism: Neolamprologus brichardi (assembly GCF_056152115.1). Taxonomy (NCBI): domain Eukaryota; kingdom Metazoa; phylum Chordata; class Actinopteri; order Cichliformes; family Cichlidae; genus Neolamprologus; species Neolamprologus brichardi. The sequence continues at coordinate 1,315,625 of NC_142117.1, forward strand.
CAACATTCATACGTGGAATAAAAACACATCAGTGGATCATTGCTGGAGCTGCCTGGACTTCAGTCTTCAGGATCTCAACCAACAGCATCAACATGCTGCTCCAAATGTTTGTGCTCCAGATGTTTGTGCTCCAGATGTTTGTGCTCCAGATGTTTGTGCTCCAGATGTTTGTGCTCCAGATGTTTGTGCTCCACATGTCTGTGCTCCAGATGTTTGTGCTCCAGATGTTTGTGCTCCAGATGTTTGTGCTCCACATGTTTGTGCTCCAGATGTCTGTGCTCCAGATGTTTGTGCTCCACATGTCTGTGCTCCAGATGTTTGTGATCCAGATGTCTGTGCTCCAGATGTTTGTGCTCCACATGTTTGTGCTCCAGATGTTTGTGCTCCAGATGTTTGTGCTCCAGATGTTTGTGCTCCACATGTCTGTGCTCCAGATGTTTGTGCTCCAGATGTTTGTGCTCCAGATGTTTGTGCTCCAGATGTTTGTGCTCCAGATGTTTGTGCTCCACATGTCTGTGCTCCAGATGTTTGTGCTCCAGATGTCTGTGCTCCAGATGTTTGTGCTCCACATGTCTGTGCTCCAGATGTTTGTGCTCCACATGTCTGTGCTCCAGATGTTTGTGCTCCAGATGTTTGTGCTCCAGATGTTTGTGCTCCAGATGTTTGTGCTCCACATGTCTGTGCTCCAGATGTCTGTGCTCCAGATGTTTGTGCTCCACATGTCTGTGCTCCAGATGTTTGTGATCCAGATGTTTGTGCTCCTGGTGATCAGACTCGCAGTTTCATCCTTGAAATAAGTGTTTATATTGTTGTTATATTGTTGACCCACCATTGATCATGTGTCTCATCACATGATCAATGGTGGGTCAGCGACATGCTTTCTTTCCGTCTCAGGTTTAAATATCTGGGACTCTCCACCGTTTGGTTTTAAAACTGAAGAAGCTTCTCGGATGAAACGTCTTCCAGAAACTTAAAGAAGTCTCTATTTTCTTTCTAAGCTCCTTAGATCACATGACCTGGATGACTGAACCTACAGACATATTGACCTGGTTTCTAGGTTACATGACAGGTCAGAGGTCAGCGACTGTAACTCAGTTACTTCTGTTAATGTGAACTCACTGAGTGTTTGTGGTTTACCTCTCAGACTGACTGAAGATGATGATGGAGGAAGAGGAGGAAGGAGCAGAGTCTGCAGGGTCCAGCTGTCCGTCTGTGAGGAGTGACCAGTCCAAAGATGACCCTCCAGGCTTCAGTGCTGAACCTGGACCAACGAGGTCAGAGAGCTGAACACACTGAGTTACAGAAATAATTCTGCACTGACATTATAATCAGTGTTGATTCTGGTTGATTGTCTGACTGTGTTTGTGAGCTGAGAGGAAATGAAAATGAATTTGTAACAAAAATCAGTTTTGTCCAGTTTTCCTGTAAAAAGCTGAACTCTAATCTAAGAGGACTGTTACTGACAGGAAACAGCTGCATTATCTGCAGTCTGTGTGATCACAGCTGCTTCAATCATGTTTGTGTCTGCAGAGGTCAGAGGTCACAGTCTGCACGGTCCAGCTGTCCGTCTGTGAGGAGTGACGTGTCCAAAGATCAAAATCCAGCCTTCAGTGCTGAACCTGGACCAACGAGGTCAGAGAGCTGTGATGACTCCTTTACATGTTTGTGTTTCCTGGATAAATATGACCTGAAACATCCTCAGATTGTTACAAAGATTCATTAAAAAGAAAACAATGAAAGAGAAAAGATCCAAATGTTAGACTTGGTCATTTGCTGTTTGAGGACAGTGATGCTCATATCTGTGGGGAAAGTGTGACCTGAGTGGGTTCATGTTTGTCTTTAAAGAACAGAGCTGCTCTGATTCTCTTTGTGTCTGATCTGTTAAACAGTCTGAGAGGTCACACAGAGACCCAGCAGCTAAAGCCTGGATCATACTGGCTGCTGTTAATGAGACTCCATCAGGACAACACTGAGCCACAGTGGTGTTCATGGAAATCAATCAATAAATTCAACTTTACACTGTATTACCAAAGTACTGACTCGTCTGCCTTCACACACATGTAAACTTGAGTGACATCATATTCTGAGTCCACAGCATTCAATATGATGTCAGCCAAGAGTTCAACATATAACAGCTTAAACTGTTCTAAAAAGGTTTTTTCACAGGTTTAAAAGTGTTTACGGGAATTTTTAACGGTTTTTTCAGAAGCACATACGTGAGGTTAGACACAGGAAGCAGCAACAGTGACTGAACACAGCTTTTAGAGGCTAAATTCACATTTTAATAATGAAAGTGGCTTCATGTGTGTGTGTGTGTGTCCATGGTTCCTCCACAGAGTGGACCAGCAGAGCTCAGAGGTTCCCAGTGGTCAGTCTGCCCAGCAGCATCAAACACAGCTGGACTCCATGTTTATGGTCTGTACATGTACAACAACTACTTTATTATTAATATTAATAATAATACATTTATTTATAGGTCCCTTTCACAACACCAAGGACTCTGTGGACTAAATGACCAAAAGAAACAAACTTTGAAATCAGACGGTGCAAATGTGATCACAGGGAAACGTTTTAAACATCGAGGCTTTAAACAAAAACCAAAGTGAAACAGTTTGTAGTCGAGATCAGTGGGAATGAAGCTGAATAACTGTTTCTTCAATAACTTTGAGAAATAAATGACAAATATGATGGAAATTAGGAGCATTAGCACTTACTAATGATGTGAGTCGACACTCTGCTGTATTGAGACGACCACATTAGGTGGTCCTCAACTGTAATGGAAACCAATGGCTCCAGTCGATCTGAGCAGCTACTAATAGAAACGGGGCCATTGATGTGTTTGTGCTTAATAACAGTGAATCACAGGATTTTTACATTACAGTTAAAATCTCATGTTGTTTGTTAAAGTGTGCAGTTCAGGGTGTGTTACTAAAACTGTTGTTTGCTCACTTTCCAAAGACCCAGCCCCCATAAAAAGCAGCCAAACAGCTCTAAGAGTTACACACACACGCATATCTATCAAGTTTACTCTGGTCTAATATACTTGGATTTAGCTTGAAGAATGTTCCTGTACGAGGACTGAAAATGATTTAAAAAGCAGCCAATGTCCAAAGAACAACTTTGACACACCTTCATAAAGCCTGCAGAGCAAAAGAAAAACTAGCTGAAAGTCTGGCTGCTCTTATGAAAAGTACAGAGAAATTATGTGTCGTTCAACACTTGTGCACAATATAAGAGTTTAAATAAATCTGAAGAGTAACTCAAAATCCTACAATCATACTGAGAAAATCATCTACAGCTAACTATCCAAGTGGATTTGTTTAAGACAGCTCCATCTGCTGGTGGCCCTCTGCAGGTGCATGAAAGGGGCGTGTTTATAGTGAAAGTAGTAGAGAAAGTAAACCCCATGGGAAGGAGGGAGGACTCTCAGCAGCTTCCAGCTCATATTCAGACATTTGACTTCTCACTGAAAGCAGCTAGTTTGAGTGTCTGTACCTTAATTAGAAGAGATAACATGGCCATAGTAATTAGAGTTGATTGGGCAATGCTGTCCTTGTAATGTACTTTATGATTTTTATACATCTGTTTGAGGACAAGTCCCAGTTTTTCTGTAGAGCCTCTCAAGTTGGTGACAGCAGTCAAAGTTCACGTGTAAACCAGAGCAACAAATCAGGTCCAAATGTGTTGTTCACAGTGAGTGGGATCATCAGTATGTTGCTATGTTAACATCCTGCAGCAGGATGTGTTTGGTCAGCTGGTTCACATTTCCTCAGGACCTTCTTGATGTGATGTTCTTCTGCTTCCCTGGCTGCTGTGTCTGTGGGGATGGCGTTTGTTCTGTGTTGTAGCGTCCTGATGACGCCCAGTTTGTGCTCCAGTGGATGATGAGAGTCAAACCTTAAATACTGATCTGTATGCGTAAACAGAGTGAACCTTTAAGACCAGTTGTCTGTATGATCAACTCTGTCACCTATAACATCTTCAAGTTTCTGGCTTCGATCATCAACCTGTTGATAGTTCAGCTCTGAACACCAGTGAAATGTTTCTCCCACTGAAATCGCTGCATTCATATGAACAGAATCAACGTTTTGGGACCGTGGAGTTGTGGAGAATGTCTCAGTTAATCAGATAAAGTCAAACTTATAATTGGTGAAGAGATCGTGGATGATATGCCCCTTGATCGTAAAGAAGTGGATGTTGTGTAGACTGAAGTTCAGAGTGGTGGTTCATTCATAAAGTATTCTGTTCCAGCTGCTGGAGGACAACATCATCACTTTTGTGAAGAACGAGCTGAAGAAGATCCAGAAGGCTCTGAATCCAAATAAGCCCCAGTGCTTGGAGTTTCAGAGGGAGGATGATGAGCAGAGGAGCAGCAGAGAGGCATTTGTGAAGATCGCAGTGGACTTCCTGAGGAGAATGAAGCAGGAGGAGCTGGCTGACCGTCTGCAGAGACGTAAGAGGATTTCTTACTTAAGGTTTTAAGCTGTTAGATAAATGAGACACTCATGACACCAGTGTGTTAAGTCATTTCTCAGTGGGTCAGAAAATGTCATCAGCGTTTTGTAAAATATATTTGTTGAAGTTGTATTTTTATTATTATTATTCAGAAGTTCCAGCTGCAGTTTGTCATCGTAACCTTAAATCTGCTCTGAAGAAGAAGTTCCAGTGTGTGTTTGAGGGCATCGCTAAAGCAGGAAACCCAACCCTTCTGAATCAGATCTACACAGAGCTCTACATCACAGAGGGAGGGACTGCAGAGGTCAATGATGAACATGAGGTCAGACAGATTGAAACAGCATCCAGGAAACCAGACAGACCAGAAACAACAATCAGACAAGAAGACATCTTTAAACTCCCACCTGGAAGAGATGAACCAATCAGAACAGTGCTGACAAAGGGAGTGGCTGGCATTGGGAAAACAGTCTTAACACAGAAATACACCCTGGACTGGGCTGAAGACAAAGCCAACCAGGACATCCAGTTCATGTTTCCATTCACTTTCAGAGAGCTGAATGTGCTGAAAGAGGAAAAGTTCAGCTTGGTGGGACTTGTTCATCACTTCTTTACTGAAACCAAAGAAGCAGGAATCTGCAGCTTTGAAGACTTCCAGGTTGTGTTCATCTTTGATGGTCTGGATGAGTGTCGACTTCCTCTGGACTTCCACAGAACTACAATCCTAACTGACCCTAGAAAGTCCACCTCAGTGGATGTGCTGCTGATAAACCTCATCAGGGGGAAACTGCTTCCCTCTGCTCGCCTCTGGATAACCACACGACCTGCAGCAGCCAATCAGATCCCTCCTGACTGTGTTGGCATGGTGACAGAGGTCAGAGGGTTCACTGACACACAGAAGGAGGAGTACTTCGGGAAGAGATTCAGAGATGAGGAGCAGGCCAGCAGGATCATCTCCCACATCAAGACATCACGAAGCCTCCACATCATGTGCCACATCCCAGTCTTCTGCTGGATCACTGCTACAGTTCTGGAGGATGTGCTGGAAACCAGAGAGGGAGGACAGCTGCCCAAGACCCTGACTGAGATGTACATCCACTTCCTGGTGGTTCAGGCCAAAGTGAAGAAGGTCAAGTATGATGGAGGAGCTGAGACAGATCCACACTGGAGTCCAGAGAGCAGGAAGATGATGGAGTCTCTGGGAAAACTGGCTTTTGATCAGCTGCAGAAAGGAAACCTGATCTTCTATGAATCAGACCTGACAGAGTGTGGCATCGATATCAGAGCAGCCTCAGTGTACTCAGGAGTGTTCACACAGATCTTTAAAGAGGAGAGAGGACTGTACCAGGACAAGGTGTTCTGCTTCATCCATCTGAGTGTTCAGGAGTTTCTGGCTGCTCTTCATGTCCATCTGACCTTCATCAACTCTGGAATCAATCTGCTGGAAGAACACCAATCACTTCACCAGACTGCTGTGAAGAAGGCCTTACAGAGTCCAAATGGACACCTGGACTTGTTCCTCCGCTTCCTCCTGGGTCTTTCACTGCAGACCAATCAGACTCTCCTACGAGGTCTGCTGACACAGACAGGAAGTAGCTCACAGACCAATCAGGAAACAGTTCAGTACATCAAGAGGAAGCTCAGTGATAATCTGTCTGCAGAGAAAAGCATCAATCTGTTTCACTGTCTGAATGAACTGAATGATCGTTCTCTAGTGAAGCAGATCCAACAGTCCCTGAGATCAGGACGTCTCTCCACAGATGAACTGTCTCCTGCTCAGTGGTCAGCTCTGGTCTTCATCTTACTGTCATCAGAAAAAGATCTGGATGTGTTTGACCTGCAGAAATACTCTGCTTCAGAGGAGGCTCTTCTGAGGCTGCTGCCAGTGGTCAAAGCCTCCAACAAAGCTCTGTGAGTAAACATGTGATCAGGCTTTTATTTATAACATAAACAGTGTAATGTGTGATGGACCCTTAAAAACTTAAACATATTTTTTTACATGATCATCAGCACTAAATACAGTATATTATAGTTAATGTTTGATAGCAGCAGTAAATGTCAGAGTGTCTTAAACATATCTGGGTGTCAGCTTTTATCAAAGTCATGTCCAGAATCATCCTGTAAGTAAAATTTATTTATACAGCAGCTTTCACAGGTCAAAAACCACAAAGTGCTTTACAATAGAAACAGGCAATAAAAAACACAGAAGATAAAAACATTAAACAGCAAACACTGAACATCATACAGCCTAAAACTAGTTAAAGGCCACTCTGAATACTAGAGTCTGAATAAATGAGTTAGTGAGACCAGTAAAAGCCTTTGACTGGAAGATCTCAGATGTGAGAAGAGCTGTAGGATTTGTAGAAAGTCAGAAATATAGACTGGGACTAAAAGTAAGGACTAAATCTTTAAATAACGCCTAAAATGAACTGGTTACCAGTGTGAAGAGATTAAACTGGAGTAATGTCCAGTCTATTTCATGTGCTGGTTAAAAGCCTCGCAGCATGATTCTGTACTGACTGAAGACGTTCAAAGACTGTGATGGACCCATAGGTGATCAACTCCCTCATTCCTCCTCTGGTCTTATTGCTCTGCATCAGTGCACTGCTCAGCTGAAGATGAGTTCACTTCTATATGTTACAATCTGCCTCACCAGTACAGTTCCAAGGATCTGCAGCTGCTGAATCAATTATATTCCTCGTGTTTTTTCTGGTTTCCTGTTGTTAGATCTGCATGCTTGATTGTTTTTCAATCTCTCCTATGTCGTGCACTTTGATTTCCGACTGTACACAGTCTGTGAACCATGACAATTTGTGACAGAATGCAATGATCAGTGAGGACCCGAGGACACTGACATTTACACTGTGCAGAATGAGACTTGAGACTTTATCTCAGTGCTTTGTGGACGACTGATGGAAGGACTAATCACTATATCTGCTTTAATTGAAATAATTTCCATGAAAATTTCACTGGTTCAGTCTCCCAGAATCTCTCAATCATATCTTGACCTTTTCCTAGAGTAACTAACCCTCACTCACCAGGATATGAGCCAGCCTTCCCTCTCATTGCTACATGCTTACAGTCTTGCCTATCACCTGTTCACAGAATGAGTCATCACTTGTTTTTGTTTAGCATTTAATGAGCAAGTTCCATGTCTTTATATTTACACTGGGAACATTTTTAAACTAAAACGTTTTCTAGCCATAAATAGTAATGCACACTGGCATTTGCCTTTCCTTCAAAGGTTCAACACAAGAAGTGATTTAAATTAATCACAAACAGTTTGTTATCAAATGACAATTTTTCAGATTATGTTTTTATTTTGTTTTTGTTTTTTAGGCTGAGTGTCCCTGTCCTCTCAGACAGAGGCTGTGAAGCTCTGTCCTCTGCTCTCAGCTCCCAGTCCTCTATTCTGAGAGAGCTGCACCTGAGTATCAACAACCTGCAAGATCCAGCATTGGAGTTTCTTTCTGCAGGACTGAGAAGTCCACACTGTAAACTGAATACTCTGAGGTGAGATCAAGTTATGTTGTGCTTTTCATCAATTGACAGAATTAACCAATAAGAAGCCACTAAATGGGAAAAAAGTCAGTTAAACTTCTGTAATAGTTTTATGTTTGTGTCATCTCTTAGTGTTGATTCTTAGTAAAAAAACAGGATTTATTGCGAAATCTAAAAACTCTTTTGTGCACCCTCATTGCAATTTAATAACAGTGTTTGTTTAATGTTTATCTGTCATTTTTCAGACTGAGTCACTGTGAGCTCTCAGAGAGAGGCTTTGAAGCGCTGTCCTCAGCTCTCAGCTCCCAGTCCTCTAGTCTGAGACAGCTGGACCTGAGTAACTCTGACCTGCAGGATTCAGGAGTGAAGTTTCTGTCTGCTGGAGTGAAGAGTCCACGCTGTAAAATGGAAACTCTCAGGTCAGGATTTAAAATGTTCCACTGATGATCATGTTAAACCTGATTTCTATTATTGCAGAAACAGTCAATTGATTTTAAAAAAGTCTGAATGTAGAAATTAGCGTCTGTGGTTTTTAGTGATATTTGTTCACTTTCTGTCTTTCATTTGCAATGAAATGTCCCATCTGCTCCTCTGAGTCCAAATTCTTTATTTTAGCAGTGCTTCATCCACCAAACCTTCTAGTTCGATTCCTGTATTCTGAAGGTTTTTACAGAGCTGTTTGTTCAGATATCAGAATTTGATTTTCAGAAAAATTTAGTAATAAAAATATGATCAATTGATTATTTCTGACTGAAAAGATGAAATATATATTTGGTCATAATGATATGACTCATTGCCTCACTTAAACATAAAATGTAAACAAAAATTCAAAACAATAGATTAATACAAAACAGAATTTGACTGTTGAGCTTAAAGTGAGCTTGAATGTTATTCACTTCCTGTTTTATTTTGGTAGTTATCGTCTCTGGTTTTTACTTTTACTTCCTCCCCCGACATTGTCTACATTAGTTTCAGCTGTAGAAGATTTTATTGACTGTTTGATTTGTCACTTTTTTTAAACTATTATTGTTGACTTATAAACCATTGCTAAAATGTATTTTCATTAAAATACCAAATAATTTATTACTTTATCATCTAATTAGATTATAATTCTGTAAATAGGGGTGATAGTGTGGTCTATGTGGGTTGTCTTCAGGTACTTTTCCTCCCACAGTCCAAGAACATGCATGCAAGGTTAACTGGAGATGTGTGATTGTGAGCATAAATTGTCTGTCTCTGTCTAGCTCTGTGTTTACCTGGCCATAGTTACCATAGTTACTGATGCTGAACCTATAACCTGGTCTGGATCAGGTTATGTTCAGAGTTTTTGTTTAAAATCAACTGAAGTGCCTCGTTTTCACTGATTCTTTCATTTACAGAAAGCTTTAAGTGTGATATAGATTCAGTCATATCTGACTAATGTCAGTGAATGAGGCCCAGCTGTAAAGTCACAGCAGTCACACTGTATGTGTCTCATTGTCACTGGAGTTTAGGCTCCATGCATTCAGCTGGTGCTGCAGAAAAAGTAGAAATGTTTCTGTTTGGTTCTAATGCTGAGTCTCTTTTACAAAGATGGAACTGCAGCTAATCCTGCTCATGTAGCCAGTTAGTAAAAACTCAAGTCACCGTCAGACACAGCAGACATTTACTGATAATCTCACTGTATGTGGTCTTTTAGCACCTCCTACTTGTGAACATCTGGAGTGGTGTTAGTCTGGGTGACGAGTGTAACTGTTGAGTGAGAAAGACTGTGGTCGTGTCCAAATTCATGGGCTGCATCCTCCTGAGGACCCGGCCTTCGCGGTCTACGTAGGCCGGGTCCTCAGAAGGTCAGGTAGGCTGGAAGTAAACGGCCATGGAATTGGACGGTCTAGCCTTCTGATTAGTGTCACCGCTGTCTCGGTGGAGTTTAATAAACTCTGCCGTCTGCTCCTTGCTATCTAAGATATAACAGGACTCTGGCGTAAATTGTTGACCATCTCACACTTCTGTTAAATCAGGTTTTTTTTGACGTTTATTCAATTGTGTAAAAACCAAGGTGGAACCCACCCGGGGGATTCATAAAGTTTTATTTTATCTAATATAATAACTTTAATCTCAGCCAAACCGATTTACTCACAAACAAATAAAACACTGAAAAAAGCCAAACAATAACATTTTTAGGTTGTCTAAGTGACTTATATATTACTTTTAACCTGATTAGCGAAACTCCGCGGTGATCTGAAAATGATGTGCATGGAGTTGTGCCGTTCTCGGCGCTTTCAGTAACCCTGAAGCTCTCGGCTAACTATCGAGCTGGTGGGTAACAGACGTCTCCGAAAACGTCGAAGCACTTTTGCAAATATACAATGTCTTGATAAACCGAGCAGATATTTGAAGTTTACACACTCACATTCTTGCCTGAAAATATGTTAAAAGTTTTGTGACCCAGGAAGATTAATAAGAGTAATTTTAAATCTTAGTAGCGGTCGCCATTACCAGAAACTGGAGTTTGGCTGGGCCGCAATATGAATTCTGGGATATGGTGGGCCACGAAGGACACACCCGACACATCCTTCAAATTCGGGGAAAAGGACGACGCATTTGTCGGCTGCATTCGGAGGAGTCCACGAATTTGGACAGCCTTTGGTGCATCGCTGTGACGTTATTGGTCTACAAATGTGTCCTCAGGAGATTGCAGCCCATAAATTTGGACACACCGAGCCTGCGTGCTGGTAGCACCTTTGCCACAGCTCGGGTGTCGAGGAGAAGCTGAAAAAGAAGGTTTTCTAGTTTGTAAGGAGGAAAAAAACTGAGAGGACTAAGTTAAAGAGAGGCTGGAGAGTAACACAGAGCAGCAATGAATGCTGCTCACACAGTTTAGACAGTTTAGCATCAAATGTTCGAGTGAGTTAGCTCCCAGCTAACTAGCAGAGAAGCTAACTAGCAGAGCAGCTAACTAGCAAACCAGCTAACTGCACCCACAAGCTGTGACTGCGTCTTTCTAACAAGAGCGTCAGACACTCAGACTGGTTTTCTTTGTGGATGATGATTTATTCTCACACTGATCCTTCATGATGATGCTGCCATCCACCCACTGCTCCTAGCAGTGTTGCCAACTCCTCAGTAAGGAAAATTGCTATTGGCTGTCCTAAAAGTTGCTGGAAGTTGCTAAATGATGTCATCACCTAATTTGGATAAATGGTCATGCTAATGTAATTGTAACGTACATTGTAGGAGAGAAAAATAACATCGTGGAAGCGACATAACGTGAGTAAAAAACATCCTGGAATGCACTTAAATAAATAAATCATAGTTCTGTCTGTAACTATTACAACACTCTCACCACATTTGTTAACAATTCTCTCAACAAATGTGTTTTTCCTCGTTCTTTGTTATCCAGCTGAGACTTTGGGTATAAATGTGTCATAAACAGTGTTGGTCAAGTTACTTGAAAAAAGTAATCAGTAATTAATTACTGATTACTTCCCCAAAAAAGTAATCCCGTTACTTTACTGATTACTTATTTTCAAAAGTAATTAATTACTTAGTTACTTAGTTACTTAGTTACTTTTTAAAAACATGATTTACAACCTGAATAGGTGATAAAGCGATAGATCTTTCAGCCCAATTCTACTTTTTCTACATAATCATCATACAAAATGTAATCAAATGGAAAAGTCTCTTTTTAAAACTTGTTTTGTTAGTTTTAATCTTTTACCTTTATGCATGAAGCAAAATTTTAATTATATGCACCATTCTCTGACTTGAAGAAATTAGTTTAACATTTAAACCTATTTTCTGCACATTCCAGCACATAATATATATATATATTGTGTTTACACTCACTCTTTCAGATGCAAGTAAAACACAGCAGAAAATAAATAAAGTCAAAGACTAGCGGTCCTTTTGCTCTATTTTCACCTGTAAAGCAGGAGTAGGGTAGGCGGAGGGTTATCCTGGTGCAGGTGTGCCGCAGCGGTCAGTGGAAGGATACGGCAGTTTCTCTGTGAGTTTCCCATTACGTCGTAGCGCACTCGGTGCTTGCTTGGAAGTTTAGGGGGGGTTTTTTCGCTGTAAAAAGAAGTTTTCTTCCCACGCACAACGGACACTAATGTTTTTGTCACTTTTTATGGAATCAAACTCAAAGTAAGGTCAGTACTTCCACGCTTTAAACGCTGCACGCTCATACTCTCTCCCGCACTCGATATATGATCCATTGTTGATCTGCACACAGCTGTTGTCACGCACGTCGCACTCGCTTACGTCACTGTCATGAGACATTCTCGCAAGAAAATCACGGTTTTAGTAACGCAGTAACGCAGCGTTCCTACGGGAAAGTAACGGTAATCTAATTACCGTTTTTGCAATAGTAATCCCTTACTTTACTCGTTACTTGAAAAAAGTAATCGGATTACAGTAACGCGTTACTTGTAACGCGTTACTGCCCATCTCTGGTCATAAACAGGAGAAAGCAGTGCAGGTTCAATGTAATCAAACCTCAGACTGAGTTCAAAATCATCACCTGTCCCAGATATCACATCAGCACCAGAACCATGATGTGTTTACTCACATTTAAAAAGGTGGAGGTCAGTGTGAATGGACTGTTGTCATTGGTCTGAATGTGCCTCTATAAACATGTGCTCTTCATTATTGATGTTTTCCTAATGAACAGAAAATGAGACTTAATAAAATCCTTCTGACTGTTGTTGGAGCAGGTTGGGTCCTGGGTTTGAGTCCCCCACTGTACCACAGGGGCTTCTAGCTTTGTTTCACAGTGTGTAGAACAACAAATAAAACCAAATCACAAAAAGCTTCAAGTCAAAAACGCATCAAACTTTGAGGGTTTTTCCCAAGGATGAGGAAGCAGACTCGGCCATAAACAGCTGGATATATGAATGGTTACCACAGCAACCACAGCAGTGTGCTCTCAGTATATTTAGTTGTATAAAGGTGTTTGTGGTGTGTTGCAGCTGAAACAGCCTCATGTATGTTGACACAGGGAGAAAATAGTGTGAGAACACTGTTCACAGCAGTCACAGCTCGCTGCCTTCAACAGTCTCTTCCTTCCTTGTTTGGATGTCACTGATATCATCTTCTGCTCTCACACTGACCACCTGTTGAAGCTAACATGCTAACATGGAAGCAGCAGGTATGCCACCTGTGGCAGCTGAGGTCACGTGATCTGAGTGTTTGAACCACGTGTTGGAGCAGCATTACCAAACATCTGCACTTCAGAAGCTCCAAAGTGTGGAAACGTCACTGTGGAGCGTCTCATCCCTATCTAAGAGATTTTCTTGCCTCTGCAAAGCTAAGCTTGCAAACAGCACCATAGTTTGTCATTCCCAACCAATCAGAGCGCTACTTATGTCACGTCACATGACTCGTGTGTTTACCTCTTTGATTAGCACCCAAAGAACTAAAGAAAGGCTAAAAGGACGTTCAGCCAATCAAATCCCTCCTAGGAACAGGAAGTCCAGAGAGGAAATGGAGCAGAGAAGGAGAATCACCAGTTTAAATGTCTGAGTTTTAAACTGGTGACCCTCTAAAGAGGCTTTTATTGACTCTGTTTTCTTTTTCACCATTTAAACTGTTTAATATCAGATTTAGAAATAACTTTTGGACAGTTGTTGTACATTTCCACTAAAATGTGACACAAATAATGACTTTCTGACTTTACTTTGGACTAATCTAACGACTTAGCCTGGCTGTGTTGGACTTGGTGTGGAAGCAGCTCCCAGTTTGAGTTCAGGAGACACACACTCTCTACTTTGAAGATCAGCTTCAAACTTTCCTTTTTGATAAAGCTTATAGTTCGAGCTGGATCAGGTGACCCTGAACCATCCCTTAGTTATGCTGCTATAGGCTCAGGCTGTTGATGATGCTCTGTTTTCTTCTCCACTCCCCTCTTTTCACTCCTGATGCTTTTATATGTCACGACTGTCCTTAACTTTTGTGTCTCTCTGAGCTCATCTCTTCTCTTTCCCCTCACCCTACAACCAGTCATGGTAGATTTTTTTTGAAGCTGAGCTTTCATACATGATGAATTGCTCTCTTCAGTTGTGTGTCTTCCCTGCTGCCTTTAAAACGGCGGTGGTGAAGCCCCTTCTGAAGAAGAGCAATTTGGATTGTAATGATTTTAATACAGACCTGTATCCAACTCACCATTTTTAAGTAAAATTTTAGAAAAACTTGTTTTTACTCAGATTAATGACTTTCTCAATGATAGACAGATCCTGGAGATATTCCAGTCTGGATTTAGGGTGAACCACAGCACAGAGACTGCTCTCCTAAAGGTTTTAAATGATCTTAGATGTAACTGGGACTCCCAAAAGCTCTCAGTCCTGGTGCTACTGGATCTAAGCGCAGCCTTTGATACAGTAGACCACGCTATTCTTTTAAACAGACTGAAACACATGGTGGGCCTCTCTGGTGCTGTACACAACTGGTTCACTTCCTGTCTCTCAGACAGAACTTTTATGGTGAGTATGGATACATGCTCCTCTAAGATCCATAGAATGACATGTGGTGTGCCTCAGGGGTCGGTTTTAGGCCCTGTACTTTTTAATTTGTATATGCTCCCTCTCAGCGGTGTCATCAGGAGGCATGGAGTGAACTTCCACAGTTACGCTGACGACACTCAGCTGTACATCTCCGTGTCTCCTGATGACACCAGACCAATGGATGCCCTTTTTAACTGTATTTTAGATATAAGATCTTGGATGGCAGAAAACGTTTTACAGCTTAACCAGGACAAACCTGAAGTTTTAATCGTCGGTCCTGAGGCTCAGAGAGAGAAACTCTTGTCTAAATTACAGGCATCTTCACTATGTCCTTCACTACAAGTGAAAAACCTGGGTGTTGTTTTAGACTCTGAGCTTGGTTTTATCCCACATATTAAACATGTAACCAAAATTGGATTTTATCATCTAAAGAATATAGCCAGAGTCCGCCCTATTCTGTCTCGGGCCAACACGGAGATGCTGATGCATGCTTTTATTACCAGTCGCATTGATTACTGCCCTGCTCTCTGGTCTCCCCAAAAAGAATATTTCACCTTTACAACTTTTACAAAACTCTGCAGCTCGTGTGCTGACGAAGACCAGAGGGCGGGCCCACATTACACCGGTTTTAGAATCGCTGCATTGGCTCCCCGTGTGTTTCAGGATCGATTTTCAAGTTCTTTTATTGGTTTTTAAATGTCTTAATGGTCTTGGGTCTTCTTATCTCTCAGATCTGCTTTTACCATATGAACCCTCGCGGACCCTGAGGTCCTCTGGTACTGGCCTTTTGATTGTCCCTAAAGTCAGGACACATGCTCACGGAGAGGCAGCGTTTCAGTGGTATGGTCCTCGTCTGTGGAACACCCTGCCGGAGGAGCTCAGGGCCGCAGAGAACGTACATGTTTTTAAGAACAGGCTCAAGACCACCTTTTTAGTTTAGCTTTTACTTAACGTTTATTTTTTTTATGCTTATTTATTCTATCCTGTTATTCTATTTATATTATTAATTTAGGTTTTACCTAATATTTATTGATTTTATTCTTATTCATTTTTTATCTTCTTACTCTATTTATATTTATACTGTATCCCATTCTTATTTATTTTATTTATTTTATTCTGTATATACTCTTATTAGGTCATATCTCCAGTGTTTCCTCGGAGGGCGCTCTCTGCACCGGGGTTGTGATCGACCGTGGCTGCTGGGGCTCTGTGGGTCTTCTCAACCTGGCTGGGGGGCTTCTTTGCCTCCCTCCTACTGTGTGCCCAGCCTGGAGGCTGTAAAGCACTTTGTGCTACATCTTTGTATGAAAAGTGCTTTATAAATAAAGATTGATTGATTGATAGACTCTCCTCCGGGAGCATGTTTTCACTGGGAGGATCTTTGTGTCAAAGGGAGTTCTTCCTTCCCACCATCACCAAGTGCTGCTCACAGTGGATTGTCTGGTTTTTGGGACTTTCTCTCTAATATTGGAGGCTGTTACCTTACTCTGTTAAACAGCTTCAGACGACTGTTGTTGTCTGTTGGGAATTGTCACTTTTAAATAAAGTTACATTGAATGGATGTAAATGGATAGATGTTATTGTGACAAACAGAAAATGATCTTTAAAAGATTGATTGTTGTTTTGTGTGTCTGCAGTCTGTCAGGCTGTCTGATCACAGAGGAAGGCTGTACTTCTCTGGCCTCAGCTCTGAGCTCCAACCCCTCCCATCTGAGAGAGCTGGACCTGAGCTACAATCATCCAGGTCCCTCAGGAATTAAGCTGCTCTCGTCTGGACTGAAGGATCCAGGCTGGAGACTGGACACTCTCAGGTATGGAGAGAATGTCTGATAGAGGAGGACGAGCTGGAAACATTTCCTGTGTCCTTCACTCACTTCCTGTTTGTTTCCTGCAGATGAGACATGAACAATCACACATGCAGGAATATTTTCAGGGACAGACAGACTAGTCTAGCTGGATAGTACGTAGGGGGTCTCCAAGGAGTCTGTTTGCAGTAACATTAATGATAACTGATAAGTCATGTTGAGAGTTTCATTAAAAGTAGACCTACAGTTAGGTCCATAAATATTTGGACAGAGACAACATTTTGTAACTTTAAATACACTTTATTAGGTCACCGGTTTACCTGAGATAGTGGTCACTGTGTACCTAATAAAGTGTCAGCCATGTGTATGTTTCCCATGCTGTATGTCCACAGTCACAGTGACAGTCAGTGACACTGACAGAAGGATGAAACAAGGCTGTGAATCATTTCAGTCTTTGTGTGTGATAAAGAGGCAGACAGGAGCAGCTAACATCACCATCATTTTCCTGTATGAATCGCTGTTACAATGAAAAATTTCACTTACATATATCATATAGGAAACACACACATTGATATACACTAAATATTTATTTCATTTCTCTTTTTTTTGTGTTGCCAATTTATGCACCTGCTTGTTACAGTTATTGAACACTTTCTGTAAATCCAGTCAACTGCATTTCACTTCTCAAATATCACTGTGTGTGTCTCCTATATGATATATTTAACTGACATTTTTTATTGTGACAACCAACGATTTGTACAGGAAAATAATTACTTTTCACAATGTTGCCCAAACTTTTCATCCCACTGTATTAGTATGTTTTGTCATTAGTATAATATGAAATAAATTCTACTTGTGTCAAGTCGGGTGCCAATATTTGCTGTGTAGTAGAACAGAGACATTTGTCATTATAAATGTTTATTGGAAAAATATATAAATTCAGTAACAAAAACATTAAACATTAATATATGAAGTTTAACTATTTACAGAGAGACAGGAATAAAAAGGACCCAGCTTGGAGTGGAAGAGCCTCAGGGAGAAGGAGGAGAAAAATAAGAACATTGTTTCTGCCCTGGAGAGCTGCTGCCTCATCAGAAAACTACTGATCATTAGGGTCCAATGTTTCCAAATTTAACACAGCTGTGCTGTTTTCAAAGGCTAATTTATAAATTTGAAATTTCACGAATTCTCGTGTCTGAGGCGGCATGCTCTCCAGAGCAGGAACAAGGCCGAGGAGGAAATGTTCTGTTGGAGACGGGCGTGGCCTCTTTAGGGACTCCAGGATGGCCAGCTCCACCGTCCTGGGACCCGTCCCTCGCCCGCCTTCGAGCTGTCCTCCTCTGTGGGCCTGTAAAACACAGCACAAAACAACACAAAGTAATGAGAAGGCTGCTACTAGATTTTCATTTTCAAAATTGAAAAAAACAGGATATAAACAGATTGGTTGTAGATATTTAGTAAAGGTGATCACAAGGGAATCCAAGCAAGTAAAAAGCTGTCAGTGCTTGATGTTCATACCTGTGGGTGCAGCAGGAGCTGAGGGACCAGGGACTGGGGAGCCAGGAGAAGAGACAGGGGATGCTCTGCTGCATGATTACTTGACTCTATCAAGACAATATTAAATGTTAACAGGTTGAAGACAATAGTCATAGAGAATATTATATTATTATACACTTATATACTTATTATACACAGTGGTCTCTCATTTATTGCAGCACATGAACAGTAGTCACAGTTCTCACAAGTTGATTCTCAAAGTTCAAACCTTTGTCGATTTTAAAACGTAAAAGTATTATGCCGCGCTTTTTCTCCGTCTGCGGCGCCACTTTTGTGCGCCTTTTTTGCTCCCGGTGCAGGTGTGTATTTCCGAATGAGGGTCATAGTTATGAGTGTTTTTGTGCTGTTTTTTTCTATTGGACGTGATGGTTATCAAAACCAAACATGATAAGTTTGGCAAGCGCAGGAGACACGACACGACCCTGGTCCTCGGGGGAGAAGTTCTCCACGGTCCGCACCATATTGCCGCTTGTCTCCCGCGGGGTGAGGAAGGGGTCCAGAAACCCCATGACCGCGAAGAACTTCCATCTTCTCCCCGATCCTGCTGCAGACCCACTCCTCTTCTCCTTCTCTGTCTTCTTCTCCTTATTATAAGTGTCCCTGAGGCTCTTCCACTTTCTCCTGCAGATGTCCTCTGAATAAACGCATTATCTTGTTAGCAGAAAGGTATTTGTACATCAGTGGGAAAATAGCGGGACAGTAGGTGGGCTTGCTAGCTTTTGCGCAGGTTCATCGGGTCAGTCTGAAAATTAAAAAGAAGGAGGAATGAACTTACCAGGTTGCCCGATCTCCTCACTTATGTGTCTCCAAGCTAGGTCCTTTTTATTCCTGTCTCGGTAGAAGTAGTAGCTAGCATCATATAGCTCTGGTGATTAGCCACGGCACTGATGAGCTTTTCCTCCATACTGAATGAAGAATGAAGGGCTTTGGCTGGATCTGCCCCTTTGACCTAGGTCAGAGCCACGTCACCAGGCTCCTGATTAGTTGTCGCGGCGCGATTTGACGCTGGAGTTTAGATTTTTCCAACTCCAACTTCTATGCGTTTGCACCTTTCGTCCACACGTAAACGCCGTTTTTGGTCACTGAAAACGGAGATTTTTAAAAACTCCGGCCAGGGTGGATATTTTCTAAAACTCAGTTTTTGCATTTACGTGTGGACGAGAAAAACGCAGAAAACGCAGAAAACGCAGCGTCAAAGGTGTGCGCCTTTTTTGACGTCACACTGTGCGCCACATTATTGTTTCGGTGAAATGAATTTCTACAATACTGTTACTGTTAATTGTCTCTGCAGTGTTTAAATGCTTACATACACACACAGTTACTGTCCCTCCACACATACGACTCGGTTCTGCTTCTATGCCCCATCCTTGTTTACTATTTCCCACCGAGGCTTCTAGACTTCTGATTGGCCAACATTTCTACACGGTTAGGAATATAGCGCCACCTGCTGCTTTGGCATGTTCCTAGCAGCGTTTTCCTTCATTTCTGCCTTTACGTGTGGACGGGATTATTTTTTAAAACGAAAACAGAAAATCTCAGTTTTCAAAAATACCGTGTACGTGTGGACGTAGCCTTAGTAGTCTGTAAAGACTCTGTGTGCCTTCCAGAGTGCTCCGGCATGCACACACACCTTAAGGTCATGAGAGAGGTCGTACCTTCTCTTACTGATTTATGGTTTAGGAGGACACCTACTCTGTATCTGGTTAAGTATAAGAGCCCTTTGTTAGGGGGACCGCTGGACTCTTAGCACCAGCTTTGGGGTCACAGGGTCACATCTGGAACACACACACACACACACACACACACACACACACACACACACACACACATACCTACACTATGCACAGACTGGTACTCTTTGTTCATACCTGTGTAAGACGTCATATGTTAATGAACTTATGCATATTCATGTAACCTCAATAAAGAGCAGTGTTACGAGGGAGCAGACGAGAGCGACTGAGGTCAAGTGAAGGAACGGCGCTGTCACAGTTCTCTCCCTCATGAATTGTCTGGTTCCAGCGGTGGGTCTGTGCTAGACGACCCATCACCAGCTTTTTCCAGCTTTTTCCACTGGTTACCAGTACGTGGTAGAATCCACTTCCAGATCTTGTTGTTTGTCTTTAAATCTCTGAATGGATTGGCTCCATCTTATCTCTCTTTAACAAAATAATCCAAGTCGAGCCCTCAGGTCTGCAGATAAGTAGCTTCTGACCAGAACTAGACGTAAAAACAGAGGTGAGCTTTATCGATCGCTGCAGACAAACTCTGGAACAGTCGCCCTTCACATCAGGTCGTCACCAACACTCGACATTTTTAAAACCCGGTTGGAAACACATTTGTACTCTGTAGCTTTCAATTCTGACGAGTCTTTATAGTAATTACTGTGTATGTTTCCTATTTTCTCTCTACTCTGTGCAGCACTTTGGCTCAACCTGTTTTTAAATGTGCTGATAAATAAATGTAGATTTCTTTGAATAAAACAGTGGAGCCGAGCTTTGAGCTCAGTGTGTAACAGTGTGTGTATGAGAGCCATGTAATGTCCATGTGTGCATGCTGACTGTGCTGCTCTGACCCCCCTCCTCCTTTCAGGGTGGAGCCTGCTGGAGTCCGATGGTTGACACCAGGTCTGAGGAAGTGTAAGTGTGTTTTTAATGGGATTCATGAAAACAAAGCAGCACACATTCAACCATCTTCATCATGTCAGGAGTCATCATCAAAGTGTCAATCAATGAACAGATGATGGATCAATAACTGCAGCTGGATTGTGTTTGTTCTCTCCATCAGATTCCTGTCAACTCACAATCGACACAAACACAGTGAACACAAAGCTCCAACTGTCTGACAACAACAGGAAGGTGACACATGTGTGGGAGGTTCAGTCATATCCTGATCATCCAGACAGATTTGTTTACTGGGATCAGCTGCTGTGTAGAGATGGTCTGACTGGTCGCTGTTACTGGGAGGTCGAGTGGAGAGGAAACGTTTGTATATCAGTGAGTTACAGAAGCATCGGAAGGAAAGGACGCAGTGACTGTTTGTTTGGATTCAATGATCAGTCCTGGAGTCTGTACTGCTCTGATGATGGTCCTCGTTATGTCAGGCACAATAACATACAAACATACATCTCCTCCTCCTCCTCCTCCTCCTCCTCCTCCTCTGTCTCTAACAGAGCAGCAGTGTATGTGGACTGTCCTGCTGGCACTCTGTCCTTCTACAGAGTCTCCTCTGACACTCTGATCCACCTCCACACCTTCAACACCACATTCACTCAAACTCTTTATCCTGGGTTTAGGGTCTTGTTTCCTGGTGCCTCAGTGTCCCTGTGCTGAGTGGGGTGTAAAGAGTGTCTCCTGTTACAGAAACACTCTGACTGTTGAACAGATAGTTCAGTCTGTACATGTCTGTCTCTTTCACTCACAAACACGTTTTCAGATTCATGGATTCAATCAGTTGATGTTTGAAACTCTTCTAAATGATTCCTTGTAAACTTCTTCCTCTTCAGTCACAAACAAACAGGAAGTGATGTCACATGTGTTCCTGTCCACACAGCAGAATGAGTCTATTGCTGACAGTGATGTACAAACAGAGTGAGCATTTCTGAGGCCCAAAATAAACTGAGTAGTTCACTGAATGAACAATGGACTGTGAGCTCAGTTCCTTCATCATTAGTATGGATTATATATGTATATGTATTATATTAGTATCATATATATCAGGTGCTGCTGCTGCTGGTTTCAGTCATTGTGCAAATGTGCTGTTTGTAAGGTTGTAAAGCTGCAGTCAGCTGAGACTGAAGAAGTCACCTGATCAGTGAGCAAACATTTGTGAAAACGTCCAGATGAACAGAATCAACCTTTTGGGATCAGCCAGCAATGCAGCATCATTGTTGTTCAGGTTCAGAGGTTTGCAGGAATGAACTGATGACCAGAAACAGCTGCAAAGTCCAATAAAATACCAGCTGGAGTTCAGCTGCATTTGAAGAAGTCAAAGAAAAGTAAGGATGGCAAAGGGCGATGTTTTCTTCCAAAGAACTGAAAACATGGTCGACGCCTCATTAGAAGAATAATCTGGACATTTGTGAGGAACTCTAACCAAGAAAGCAACACAAGAAAGCAACGTCAAACAGATCCAACAGACAGTTTCATGACTGGAAGTGTTGAGTGTAAAAATGCTACATTGCATTATTGCATCCTCTCACCACAGGAGGTGCTGTTGGCACCACTGATTGCTGATCAGCTGTTCTCTGATGATCTGATTGATACTGTGAATAACGGGACTCACTGAACTCTGTGACACAGTGAAGATTACAGAGTTTAACTTCAACATCTGACTGATGTCACACAGACAGAAGGATGAACCAGTGAGGCACAGAACACAGTTACTGGAGATACTGGATCAGCTCCATGTGAACCTCTGATGGAGAAGCTGCTGAGCCAGAGAAACATCAGGACATGACAGGCAGCTGCACTTATCTAACAACATGTAGCAGAGCTGATCTATGTTAGAGGATCTATCACAGCAGCTGAAGCCAAAGTCCAACACTGGATAGCAGCTGAGCCTGTGCTGAGTGTAGTGTTACAGGAAAAGGGCAGAAACACTGACACTGGTAGCTCACAGTGATGCTGACTGGGGCACAGAGCTGAATGATGCAGCATCAGGACACTGTTTCAGTCTGACTGACAGAGAAACCTGTAGCTGTATCTACATGTGAGGCAGAGGCTACACAAGCAGCTTTCTATGTTTCACAGTGACTGAGATCTTCAGTGGGGGTGGACATGCTCCTGTACAGACCTCTGAGGAGAACCAAGGTGCAGTCAAAGAGTCCAGTCTGTCCTCACAGATGTGAACATGTGGTTTCATCAGGTCTGCTGTCAGCTAGCAGGCTCACATCAGAATCACTGTTCCTGAAAAACACAGTCTGTGTGACATCATCAGTCAGCTGATCGTCCCAGATCTGAATGGTTTCTGTCTCTACTGAGGAAGTCAGAGAATATCACTGAGGTGTGGATCAGGTCTGAGTGAGCTGTGGAGGGACAGCTTTAAACAGTCCACAGGTCTCACGTCCTGCTCAGTCTGGTAGCAGATACCTCGTATTGTTCCAGATGTGCTGACATCACCAGCAGCAGCAGCACAGCTGTGTGATACGATGAATCTCAGTTATTGATCCAACACACAGTAAATACAAAGATCAGGATTTCTGAGAGGAATCATTATGAGTCTGAACACATGATCACTGAATGTTAGTCTCCACAATAATAAGCTAACACAAGCAAACACAGCTTTCAGCTCTTATTTTGAAACTGGCTTATTTAGAGAGCTGTGATGTGAGCGTGCCTGGCTCTGAGGCACTTGGGTCAGCCTCTGTTGTTTAGAAGTGTTACAGACTGTGAATGACACAGACCTGTCAGTTTTCATGTTTGTCTGTAACACAGCTCAGGGGCTCCATGCTGAACGCATCCATCCAGTGTTATTGATCCAGTACTTATACCAGCATTGGGATCAATACTACAATACACAATCACATGTGTCCACGTGATGTGTTTGAAGAGCAATAAGATGTCTCTGTATGAGGAGGCGGGGTCACAGGAGGTTCACAGAAACTCTGCAGCAGCATCATCAGCTCACATGGAAACTTTGATGATTCACTTCTGTGGTGTTTTTACAGAAACACGTCACAAAATTAGCTCCACCTGTTTTGTGAGCTTTGAGTTTCTTGTCTTCATTCTGGATTCTTGTGTTGCTGTTTTTACACACAGCAGATATTTCCTGGTTGCTTCCTTGATGACCACATGAAGCTTTCTGAAGCTTGGATTGAAGACGCTTCATTACTCAAAGCTTTCCAACACAGGCCTCTGTGCTGCCATCTGGTGGACAAACATATGAAGTGCAGCGTGAAGCTACAAATTAAACTGCTTCTGCTACGTTTATATATAACATACTATAACCTATATAACTATATGTATAGTGTATTATGTAGGTTTTAGAGCTGGGGGTAGAATTGCTGATGGCCTGGTTGTTATTTATGTTCCCCATGGTTCACCAGCTCTCACACAACATCAGCACCAATGATCCACGTCCTTATAAACCTCTGAATCAGGTCCTGAAGCTGTGACGTCCTGAGTGAAGACCTCACTGATCACATGACTCTGGTCACCTGGACTCAGTGTTTCTGAAGCAGTGTGCTGGGTTTTTAAAAATACGTGGCTGCTGCCTGATGTTGGGCCCACAGAGGAAGACGACTCACTCACTCTTCTTCACTTCCTCCTTAAACATGTGGAAGGAGAGCAAAGTGCTGCCAGACTCTTATTTCTGACAGGAACAGAAGAAACCACAGCAAACTGTTCCAGTTCTTCATCTTCATCACAATCTTTTTATTTCTGATGGTGTCTTCAGTCTGAGGGTTTGAAGTTTCCATGTCTGTGTGATGTGTGGTGTGAAGGCTGCTGGTTAAACTGGGACTCACTGTTTAAAGCACTGAGTGCTCATAGAGAGATGCTCCATGAGTCCCTGTACAGACTACAAACATGGTGGAAACTTAGCTTTGATATCCACACACTTTCGTTTCATGCACATTTGTACCTTTCAATTGTGTCTGTCTGTGCGTGATGCAAATAAAACTTTGAAAAGAATGAAATGATATCATATATTTATTATTGGCCTACATTTGTACAAAATTCCAAATTATATACACAAAGTCATAGAAATCACCATCCCTGTTCATCATGATTTTAATATTCTCTTTTTCCATAACAATGAAATACGTCTTGGACAGATATGACACATCAATAGTTCATCAGTGTTGTCACATCACATCCTGTAAGCAGAGTCTGTCTGTGTCTATTCTCTGGAAATGAATATTTCCAGCCAATATAGGCGATCCATCAACATGGAGAGTTGGTAGTTATATACAGTCTTTATAAGTGTGGTTAATCTAATGAACATTTGTAAGGAGATGGCAGTTACTGTGAATTCACAGCAGTTACACAGTGATTAGTAATAAACAGCCAGTGAGAGTGAGTGGATTGAAGAAAGTCAGTGACTCAGGTGTGTCGATTGGTTTGTCATCTGTTGTTGAGTCTGCAGGAGACGTAGAAATCTTTTATTTTAAATCTTAGTTAGGAAGATTCCTGTTGTAAAACAAGCACTTTGTGTGAGAAATGCAAGAAGTACATCTGCAGAAAGCACACAGTTACATTCTGTCCATCATGTGGACAAAACTGAAAATGTTGAACATTGAAAAACTGAGAACGTTGGGCAAGTTCAACAGAAATGTGTTTGTAAGAACGAAAAACCAAATTGTTCCTACAATAGTTATGGAAAGTCTAACTGTTGTATGTCTGTGTTCTACATGTTGATCTGATGGAAAATAAAGTTGCTATTGTTTTATTGCAGTTTCTTGACAATTCTGAGTGGATTTACACAGTACAGGTCAAAATGACCTGCAACAAAATCAATGTCACTTTTTTGTTTGTCAACATAATACAAGCGTTAATTTCCAACACTTGCATATCATCTTCAACTTGTAGCAGATCCACTATCACACAGCAGCTGGAGCAGTCTCCAATGGAGGTCAGTCCACTGCTGCCACCTGTGGCCAAATACCACAGCCTACTACTAGATTAACTTGTGACACATCTGCACCTACTGCTATGATCACATTGAGTAGAGGCTGAATGGCTGCACTTACCCCTGGTACATCCACATCTACCCACAAACATGTTGAAAGATGCAATCCCAGCAATGTGGATTGTCAACACTAAAAACAATCAGTAAGCAAAGACAACAGGGATCAATTTTCTCTGTTTATTTAGCAACCACAACATTTGTAGTCGCATTCTGCCGAGGGGAAGTCCAAACACACTGTGTGGTACCACTTTCCACAGAAGGTGCATTCAATCTGCAAGAAAAATGAGATTGTCAGAGTCATTCATCTGAAGTCAGGCTCTTGAGTAAAGCAACTAAACATGTTACAGTGTGCAGATACTGCATATTTCTGTGCAACAGTCTTATCTGTGTATCACTTGATGTTTCCATGCGTCCTTTAGGTGCATGGTGAACAAGGGTGGTGATTATTATGACTTTGTGTGTATAATTTGGCATTTTGAACAAATGTAGGCTGATAGTACATACATGATATCATTTCGTTCTTTTCAAAGGTTTATTTGCATGACGCACAAACAGACACAATTGAAAGGTACAAATGTGCATGAAACGAATTCAAACGTGCTGCAGATGTGTGTCACAGGTTGATCTGGCTGTAGGCTGTGGCACTTGGCCAGAGGTGGCGCTGGTTGACTCGAGTCCATGTTAGTGCACAAAGTAAACTGCTCGCTTTAGTTGTGAAGCAAAAACGCTGAAACCGGAGAAATAAAACGTGCGAGGGGAACGATAACGACAGTCTCCCGATCGTTTACTCTTGCTGTCCTGTGAACAACATCGGCGTGGTGTTAATTGTTTGCTGTTTTCGCGATCGCGTCGCGCATGAGGATATCACCAGGTAAACTTTTTTAAACATTTTGTTGTTCAACAGCATCAAGACTGACGGAGTGTGTTTGAGATAACCTCACAAGTGTCACAGGTGACACATTTGGCATTTTTTTGCTGGTTTGTCGGTAGCAGCTCCTGAAACGCAAGACTGCCACACATCTGTTCGACCAACGCCAGTTGATCTAAACGCCAGTAGATCTGGAACACCTGCGTGGTTTCCATCCCGGAAGAGAAATTCCTCTCCTGTTTCAGATAAGGACCATTCGCCTGCGTGTGGCTGTACTGTGGGATTATGGGACTGTGGGATTATGGGACTGTGGGATTATGGGACTGTGGGATTATGGGACTGTGGGATTATGGGACTGTGGGATTATGGGACTGTGGGATTATGGGACTGTGGGATTATGGGACTGTGGGAGGGTAATTTTAGCATATGGAAAACATTTTTTTAGCTTTGTTTTAATAGTGTATAGTTATTTCTGCCAGCAGGGTTTTTAGCGCATTGAGAACACTCTTTTTATTGTATACGGGGGATTTTAACTTGTATTTGTGATTCTGGCTGTGTGTGTTTTATGGAAATAAATGGTGTGTGTTCAAAGCCAGCTTAGTTTCTGTGCCCTGAGCGCTGACCCGCTCACTCCCCTTCCTCTTGTATGTGAACGGACTTGGAGGTGAAGATTTAGGTCCACCAGTCTTAGCGGCTACAGAGTCCCTTCTCAGTTTAATGATCTTCATTGTTGCCTGGCTGGTTGGTAATGCAGCGTTCAGCCTTTAAAACAAATCTACATGAAGCTGTTAGTTTGCTCGTATCCATGTTGGTGCATCAGTAACTACAGCAGAGGCTGTCGCTTCTCACCCAGGGCCAACATGACGAGCAGACAGAGCATGTAAACAGACAGCAGGTGGCAGTCTTTCACTGGAGACCAACCTATGATCACCAAGGGCTGATAAAAATCTGTCTTTTCACATAATAATAATCCCATACATAGCTTACTGTCTCCACATCAGTAGCATTATCGTCAGTGCTTCACCTTGATGGAGGCGTCCTCGGCTACCCTTCACCTGTCCCTCCAACCTTCCTCCAGGTGATCTGATGTCTAATTGGCTGACTGGAGCAGATTAAGCTAAGACCAGGAATAGGACTGCACACAGACACACACACACACACACACACACACACACACACAGAGGTCTGCATGTGGCTTTCCGTTAGACAGTAAGCTCAGTGTAGCATTACAAACATAAAGCCATCAAGAAGGAAACGCTCTCCTCTCATCTTCCTCACGTTATTAATTCAGTTCAGGGGCGCGTGTGAAAGGGCGCGTGTTAAAGGGCGCGTGTGAAAGGGCGTGTGTGAAAGGGGGCGTGTCAAAGGGCGCGTGTGAAAGGGCGCGCCTCAGCCGGCTCCTCAGCTAAACTCCAACGTTACAAGTTCTTGGAAAAAGTAACACTGTGGTGGAAATATTTCTGTGGAGATGAAATGAGTCACGTGGAGAAACAAATCTGTTCCTGATGTCTGGCAAACAAGCGCGTCCAACAAAGAAACGTCCCGTCCTCAGTGTCTTCATTAGGACACTTTTGTTATTGACACCCATGCTTGTTTCTTTTGGGCAAAGGTGCGGGACGGACTTGAAGACCTTGTTCGTACCAGTTTGGACACACCTGCGGCGCCGGTTTAGCGCAGCTGGATGAGCAGCAGTCCCTGTGTCCCTCTCTCACTTTCCTGTCAGTTTTCACTGCATCTGTCTAATAAAGACAAAAATACATTTAAGAAAAGAACAGAAAGTTTGGATACACCTTCTCATTTTATGGTTTTTCATATTTACATCGTAGAAGACATCACAATGTGGAGTTAAACAAAAAAGTCTGAAAACATGTTTTATATGTGAGATTCTTCAAAGCTTTGCTCTCCCAGTCTCACCTTGTCCCAGCACAGAAACAGAGACACGTGGGAAAAGTGACATCTCATTACATGAGTTTGTGTGAGGCTAGTCCAACAGTGATGCAGTCTAATGGTGTGGAGATCTTCCAGTCAGTGGTGACAGGCCCAGCTCTGACAGCACAGTGTGACAGCACCGTGTAGCATATGGAGCCCTTTAGAGATCAATGCATGTAAACTGTAAGGCGACCCCCGCATCTGTAGTCATTCTAAATATTTCTGTTTAACAAGCAAACACTTGATTAGAAAACTAAGTGATGCAAGTGCAGACTTAGCTAGCGGCCTGTGAAAGTCACAGTTCAGTCAGGCAGCTCAGACATTTGGCACTCAGGACTTTGGCTTTACAGCTTTGGGTGATGGGAACAAACCACAGTGCAGTCCTCCATCCAACCTAACCCAGCTCTCATCATAGCACAACGTGTGGGAGAGGTAGGCCACTCAGACAGGAGAGAAATGCCATCAGCATAGATGACTTTGTGGTGTTACTTTTGTAATGTTCACACAAATACAAATAAGCAAACGGTGCATTTTGTAGCAGCCTGGAAATATATAAATATATATAAATATAAATCCAGTTTCTATTACTGGGAAAGGGGATTTCTGTTTAAATCCAGCTCCAGCAGGCTTTGGCAGCACGGCCGGTGATGTGTGCGTGCGTTTATGTGACCATTGACTGAGCATGTGCGAGGCAGCAGAGAGATCATCGCTGCCACGACTCTGGGCTGTCCTGTAAATCTTCTACTTGCTGGGATATTCGTTGTAGTTCAGGCATGGAGGAGTGGAAACCTCTGGGTTCAGGCGCAGTCCGTGGAGCGGAGCGACTTTGGAGACTTTACGCATGCTCCTCATCAGCGGCGGGCGGGGAGACTTTAAAGTTGGACCCTTTTCATTTACAGTAGTGACGCAGGTGAAATGCTATTCTGTAGTGAACTCTTGATATTTTTGGAACATCTCGAGTGGTCTCACAACAGATAAGAAGAGGACAAACTCACTCCGGGACACTGTGACCATTCCCACTGTAACAAATGGCAGATGGATATGAGCAGGCCAGCTCATCAGAATTTATTAAGGGTAAGTTTAACATCAGTGCTGGGATGTAATACTGCATAATGGTTTTCTATAAGAAACTACAGCCTGCAATATTTCCATGTGTGTGACTGAGAGCGTGGACATAAATACACAGCACTGACCTGCTCGTTCATTTTGGCTCATTTGTTCTTTCAAACAAAGCTAAACCAGTATGATTCAGTGTGAGCTACACTGACCACGATGGTCTCCATCATGGGGACACTAACCAAATAAGAGACGAGGACATTTCTGATTATTTTGTAGCTTCTTCATCAGCACTGTGCATTGTTGTGGAGAACAATAACTCTTGACAGGACTGTGGGGGCAGCTGGTCGGCCTTTGGCCTGGAGGATGCTGGATCGTTCTCAGCTGTGTCTGCTATAATTAACATGATATAAAGTGTAACAGCTGTGCATTAAGAGGGTAAAAAGAATCCTGGTAAAGTGAGTCCATGCAGGTGCAGGTCAGCTTCACAGCCTTTACACAGCAGCTCGTTTCCAGGAATAAGTTTTTCTCTTTTCAGCTATCACTGCAGAACTTTCCAGTTTTACTGAAGCTGCTTCACTCATGAGTACATGTAAAACTACATGTAGCTGAAAGGTTCAAACTTACAGGCTAACAGTTGGCAGGTTGTAGCCCAGTGTCCCACAACTCATTCACTCATAGAGTCAAATAATACAGTTTAGTTAAAGCAAAGAATTACAAAGTTTATTACGTTTATAAAGCCACGACCCATCGTTCTCTAATCTGGTAAAAAGAAGCATTTCAGTAGTGCGAGGATTAAGTTTGGCTAAATCAGGTTAAGTAACCAGCACCAGTGTGTCATGTAAGGACGGAGATTTGGGTCCTGCCTTGGTTTCAGCAGCAGTTAATGAGGGGAACTGATCCTGTGCTGTAACCGAGACACCAAAAATACCTGGATACAGTCAGCAGCTCGGTGTGATCGGGACAAGAGAGCGTTATCGCCCTGTATCTGAAGCCAGGACTGTCTGTGAGGCTGAATGTAACCTGTGTGTGTGTGTGTGTGTGTGTGTGTGTGTGTGTGTGTGTGTGTGTGTGTGTGTGCACCACAGACCGCCTGTACTTTGCCACTCTGCGGGTCAAACCTAAGAATACAGCCAACACACACTTCTTCAGCACGGATGAGGAGCTCATATATGAAAGGTAAGCTGTGATCTAGTCTGATCCCCAATTCTGACGTACCGCCGTCTGACATCCATTTAAAGTGAGTCCGGATGTTATCATTCACATGCTGATATTATAGTTGGTGTTGTTCTTGGTTTAGCTGAATGTTCATTTAACAAAATACTTTCTGTACCATGTAAAAGGAAACTCATGACTTTCTATAACAGCAACAAGCATAAAACATTCAAAGTGACTCAAACTCTGATGGCTTCATGTCATCTGTCCAGTAGATCTGCAGAGATCTGCAGAGATCTGGTCTCTGTGGCTGAGACGGCTACAAGTGCCTGAAGGAGATCTCCAGCTTCTTCAGTGCTTCGGGGTGTCTCGTACTGTTGTGCAGTAAAACGTGTAGTGTGTGAAGCTTCCTCATGATTCTGCTAACCAGCTGTAGCTGATTATGTCAGCCGAGCTGGTCTGAGAGACACGTGGAGCTGAAGGTTCAGTGAATCCTGCAGATTCACTCAACAAACACACGAATGGCTGAAAAGTGAGAAACGCTGCGATGTCATTGCCACTGAAAGTCTCCATGGTAACAGTCTGCTCCTGCTCACTGCCAGCACACGCTCCTACAAATCATTTCTTTCTGATGCCTCTTTTGTAACAGATGAACTTTGTTTGCCTCCGTTTTTGTTGTTTCGTGTCCTTTAGAAATTCCTTTGACCTCATTAATATCCCACCTGTTCATTTCAGAGAGACACGCCTTTTGACAGTCATGGTCCTGTCCTTCCTTGACTTCTCATCACTGGTCTCTGATTACCATTATACTGTTAGAGGAAGTCCACTGCTCCACCCGGAGGGATGGTGTCCTGGTTCAAACTGTGGTCTTTCTAGTTGGAGTTCACACGTTTTCCCTGGTTCACAGTCCAAAGACATGCATGTTCATTCACGTTAGCTTAACTGGTGATTTAGTTTAGTCCAGTTTTATTTGTATAACATCAGTTACATCCAGGCCCTTTGTAGGTAAACAACCTACAATATTAGAGAGAAAACTCTAATTGGACGATTCCCAACGAGCAGGGCCGGGAGCAGTGGGACGGTAAAACTTCTAATAGGTGGGGAGACCCTGAAAGAACTTCCTTACAGTGCCGCCATGCCGCCTGGATGTGAGCAGGAAGCTGCTTCCTGTCAGGACAGCTGCTCTGGCCACCACGAAGACTATCAGAACCTGGCCTGATGAAGCCTTACAGCAGCTGCAGGACTGTCTCCACACCACCAGGAGATTCCTGAACATCCAGACCTGGAGGTGTACTGTGTCACCTGGTCTATCCCAACCACAAGCCCTGGATGACCGGGGACGTCCACCGGCTGCCTTCAGAGTGAGTGACGGTGGAACGAGGCATCTGAAAGGCCAAATCACAGTACAGGTGGAAGATCACCTGGACAGCAACAACAGCAGGCAGGTGTGTCAGGAGGGCAGCACATCACCGAGTACAGGAGCAGTCACAGAGCTGATGCTTCACTAGCAGAGCAGTTGAATCACTCCTTGTTTTGAAGTGCAGTCACCAGAGGCACGTATCAATAAGTCCATCCTCACTGTGGAGGAGTGTGACATGAGACACGCCGTCAACCCTCCAACAGGAACAGCTCATACGTCAGTGAAGACATGAAGTCCACATACTTGTGGAGAATTTCATCCAACCCTGTGTTGTCATGTTGATACATTTGCACTGTTTCTCCATGAAAATGTCTGTTGATGTATCACCAGTGTGACTGATGTCATAAACCAATCATCTGGTCCTGGCCTACTCTGTGGTCATAACCCCTGACTGAGCACGCACGAGTTATGGTTCCTTAAATGATCTGCATTTATTTTAGGATATAAAATAGTTTTAATCATACACCCTTTATACACCGATGAGAGACAGATCAGAGGTGACACAGCCTTGGAAAAATGCTCCATCTATGCGTTTATATGTGCCCTGCAAATTGCAGCTTCATACTGTGGATGTTCTGCTGTGGAGCTGCAGGCCACCACAGTACACAGGGCTGGGTGGAAACTGGTTTCCAGCATTTCCTGACCTCTCAGGACTTTTTAGGAACTCTAAGGCTACGTTCACTCTGCAGGTCTTGATGCTCAATTCAGATTTTTGGATCAAATCTGATTTTTTTGTCTGCTCGTTCACACTACAAATAAAATGTGACAGCAAACGCGCTCTAGTGTGAACGCTCAAAGCGGCCGCATGCACAAAAGAAGACGTCACACACAACGCGCTCTGTTTAGACCCAGAGCAACAATATTGTTTGACTGATGGTCTTAATATAAAGACTTCAGACTTCACGTTTCCCAATTTTTGCTTTAAGTTATTTTGTTATTAACATAATAATGTAAATAACCTAATAATGATCCTTATTGCTGTTTTAGAGGAGCGCTGCTTCAAAGGATAGTTGCAGATTTCTGTCAGAATCTGCAGATTATACAGAACAAATAAAATGTTCACGTTTCTCCAACGTTGTCTTCCCAACAGTTTCACTGGATGGACAGGAAGCGTTCGCGATGTCTTCTCCGGCGCTGATAATTGGCGTCTGTCTTGTGTCAGTGACGTAAAAGACGGATTTAATGCGACATGACCATCAAACAGCAGCTTTCTAAAACATCAGATATGTATCGGATTCAGCACCACATACGAAAGTGACCCAGATCGGATTTGAAAATATCAGATTTGTGCCGTTCACACTGTCACACCATGATCGGATAGATGGTCGCAGAGGGTCAAAAAATCTGATTTGATGCGCTTTCGCCTGCAGTGTGAACGTAGCCTGAGTTCCTGATGCTCAACTCTGAGCATCAGTATCATGGGATATATCACAGTTTCAGTGTGACTTGCACCCCTGCTCGTCTGTCATGTTCCAGCCTTGATAACAGTTTT
This sequence comes from Neolamprologus brichardi, assembly GCF_056152115.1. Taxonomy (NCBI): domain Eukaryota; kingdom Metazoa; phylum Chordata; class Actinopteri; order Cichliformes; family Cichlidae; genus Neolamprologus; species Neolamprologus brichardi. The sequence goes on from NC_142117.1 coordinate 1,348,968, forward strand.
CTTTTCTGCAGCAGACAAACGGGATCTGAGTTTGGTTTCATTGAGTGAAACAAAGCTGTGAGCTTCCTCTGACTCCATGTCTGCATTGTGTGGGTTTTCTAACGGAGCATTTTATTATAACCAGATGAACAATGTCACCGACTTCACCTGTCAGTGGGTTTAGTTTTGTGGCTGATTTGTGTTGTTGTTGTAATTGTTGAAAGCTCCTCCATCTCTCGCTGTGTGTTGCAGTTTTTATGCAGACTTTGGGCCCCTCAACCTGGCCATGCTGTACAGATACTGCTGGAAACTCAACAGGAAGCTGAAGGTAATGCAGATGAAGGTCTTCAGACTCAGGGCTTTGTTTGCTGTATAGACATCATTTAGAAAACGTGTTACGCTCTTATTTTGAAAGGTCTTTGCTGTGATGGTGTGTGTGCACTCCTCTGACAGTAGACTCTTATTTTGAAAGGTCTTTGCCCTGATGGTGTGTGTGCACTCCTCTGACAGTAGACTCTTATTTTGAAAGGTCTTTGCTCTGATGGTGTGTGTGCACTCCTCTGACAGTAGACTCTTATTTTGAAAGGTCTTTGCTCTGATGGTGTGTGTGCACTCCTCTGACAGTAGACTCTTATTTTGAAAGGTCTTTGCTCTGATGGTGTGTGTGCACTCCTCTGACAGTAGACTCTTATTTTAAATGTATTAATGCACATGTGCTGTTTCACTGATTATTGATTATCATTATTGGTTTATAGTCTTTCACAATGTCTAGAAAGAGACTGTTTCACTACACCAGCTACGACCAGAAGAAGAGAGCCAATGCTGCTGTTCTCATTGGTGCCTATGCTGTAAATATCCTTTCATTTGTCCATCACATCATCTGATTGCCCGTCTGTCTGTCCATTATTAGTGATGTAGTTTAACTCTGCCCTGTAGGTGATGTATTTGAAGAGAAGCCCAGAAGATGCCTACAGGACTCTGATAGCAGGAAACAACACAGGCTACATGCCGTTTAGGTACAGGCTGCTGCTTTCTACGAAACAGCACTGCATGCTGGGCTGTTGTCATTACATTTACTGAGACACTATTCTTCTGTCTGTTACATCCAGCTTAGCTTAGCTTAGCATAAAGACTGCAAGCAGGGTAACAAGAAGAAACTCCACCTAGCTGGAAATTATTTGGCGACCATGAAGGTTCCAGGAGGTCAGGAAACCTCATCAAACCCACACTTTTAAGTTTGGGATGGGAACATTTTCCCGTATTATTGTAGGGTTTTTACTGCTGTTGTGATTTGGCACTATATAAATAAAACTGAATTCAGAGATTTGAATGAATTGTTAACAGTTTATGAGCTCTTAGTGAGCTTTAGCAGTGCCAGTGGGTTGATTTCATTCATCTAGAGCAGGGGTCGGCAACCTGCAGCTCTTTAGTCCTTATACTGCGGCTCCGCGTGGTTTGGGAAAATAAATTAGAAGTATTTAGCTGAAGTGTATTTTATTTGTGTTTAGTTCTTTTTTTAACTTGTAGTTCTAAATTGGAAGATCATTGTGATTTTGAAATATAAAAATAAAATTATATCTTATTATTTTTTCATCGCTCAAAATAAGCGCCACACTCACAGGAACGCCATGCATTTATCGAGACTTTCAACCCCAGGTAGGCCAATTATGGATGTTCGGATCCACATTATGTCAGCAGCTCCACCGTGAACTATGTTAAAACAAACACGCTCACGCCTCACAGACGACAGCTTACAGTCCTGTAAAGATGAAAGTGACTTCGTACAGCCTGATCTGCAGACGCTGTGCGCAGAGGTTCAGGAGCAGAAGTCTCATTGTAAACATATCACGGCAGACACGACGATGTTTTCATGAACACGCTTTTCAGCATCTCTTTACTGACCACTTTTCACACACAGTTGCTGTACGCACACAGCCGGCTGTAGCTTTGCAGCTCACAGCCCGACACACACCAACAACAGCAGAGACGTAAAGGTGGTGAGGCGTGATTGCAGGTGCCACTCAGGTGCGTCCGCCTCCCCTGCAGCGACGCTGCAGACCACGCCCCGCCACACACATTAACCAGGTAAAATACATATTTAGGCAGAATTTTGCAAATATCAATTTTTCATCTTTCAGCAGCATCAAGCTTTTTTTCCAATTACTTGTTAAAATTCAGGTCAAAGCTCCAAAAGCCCAAAGGAGATATGAGGGCGGCTCACAACAGTTTTTGTTTGCTGGATCATTTTAGTTCAGCTTTCCTTTTGTTATATTTCTTTAAGAGTTCAAAATGTGTTAATTACATAAATAAAATGTAATTTTCTCTGTAGCACTTCATGGATTTCATAAGCAACATACCTTAGTTGTTCACACAAAGCATAAATATAAAAAACAATATATACAGTGTTATCTTCGTTTTAGATTTAGTATTTTTCAAAAAGTATTTGCGGCTCCCAGAGTTTTCTTTTGCGTGGAAACTGGGTCCAAATGGCTCTTTGGGTGTTAAAGGTTGCAGACCCCTGATCTAGACTGAGCTAACGTCCCCCCCCCCCCCCGCAGTCCCACTCCTGAGCTCAGCTGAACAGCTGCTGCTTAGTTTTTACACTCTTAGTGATGCTTTGTGTTTATTTACAGTGCAAACAAGCCTGAGACCAGATATGATCTGAACCCTGATAACTACACTGTGTGTGTGTGTGTGTCTGTGTGTGTGTGTGTGTGTGTCTGTGTGTGTGTGTGTGTGTGTGTCTGTGTGTGTCTGTGTGTGTGTGTGTCTGTGTGTGTGTGTGTGTGTGTGTGCCACAGAGACGCAGCAGTTGGAGAGTGCTCTTTTAACCTCACCGTCCTAAACTGCTTACAAGGAATCCACAAGGTAGCAACAACGTCTAACACAGATGATTTTAGTCAAATTAAAATGACACTTATTAACTTCATTTTGGTCATTTTAACCTCATTTTAACTTAAAAATCCCAGTTTGAGCCACATTTGACATTGTTCTCCTCTTATTCTGTAACAACAGTAATTGAATTCAGTTTTATTCATAGCACTAATTCTAAGCAACAGTTACTTCAAGGTACTTTAACTTATAAGGTAAAGACCCTACAGCACTGCACTAGAAGTATACACTTGGCAACAGTGGGAAGGAAAAACTCCCTTCCAACAGGACGAAACCTCCAACAGAACCAGGTTTAAGGAGGCAGCAATTCACTGTGACAGGTGAGGGGTGAGAGAAGAGAGCAGAGAGAACTACAAAGGAGTTTAATAATTACTAATGATTAAATACTTCAGTGATGTACAAACACACAGGAATTGAAAACAAACGACTAAAGAAGAAATAGTCAGTGCATCAACGTGTCTTTTAGACCCCATTCCTACAAAACTGCTCAAAGAAGTCCTGCCATTAATTAATTCTTCTATCTTAAATATGATCAACTATCTCTAATAATCAGCTATGTACCACAGGCCTTCAAGCTGGCTGCAGTTAAACCTTTACTCAAAAAGCATCTCTAGACCCAGTCTTAGCTAATTATAGGCCAATCTCCAACCTTCCTTTCATATCAAACATCCTTGAAAGAGTAGTTGTCAAACAGCTAACAGATCATCTGCAGAGGAATGGTTTATTTGAAGAGTTTCAGTCAGGTTTCAGAGCTCATCACAGCACAGAAACAGCTTTAGTGAAGGTTACAAATGATCTTCTTATGGCCTCTGACAGTGGACTCATCTTTGTGCTTGTCCTGCTAGACCTCAGTGCAGCGTTCGATACTGTCGACCATAATATCCTATTAGAGCGATTAGAACATGCTGTAGGTATTACAGGTACTGCACTGCAGTGGTTTGTATCATATCTATCTAATAGACTCCAGTTTGTGCATGTAAATGGAGAGTCCTCTTCACACACTGAGGTTAATTATGGAGTTCCACAGGGTTCAGTGCTAGGACCAATTCTGTTTACATTATACATGCTTCCCTTAGGCAGCATCATTAGAAGACATAGCATACATTTACACTGCTATGCAGATGACACCCAGCTCTATCTGTCCATGAAGCCAGATCAAATTCCTGCTCCTCACATACAAGGTCTTAAATAATCAGGCCCCATCTAACAGACCTCTCTGCACTGAATCATCCTTGTTATTAATCTCTGGCTGTCCTCACAGTGTGTGTTTGGTCCTGTCTCCGTCCCCTCAGCCCCTCAGCAGTCAGATTGCCGCCCCTCCCTGAGCCTGGTTCTGGTGAACATGTGTTTCTGTTAAAAACGAGTTTTTCCTCCCCACTGTCACCAGTGTGCCTGCTCGTAGGGGTGGTCTGATTGTGTTTCCTCTGTATAACTGTAGGGTCTTTACCGTACAATATTAACTGCCTGAGGTGACCTTTGTTGTGATTTGGTGCTAAAAAAAACTGAACTGAATCTGTGAAACCACTGCAGATCACTATAACACTAAACATTTCAGCCCTTTGGGGGGAGTTGTGCTTTTGTTGTGAAAATCTGTTCCTGCTCTTTTCCTCTGCAGGCATTACAACATGGTTTCCTGGATTTTGAAAGGTTCAGTGCAGAAGAATATGAACATTATGAGGTAACAGACTGCAGAGTGCTGACTGTGCTACAGGTCGATATCAATGAAAACAGGACCAGGATACAGTAAGAAATAAGTAACGTACGCTTGTTATTCATCCAGTTTATTTGCAGTGCTGTTAGTAACACAGTCAGGGCCAACCAAGGGCTCGTACGATGTCCAGGCCTGCCTTGGTGCACGCTGTACTTCCTCAGTTTCTCAGTTAGATTGATCCATAACTCACCCGTCCAAGTGATAGACAGTCAGTGAAGTAAAGGTCAGCTCACCTGTGTCCACTGCAACAAAACTGATTTCCAATGAAAGGTAAAAGACCGTATGTGTTCATTACTGCAGTGGTGGTATAATTAAGGTGTTCTGGATCCATGTTTTTAACTGATATGTCGCTAACCTCTATCACAGTCTTTCTTTCCTTTCTTTTTCTGCTTTTAGCGAGTTGAAAATGGAGATATGAACTGGATCATTCCGGGAAAGGTTCTGGCGTTCAGTAGCCCTCATTCTCGTGGTAAGATAGAAGATGGTGAGTCAGAATCTCTAAGCTAAAAGCTAAAAGCATGCCTCCAAACCAATCAGTGCTCACGTTGCTTGGCCTGACAGAAGGCCTGTGCAGCCCCTCAGTGCCTGCACGTCCTGAAACAGCTGAGAAGAGCTAACCTTACCCTGCTGTCTTCTGATGGCGTGTATTGTTTCCTGCTTAGTGCTGTCATGTTGTTACGGCTGGATTAGACGAGCCTGAGCCCTGCAGTGGCTCGGGGTTTCCCATGATGCACTCATGCTTCTTCATCACTCAGCTCTTTTTACTTCCTGTGTATTTACACCACTTTGCACGTAGTTATTATTCCCCTCTGGCTCTCCAGTCCGTCTCTTGTCCTGTTGTCCTCCCCTCACCCCGACCACATGTGGCAGGTTGCTCCCCCTCCCTCAGCCTGGTTCTTGTTAAAGGGAGTTTTTCTTTCCCGCTGTCAGCAGGTGCTTGGGGCTGTTCGATCGTTGAGTTTTCTCTGTATTTAACGTCTTTACCTTACAATATAAATCAGTTGACACTACGTCATTGAATCTTATTTTACGTTTGCATTAAGAGACAGGACTTGCATTAAAAACAGACCCTCGCTGATTGAAACGTACGACGTAACTCAGTTGTTGTTGATTCTGTCTCCAGGTTATCCCCTCCACACACCCGAGGCATACTTCTCATACTTTTGCCAAAATGACGTAACGACCGTGGTTCGTCTGAACAGGAAGTTGTATGATGGCAGGCGGTTTGAGGATGCAGGATTTGAGCACCACGACCTCTTCTTCCTTGATGGGACCACGCCCTCTGACCTCATCGTCAGACGCTTTCTGCATGTGTGTGAAAGCACAGACGGGGCAGTGGCAGTGCACTGTAAAGGTAGGACTGCAAGTGTTTATGTATGTTTAATTGATGTCATTTATTTCTTTTATCTTAACTTTGTCTCTTTAAACACTCCATCCATTTACAGCTGGATTAGGCCGCACGGGCACTCTGATTGGCTGCTACCTGATGAAGCACTTCCGGTTTACTGCAGCCGAGGCGATTGCTTGGATCAGAGTCTGCAGACCTGGATCTATCATCGGTCCACAGCAAAACTTCTTAGAAGAGTGAGTTTGTGCCTCAGCTGTGACCGCTCAAACCAAACGCTCCAATTTCCGTGACTCCAAAGGTATCAGTCGGAGACAATCATTAAGCTTTAGTGCCGTTCATGAAAGTACAGGAGTAGTGCTTTCCAGATGATGTGCACACAGACACGTCTGCAACACTTCATTAGGATAATGTCACAAAACACAAGCAGACGGCAACTTCACCTCCAAGGTGCACGGAGAAAGATCTGACGAGGTGAAGACTCCAGTCACAGAGTATTAGGGAACCATAACGTGTTAGTGGCCTTCATCAGGGTCATTGCGTTTATCTGTGAAGGTGTGATTGGTCCACTTTTTCTGTTTCCAGTCTTTTTTATTTAAACACAAGCTGTTTGACATTTTGCAATGACCCAAAAGGCGTTGGTCACTAAGTACAGCTGTTCTCTAATACTTCGAGTGTCGCTGGAGTCTTCACACGAAGCACAAGTAGATCAGGAAGTAGATCAGGAAGTAGATCAGGAAGTAGATCAGGAAGGGTTTGAGGTGTCACCTTGGCCTTCAACGTCGGCAGATCTCAATCTCATCGAGCATCTGTGAGATGTGCCTGACAAACAAGGCCCGTCTGTGCTTAGGCTGTGGCATCTATTGCTGTTACCACACAAGATGTTTCTCCATGCTGAGGTCATGGTTGGAGCATGCTGGAAATGTAGTAAAAGTTAGAAGAGAAGCAAAAGGTGGAGGTCAGGGTGGGGCATTCCCCAGGGTGCCCATGTGCAGCTGGTGGTGACTGCAGCAGTGGGAAACTGGTGGATGATGAATCAAATCGAATTAAAAAAGCCTGAAACTGTGTTACTGCTGCAGACTGCAGTCAGCTGGTTTCTCTCCTCAGCTCTGGACGCACACTTCCTCCTTACGCCACAGTAGTGCTCTGTTGCTAATGGCTACTAGCTTTGTGTGTCTACTTACACGCTAAACCAGGATGTTGAATGTTATACCTGCTAAACATGATATCACAGTTAGTTTGTGGCGTGTGTTTGATGTTTGTGTGCAGGAAGCAGCACAGTTTGTGGGTTCAGGGTGACGTGCATCGGTCTAAACAGAAGCTGGTCCAACAGAGACGGAGTCGGCAGCAGCAGCTGCAGCAACAGCAGCTTCACCGCTCTGACTCTGTGCAGGGAGGCAAACAGGAGGCAGTGTCCTCGCTGCTTTCCAGCATGGATGACCTGTCAATCAACACCGTGCTCTGCAAGTCATATAGCTTGGATGAGGTCAGCGGTGTGACTTCATAGCACCTTTTTTTAATGGTTACTGCAGAATTCAAACAAGCTACTGAGTTCTGATCACAATGTTGTGTTTTCATGCTGCTAATTGTGTCTTTCTTTCTGTGTCTGTGCAGAATAACTGCAAAGAAGTCAGTCTGACACAGGGAGACGAACTGAGAGCACTGAAGGGAAAACGCCCACCGAGATCAGCGTCATCCTGCTCAAGGTACCAATATCTGTAATTTAATTAATGATAAATGGTTATTGTGGTCAGTGCAAGAGACACGTTGAGAATTAGCTCAAAACAAAGTTTCTATTAACAAGGAGATATAATAGACACCAACATGTTTTTGTGGATGTCAGAAAGTACATAAGTGACTGTTGTCGAATGCTTTGTTTGCACGCTGTCTAACAGACAGACTGGACTGCATGAAATCCTGCTGTGTTCTCATCTGTGCAGCGTAAATGTTGTGTATAACCTGCTCGAGCTCATGCATCCTTTTTTGTTCTTCGGTTAAACTGAAACCTAAATGCAACAAGAGAAGTTGTTGTCTTTGGATACTTTAGTTAATCATGAGTGAGATTAAGGTTGTGGAGGTTGTCAGAGTATTCCTTCTACTGCCTGACAGTGTCCTCAGTTGGAGTCAGCAGGCCTCCATCTTTACTGGACACCGTGTTGGTAGAGCACCACTTCCCCCTCCTGACGGTTTGCCAGAATCGCTCCTCCTACGCCCAAGTTTTTGCTGCAGCCGCGGCCTGAGCTGCGTTTCGATTGGCCTGCCCGCTGCCTCTGCTCTCCACCCGTGGCTGCCGCCAGACACACAATCAGTAGATAATACCTCTGCTCACTACAGTTTTTGTTTTGGTCCCTGAATCCACGGCCCCAATATAGCAGATATATAAGATGCTGCCATAGTTCAAGAAACATTTCATAAAAAGTAAATAGTTACAAATCGGGGATATGGGAGCTGCGGCAAAACGAAACCAAAGGACGACCACGAACCAAACTCACAACGTGCTTCTCCTGTAAACTAACATCACTAAACTGCTAACCTGACACAACCAAGAACTGGGCTTCCACGGAGGTTAACTCGAGGTACCTCCCACACGTCGAAGCGTATTTGTCTCTTGTCTCTTGTACAGAGTGTGTGTGCAGATGTTGATTCCTGCAGTGAGCGTAGAAATCATCAGAAGGATTTTTGGAGAAGTTGTTCGTTGTGCTTGTTTTTGTGAAGGATCAAGTTTAGTATTTGCTCTTGGATCACACACACACACAAATATGAGGTGTTCTTGTTTTCTGTGTCAGGTTAAACCTGTCCAAGACTTCACACTGCTCCATCCTCCCTCCCCCGAAGCCCTCCAAAGTCCACCTCACCCCCTCTTCTACTAAAAAGCTGAGACGAAGTTCCTCTACCACCACTGCTCCGCAGATCAGGAGGTTGGTGTCTGTGCTTTTGTTCCTTACTAGAAGCACATTATAATAAAACCAATATAAAATGTGATGTGCTGATGTCTCCACAGTCCCTTCAGCCTCACTGTGTTCAGCACCAGGCCAGCACTGATTCACTGACTTCACACTTGGGACGTTCTGGTCATGAATCAGCCCAGCTGATGATGGACTCGCTGGAAACTGGATCAGCTCTCTTGCACCTTTAATAGGCTGTAAATCCTTTTTTAGCCCCAATAACTACTTTTGGTTTTGACAGAGCCAACAGTTTGTCACCACTTTAACTGGTCACGTGGCCCATTCTGTGATAACAGGGCCGACACCATAAATCATCACGTCTCTTGGGTATAGCAGGCAGGTAACTGTAAAAAACTGCTGCTGCATATTGCAGATATAACATCTGCTAGATGCTGAATGTCCCGTTGTCACAATCATTTTGCTGGAAGCAAAGGACACGTGCAGGTGCAAAGACCAAACAACGCTAACAGGGGATAAAAGGTCGTGGCCCGAGGACTGAGTCAGACCATCGCCAAGAGCAGTCTGGGTGCTTCTGATAAACGGCTGCTGCCATTTGTCCATCCAAAGTTCAGAACCACAGGATGTAGACGGCCTGAAGCAACGTCTTGGTTGCAGAAACACAGACCTTTAGAAGTCGTACCAAAATCCACGCCAACTTTGGCAGATCACAGGTTTCTTGGCTGCACATGATGGACCTAGCTTATTTGGCACGTTGTTGTAATGTTGTCTCCTCATTTTCAGTACTTTAGTAACCTGGTTGGGTTAGAGAACCATAGCAAACCACATCTTTTGTAAGAGATCGGTGCACATTGTTCAAGAATTAACAACTGGACGCAAAATTGTCTTGCAAGACCAAGAGTGATACACTGCTTCTGCTATAGATGTTATTTATATTTTCCAAGATTTCATCGATAAAGTATGACAAACTTATATTTGCTGGTCTTTTAATGTTCGACATTCTTATAATGCACTTTGAAAACCTCTGAGCACACATGCTAGGAATAAAAGACACAAAACACAGGCAGCAATATAACATAGCTAACATTAACAGTGCAGTGAATCCTGCTTGTGCCGTGATATTCAGGACTGCAAACCGAGCAGCATCACTGACTTCCAGCTTGTTGTGTTTGTGGATATATGACTGACTTTAATTATCCATCAAATCATCACATTCTCTGTAAGATTAAGGTCGACTATATATATATATATATATATATATATATATATTAGGGGTGCAACGATACTCGTATCGATATTGAACCGTTCGATACAGAGCTTTCGGTTCGGTACGCATATGTATCGAACAATACAACATTTTTAATTTATTTTATCAACTTTCCTTCTGACGGTGCTGTCTGTGTTGAGCGCTCAGTGGATCTGCACTCGACAGTGCAGCCTAGGCGGAGTAGTCGAACACAGATTCACTGAGCGCAGGGCAAGCTAGCGAGACAGAAGTTAAGCTCTCCTTGCAACATGGCAAATTGAACCTCCCCCACCCTCATTCAGATCTGGCGTTTGGAACTATTTTGGTTTTCATGTGACGTATGACCCTGAAGGTAAGCGTGTCATGGACTAAAGTAAAACAGTATGTTGGATGTGCCACGCAATGCTCAATTACATGGGTGGGAACTAGTGTGTTAGCGCAGTTAGCTCGTTAACGTGTTAGCTGTCCAGCCCCACGCACGGGGCAATCCGCGGTAGCTCGTTAACGGAGATTTGCCGTGTTGTGGCGTTAACGTCATTTCAGATTAACGCTGACAGCACTAGTGGGAACACAACGAATATGACTGCACATTTACGCCGACATCATCCTAGTGCAAAAACAAGTGGAAGCAGACAAAAACAACAAGCAGGCATGCTACAAACTTTACCGGAGTCAGCGGTTAGCACATGATTCTCCTTATGGGGACCTGATATGTTTAATATGCTGCTGAGAATATAGCCCAGAAGAAGCGTATATTATAGCTTTTATTTTGGAAAGAGCCATTTCTCTGTAATAAACTCTCTTTTCCAAAGATGAGTGATTCCTCAATCAGATACAGGGCTCGCAAAATCGCTAGCCCGACGTCCCGGGGCTAGCGATTTTCCAGTCGGGCTGCCCTGCCCTGCCCGTCGGCCTATCGTAGGAAGGAAAAATATATGTCAATGCTTTTGCATTCTTTCGGAAATGTAGCTGGGTAATTATGTCATTGGCATCGGTGAGCCACTGTGAATATGTGACATATTGAAATCGCTTGTGAATTTGAATTTGCGCTTGTTTTTTGCTTTCACTTTGCAATCGCGCGAACTGTGTATAGAGAGCGACAGCACTGATTGGTGAGTGATGATAATTTGTGCACCAATTCCTCTGACATCGTCTTATCAATCATTAGCTTACTATGCAAACATGACAAGTGAAATCTCCCACAGCTTAAACATGTGAGAGGTTGATCGCGCAGAGAATCGCTGAGCGTTATATGAGTGCGTGTGTAAAAGCAGCAGGATATATATTTTAGTTCTGCTGAGCCAAATAAGACAGGTCAGGGTGAAGAAGTGACAGCCAAAGAAAAGCTTACCACAAAACGGAAACGTTATGACAAATCAGACTATAAGGCAAAAAGAAAGTGCAGCTTTATGGTTTCATGGACAAAAGAATTTCTGTGGCTGCAATATGACGAGCTAAATAACCAGGGCTGCACATAAGTGGTCCGCAGGTGCGTATTCGCTGTCAAAATAAAAAACGCGCACAAGATAAGAAGTTGCAACGCCTGTTTGCATACATAAGATTTTCAGGAGGAGGACAGACATTTGTTTAGAACTCTTAAAGATGTCGAAGAAGCTCCTTTAAGCAGTTACTTTGGTGTTCCTCCACCTCCAAAGAAATGTCAGAAGGAGTCCAAACCACAAAAGAAGCGCGTATTCTCGGAAAAGTGGTTGCAGGAGGTGAGCTGGCTTCAAACAAATGATGAACGCACAGAGATGTGGTGCAGAATGTGCCGAGAAAATTTAATAAATGACAAATTAATAAAAAGGCATGAACTTTTTTTTTGTATCGAAAAACTATCGAACCGTGACACCAAAGTATCGAACCGAACCGAACCGTGAATTTTGTGTATCGTTGCACCCCTAATATATATATATATATATATATATATATATATATATATATATTTATTTTAATTTATTTATTAGGGGTGCACTCGTATCAATATTGAACCGTTCGATACAGTTCTTTCGGTTCAGTATGCATATGTATCGAACAATACAAAATTTTTAATTTATTTTATCAACTTTCCTTCTGACGATGCTGTCTGTGTTGAGCGCTCAGTGGATCTGCGCTCGACAGTGCAGCCTAGGCGGAGGAGTCAAACGTAGATCCACTGAGCGCAGCGCAAGCTAGCAGACAGAAGCTAAGCTCTCGTTGCAACATGGCAAATTGAACCTCCCCCACCCTCATTCAGATCCCTATCCGTTTAGAACTATTTTGGTCTTCATGTGACGTATGACCCTGAAGGTAAGCACGTCATGGACAAAAGTAAAACAGTATGTTGGATGTGCCAGCAATGCTCAATTACATTGGTGGGAACTAGTGTGTTAGCGCAGTTAGCTCGTTAACGTGTTGGCCGTCCAGCCCCACGCACGGGGCGATCCGCGGTAGCTCGTTAACGGAGATTTGCCGTGTTGTGGCGTTAACGTCATTTCAGATTAACGCTGACAGCACTAGTGGGAACACAACGAATATGACTGCACATTTACTCCGACATCATCCTCGTGCAAAGACAAGTGGAAGCAGACAAAAACAACAAGCACGCATGCTACAAACTTTAGCCGAGTCATTCAGACAGCCGTTAGCACATGATTCTCCTTATGGGGACCTGATATGTTTAATATGCTGCTGAGAATATAGCCCAGAAGAAGCGTATAGTATAGCTTTTATTTTGGAAAGAGACATTTCTCTGTAATAAACTCTCTTTTCCAAAGATGAGGGATTTCTCCATGAGATAGATTTATTACTTTGTTGTTTCAGCAACATTAAATTTAAAAACTGTACTTTTGAGTTAAAATATATATTTATAATTTTAATAAATGACAAATTAAAAAGGCCTGAACATTTTTTTGTATCGAACCGTGAATTTTGTGTATCGTTGCACCCCTAATATATATATATATATATACACGAGGCTTTAAAACCAAGTTAACGCTGAAAGTACAAACATCACTAATGTTACAAAACTTTGCCGCCATGTGGCCAACAGCAATGTTGTAATGTTCTTCATTATTAAACATTCGCAGATGAATAAGTGACGTCATATTCAGTACTTACTTTTGACAGTTCACTCTTCGGCCGCTCCCTTCTGCCATATTTTGCGGCAAAATTAGGTGCAGGTGCAGACCCTGAATTGGGACACAGCCAATGTGTGGACATGTGCTTTAGGGATGGGATTTCCGGCTCTTTTTAGAGAACCGGCTCTTTCGGCTCCGAACCGGCTCTCCAGGTTGTTTTGTTGCTTTAATTAATTTATTATTAACAATAATATAAAATTATGCACAAAAGGAATTACTAATGTAAAAAAAAGTGGTTTTTATTTATATATGTTTATATATAAATATATGCGGTGGTTCCTTGAGACAAAACACGTACAAACTCCAAAACACATTTCTAGCATGAACTGAACTTCCAAAACAGAGGTGCTTAGATCACTTAAATTACACAATTGAAAGCATGAAAGCATATGTGTATTGTTTGTGTATTTATACACAAGCACTCATATATAGTCAAATAATAAAAACTAAATAAATGTTCATTTACCTGTTATTACCACACACCAAATCCAGTCGTTGGTACTTGCTGGCTTGTGTAGCCACGAGGTAACAAAAGTTCGACACTTCCCCCTAGCATCCTGGAGCACTCCTGTTGTCTTCTGTACGTGTTTTGGAGTTTGTATGTGTTTTGAAGTTTGTACGTGCTTTGTCTGTAGGGGCCACCGTAAATATACTTTTATTTATTCACTCCACATAAAATGTAATAAATAAATCATATAATACAAAAATCAACTATTCACATTTCAACTTTTAACTATTTAAATTTTCAGCTTTTTCCTTTTACAAATTTAAAGTGAAACAACACAAAACACAACACAATTAAATATAAATTAAAATATAAAAACAAAAAGAAGATGCATATTCTCTGTCATATGGGCCTGCATGAATAAACTTTCTGAATCCTTTATCATCTGCAACTGAAAATAGTTGTGGATGATTACTATACCTTTCTAATGTGACGTTGTTGTCCCTGGCTCTCTCTCTCTCTCTCTCCCTCCCGCTCTGTTCCTGTGCTACTGAGTGTAACTACCGCCCCTCCCCCCTCTTCCCAGCTTAAAGCACAAGGCTCGCGTGCTGAGTGAAGCGGAAAAAAGTGCGAGAGAGAGGGTGAGAGAAAGAAAAAAAAAACACGGCTCGCAATAAGGAGCTGGCTCCTGTCGTTCACGTCAAAGACCCGGCTCTAAGAGCCATTTTGTTTGCGACCGACACATCACTAATGTGCTTGCACGCTAGTGCATGAGGAGGGAGGGATTATATGTTTTACCTCTCCAGACACCTTTCTTTTTTTTCATAACCTTTCTTTTGCAACGTTATGGGTTGTACGAACACTGTGCTATGTTTGTAAACACTATGTTTGTTAAGCTGCAGCCGTTCAACCGGGCTTATATGGTTGACGAAGAGAAGGTGTATTAAAGGAAACACTGTGGAATTCCCAATGCCAGTGTGAGCACTGCTATCAGTGAGCTTAACGACAGCCGTTAGCATCATTTCAGTGTTTCAGTCATAAAAACACTTCCTGTCTCTGTGGTGGTTACACTGACATCATGCAGTTTGTGCTTTGACCTCCAGAGGGCAACAAATCAGCACAGACAGAGAGCTCCATTCAAACTTTGCTGCCATCAGTAATAATTCTTCAAATATAATCATCAGTGTTTGAGCAGCTATGATATCAGGGACAATCTAGACATGTGTGACAATACTGAACATGTCACATGACACACCTTAAACATCATGTGATCCACTCTCAGTCTGCACTTTCATTCATGACTTCAACAGGTTGAAATGAGCTTTGAAGAAACATTCAGAGAAATAAATCTTTCATGGATTCATGTGAGCAGCAGATGAACTTTGTACCAACAACATCTTCAATAACAGAGTCTGAATGAAGCTCAGGTGTTGATGCTGCTCACTGATTGGACGGTTGGTTTCAGCTCTGCTCTCAGTCTTTCCTGCACAGGTGAAGGTAGAAAGTGTGACTGGATCTATAGACTGGAAACAGAGAAACATGCTGAACATTTGAAGCTTTGCAGCAGAAATGTTCATGTTACAAATACAGCAGAGCTGATCTGGGATCAGTGTGTTCACACCTGCAGCTACAACAAGGTTTCATGTCTCCACACGTCAGCATGTGAACTTTACTCTGACTCAGTCTGAGCAGTCAGACGGCATATTTTTAAAGTTAACACATCAGCACACACAGAGCTGAGCCCCTCCCACCTGTGCTGAGTTTCAGGTGGAGCCCCGCCTCCTTCCAGGAAGCAGCTCACCTGTGTGTCCGTGTTTAGTGTCCAGGTGTGGAGAGGAGCTTGTTGTTGGTGTGTGAAGAAACTGTAAGTTTGCTTTGTTTCCTCCTTTAACAGTTTGTCTTTAGGAACTTTACTGTTTGTTCAGCTCATGTTTGATTTCTTCACACAACAAACTGTGTGTGTTTGTATTTCCGGTCTCTCCATTAAAGTCAGTGTGTAATGTTTTCCTGGCTAACATCAGCTGTGTGCAGCTTAGTTCCAGCCAGGGGCGATTCTAGGATCAGAGCTTTGGGGGTGCTAAGCACCCAGAGAGCTGCCCAGCCAGGCAAGATAAACTTTACACGTCACAATGAGATTTCTTCCCTGTCTCTGTCACTTCCTGCATCCTTAAATGTCTCCAGTTGTCCCAAGATCTCTATAACTGTGTCCTTGGTGCATTTAAACCCCTGTTCCTCCCTGTCCTCATCGTCTGTTGTCTTTGTCTCCGTTATCAGTCATCATAATTTTACCATCTCTGTGCAAGTCTGCAAATTTATTTATTAAATCATAAGATTCTTAAATTTATCAAGTTTCTCTGTGCCTGGGTCCTCGTCACAAAACATGACATCACTGTTTTGTACATTTTAACACAACAGTAGAGTTGTGGCTGAACCACATAAAAATATATCATTAATTTTAACCTCCCCAATCCATTATAATGTTATGTTGGAATGTTGTTAAAAAGGGTCTAAAATGTTTCAACCCGGTTTGTTTAGCAGATTCTGTATAGCAGCTTTAATATGGGGAGAACACAACTTCCAGATTGTATGAATAAAATCTTTTCTTTTTCTTTTTGTCAGTTTAATAGTTTTTGTTGTGCCTGTCACTGTTCTCTGTCTGTTTTCTTACCTGGTTCTTCCTGTTTTTGTACTTTCTCCTCACATTCTCCTCTTTCCTCTCTCCCTCTTTGGACTGACAATCATACATAAATAGATTGTATTCAATTAGATGAAAATTTGCATTAATATGGAAAAATACTATTAAGATCACTAACAAAAAGTCCCCTCTCAGTGTACTTTCAACCAAAAGGCAAATAACCAAACCACATGAACATCTAATAAAAGATATACACATTGAAACACTGATCCAACATTATTCTTGATTGATGGATCATTTGATTTTACACTTTTACCTGAATGTGGCTCCTTTTAAAAGAACAAACAAACAACTTCCTTATATCCATTATGAACCTGGCTGTCTCTCTGTACACAAACGCGCGCGCACACACACACGCAGACACAACAGGAGTTATAAGGTTAATGGGCATTCAGTCAGTTAGTATCCATTTCTAACAGGACAGTGGTAACAACAGCAGGCTGCGGACAATTTTAAGTTTTAGATTTTAAATGGGTTATATAAATTTCAATGGGAGCAACACGAGGGTCAAATGTCGCTGATTTTACTACAGAGCAGGGCGGATTATAGGGTAGCAAACATCGTGGGAAAACACGTTTTCAACACTGCAGGTTACCTGGTGTAATGTTTTTCAGCTAAAAAGAAACATGGTCTGACTCCTACCTAACTATATAAAGAGTAACTGAAGGTTAAATGCAGCTAATATGTCCTGTTTTAAGCCAGATGCTCACACCTCCGCTCTGCTGCGTCTCAGCCACCATCGCTCTGGTAGCAACGGCGCTAGAGCCAGAGTAGGGGAGCTGGAACAAACCATTTTGGGAGGGGGGAGGGGTTATGTATACTTTTGTTGTTAAAATCTTACGTCTCAACCAAGTACTGAATGCTTTTTATATTTTTAGTAGTGTGTCACACAAACAGCAAATATTGTCAAAAAAAGGAAGAAATCTTTGGGGGTGCTTTGATTCATTTTGGGGGTGCTGAAGCACCCCCAAAAATGGGCTAAAATCGCCCCTGGTTCCAGCACAAATCTGCCGCTCCATAGTTCACGGTAACGGACTCACAGCTGGACCAACGAGGCCGAGTGTGTCCGCCACTCTGAGCTACGTTCGTGTTTGTGTACTTGTAGTTTGTACTTTGTGAGTTCACTCAGTTCACAGAGGACGCAGCGTACGTGATGACGTCAGCCCTTTACCTCCTTTACTGACACTGTGATTAATATTTACACACCACACGAGACACCTGACAGCATGTTAACGCTAAGCTAAAGCTAAGCTAACGCTGAGCTAGCCAAGAACCCAGAGTGACGTTAAAGCTGAGTAAACACTGACCCCAGACCAGCACCGTGATAAAGTGAGCTGCTGGTGCTGAACCTGAACAGGTAACGAAGTGATGAGCAGTCAGGCTGCAGGTTTCTACCTGTTCATGTTTCTACAGTAGAATCACTTTGAAGTGTCTTTGTGCTGTTTCATCTTTGATTTGTGTTCATAAACACTCAGAGAAAGATCACGTGACCTCATCAGGATCTGTGTTGGTGTGTGGGGCTGTACCTCAGCTTTAGATTATGGTGATTATGAGACAGTGTTTCAGCTCATTTTACACAGTAACATGAAAGTACTGTTATGAGGAGTAATGAAGTAACATACTCCATTACTTTTAATTAATGTGTTCTGTGTAATATGTGTAATAATGACTTTTTTGAGTAACTTCATCTCTGTCAATAACAACATTCATACGTGGAATAAAAACACATCAGTGGATCATTGCTGGAGCTGCCTGGACTTCAGTCTTCAGGATCTCAACCAACAGCATCAACATGCTGCTCCAGATGTTTGTGCTCCAGATGTTTGTGCTCCAGATGTTTATTCTCCAGATATCTGTGCTCCAGATGTCTGTGCTCCAGATGTTTGTGCTCCAGATGTCTGTGCTCCAGATGTTTGTGCTCCACATGTTTGTGCTCCAGATTTCTGTGCTCCACATGTCTGTGCTCCACATGTTTGTGCTCCAGATGTCTGTGCTCCAGATGTTTGTGCTCCACATGTCTGTGCTCCACATGTCTGTGCTCCACATGTCTGTGCTCCAGATGTTTGTGCTCCACATGTCTGTGCTCCAGATGTTTGTGCTCCACATGTCTGTGCTCCACATGTTTGTGCTCCACATGTCTGTGCTCCACATGTCTGTGCTCCAGATGTTTGTGCTCCACATGTCTGTGCTCCAGATGTTTGTGCTCCACATGTCTGTGCTCCACATGTCTGTGCTCCACATGTTTGTGCTCCACATGTCTGTGCTCCACATGTCTGTGCTCCAGATGTCTGTGCTCCAGATGTTTGTGCTCCACATATCTGTGCTCCACATGTCTGTGCTCCACATGTTTGTGCTCCACATGTCTGTGCTCCACATGTCTGTGCTCCACATGTCTGTGCTCCACATGTCTGTGCTCCAGATGTCTGTGCTCCAGATGTTTGTGCTCCACATGTCTGTGCTCCACATGTCTGTGCTCCAGATGTTTGTGCTCCACATGTCTGTGCTCCAGATGTTTGTGCTCCACATGTCTGTGCTCCACATGTCTGTGCTCCACATGTCTGTGCTCCACATGTTTGTGCTCCACATGTCTGTGCTCCACATGTCTGTGCTCCACATGTCTGTGCTCCAGATGTTTGTGCTCCACATGTCTGTGCTCCAGATGTTTGTGCTCCACATGTCTGTGCTCCACATGTCTGTGCTCCACATGTTTGTGCTCCACATGTCTGTGCTCCACATGTCTGTGCTCCACATGTCTGTGCTCCAGATGTTTGTGCTCCAGATGTCTGTGCTCCACATGTTTGTGCTCCAGATGTCTGTGCTCCAGATGTTTGTGCTCCTGGTGATCAGACTCGCAGTTTCATCCTTGAAATAAGTGTTTATATTGTTGTTATATTGTTGACCCACCATTGATCATGTGTCTCATCACATGATCAATGGTGGGTCAGTGACATGCTTTCTTTCCGTCTCAGGTTTAAATATCTGGGACTCTCCACCGTTTGGTTTTAAAACTGAAAAAGCTTCTCGGATGAAACGTCTTCCAGAAACTTAAAGAAGTCTCTATTTTCTTTCTAAGCTCCTTAGATCACATGACCTGGATGACTGAACCTACAGACATATTGACCTGGTTTCTAGGTTACATGACAGGTCAGAGGTCAGCGACTGTAACTCAGTTACTCCTGTTAATGTGAACTCACTGAGTGTTTGTGGTTTACCTCTCAGACTGACTGAAGATGATGATGGAGGAAGATGAGGACAGAGCAGAGTCTGCAGGGTCCAACTGTCCGTCTGTGAAGAGTGACTGGTCCAAAAAACAAAATCCAAACTTCAGTGCTGAACCTGGACCAACGAGGTCAGAGAGCTGAACTCACTGAGTTACAGAAATAATTCTGCACTGACATTATAATCAGTGTTGATTCTGGTTGATTGTCTGACTGTGTTTGTGAGCTGAGAGGAAATGAAAATGAATTTGTAACAAAAATCAGTTTTGTCCAGTTTTCCTGTAAAAAGCTGAACTCTAATCTAAGAGGACTGTTACTGACAGGAAACAGCTGCATTATCTGCAGTCTGTGTGATCACAGCTGCTTCAATCATGTTTGTGTCTGCAGAGGTCAGAGGTCACAGTCTGCAGGGTCCAGCTGTCCGTCTGTGAGGAGTGACGGGTCCAAAGATCACCCTCCAGACTTCAGTGCTGAACCTGGACCAACGAGGTCAGAGAGCTGTGATGACTCCTTTACATGTTTGTGTTTCCTGGATAAATATGACCTGAAACATCCTCAGATTGTTACAAAGATTCATTAAAAAGAAAACAATGAAAGAGAAAAGATCCAAATGTTAGACTTGGTCATTTGCTGTTTGAGGACAGTGATGCTCATATCTGTGGGGAAAGTGTGACCTGAGTGGGTTCATGTTTGTCTTTAAAGAACAGAGCTGCTCTGATTCTCTTTGTGTCTGATCTGTTAAACAGTCTGAGAGGTCACACAGAGACCCAGCAGCTAAAGCCTGGATCATACTGGCTGCTGTTAATGAGACTCCATCAGGACAACACTGAGCCACAGTGGTGTTCATGGAAATCAATCAATAAATTCAACTTTACACTGTATTACCAAAGTACTGACTCGTCTGCCTTCACACACATGTAAACTTGAGTGACATCATATTCTGAGTCCACAGCATTCAATATGATGTCAGCCAAGAGTTCAACATATAACAGCTTAAACTGTTCTAAAAAGGTTTTTTCACAGGTTTAAAAGTGTTTACGGGAATTTTTAACGGTTCTTTCAGAAGCACATACGTGAGGTTAGACACAGGAAGCAGCAACACTGACTGAACACAGCTTTTAGAGGCTAAATTCACATTTTAATAATGAAAGTGGCTTCATGTGTGTGTGTGTGTGTGTGTGTGTGTGTGTCCATGGTTCCTCCACAGAGTGGACCAGCAGAGCTCAGAGGTTCCCAGTGGTCAGTCTGCCCAGCAGCATCAAACACAGCTGGACTCCATGTTTATGGTCTGTACATGTACAACAACTACTTTATTATTAATATTAATAATAATACATTTATTTATAGGTCCCTTTCAGAACACCAAGGACTCTGTGGACTAAATGACCAAAAGAAACAAACTTTGAAATCAGACGGTGCAAATGTGATCACAGGGAAACGTTTTAAACATCGAGGCTTTAAACAAAAACCAAAGTGAAACAGTTTGTAGTCGAGATCAGTGGGAATGAAGCTGAATAACTGTTTCTTCAATAACTTTGAGAAATAAATGACAAATATGATGGAAATTAGGAGCATTAGCACTTACTAATGATGTGAGTCGACACTCTGCTGTATTGAGACGACCACATTAGGTGGTCCTCAACTGTAATGGAAACCAATGGCTCCAGTCGATCTGAGCAGCTACTAATAGAAACGGGGCCATAGATGTGTTTGTGCTTAATAACAGTGAATCACAGGATTTTTACATTACAGTTAAAATCTCATGTTGTTTGTTAAAGTGTGCAGTTCAGGGTGTGTTACTAAAACTGTTGTTTGCTCACTTTCCAAAGACCCAGCCCCCATAAAAAGCAGCCAAACAGCTCTAAGAGTTACACACACACGCATATCTATCAAGTTTACTCTGGTCTAATATACTTGGATTTAGCTTGAAGAATGTTCCTGTACGAGGACTGAAAATGATTTAAAAAGCAGCCAATGTCCAAAGAACAACTTTGACACACCTTCATAAAGCCTGCAGAGCAAAAGAAAAACTAGATGAAAGTCTGGCTGCTCTTATGAAAAGTACAGAGAAATTATGGGTCGTTCAACACTTGTGCACAATATAAGAGTTTAAATAAATCTAAAGAGTAACTCAAAATCCTACAATCATACTGAGAAAATCATCTACAGCTAACTATCCAAGTGGATTTGTTTAAGACAGCTCCATCTGCTGGTGGCCCTCTGCAGGTGCATGAAAGGGGCGTGTTTATAGTGAAAGTAGTAGAGAAAGTAAACCCCATGGGAAGGAGGGAGGACTCTCAGCAGCTTCCAGCTCATATTCAGACATTTGACTTCTCACTGAAAGCAGCTAGTTTGAGTGTCTGTACCTTAATTAGAAGAGATAACATGGCCATAGTAATTAGAGTTGATTGGGCAATGCTGTCCTTGTAATGTACTTTATGATTTTTATACATCTGTTTGTGGACAAGTCCCAGTTTTTCTGTAGAGCCTCTCAAGTTGGTGACAGCAGTCAAAGTTCACGTGTAAACCAGAGCAACAAATCAGGTCCAAATGTGTTGTTCACAGTGAGTGGGATCATCAGTATGTTGCTATGTTAACATCCTGCAGCAGGATGTGTTTGGTCAGCTGGTTCACATTTCCTCAGGACCTTCTTGATGTGATGTTCTTCTGCTTCCCTGGCTGCTGTGTCTGTGGGGATGGCGTTTGTTCTGTGTTGTAGCGTCCTGATGACGCCCAGTTTGTGCTCCAGTGGATGATGAGAGTCAAACCTTAAATACTGATCTGTATGCATAAACAGAGTGAACCTTTAAGACCAGTTGTCTGTATGATCAACTCTGTCACTTATGACATCTTCAAGTTTCTGGCTTCGATCATCAACCTGTTGATAGTTCAGCTCTGAACACCAGTGAAATGTTTCTCCCACTGAAATCGCTGCATTCATATGAACAGAATCAACGTTTTGGGACCGTGGAGTTGTGGAGAATGTCTCAGTTAATCAGATAAAGTCAAACTTATAATTGGTGAAGAGATCGTGGATGATATGCCCCTTGATCGTAAAGAAGTGGATGTTGTGTAGACTGAAGTTCAGAGTGATGGTTCATTCATAAAGTATTCTGTTCCAGCTGCTGGAGGACAACATCATCACTTTTGTGAAGAATGAGCTGAAGAAGATCCAGAAGGCTCTGAATCCAAATAAGCCCCAGTGCTTGGAGTTTCAGAGGGAGGATGATGAGCAGAGGAGCAGCAGAGAGGCATTTGTGAAGATCGCAGTGGACTTCCTGAGGAGAATGAAGCAGGAGGAGCTGGCTGACCGTCTGCAGAGACGTAAGAGGATTTCTATAAAGATTTAAAGTTTTGGATAAATGAACATTTTCCAGAGATGGAAGATGGAGCAACATGTTTTAAAGATTAGTTCTTTTTGGAATTGAGTGTTTATTTTTCTTCTCATTCAGAACTTCAAGCTGCAGTTTGTCCCCGTAACCTTAAATCTGCTCTGAAGAAGAAGTTCCAGTGTGTGTTTGAGGGCATCGCTAAAGCAGGAAACCCAACCCTTCTGAATCAGATCTACACAGAGCTCTACATCACAGAGGGAGGGACTGCAGAGGTCAATGATGAACATGAGGTCAGACAGATTGAAACAGCATCCAGGAAACCAGACAGACCAGAAACAACAATCAGACAAGAAGACATCTTTAAACTCCCACCTGGAAGAGATGAACCAATCAGAACAGTGCTGACAAAGGGAGTGGCTGGCATTGGGAAAACAGTCTTAACACAGAAATACACCCTGGACTGGGCTGAAGACAAAGCCAACCAGGACATCCAGTTCATGTTTCCATTCACTTTCAGAGAGCTGAATGTGCTGAAAGAGGAAAAGTTCAGCTTGGTGGGACTTGTTCATCACTTCTTTACTGAAACCAAAGAAGCAGGAATCTGCAGCTTTGAAGACTTCCAGGTTGTGTTCATCTTTGATGGTCTGGATGAGTGTCGACTTCCTCTGGACTTCCACAAAACTACAATCCTAACTGACCCTAGAAAGTCCACCTCAGTGGATGTGCTGCTGATAAACCTCATCAGGGGGAAACTGCTTCCCTCTGCTCGCCTCTGGATAACCACACGACCTGCAGCAGCCAATCAGATCCCTCCTGACTGTGTTGGCATGGTGACAGAGGTCAGAGGGTTCACTGATCCACAGAAGGAGGAGTACTTCGGGAAGAGATTCAGAGATGAGGAGCAGGCCAGAAGGATCATGTCCCACATCAAGACATCACGAAGCCTCCACATCATGTGCCACATCCCAGTCTTCTGCTGGATCACTGCTACAGTTCTGGAGGATGTGCTGGAAACCAGAGAGGGAGGACAGCTGCCCAAGACCCTGACTGAGATGTACATCCACTTCCTGGTGGTTCAGGCCAAAGTGAAGAAGGTCAAGTATGATGGAGGAGCTGAGACAGATCCACACTGGAGTCCAGAGAGCAGGAAGATGATGGAGTCTCTGGGAAAACTGGCTTTTGATCAGCTGCAGAAAGGAAACCTGATCTTCTATGAATCAGACCTGACAGAGTGTGGCATCGATATCAGAGAAGCCTCAGTGTACTCAGGAGTGTTCACACAGATCTTTAAAGAGGAGAGAGGACTGTACCAGGACAAGGTGTTCTGCTTCATCCATCTGAGTGTTCAGGAGTTTCTGGCTGCTCTTCATGTCCATCTGACCTTCATCAACTCTGGACTCAATCTGCTGGAAGAACGACAATCAACCTCCAAGAACTCTGAAACAAGAGAATCTGCAGAGAAACACTTCTACCAGAGTGCTGTTAACAAGGCCCTACAGAGTCCAAATGGACACCTGGACTTGTTCCTCCGCTTCCTCCTGGGTCTTTCACTGCAGACCAATCAGACTCTCCTACGAGGTCTGCTGACACAGACAGGAAGTAGCTCACAGACCAATCAGGAAACAGTCAAGTACATCAAGAAGAAGCTCAGTGAGAATCTGTCTGCAGAGAAAAGCATCAATCTGTTCCACTGTCTGAATGAACTGAATGATCGTTCTCTAGTGGAGGAGATCCAATGGTACCTGAGATCAGGAAGTCTCTCCACAGATGAACTGTCTCCTGCTCAGTGGTCAGCTCTGGTCTTCATCTTACTGTCATCAGAAAAAGATCTGGATGTGTTTGACCTGCAGAAATACTCTGCTTCAGAGGAGGCTCTTCTGAGGCTGCTGCCAGTGGTCAAAGCCTCCAACAAAGCTCTGTGAGTAAACATGTGATCAGGCTTTTATTTATAACATAAACAGTGTAATGTGTGATGGACCGATAAAAACTTAAACATATTTTTTTTACATGATCATCAGCACTAAATACAGTATATTATAGTTAATGTTTGATAGCAGCAGTAAATGTCAGAGTGTCTTAAACATATCTGGGTGTCAGCTTTTATCAAAGTCATGTCCAGAATCATCCTGTAAGTAAAATTTATTTATACAGCAGCTTTCACAGGTCAAAAACCACAAAGTGCTTTACAATAGAAACAGGCAATAAAAAACACAGAAGATAAAAACATTAAACAGCAAACACTGAACATCATACAGCCTAAAACTAGTTAAAGGCCACTCTGAATACTAGAGTCTGAATAAATGAGTTAGTGGGACCAGTAAAAGCCTTTGACTGGAAGATCTCAGATGTGAGAAGAGCTGTAGGATTGTAGAAAGTCAGAAATATAGACTGGGACTAAAAGTAAGGACTAAATCTTTAAATAATGCCTAAAATGAACTGGTTACCAGTGTGAAGAGATTAAACTGGAGTAATGTCCAGTCTATTTCATGTGCTGGTTAAAAGCCTCGCAGCATGATTCTGTACTGACTGAAGACGTTCAAAGACTGTGATGGACCCATAGGTGATCAACTCCCTCATTCCTCCTCTGGTCTTATTGCTCTGCATCAGTGCACTGCTCAGCTGAAGATGAGTTCACTTCTATATGTTACAATCTGCCTCACCAGTACAGTTCCAAGGATCTGCAGCTGCTGAATCAATTATATTCCTCGTGTTTCTTCTGGTTTCCTGTTGTTAGATCTGCATGCTTGATTGTTTTTCAATCTCTCCTATGTCGTGCACTTTGATTTTCGACTGTACACAGTCTGTGAACCATGACAATTTGTGACAGAATGCAATGATCAGTGAGGACCCGGAGGACACTGACATTTACACTGTGCAGAATGAGACTTGAGACTTTATCTCACTGCTTTGTGGACGACTGATGGAAGGACTAATCACTATATCTGCTTTAATTGAAATAATTTCCATGAAAATTTCACTGGTTCAGTCTCCCAGAATCTCTCAATCATATCTTGACCTTTTCCTAGAGTAACTAACCCTCACTCACCAGGATATGAGCCAGCCTTCCCTCTCATTGCTACATGCTTACAGTCTTGCCTATCACCTGTTCACAGAATGAGTCATCACTTGTTTTTGTTTAGCATTTAATGAGCAAGTTCCAGGTCTTTATATTTACACAGGGAACATTTTTAAACTAAAACGTTTTTTAGCCATAAATAGTAATGCACACTGGCATTTGTCTTTCTTTTAAAGGTTCAACACAAGAAGTGATTTAAATTAATCAGAAACAGTTTGTTATCAAATGACAATTTTTCAGATTATGTCTTTATTTTGTTTTTGTTTTTTAGGCTGAGTGTCCCTGACCTCTCTGAAAGAGGGTATGAAGCTCTGTCCTCTGCTCTCAGCTCCCAGTCTTCTACACTGAGAGAGCTGGACTTAAGAAACAACAACCTGCAAGATCCAGCATTGGAGTTTCTTTCTGCAGGACTGAGAAGTCCACACTGTAAACTGAATACTCTGAGGTGAGATCAAGTTATGTTGTGCTTTTCATCAATTGACAGAATTAACCAATAAGAAGCCACTAAATGGGAAAAAAGTCAGTTAAACTTCTGTAATAGTTTTATGTTAGTGTCATCTCTTAGTGTTGACTCTTATTAAAAAAAAACAGGATTTATTGCAAAATCTAAAAACTCTTTTGTGCACCCTCATTGCAATGTAATAACAGTGTTTGTTTAATGTTTATCTGTCATTTTTCAGACTGAGTCACTGTAAGCTCTCAGAGAGAGGCTATGAAGCGCTGTCCTCAGCTCTCAGCTCCCAGTCCTCTAGTCTGAGACAGCTGGACCTGAGTAACTCTGACCTGCAGGATTCAGGAGTGAAGTTTCTGTCTGCTGGAGTGAAGAGTCTACACTGTAAAATGGAAACTCTCAGGTCAGGATTTAAAATGTTCCACTGATGATCATGTTAAACCTGATTTCTATTACTGCAGAAACAGTCAATTGATTTTAAAAAAGTCTGAATGTAGAAATTAGCGTCTGGGGTTTTTAGTGATATTTGTTGACTTTCTGTCTTTCATTTGCAATGAAATGTCCCGTCTGTTCCTCTGAGTCCAAATTCTTTATTTTAGCAGTGCTTCATCCACCAAACCTTCTAGTTCGATTCCTGTATTCTGAAGGTTTTTACAGAGCTGTTTGTTCAGAAATCAGAATTTGATTTTCAGATCAATTTAGTAATAAAAATATGATCAATTGATTATTTCTGACTGAAAAGATGAAATATATATTTGGTCATAGTGATATGACTCATTGCCTCACTTAAACATAAAATGTAAACAAAAATACAAAACAATAGATTAATACAAAACAGAATTTGACTGTTGAGCTTAAAGTGAGTTTGAGTGTTATTCACTTCCTGTTTTATTTTGGTAGTTATCATCTCTGGTTTTTACTTTTACTTCCTCCCCCGACATTGTCTACATTAGTTTCAGCTGTAGAAGATTTTATTGACTGTTTGATTTGTCACTTTTTTTAAAACTATAATTGTTGAGTTATAAACTATTGCTAAAATGTATTTACATTAAAATACCAAATAATGTATTACTTTATCATCTAATTAGATTATAATTGTGTAAATAGGGGTGATAGTGTGGTCTATGTGGGTTGTCTTCAGGTACTCTTCCTCCCACAGTCCAAGAACATGCATGCAAGGTTAACTGGAAATGTGTGATTGTGAGCATAAATTGTCTGTCTCTGTCTAGCTCTGTGTTTACCTGGCTACATCACCATGGTTACTGATGCTGAACCAATAACCTGGTCTGGATCAGGTTATGTTCAGAGTTTTTGTTTAAAATCAACTGAAGTGCCTCGTTTTCACTGATTCTTTCATTTACAGAAAGCTTTAAGTGTGATATAGATTCAGTCATATCTGACTAATGTCAGTGAATGAGGCCCAGCTGTAAAGTCACAGCAGTCACACTGTATGTGTCTCACTGTCACTGGAGTTTAGGCTCCATGCATTCAGCTGGTGCTGCAGAAAAAGTAGAAATGTTTCTGTTTGGTTCTAATGCTGAGTCTCTTTTACAAAGATGGAACTGCAGCTAATCCTGCTCATGTAGCCAGTTAGTAAAAACTCAAGTCACTGTCAGACACAGCAGACATTTACTGATAATCTCACTGTATGTGGTCTTTTAGCACCTCCTAGTTGTGAACATGTGGAGTGTTGTTTGTCTGGGTGACGAGTGTAACTGTTGAGTGAGAAAGACTGTGGTCGTGTCCAAATTCATGGGCTGCATCCTCCTGAGGACCCGGCCTTCCCGGTCTACGTGGGCCGGGTCCTCAGAAGGTCGGGTAGGCCGGAAGTAAACGGCCATGGAATTGGACGGTCTAGCCTTCTGATTGGTGTCACCACTGTCTCGGTGGAGTTTAATAAACTCTGCCGTCTGCTCCTTGCTATCTAAAATATAACAGGACTCTGGCGTAAATCGTTGACCATCTCACACTTCTGTTTAATCAGTTTTTTATTTGACGTTTATTCAGTTGTGTAAAAACCAAGGAGGAACTCACCCGGGGGATAAATAAAGTTTTATTTTATCTTATCTAATCTAATAACTTTAATCTCAGCCAAACGGATTTACTCACGAACAAATAAAACACGGAAAAAGCCAAACAATAGCATTTTTAGGTTGTCTAAGTGACTTATATATTACTTTTAACCTGATTAGCGAAAGTCCGCGGTGATCTGAAAATGATGTGCAGGGAGTTGTGCCGTTCTCGGCGGCTTCAGTAACCCTGGAGCTCTCGGCCAGCTATCGAGCTGGTGGGTAACAGACGTCTCCTAAAACATCGAAGGCCTTTTGCAAATATGCAATATAATGATAAACCGAGCAGATATTTGAAGTTTACATAGCTACTTTCTTGCCTGAAAATATGTTAAAAGTTTTGTGACCCAGGAAGATTAATAAGAGTAATTTTAAATCTTAGTAGCGGTCGCCATTACCAGAAACTGGAGTTTGGCTGGGCCGCGCTATGAATTCTGGGATATGGTGGGCCACGAAGGACACACCCGACCCATCCTTCAAATTCGGGGAAAAGGAGGACGCATTTGTTGGCTGCATTCGGAGGAGTCCACGAATTTGGACAGCCTTTGGTGCATCGCTGTGACGTAATCGGTCTACAAATGTGTCCTCAGGAGGATGCAGCCCATAAATTTGGACACACCGAGCCTGCGTGCTGGTAGCACCTTAGCCACAGCTCGGGTGTGGAGGAGAAGCTGAAAAAGAAGGTTTTCTAGTTTGTAAGGAGGAAAAAAACTGAGAGGACTAAGTTAAAGAGAGGCTGGAGAGTAACACAGAGCAGCAATGAATGCTGCTCACACAGTTTAGACAGTTTAGCATCAAATGTTCGAGTGAGTTAGCTCCCAGCTAACTAGCAGAGCAGCTAACTAGCAAACCAGCTAACTGCACCCACAAGCTGCGACTGCGTCTTTCTAACAAGAGTGTCAGACACTCAGACTGGTTTTCTTTGTGGATGATGATTTATTCTCACACTGATCCTTCATGATGATGCTGCCATCCACCCACTGCTCCTAGCAGTGTTGCCAACTCCTCAGTAAGGAAAATTGCTATTGGCTGTCCTAAAAGTTGCTGGAAGTCGCTAAATGACGTCATCGCCTAATTTGGATAAATGGTCATGCTAATGTAATTGTAACGTACATTGTAGGAGAGAAAAATAACATCGTGGAAGCCACATAACGTGAGTAAAAAACGTCCTGGAATGCATCTAAATAAATAAATCATAGTTCTGTCTGTAACTATTACAACACTCTCACCACATTTGTTAACAATTCTCTCAACAAATGTGTTTTTCCTCGTTCTTTGTTATCCAGCTGAGTCATAAACAGGAGAAAGCAGTGCAGGTTCAATGTAATCAAACCTCAGACTGAGTTCAAAATCATCACCTGTCCCAGATACCACATCAGCACCAGAACCATGATGTGTTTACTCACATTTAAAAAGGTGGAGGTCAGTGTGAATGGACTGTTGTCATTGGTCTGAATGTGCCTCTATAAACATGTGCTCTTCATTATTGATGTTTTCCTAATGAACAGAAAATGAGACTTAATAAAATCCTTCTGACTGTTGTTGGAGCAGGTTGGGTCCTGGGTTTGAGTCCCCCACTGTACCACAGGGGCTTCTAGCTTTGTTTCACAGTGTGTAGAACAACAAATAAAACCAAATCACAAAAAGCTTCAAGTCAAAAACGCATCAAACTTTGAGGGTTTTTCCCAAGGATGAGGAAGCAGACTCGGCCACAAACAGCTGGATATATGAATGGTTTCCACAGCAACCACAGCAGTGTGCGCTCAGTATATTTAGTTGTATAAAGGTGTTTGTGGTGTGTTGCAGCTGAAACAGCCTCATGTATGTTGACACAGGGAGAAAATAGTGTGAGAACACTGTTCACAGCAGTCACAGCTCGCTGCCTTCAACAGTCTCTTCCTTCCTTGTTTGGATGTCACTGATATCATCTTCTGCTCTCACACTGACCACCTGTTGAAGCTAACATGCTAACATGGAAGCCGCAGGTATGCCACCTGTGGCAGCTGAGGTCACGTGATCTGAGTGTTTGAACCACGTGTTGGAGCAGCGTTTCCAAACATCTGCACTTCAGAAGCTCCAAAGTGTGGAAACGTCACTGTGGAGCGTCTCATCCCTATCTAAGAGATTTTCTTGCCTCTGCAAAGCTAAGCTTGCAAACAGCACCATAGTTTGTCAATCCCAACCAATCAGAGCGCTAATTATGTCACGTCACATGACTCGTGTGTTTACCTCTTTGATTAGCACCCAAAGAACTAAAGAAAGGCTAAAAGGACGTTCAGCCAATCAAATCCCTCCTAGGAACAGGAAGTCTAGAGAGGAAATGGAGCAGAGAAGGAGAATCACCAGTTTAAATGTCTGAGTTTTAAACTGGTGACCCTCTAAAGAGGCTATTATTGACTCTATTTTCTTTACAGCTTTTTTCACCATTTAAACTGTTTAATATCAGATTTAGAAATAACTTTTGGACAGTTGTTGTACATTTCCACTAAAATGTGACACAAATAATGACTTTCTGACTTTACTTTGGACTAATCTAACGACTCAGCCTGGCTATGTTGGACTTGGTGTGGAAGCAGCTCCCAGTTTGAGTTCAGGAGACACACCCTCTCTACTTTGAAGATCAGCTTCAAACTTTCCTTTTTGATAAAGCTTATAGTTCGAGCTGGATCAGGTGACCCTGAACCATCCCTTAGTTATGCTGCTATAGGCTCAGGCTGTTGATGATGCTCTGCTTTCTTCTCCCCTCTTTTCACTCCTGATGCTTTTATATGTCACGACTGTCCTTAACTTTTGTGTCTCTCTGAGCTCATCTCTTCTCTTTCCCCTCACCCTGCAGCCAGTCATGGTAGATTTTTTTGAAGCTGAGCTTTCATATATGATGAATTGCTCTCTTCAGTTGGGTGTCTTCCCTGCTGCCTTTAAAACGGCGGTGGTGAGGCCCCTTCTGAAGAAGAGCAATTTGGATTGTAATGATTTTAATACAGACCTGTATCCAACTCACCATTTTTAAGTAAAATTTTAGAAAAACTTGTTTTTACTCAGATTAATGACTTTTTGAATGATAGACAGATCCTGGAGATATTCCAGTCTGGATTTAGGGTGAACCACAGCACAGAGACTGCTCTCCTAAAGGTTTTAAATGATCTTAGATGTAACTACGACTCCCAAAACTCTCAGTCCTGGTGCTGCTGGATCTAAGCGCAGCCTTTGATACAGTAGACCACGCTATTCTTTTAAACAGACTGAAACACATGGTGGGCCTCTCTGGTGCTGTACACAGCTGGTTCACTTCCTGTCTCTCAGACAGAACTTTTATGGTGAGTATGGATACATGCTCCTCTAAGATCCATAGAATGACATGTGGTGTGCCTCAAGGGTCGGTTTTAGGCCCTGTACTTTTTAATTTGTATATGCTCCCTCTCGGCGGTGTCATCAGGAGGCATGCTGCGAACGTCCACAGTTACGCTGATGACACTCAGCTGTACATCTCCGTGTCTCCTGATGACACCAGACCAATGGATGCCCTTTTTAACTGTATTTTAGATATAAGATCTTGGATGGCAGAAAACTTTTTACAGCTTAACCAGGACAAAACTGAAGTTTTAATCGTCGGTCCTGAGGCTCAGAGAGAGAAACTCTTGTCTAAATTACAGGCATTTTCACTATGTCCTTCACTACAAGTGAAAAACCTGGGTGTTGTTTTTGACTCTGAGCTTGGTTTTATCCCACATATTAAACACGTAACCAAAATTGGATTTTATCATCTAAAGAATATAGCCAGAGTCCGCCCTATTCTCTCTCGGGCCAACACGGAGATGCTGATGCATGCTTTTATTACCAGTCGCATTGGTTACTGCCCTGCTCTCTGGTCTCCCCAAAAAGAATATTTCACCTTTACAACTTTTACAAAACTCTGCAGCTCGTGTGCTGACGAAGACCAGAGGGCGGGCCCACATTACACCGGTTTTAGAATCGCTGCATTGGCTCCCCGTGTGTTTCAGGATTGAGTTTAAAGTTCTTTTATTGGTTTTTAAATGTCTTAATGGTCTTGGGCCTTCTTATCTCTCAGATCTGCTTTTACCATATGAACCCTCGCGGACCCTGAGGTCCTCTGGTACTTGCCTTTTGATTGTCCCTAAAGTCAGGACACATACTCACGGAGAGGCAGCTTTTCAGTGGTATGGTCCTCGTCTGTGGAACAGCCTGCCGGAGGAGCTCAGGGCCGCAGAGAACGTACATGTTTTTAAGAACAGGCTCAAGACCACCTTTTTAATTTAGCTTTTACTTATCGTTTATTTATTTTATGCTTATTTATTCTATCCTGTTATTCTATTATTAATTTAGGTTTTACCTAATATTTATTGATTTTATTCTTATTCATTTTTTATCTTCTTACTCTATTTATATTTATACTGTATCCCATTCTTATTCATTTTATTTATTTTATTCTGTATATACTCTTATTAGGTCATATCTCCAGTGTTTCCTCGGAGGGGGCTCTCTGCACCGGGGTTGTGATCGACTGTGGCTGCTGGGGCTCTGTGGGTCTTCTCAGCCTGGCTGGGGGGCTTCTTTGCCTCCCTCCTGCTGTGTGCCCAGCCTGGAGGCTTTAAAGCACTTTGTGCTACATCTTTGTATGAAAAGTGCTTTATAAATAAAGATTGATTGATTGATTGATAGATTCTCCTCCTGGAGCCTGTTTTCACTGGGAGGATCTTTGTGTCAAAGGGAGATCTTCCTTCCCACCATCACCAAGTGCTGCTCACAGTGGATTGTCTGGTTTTTGGGGCTTTCTCTCTAATATTGGAGGCTGTTACCTTACACTGTTAAACAGCTTCAGACGGCTGTTGTTGTCTGTTGGGAATTGTCACTTTTAAATAAAGTTACATTGAATGGATGTAAATGGATAGATGTTATTGTGACAAACAGAAAATGATCTTTAAAAGATTGATTGTTGTTTTGTGTGTCTGCAGTCTGTCAGGCTGTCTGATGACAGAGGTTGGCTGTACTTCTCTGGCCTCAGCTCTGAGCTCCAACCCCTCCCATCTGAGAAAGCTGGACCTGAGCTACAATCATCCAGGTCCCTCAGGAATTAAGCTGCTGTCGTCTGGACTGAAGGATCCAGGCTGGAGACTGGACACTCTCAGGTATGGAGAGAATGTCTGATAGAGGAGGACGAGCTGGAAACATTTCCTTTGTCCTTCACTCACTTCCTGTTGGTTTCCTGCAGATGAGACATGAACAATCACACATGCAGGAATATTTTCAGGGACAGACACACTAGTCTAGCTGGATAGTACGTAGGGGGTCTCCAAGGAGTCTGTTTGCAGGAACATTAATGATAACTGATAAGTCATGTTGAGAGTTTCATTAAAAGTAGACCTACAGTTAGGTCCATAAATATTTGGACAGAGACAACATTTTGTAACTTTAAATACACTTTATTAGGTCACCGGTTTACCTGAGATAGTGGTCACTGTGTACCTAATAAAGTGTCAGCCATGTGTATGTTTCCCATGCTGTATGTCCACAGTCACAGTGACAATCAGTGACAGCCGATCAATATTTGCTGTGTAGTAGAACTGAGACATTAGTCATTATAAATGTTTATTGGAAAAAATATTTAAATTCAGTAACAAAAACATTAAACATAAATATATGAAATGTAACTATTTACAGAGAGACAGGAATAAAAAGGACCCAGCTTGGAGTGGAAGAGCCTCAGGGAGAAGCAGGAGAAAAATAAGAACATTGTTTCTGCCCTGGAGAGCTGCTGCCTCATCAGAAAACTACTGATCATTAGGGTCCAATGTTTCCAAATTTAACACACCTGTGCTGTTTTCAAAGGCTAATTTATAAATTTGAAATTTCACGAATTCTCGTGTCTGAGGCGGCATGCTCTCCAGAACAGGAACAAGGCCGAGGAGGAAATGTTCTGTTGGAGACTGGCGTGGCCTCTTTAGGGACTCCAGGATGGCCAGCTCCACCGCCGATGGACCGTCCTGGGACCCGTCCCTCGCCCGCCTTCGAGCTGTCCTCCTCTGTGGGCCTGTAAAACACAGCACAAAACAACACAAAGTAATGAGAAGGGTACTACTAGATTTTCATTTTCAAAATTGAAAAAAACAGGATATAAACAGATTGGTTGTAGATATTTAGTAAAGGTGATCACAAGGGAATCCAAGCAAGTAAAAAGCTGTCAGTGCTTGATGTTCATACCTGTGGGTGCAGCAGCAGGAGCTGAGGGACCAGGGACTGGGGAGCCAGGAGAAGAGACAGGGGATGCTCTGCTGCATGATTACTTGACTCTATCAAGACAATATTAAATGTTAACAGGTTGAAGACAATAGTCATAGAGAATATTATATTATTATATACTTATATACTTATTATATACAGTGGTCTCTCATTTATTGCAGCACATGAACAGTAGTCACAGTTCTCACAAGTTGATTCTCAAAGTGCAAACCTTTGTCGATTTTAAAACGTAAAAGTATTATGCCGCGCTTTTTCTCCGTCTGCGGCGCCACTTTTGTGCGCCTTTTTTGCTCCCGGTGCAGGTGTGTATTTCCGAATGAGGGTCATAGTTATGAGTGTTTTTGTGCTGTTTTTTTCTATTGGACGTGATGGCTATCAAAACCAAACATGATAAATTTGGCGAGCGCAGGAGACACGACACGGAGGAGATTTGTCATTTGGGCTGCAGAATGCAATGCGCATCGTTGAAAGCTGTACGGTGCAATAAAAAAAATCAGTGAAAAGGCGAGGCAGTGACGGATGAACAGCGGGACTACTGTATACTGTTTATTAATAAACAAAATATATTCCTGTATGACAACACGCATAAATTAACTGCCTACATTAATTCATTGTAAACATACCTTCTGACTGACACTCCCCTGCTGCCTCTCCGGGCTGTCCCTGGTCCTCGGGGGAGAAGTTCTCCACGGTCCGCACCATATTGCCGCTTGTCTCCCGCGGGGTGAGGAAGGGGTCCAGAAACCCCATGACCGCGAAGAACTTCCATCTTCTCCCCGATCCTGCTGCAGACCCACTCCTCTTCTCCTTCTCTGTCTTCTTCTCCTTATTATAAGTGTCCCTGAGGCTCTTCCACTTTCTCCTGCAGATGTCCTCTGAATAAACGCATTATCCTGTTAGCGGAAAGGTATTTGTACATCAGTGGGAAAATAGCGGGACAGTAGGGAGGCTTGCTAGCTTTTGCGCGGGTTCATCAGGTCAGTCTGAAAATTAAAAAGAAGGAGGAATGAACTTACCAGGTTGCCCGATCTCCTCACTTATGTGTCTCCAAGCTAGGTCCTTTTTATTCCTGTCTCGGTAGAAGTAGTAGCTAGCATCATATAGCTCTGGGTGATTAGCCACGGCACTGATGAGCTTTTCCTCCATACTGAATGAAGAATGAAGGGCTTTGGCTGGATCTGCCCCTTTGACCTAGGTCAGAGCCACGTCACCAGGCTCCTGATTGGTTGTCGCGGCGCGATTTGACGCTGGAGTTCAGATTTTTCCAACTCGAGCGGTAGACGCGAAACGCGCGTATGCACAAAATGCAACACAAAAACTCACATGCGTGTTTTTTTTCGCAAGTCAAACACGGCAGACGCGCTACACTGACACGCATTTCACGCGTTTTGGCGTTTTCGCAACGCAAATCTGCTTCCGAATTCACGTGGGACCTGCAATCGCGTGTCATCGCGTGTGTCACCCCCATTGACTTTACATGTAAACCTGACGCTCTATTCGCGTCCATCGCGTTCGGTGTGAACACACCGTAAGGCTACGTCCACACGTACCCGGGTATTTTTGAAAACGCAGATTTTTCTATGCGTTTGCACCTTTCGTCCACACGTAAACGGCGTTTTTGGTCACTGAAAACGGAGATTTTTAAAAACTCCGGCCAGGGTGGAGATTTTTGAAAACTCAGTTTTTGCATTTACGTGTGGACGAGAAAAACTGAGAAAATGGAGAAAATGCAGCATCAAAGGTGTGCGCCTTTTTTGACGTCACACTGTGCGCCACGTTATTGTTTCGGTGAAATGAATTTCTACAATACTGTTACTGTTAATTGTCTCTGCAGTGTTTAAATGCTTACATATACACACACAGTTACTGTCCCTCCACACATACGACTCGGTTCTGCTTCTATGCCCCAGCTTTGTTTACTATTTCCCACCGAGGCTTCTAGACTTCTGATTGGCCAACATTTCTACACAGTTAGGAATATATCGCCACCTGTTGCTTTGGCATGTTCCTAGCAGCGTTTTCCTTCATTTCTACGTTTACGTGTGGACGGGATTATTTTTTAAAACGAAAACGGAAAATCTCCGTTTTCAAAAATACTGTGTACGTGTGGACGTAGCCTCAGTAGTCTGTAAAGACTCTGTGTGCCTTCCAGAGTGCTCCGGCATGCACACACACCTTAAGGTCATGAGAGAGGTCGTACCTTCTCTTACTGATTTATGGCTTAGGAGGACACCTACTCTGTATCTGGTTAAGTATAAGAGCCCTTTGTTAGGGGGACCACTGGACTCTTAGCACCAGCTTTGGGGTCACAGGGTCACATCTGGAACACACACACACACACACACACACACATACCTACACTATGCACAGACTGGTACTCTTTGTTCATACCTGTGTAAGACGTCATATGTTAATGAACTTATGCATATTCATGTAACCTCAATAAAGAGCAGTGTTACGAGGGAGCAGACGAGAGCGACTGAGGTCAAGTGAAGGAACGGCGCTGTCACAGTTCTCTCCCTCATGAATTGTCTGGTTCCAGCGGTGGGTCTGTGCTAGACGACCATCACCAGCTTTTTCCAGTTTTTTCCACTGGTTACCAGTACGTGGTAGAATCCACTTCCAGATCTTGTTGTTTGTCTTTAAATCTCTGAATGGATTGGCTCCATCTTATCTCTCTTTAACAAAATAATCCAAGTCGAGCCCTCAGGTCTGCAGATAAGTAGCTTCTGACCAGAACTAGACGTAAAAACAGAGGTGAGCTTTATCGATCGCTGCAGCCAAACTCTGGAACAGTCGCCCTTCACATCAGGTCGTCACCAACACTCGACATTTTTAAAACCCGGTTGGAAACACATTTGTACTCTGTAGCTTTCAATTCTGACGAGTCTTTATAGTAATTACTGTGTATGTTTCCTATTTTCTCTCTACTCTGTGCAGCACTTTGGCTCAACCTGTTTTTAAATGTGCTGATAAATAAATGTAGATTTCTTTGAATAAAACAGTGGAGCCGAGCTTTGAGCTCAGTGTGTAACAGTGTGTGTATGAGAGCCATGTAATGTCCATGTGTGCATGCTGACTGTGCTGCTCTGACCCTCCTCCTCCTTTCAGGGTGGAGCCTGCTGGAGTCCGATGGTTGACACCAGGTCTGAGGAAGTGTAAGTGTGTTTTTAATGGGATTCATGAAAACAAAGCAGCACACATTCAACCATCTTCATCATGTCAGGAGTCATCATCAAAGTGTCAATCAATGAACAGATGATGGATCAATAACTGCAGCTGGATTGTGTTTGTTCTCTCCATCAGATTCCTGTCAACTCACAATCGACACAAACACAGTGCACACAAACCTCCAACTGTCTGACAACAACAGGAAGGTGACACATGTGGAGGAGGTTCAGTCATATCCTGATCATCCAGACAGATTTGATGTTTATCCTCAGCTGCTGTGTAGAAATGGTCTGACTGGTCGCTGTTACTGGGAGGTCGAGTGGAGAGGAGTCGTTTATATATCAGTGAGTTACAGAAGCATCAGAAGGAAAGGAGACAGTGATGACTGTGTGTTTGGATACAATGATCAGTCCTGGAGTCTGTACTGCTCTGATGATGGTCCTCGTTATGTCAGGCACAATAAGAGACAAACATCAGTCTCCTCCTCCTCCTCTGTCTCTAACAGAGCAGCAGTGTATGTGGACTGTCCTGCTGGCACTCTGTCCTTCTACAGAGTCTCCTCTGACACTCTGATCCACCTCCACACCTTCAACACCACATTCACTCAAACTCTTTATCCTGGGTTTAGTCCCTGGCCTCCTGGTTCCTCAGTGTCCCTGTGCTGAGTGGGGTGTAAAGAGTGTCTCCTGTTAGAGAAACACTCTGACTGTTGAACAGATAGTTCAGTCTGTACATGTCTGTCTCTTTCACTCACAAACACGTTTTCAGATTCATGGATTCAATCAGTTGATGTTTGAAACTCTTCTAAATGATTCCTTGTAAACTTCTTCCTCTTCAGTCACAAACAAACAGGAAGTGATGTCACATGTGTTCCTGTCCACACAGCAGAATGAGTCTATTGCTGACAGTGATGTACAAACAGAGTGAGCATTTCTGAGGCCCAAAATAAACTGAGTAGTTCACTGAATGAACAATGGACTGTGAGCTCAGTTCCCTGACATATTACAAAACAATAATATGATTAATTTCCCAGAATGGAGTTGTAAAGGAATTAAATACTTAGAACATATATTAGAGGGAACAGAATTTATTCCATTTGACAGACTAGTTACACAATATGGGATCAACAAGAAAAGATTTTTAGAATATCAACAAATTAAATCCATAGTAAAAAAGAAATTTAACCTCAGTCAAGTTGAATTACAAACACCACCAAGTGTGGTTCAATTTCTTACTCTTAAATCCCCCAAACTATTATCTAAAATATACAGAACACTTTCTAAAATAGGTGAATCAATATCCCTTCCTATTGCAAAGTGGGAAGCAGATTTATCAGTCAGCTTAGACCAAAACGTCTGGTCTCAGATGTGCTTAAAAACCTTTAAATTGATTAAAAATCCCAATCTGCAATTAATACAATACAAAATACTGCATAGAGTGCACTATACAGGTCATCGAATGTTCAAGATGGGCTTTACATCCGCCAACAACTGCTCACACTGTCAAGGCAATACACCAGACAATTACATCCACGCTCTTTGGTTCTGTCCACCAGTGCAGAAGTTTTGGCACGAGATATGTGAAGACTTATCAAAGTGTCTGAAATGTAAAATTCCAACCTCCCCTTTAGTATGCTTGTTGGGAAATTTGGATGATGTCACTACAGAAACTAATACAGTCCACATGGTTTTTACTGCCCTATGCATCGCCAAGAAAACGGTCCTCATGAACTGGAAAAATAAAAATAATCTTAATTCTAGCCAATATAGAAACTATCTAATAGATCACATTAGTCTCGATATAGCCTCTGCCACCACATTAGATCAATCCCTCTGGGCTCCTTTGATCGGCTCCATCACCTAGCGGGGTTGGGGGGTCGTGGTTTGGTCCCGCCTTGGCTATTGTGGTTGATGTGGAGGTTGGGATGGGCTTAGGGCACCTGGAGGACCCCTAGAGACGTTATCCCTGGAGGGCTTAACCCGGGGGTTGTGTTCATAACCTGGTTAGTGGCTCTGGTCGCTCTCAGAGGTTGTTCTCCTCGTGGCCGCGTGCAGCGGGGCTGGAGGATGGTCTGTGCTGGCGGACGTAGGTTACTGGCCTGGTGGCCTGGCTGCCCCTGAGTGGATCCGGGGCGGGCGTGGGGGTTTGGGGTTCGGGGGTGCTTCGCCTCCGTGCTGGGGCTCTGGCTGGGCCTTGGGGGCTTCGGTCCTCGTCGGTGTGTCGCCGAGGTTGTGGGCGGGTGGGTGCACGGGGGCTCAGCCCTGGCGCAGGGGGCCTCTTGTGCATCGGCCTAACCGGGGGGCTCTTCAACTGGCAGGGAGGTTGTTTCATCTTTGCAGGAGTCCACTCTGCAGGTGGGGGAGAGACATAGGAGAGGTGGAGAATAAACTTAACCTGGGTGTCTGTGTCTTGTGTAGTCTGGGAGATGATTGAATGTTGGGGTGGGTACAGTTTCCTCTGCGGTGGGGTAGGGTGGGCTGCCCCGGGTCCTGTGGGGCTTGGCGGTGCTGCTGCCGTAGGCCCCGGTCTGGATGGGCCTGGGCTCCCTTGCCTTGGTGGATACCAGAGGACGGGGGTGCCTATTGGGGTCAGCGGGGGAGCTGGCCCTAGGGAGGGACACCCTCCCCTCCCTTCTTTTCCTCCCCATCCCCGGCTGCCTCCCTCTTCCCGCTCCACCACACCCACCCACACAGGTAGGGCTTTGGGGTGCGGGTGTGTCACCAGGGTGCAGGGGAGACATCCCCCCC
Source organism: Neolamprologus brichardi (assembly GCF_056152115.1). NCBI lineage: Eukaryota > Metazoa > Chordata > Actinopteri > Cichliformes > Cichlidae > Neolamprologus > Neolamprologus brichardi. The sequence continues at coordinate 1,389,625 of NC_142117.1, forward strand.
CCCCCCCCCCCCCCCCCCCCGTCCTCTTCTGGCCACCTGTGCCTCAATTTTATCTCACAACTTAGACATCCACATTACTTACACTCTCATAACACACACACACACACATATATATATATATATAGGGCCTTGAGGGTGGGCACGTTAACGGCGTCCAGTAGACGGTCTGTGTATTCAAACCTACCTCTGGCGCCGGTGCCCACCTCTCAATTTTAAATCCATGTAGACATTGAGGGTTCTCGGGAGGGGCCGTGCTAACACCTGCTGCTCTCTGGCAGCAGCACCATGCTCTCCCTTGTTTTAAACACACTTTAGAGCAACACGCAGCAACACTACACTTGAGCGGGAGGAGGAGGGTATGGGGTCTTAACACACCCCCGTTCTCTGCTAGCCATCGGAGCGGGGGGGCTGGGAAGAGATGCTGGCTGTCCGATTGGCCTCCCTGCTGCTGCGGAGCCTGGGGCGGTCTGCTAGCCTCCACCCCGGAGGGAAGGGTAACATCTCTTGGGTCTGGGTGCCGTTTCCCCCTCTGGGGGCGAGGATACCTGGACCCGGGGTATAGAGTATGTTTGGGGAGTGTGATTGTGTGTACATGTCCATTTACGTTTATTCCTACGTTGGGTGAGTGCTGAGTGTTTGTATATGTGTGCATGAGGGTGGGAATGCATGTCTGTGTCTGTGTGTGCCTGTTTGTCTGTGTCTATATGTCAGGTCGGGTCTTAGACTCCACCTCTCTGGGAACTCCCAGGCCCTCCAAGTGTGGAGGCCTATCTCCCCTCACCACACTCCCTGCCGGTGACTGATGCCCTCAGGGGCTGGGCGCTCAGGTCATGTGCCAGCTCACTCCCGGTGGCTACTTGGCAGGGCCTGGCGCCTGCTGCTCAGTCAGGCCTCTTCCGGGGCGCGGAGGGCCCTCGGGCCTCCGGCCTCTGTGCCTGCGGCTCGGTTCACTCTGGCACAGCTGGCTGCCGGCGGAGCCGGCGGGCACGCCGGTGCAGCCCCCTCTAGTTTCTGCCCGGTGGCTACTGGGTGACCCCTCGCCTGGGTATCCTCAGCCCTTCCCATGAAGGTGGCACGGATGCCCCTCTGGTGGTCCTCCTTGGGCTCTTGCACTCTGGGACCTCTGGATGTCTGGGGCCTGGATCTCCTCCATGCCTGCTTCATGCCCTGAGGGACAGGGCTATGGCTCTCTACATCCTCTTGCAGACCATTACATGGGGAAACCATTTGAATACAAGCGCGCCGATCCACACAGGTGTGCACATGGGTGTTCACTGTTCGTAGACTTAAATCACACCTTTCTTGGCTGCTACTTCAAAGCACATTGTGCGCTGTCTGTCCTGCGTGCTGCACAACAACATTCAATATTTAGTATTTACTGCTGTTTACACTTAGGTAGATTAATGCGATGGTGTTGTGTTTAGTATGTTGCTTTGTTTTGTTTTGTTTTTTTTGCTTGTTTTCTATTCTTTTTCTCTCAACAGGTGATCCCGGAGATATTTTTTTTTCCCCCCTTTCTCACTGTCCCTCTCCCCTTCTGTTTTTCTTTTCCTTCCTCTTTCTTTCTCCCTTTCCTATCCCTCACTCATGTCTGTCCCGTCTGTAACAACTGAAAATAAAATAAAATAAATAATAAAAACAAAGGTCGATCAAATGGACCAATACGGCAATGCCATGATGATCCATTTGGCAAAATAAATCCATTGGGTATCCTTGTTGGTCTTCAGACAACAATTCTGACGGCTAAAGAACCAAATGGGACAGGCAAAAAAAAAAAAAAAGAAACTCTTCTAAATGATTCCTTGTAAACTTCTTCCTCTTCAGTCACAAACAAACAGGAAGTGATGTCACATGTGTTCCTGTCCACACAGCAGAATGAGTCTATTGCTGACAGTGATGTACAAACAGAGTGAGCATTTCTGAGGCCCAAAATAAATTGAGTAGTTCACTGAATGAACAATGGACTGTGAGCTCAGTTCCTTCATCATTAGTATGGATTATATATGTATATGTATTATATTAGTATCATATATATCAGGTGCTGCTGCTGCTGGTTTCAGTCATTGTGCAAATGTGCTGTTTGTAAGGTTGTAAAGCTGCAGTCAGCTGAGACTGAAGAAGTCACCTGATCAGTGAGCAAACGTTTCTGAAAACGTCCAGATGAACAGAATCAACCTTTTGGGATCAGCCAGCAATGCAGCATCATTGTTGTTCAGGTTCAGAGGTTTGCAGGAATGAACTGATGACCAGAAACAGCTGCAAAGTCCAATAAAATACCAGCTGGAGTTCAGCTGCATTTGAAGAAGTCAAAGAAAAGTAAGGATGGCAAAGGGCGATGTTTTCTTCCAAAGAACTGAAAACATGGTCGACGCCTCATTAGAAGAATAATCTGGACATTTGTGAGGAACTCTAACCAAGAAAGCAACACAAGAAAGCAACGTCAAACAGATCCAACAGACAGTTTCATGACTGGAAGTGTTGAGTGTAAAAATGCTACATTGCATTATTGCATCCTCTCACCACAGGAGGTGCTGTTGGCACCACTGATTGCTGATCAGCTGTTCTCTGATGATCTGATTGATACTGTGAATAACGGGACTCACTGAACTCTGTGACACAGTGAAGATTACAGAGTTTAACTTCAACATCTGACTGACGTCACACAGACAGAAGGATGAACCAGTGAGGCACAGAACACAGTTACTGGAGATACTGGATCAGCTCCATGTGAACCTCTGATGGAGAAGCTGCTGAGCCAGAGAAACATCAGGACATGACAGGCAGCTGCACTTATCTAACAACATGTAGCAGAGCTGATCTATGTTAGAGGATCTATCACAGCAGCTGAAGCCAAAGTCCAACACTGGATAGCAGCTGAGCCTGTGCTGAGTGTAGTGTTACAGGAAAAGGGCAGAAACACTGACACTGGTAGCTCACAGTGATGCTGACTGGGGCACAGAGCTGAATGATGCAGCATCAGGACACTGTTTCAGTCTGACTGACAGAGAAACCTGTAGCTGTATCTACATGTGAGGCAGAGGCTACACAAGCAGCTTTCTATGTTTCACAGTGACTGAGATCTTCAGTGGGGGTGGACATGCTCCTGTACAGACCTCTGAGGAGAACCAAGGTGCAGTCAAAGAGTCCAGTCTGTCCTCACAGATGTGAACATGTGGTTTCATCAGGTCTGCTGTCAGCTAGCAGGCTCACATCAGAATCACTGTTCCTGAAAAACACAGTCTGTGTGACATCATCAGTCAGCTGATCGTCCCAGATCTGAATGGTTTCTGTCTCTACTGAGGAAGTCAGAGAATATCACTGAGGTGTGGATCAGGTCTGAGTGAGCTGTGGAGGGACAGCTTTAAACAGTCCACAGGTCTCACGTCCTGCTCAGTCTGGTAGCAGATACCTCGTATTGTTCCAGATGTGCTGACATCACCAGCAGCAGCAGCACAGCTGTGTGATACGATGAATCTCAGTTATTGATCCAACACACAGTAAATACAAAGATCAGGATTTCTGAGAGGAATCATTATGAGTCTGAACACATGATCACTGAATGTTAGTCTCCACAATAATAAGCTAACACAACCAAACACAGCTTTCAGCTCTTATTTTGAAACTGGCTTATTTAGAGAGCTGTGATGTGAGCGTGCCTGGCTCTGAGGCACTTGGGTCAGCCTCTGTTGTTTAGAAGTGTTACAGACTGTGAATGACACAGACCTGTCAGTTTCCATGTTTGTCTGTAACACAGCTCAGGGGCTCCATGCTGAACACATCCATCCAGTGTTATTGATCCAGTACTAATACCAGCATTGGGATCAATACTACAATACACAATCACATGTGTCCACGTGATGCAGTTTGAAGAGCAATAAGATGTCTCTGTATGAGGAGGCGGGGTCACAGGAGGTTCACAGAAACTCTGCAGCAGCATCATCAGCTCACATGGAAACTTTGATGATTCACTTCTGTGGTGTTTTTACAGAAACACGTCACAAAATTAGCTCCACCTGTTTTGTGTGTGAGCTTTGAGTTTCTTGTCTTCATTCTGGATTCTTGTGTTGCTGTTTTTACACACAGCAGATATTTCCTGGTTGCTTCCTTGATGACCACATGAAGCTTTCTGAAGCTTGGATTGAAAACGCTTCATTACTCAAAGCTTTCCAACACAGCCCTCTGTGCTGCCATCTGGTGGACAAACATATGAAGTGCAGCGTGAAGCTACAAATGAAACTGCTTCAGCTACGTTTATATATAACATACTATAACCTATATAACTATATGTATAGTGTATTATGTAGGTTTTAGAGCTGGGGGTAGAATTGCTGATGGCCTGGTTGTTATTTATGTTCCCCATGGTTCACCAGCTCTCACACAACATCAGCACCAATGATCCACGTCCTTATAAACCTCTGAATCAGGTCCTGAAGCTGTGACGTCCTGAGTGAAGACCTCACTGATCACATGACTCTGGTCACCTGGACTCAGTGTTTCTGAAGCAGTGTGCTGGGTTTTTAAAAATACGTGGCTGCTGCCTGATGTTGGGCCCACAGAGGAAGACGACTCACTCACTCTTCTTCACTTCCTCCTTAAACATGTGGAAGGAGAGCAAAGTGCTGCCAGACTCTTATTTCTGACAGGAACAGAAGAAACCACAGCAAACTGTTCCAGTTCTTCATCTTCATCACAATCTATTTATTTCTGATGGTGTCTTCAGTCTGAGGGTTTGAAGTTTCCATGTCTGTGTGATGTGTGGTGTGAAGGCTGCTGGTTAAACTGGGACTCACTGTTTAAAGCACTGAGTGCTCATAGAGAGATGCTCCATGAGTCCCAGTACAGACTACAAACATGGTGGAAACTTAGCTTTGATATCCACACACTCTGCACGTCTGTGAGTAACTGTGATGAAGATGTGCAGAGATCTGTGTACAAACAGGAGAAAGACTGTAAAGACTCTGTGCTTCTAACAGCCTCTGTTAACATATGTGAGGCTGTTTGTTTTTGTTGCCATGGAGCTTTTCACTGTTTGGGTCAGCAGGTCATGTGATCAGGTTTGTTCTGTGAAAGCTCGACGATGGTTCAGTGTCAGGGTTTGTTTGCATTCATCAATAAATATCTAAATAAATCAAAGACTCCATGTTTGTTCTTTCATCATGTGACCTCTGCTCATCCATCTCTGTGTATCAGGTGTGAGATTATTATATTATCTTATGCCACGTTATGCCCCGATTAATGATTGTGAAATTATTATGTAGTTTTAGTTTGCATTATTCTCCTGAATTAGAAGAAGGTGATAACTATTTATATTTGTTAAACTGATTTGTATTACATTAGGCTGCTGATTTATTGTGAATGAATGATATTGTTTATTGTTTATTGTTTATGATGCATTATACTGCTGAGTTATAAAAAATGCTGTTTTCAGAGAGTCAGGACCTTGCTTCTTCTGATAGTAGAGGAGACAGAGCACATTCCTACAGAGGGAGGCCGTGTTCAGGTGTGGAGTGGGGCGGGACTGTGCGGCGACGCGCTGTCAGGAGGAGGCAGGTCTGCGACAGGAGCCCCCTCCTTGTTCTTCTGGCCGGAGTGGTTTCCATCCCGGAAGAGAAATTCCTCTCCTGTTTCAGATAAGGACCATTCGCCCGCGTGTGGCTGTACTGTGGGATTATGGGACTGTGGGATTATGGGACTGTGGGATTATGGGACTGTGGGAGGGTAATTTTAGCATATGGAAAACATTTTTTTAGCTTTGTTTTAATAGTGTATAGTTATTTTTGCCAGCAGGGTTTTTAGCGCATTGAGACTCTTTTTATTGTATACGGGGGATTTTAACTTGTATTTGTGATTCTGGCTGTGTTTTTATGGAAATAAATGGTGTGTGTTCAAAGCCAGCTTAGTTTCTGTGCCCTGAGCGCTGACCCGCTCACTCCCCTTCCTCTTGTATGTGAACGGACTTGGAGGTGAAGATTTAGGTCCACCAGTCTTAGCGGCTACAGAGTCCCTTCTCAGTTTAATGATCTTCATTGTTGCCTGGCTGGTTGGTAATGCAGCGTTCAGCCTTTAAAACAAATCTACATGAAGCTGTTAGTTTGCTCGTATCCATGTTGGTGCATCAGTAACTACAGCAGAGGCTGTCGCTTCTCACCCAGGGCCAACATGACGAGCAGACAGAGCATGTAAACAGACAGCAGGTGGCAGTCTTTCACTGGAGACCAACCTATGATCACCAAGGGCTGATAAAAATCTGTCTTTTCACATAATAATAATCCCATACATAGCTTATTGTCTCCACATCAGTAGCATTATCGTCAGTGCTTCACCTTGATGGAGGCGTCCTCGGCTACCGTTCACCTGTCCCTCCAACCTTCCTCCAGGTAATCTGATGTCTAATTGGCTGACTGGAGCAGATTAAGCTAAGACCAGGAATAGGACTGCACACACACACACACACACACACACACACACACACACACGTACGTCTGCATGTGGCTTTCCGTTAGACAGTAAGCTCAGTGTAGCATTACAAACATAAAGCCATCAAGAAGGAAACGCTCTCCTCTCATCTTCCTCACATTATTAAATCTGTTCAGGGTCACGTGTGAAAGGGCGCGCCTCAGCCGGCTCCATAGCTAAACTCCAACGTTACAAGTTCTTGGAAAAAGTAACACTGTGGTGGAAATATTTCTGTGGAGATGAAATGAGTCACGTGGAGAAACAAATCTGTTCCTGATGTCTGGCAAACAAGCGCGTCCAACAAAGAAACGTCCCGTCCTCAGTGTCTTCATTAGGACACTTTTGTTATTGACACCCATGCTTGTTTCTTTTGGGCAAAGGTGCGGGACGGACTTGAAGACCTTGTTCGTACCAGTTTGGACACACCTGCGGCGCCGGTTTAGCGCAGCTGGATGAGCAGCAGTCCCTGTGTCCCTCTCTCACTTTCCTGTCAGTTTTCACTGCATCTGTCTAATAAAGACAAAAATACATTTAAGAAAAGAACAGAAAGTTTGGATACACCTTCTCATTTTATGGTTTTTCATATTTACATCGTAGAAGACATCACAATGTGGAGTTAAACAAAAAAGTCTGAAAACATGTTTTATATGTGAGATTCTTCAAAGCTTTGCTCTCCCAGTCTCACCTTGTCCCAGCACAGAAACAGAGACACGTGGGAAAAGTGACATCTCATTACATGAGTTTGTGTGAGGCTAGTCCAACAGTGATGCAGTCTAATGGTGTGGAGATCTTCCAGTCAGTGGTGACAGGCCCAGCTCTGACAGCACAGTGTGACAGCACCGTGTAGCATATGGAGCCCTTTAGAGATCAATGCATGTAAACTGTAAGGCGACCCCCGTATCTGTAGTCATTCTAAATATTTCTGTTTAACAAGCAAACACTTGATTAGAAAACTAAGTGATGCAAGTGCAGACTTAGCTAGCGGCCTGTGAAAGTCACAGTTCAGTCAGGCAGCTCAGACATTTGGCACTCAGGACTTTGGCTTTACAGCTTTGGGTGATGGGAACAAACCACAGTGCAGTCCTCCATCCAACCTAACCCAGCTCTCATCATAGCACAACGTGTGGAAGAGGGAGGCCACTCAGACAGGAGAGAAATGCCATCAGCATAGATGACTTTGTGGTGTTACTTTTGTAATGTTCACACAAATACAAATAAGCAAACGGTGCATTTTGTAGCAGCCTTGAAATATATAAATATAAATAAATATAAATAAATATAAATATATATAAATATATATAATATAAATAAATAAATATAAATATATATATATATAAATCCAGTTTATATTACTGGGAAAGGGGATTTCTGTTTAAATCCAGCTCCAGCAGGCTTTGGCAGCACGGCCGGTGATGTGTGCGTGCGCGCGTTTATGTGACCATTGACTGAGCATGTGCGAGGCAGCAGAGAGATCATCGCTGCCACGACTCTGGGCTGTCCTGTAAATCTTCTACTTGCTGGGATATTCGTTGTAGTTCAGGCATGGAGGAGTGGAAACCTCTCGGTTCAGGCGCAGTCCGTGGAGCGACTTTGGAGACTTTACGCATGCTCCTCATCAGCGGCGGGCGGGGAGACTTTAAAGTTGGACCCTTTTCATTTACAGTAGTGACGCAGGTGAAATGCTATTCTGTAGTGAACTCTTGATATTTTTGGAACATCTCGAGTGGTCTCACAACAGATAAGAAGAGGACAAGCTCACTCCGGGACACTGTGACCATTCCCACTGTAACAAATGGCAGATGGAGATGAGCAGGCCAGCTCATCAGAATTTATTAAGGGTAAGTTTAACATCAGTGCTGGGATGTAATACTGCATAATGGTTTTCTGTAAGAAACTACAGCCTGCAATATTTCCATGTGTGTGACTGAGAGCGAGCGTGGACATAAATACACAGCACTGACCTGCTCGTTCATTTGGGCTCATTTGTTCTTTCAAACAAAGCTAAACCAGTATGATTCAGTGTGAGCTACACTGACCACGATGGTCTCCATCATGGGGACACTAACCAAATAAGAGACGAGGACATTTCTGATTATTTTGTAGCTTCTTCATCAGCACTGTGCATTGTTGTGGAGAACAATAACTCTTGACAGGACTGTGGGGGCAGCTGGTCGGCCTTTGGCCTGGAGGATGCTGGATCGTTTTCAGCTGTGTCTGCTATAATTAACATGATATAAAGTGTAACAGCTGTGCATTAAGACGGTAAAAAGAATCCTGGTAAAGTGAGTCCATGCAGGTGCAGGTCAGCTTCACAGCCTTTACACAGCAGCTCGTTTCCAGGAATAAGTTTTTCTCTTTTCAGCTATCACTGCAGAACTTTCCAGTTTTACTGAAGCTGCTTCACTCATGAGTACATGTAAAACTACATGTAGCTGAAAGGTTCAAACTTACAGGCTAACAGTTGGCAGGTTGTAGCCCAGTGTCCCACAACTCATTCACTCATAGAGTCAAATAATACAGTTTAGTTAAAGCAAAGAATTACAAAGTTTATTACGTTTATGAAGCCACGACCCATCGTTCTCTAATCTGGTAAAAAGAAGCATTTCAGTAGTGCGAGGATTAAGTTTGGCTAAATCAGGTTAAGTAACCAGCACCAGTGTGTCATGTAAGGACGGAGATTTGGGTCCTGCCTTGGTTTCAGCAGCAGTTAATGAGGGGAACTGATCCTGTGCTGTAACCGAGACACCAAAAATACCTGGATACAGTCAGCAGCTCGGTGTGATCGGGACAAGAGAGCGTTATCGCCCTGTATCTGAAGCCAGGACTGTCTGTGAGGCTGAATGTAACCTGTGTGTGTGTGTGTGTGTGTGCACCACAGACCGCCTGTACTTTGCCACTCTGCGGGTCAAACCTAAGAATACAGCCAACACACACTTCTTCAGCACGGATGAGGAGCTCATATATGAAAGGTAAGCTGTGATCTAGTCTGAGCCCCAATTCTGACGTACCGCCGTCTGACATCCATTTAAAGTGAGTCCGGATGTTATCATTCACATGCTGATATTATAGTTGGTGTTGTTCTTGGTTTAGCTGAATGTTCATTTAACAAAATACTTTCTGTACCATGTAAAAGTAAACTCATGACTTTCTATAACAGCAACAAGCATAAAACATTCAAAGTGACTCAAACTCTGATGGCTTCATGTCATCTGTCCAGTAGATCTGCAGAGATCTGCAGAGATCTGGTCTCTGTGGCTGAGACGGCTACAAGTTGCTGAAGGAGATCTCCAGCTTCTTCAGTGCTTCGGGGTGTCTCGTACTGTTGTGCAGTAAAACGTGTAGTGTGTGAAGCTTCCTCATGATTCTGCTAACCAGCTGTAGCTGATTATGTCAGCCGAGCTGGTCTGAGAGACACGTGGAGCTGAAGGTTCAGTGAATCCTGCAGATTCACTCAACAAACACACGAATGGCTGAAAAGTGAGAAACGCTGCGATGTCATTGCCACTGAAAGTCTCCATGGTAACAGTCTGCTCCTGCTCACTGCCAGCACACGCTCCTACAAATCATTTCTTTCTGATGCCTCTTTTGTAACAGATGAACTTTGTTTGCCTCCGTTTTTGTTGTTTCGTGTCCTTTAGAAATTCCTTTGACCTCATTAATATCCCACCTGTTCATTTCAGAGAGACACGCCTTTTGACAGTCATGCTCCTGTCCTTCCTTGACTTCTCATCACTGGTCTCTGATTACCATTATACTGTTAGAGGAAGTCCACTGCTCCACCCGGAGGGATGGTGTCCTGGTTCAAACTGTGGTCTTTCTAGTTGGAGTTCACAGCTTTTCCCTGGTTCACAGTCCAAAGACATGCATGTTCATTCACGTTAGCTTAACTGGTGATTTAGTTTAGTCCAGTTTTATTTGTATAACATCAGTTACATCCAGGCCCTTTGTAGGTAAACAACCTACAATTTTAGAGAGAAAACTCTAATTGGACGATTCCCAACGAGCAGGGCCGGGAGCAGTGGGACGGTAAAACTTCTAATAGATGGGGAGACCCTGAAAGAACTTCCTTACAGTGCCGCCATGCCGCCTGGATGTGAGCAGGAAGCTGCTTCCTGTCAGGACAGCTGCTCTGGCCACCACGAAGACTATCAGAACCTGGCCTGATGAAGCCTTACAGCAGCTGCAGGACTGTCTCCACACCACCAGGACATTCCTGAACATCCAGACCTGGAGGTGTACTGTGTCACCTGGTCTATCCCAACCACAAGCCCTGGATGACCGGGGACGTCCACCGGCTGCCTTCAGAGTGAGTGACGGTGCAACGAGGCATCTGAAAGGCCAAATCACAGTACAGGTGGAAGATCACCTGGACAGCAACAACAGCAGGCAGGTGTGTCAGGAGGGCAGCACATCACCGAGTACAGGAGCAGTCACAGAGCTGATGCTTCACTAGCAGAGCAGTTGAATCACTCCTTGTTTTGAAGTGCAGTCACCAGAGGCACGTATCAATAAGTCCATCCTCACTGTGGAGGAGTGTGACATGAGACACACGCCGTCAACCCTCCAACAGGAACAGCTCATACGTCAGTGAAGACATGAAGTTCACATACTTGTGGAGAATTTCATCCAACCCTGTGTTGTCATGTTGATACATTTGCACTGTTTCTCCATGAAAATGTCTGTTGATGTATCACCAGTGTGACTGATGTCATAAACCAATCATCTGGTCCTGGCCTACTCTGTGGTCATAACCCCTGACTGAGCACGCACGAGTTATGGTTCCTTAAATGATCTGCATTTATTTTAGGATATAAAATAGTTTTAATCATACAGCCTTTATACACCGATGAGAGACAGATCAGAGGTGAAACAGCCTTGGAAAAATGTTCCATCTATGCGTTTATATGTGACCTGCAAATTGCACCTTCATACTGTGGATGTTCTGCTGTGGAGCTGCAGGCCACCACAGTACACAGGGCTGGGTGGAAACTGGTTTCCAGCATTTCCTGACCTCTCAGGACTTTTTAGGAACTCTAAGGCTACGTTCACTCTGCAGGTCTTGATGCTCAATTCAGATTTTTGGATCAAATCTGATTTTTTTGTCTGCTCGTTCACACTACAAATAAAATGTGACAGCAAACGCGCTCTAGTGTGAACGCTCAAAGCGGCCGCATGCACAAAAGAAGACGTCACACACAACGCGCTCTGTTTAGACCCAGAGCAACAGTATTGTTTGACTGATGGCCTTAATATAAAGACTTCAGACTTCACGTTTCCCAATTTTTGCTTTAAGTTATTTTGTTATTTACATAATAATGTAAATAACCTAATAATGATCCTTATTGCTGTTTTAGAGGAGCGCTGCTTCAAAGGATAGCTGCAGATTTCTGTCAGAATCTGCAGATTATACAGAACAAATAAAATGTTCACGTTTCTCCAACGTTGTCTTCCCAACAGTTTCACTGGATGGTCAGGAAGCGTTCACGATGTCTTCTCCGGCGCTGATAATTGGCGTCTGTCTTGTGTCAGTGACGTAAAAGACGGATTTAATGCGACATGACCATCAAACAGCAGCTTTCTAAAACATCAGATATGTATCGGATTCAGCACCACATACGAAAGTGACCCAGATCGGATTTGAAAATATCGGATTTGTGCCGTTCACACTGTCACACCATGATCGGATAGATGGTCGCACAGGGTCAAAAAATCTGATTTGATGCACTTTCGCCTGCAGTGTGAACGTAGCCTGAGTTCCTGATGCTCAACTCTGAGCATCAGTATCATGGGATATATCACAGTTTCAGTGTGTCTGTCACAGAGCGGGTGTTTGAGCTGTGATTAACTGGGGAGGTGGTCTATGAGTAAACCTGAGATGGCTTTTGTCACAGTGGAGTGAGCCGTGTGGAGGAAATAAAGGAGGATCCAATTGCAGGCAGTCGTGAAGGTGGTTTATTGAACACAGAGCACAGGGGAAAAATGGCAAACGAAGATTAAACTAAACTATACTGGGAATAACTAAACTAGTAAACTCAAAGCAGAACACGAGCATGAAGGAGGGTGGGCAGAACACACGGGTGAAACATGGCAGATACACAGACGGACCGGCAACGACAGAAGACATGACTTAAATACACTCAGAGAAACACAGGGAGATCACACACAGGTGGAAGTAATTAACGAGACGAGACAAGGGAGGGAACACAAGAAATCACAAAGACGCAGACTGGACACAGATCAAGACCCACAGCAAACATGGGAACACAGAACCTGAGAGCAAAAACCAGAATCACAGAAACAATAGATAAATAATAATAATAATCAACAAAGCACCAGAGAACAAAAACGATCCTTCAAAAATAAACCAAAGCAAGAGAACTCAAAATGCTGGGTCGACCCCAACGTGACAGCTTTCAGTGCTTGTTTGACCATCTTTGAGATCCTCTTGCTGTCATTCGTGCTGTTGGCCGACTTACTGAATAGCAGTGATGATGAGTAATCTGGTATCCAATGCTGTGGTGTTAGGGAAAGGACTTTATAGAACCTGATGTTCTGCTGTAACAGTGCTGACTTGCACCCCTGCTCGCCTGTCATGTTCCAGCCTTGATAACAGTTTTCTTTTCTGCAGCAGACAAACGGGATCTGAGTTTGGTTTCATTGAGTGAAACAAAGCTGTGAGCTTCCTCTGACTCCATGTCTGCATTGTGTGGGTTTTCTAACGGAGCATTTTATTATAACCAGATGAACAATGTCACCGACTTCACCTGTCAGTGGGTTTAGTTTTGTGACTGATTTGTGTTGTTGTTGTAATTGTTGAAAGCTCCTCCATCTCTCGCTGTGTGTTGCAGTTTTTATGCAGACTTTGGGCCCCTCAACCTGGCCATGCTGTACAGATACTGCTGGAAACTCAACAGGAAGCTGAAGGTAATGCAGATGAAGGTCTTCAGACTCAGGGCTTTGTTTGCTGTATAGACATCATTTAGAAAACGCGTTACGCTCTTATTTTGAAAGGTCTTTGCTCTGATGGTGTGTGTGCACTCCTCTGACAGTAGACTCTTATTTTGAAAGGTCTTTGCTCTGATGGTGTGTGTGCACTCCTCTGACAGTAGACTCTTACTTTGAAAGGTCTTTGCTCTGATGGTGTGTGTGCACTCCTCTGACAGTAGACTCTTATTTTGAAAGGTCTTTGCTCTGATGGTGTGTGTGCACTCCTCTGACAGTAGACTCTTACTTTGAAAGGTCTTTGCTCTGATGGTGTGTGTGCACTCCTCTGACAGTAGACTCTTATTTTGAAAGGTCTTTGCTCTGATGGTGTGTGTGCACTCCTCTGACAGTAGACTCTTATTTTAAATGTATTAATGCACATGTGCTGTTTCACTGATTATTGATTATCATTATTGGTTTATAGTCTTTCACAATGTCTAGAAAGAGACTGGTTCACTACACCAGCTACGACCAGAAGAAGAGAGCCAATGCTGCTGTTCTCATTGGTGCCTATGCTGTAAATATCCTTTCATTTGTCCATCACATCATCTGATTGCCCGTCTGTCTGTCCATTATTAGTGATGTAGTTTAACTCTGCCCTGTAGGTGATGTATTTGAAGAGAAGCCCAGAAGATGCCTACAGGACTCTGATAGCAGGAAACAACACAGGCTACATGCCGTTTAGGTACAGGCTGCTGCTTTCTACGAGACAGCACTGCATGCTGGGCTGTTGTCATTACATTTACTGAGACACTATTCTTCTGTCTGTTAAATCCAGCTTAGCTTAGCTTAGCATAAAGACTGCAAGCAGGGTAACAAGAAGAAACTCCACCTAGCTGGAAATTATTTGGCGACCATGAAGGTTCCAGGAGGTCAGGAAACCTCATCAAACCCACACTTTTAAGTTTGGGATGGGAACATTTTCCCGTATTATTGTAGGGTTTTTACTGCTGTTGTGACTTGGCACTATATAAATAAAACTGAAGTCAGAGATTTGAATGAATTGTTAACAGTTTATGAGCTCTTAGTGAGCTTTAGCGGTGCCAGTGGGCTGATTTCATTCATCTAGACTGAGCTAACGTGTCCACCCCCCCCCCCCCCCCCCCAGTCCTGAGCTCAGCTGAACAGCTGCTGCTTAGTTTTGACACTCTTAGTGATGCTTTGTGTTTATTTACAGAGCAAACAAGCCTGAGACCAGATATGATCTGAACCCTGATAACTACACTGTGTGTGTGTCTGTGTGTGTCTATGTGTGTGTGTGTGTGTGTGTGTGTCTGTGTGTGTGTGTGTGTGTGTCTGTGTGTCTGTGTGTCTGTGTGTGCGTGTGTGTGTCTGTGTGTGTGTGCGTGTGTCTGTGTCTGTGTCTCTGTGTGTGTGTCTGTGTGTGTGTCTGTGTGTTTGTGTGTGTGTATGTGTGTCTGTGTGTGTGTGCGTGTGTGTGTGTCTGTGTGTGTGTCTGTGTGTCTGTGTCTCTGTGTCTGTGTGTGTCTGTGTGTGTGTGTGTGTGTGTGTGTGTGTGCGTCACAGAGACGCAGCAGTTGGAGAGTGCTCTTTTAACCTCACCGTCCTAAACGGCTTACAAGGAATCCACAAGGTAGCAACAACGTCTAACACAGATGATTTTAGTAAAATTAAAATGACACTTATTAACTTCATTTTGGTCTTTTTAACCTCATTTTAACTTAAAAATCCCAGTTTGAGCCACATTTGACATTGTTCTCCTCTTATTCTGTAACAACAGTAATTGAATTCAGTTTTATTCATAGCACTAATTCCAAGCAACAGTTACTTCAAGGTACTTTAACTTATAAGGTAAAGACCCTACAGCTCTGCACTAGAAGTATACACTTGGCAACAGTGGGAAGGAAAAACTCCCTTCCAACAGGACGAAACCTCCAACAGAACCAGGTTTAAGGAGGCAGCAATTCACTGTGACAGGTGAGGGGTGAGAGAAGAGAGCAGAGAGAACTACAAAGGAGTTTAATAATTACTAATGATTAAATACTTCAGTGATGTACAAACACACAGGAATTGAAAACAAAGAAGACTAAAGAAGAAATAGTCAGTGCATCAACGTGTCTTTTAGACCCCATTCCTACAAAACTGCTCAAAGAAGTCCTGCCATTAATTAATTCTTCGATCTTAAATATGATCAACCTATCTCTAATAATCAGCTATGTACCACAGGCCTTCAAGCTGGCTGTAGTTAAACCTTTACTCAAAAAGCATCTCTAGACCCAGCAGTCTTAGCTAATTATAGGCCAATCTCCAACCTTCCTTTATATCAAACATCCTTGAAAGAGTAGTTGTCAAACAGCTAACAGATCATCTGCAGAGGAATGGTTTATTTGAAGAGTTTCAGTCAGGTTTCAGAGCTCATCACAGCACAGAAACAGCTTTAGTGAAGGTTACAAATGATCTTCTTATGGCCTCTGACAGTGGACTCATCTCTGTGCTTGTCCTTCTTGACCTCAGTGCAGCGTTCGATACTGTCGACCATAATATCCTATTAGAGCGATTAGAACATGCTGTAGGTATTACAGGTACTGTGCTGCAGTGGTTTGTATCATATCTATCTAATAGACTCCAGTTTGTGCATGTAAATGGAGAGTCCTCTTCACACACTGAGGTTAATTATGGAGTTCCACAGGGTTCAGTGCTAGGACCAATTCTGTTTACATTATACATGCTTCCCTTAGGCAGCATCATTAGAAGACATAGCATACATTTACACTGCTATGCAGATGACACCCAGCTCTATCTGTCCATGAAGCCAGAATTCAAAATCCTGCTCCTCACATACAAGGTCTTTAATAATCAGGCCCCATCTTATCTTAATGACCTTGTAGTACCATATCATCCTATTAGAGCACTTCGCTCTCGCTCTGCAGGCCTACTTGTTGTTCCTAGAGTATTTAAAAGTAGAATGGGAGGCAGAGCCTTCAGTTTTCAGGCCCCTGTTCTGTGGAACCAGCTTCCAGTTTGGATTCAGGAGACAGACACTATCTCTACTTTCAAGATTAGGCTTAAAACTTTCCTTTTTGCTAAAGCATATAGTTAGGGCTGGACCAGGTGACCCTGAATCCTCCCTCAGTTATGTTGCAATAGACGTAGGCTGCCGGGGGATTCCCATGATGCACTGGGTGTTTCTTCTTCACTCACTATGTGTTAACAGACCTCTCTGCACTGCGTCATCCTTGTTATTAATCTCTGGCTGTCCTCACAGTGTGTCTTTGGTCCTGTCTCCGTCCCCTCAGCCCCTCAGCAGTCAGATTGCCGCCCCTCCCTGAGCCTTGTTCTGGTGAACATGTGTTTCTGTTAAAAACGAGTTTTTCCTCCCCACTGTCACCAGTGTGCCTGCTCGTAGGGGTGGTCTGATTGTGTTTCCTCTGTATAACTGTAGGGTCTTTACCATACAATATTAACTGCCTGAGGTGACCTTTGTTGTGATTTGGTGCTAAAAAAAACTGAACTGAATCTGTGAAACCACTGCAGATCACTATAACACTAAACATTTCAGCCCTTTGGGGGGAGTTGTGCTTTTGTTGTGAAAATCTGTTCCTGCTCTTTTCCTCTGCAGGCATTACAACATGGTTTCCTGGATTTTGAAAGGTTCAGTGCAGAAGAATATGAACATTATGAGGTAACAGACTGCAGAGTGCTGACTGTGCTACAGGTCGATATCAATGAAAACAGGACCAGGATACAGTAAGAAATAAGTAACGTACGCTTGTTATTCATCCAGTTTATTTGCAGTGCTGTTAGTAACACAGTCAGGGCCAACCAAGGGCTCGTACGATGTCCAGGCCTGCCTTGGTGCACGCTGTACTTCCTCAGTTTCTCAGTTAGATTGATCCATAACTCACCCGTCCAAGTGATAGACAGTCAGTGAAGTAAAGGTCAGCTCACCTGTGTCCACTGCAACAAAACTGATTTCCAATGAAAGGTAAAAGCCCGTATGTGTTCATTACTGCAGTGGTGGTATAATTAAGGTGTTCTGGATCCATGTTTTTAACTGATATGTCGCTAACCTCTATCACAGTCTTTCTTTCCTTTCTTTTTGTGCTTTTAGCGAGTTGAAAATGGAGATATGAACTGGATCGTTCCGGGAAAGGTTCTGGCGTTCAGTAGCCCTCATTCTCGTGGTAAGATAGAAGATGGTGAGTCAGAATCTCTAAGCTAAAAGCTAAAAGCATGCCTCCAAACCAACATCAGTGCTCACGTTGCTTGGCCTGACAGAAGGCCTGTGCAGCCCCTCAGTGCCTGCACGTCCTGAAACAGCTGAGAAGAGCTAACCTTACTCTGCTGTCTTCTGATGGCGTGTATTGTTTCCTGCTTAGTGCTGTCATGTTGTTACGGCTGGATTAGACGAGCCTGAGCCCTGCAGTGGCTCGGGGTTTCCCATGATGCACTCATGCTTCTTCATCACTCAGCTCTTTTTACTTCCTGTGTATTTACACCACTTTGCACGTAGTTATTATTCCCCTCTGGCTCTCCAGTCCGTCTCTTGTCCCGTTGTCCTCCCCTCACCCCGACCACATGTGGCAGATTGCTCCCCCTCCCTCAGCCTGGTTCTTGTTAAAAGGGAGTTTTTCTTTCCCGCTGTCAGCAGGTGCTTGGGGCCGTTCGATCGTTGAGTTTTCTCTGTATTTAACGTCTTTACCTTACAATATCAATCAGTTGACACTACGTCACTGAATCTTATTTTACGTTTGCATTAAGAGACAGGACTTGCATTAAAAACAGACCCTCGCTGATTGAAACGTACGACGTAACTCAGTTGTTGTTGATTCTGTCTCCAGGTTATCCCCTCCACACACCCGAGGCATACTTCTCATACTTTTGCCAAAATGACGTAACGACCGTGGTTCGTCTGAACAGGAAGTTGTATGATGGCAGGCGGTTTGAGGATGCAGGATTTGAGCACCACGACCTCTTCTTCCTTGATGGGACCACGCCCTCTGACCTCATCGTCAGACGCTTTCTGCATGTGTGTGAAAGCACAGACGGGGCAGTGGCAGTGCACTGTAAAGGCAGGACTGCAAGTGTTTATGTATGTTTAATTGATGTCATTTATTTCTTTTATCTTAACTTTGTCTCTTTAAACACTCCATCCATTTACAGCTGGATTAGGCCGCACGGGCACTCTGATTGGCTGCTACCTGATGAAGCACTTCCGGTTTACTGCAGCCGAGGCGATTGCTTGGATCAGAGTCTGCAGACCTGGATCTATCATCGGTCCACAGCAAAACTTCTTAGAAGAGTGAGTTTGTGCCTCAGCTGTGACCGCTCAAACCAAACGGTCCAATTTCCGTGACTCCAAAGGTATCAGTCGGAGACAATCATTAAGCTTTAGTGCCGTTCATGAAAGTACAGGAGTAATGCTTTCCAGATGATGTGCACACAGACATGTCTGCAACACTTCATTAGGATAATGTCACAAAACACAAGCAGACGGCAACTTCACCTCCAAGGTGCACGGAGAAAGATCTGACGAGGTGAAGACTCCAGTCACAGAGTATTAGGGAAGTATAACGTGTTAGTGGCCTTCATCAGGGTCATTGTGTTTATCTGTGAAGGTGTGATTGGTCCACTTTTTCTGTTTCCAGTCTTTTTTATTTAAACACAAGCTGTTTGACATTTTGCAATGACCCAAAAGGCGTTGGTCACTGAGTACAGCTGTTCTCTAATACTTCGAGTGTCGCTGGAGTCTTCACACGAGGCACAAGTAGATCAGGAAGTAGATCAGGAAGTAGATCAGGAAGTAGATCAGGAAGTAGATCAGGAAGGGTTTGAGGTGTCACCTTGGCCTTCAACGTCGGCAGAACTCAATCTCATCGAGCATCTGTGAGATGTGCTGGACAAACAAGGCCCATCTGTCCTTAGGCTGTGGCATCTATTGCTGTTACCACACAAGATGTTTCTCCATGCTGAGGTCATGGTTGGAGCATTCTGGAAATGTAGTAAAAGTTAGAAGAGAAGCAAAAGGTGGAGGTCAGGGTGGGGCATTCCCCAGGGTGCCCATGTGCAGCTGGTGGTGACTGCAGCAGTGGGAAACTGGTGGATGATGAATCAAATCGAATTAAAAAAAAGCCTGAAACTGTGTTACTGCTGCAGACTGCAGTCAGCTGGTTTCTCTCCTCAGCTCTGGACGCACACTTCCTCCTTACGCCACAGTAGTGCTCTGTTGCTAATGGCTACTAGCTTTGTGTGTCTACTTACACGCTAAACCTGGATGTTGAATGTTATACCTGCTAAACATGACATCACAGTTAGTTTGTGGCGTGTGTTTGATGTTTGTGTGCAGGAAGCAGCACAGTTTGTGGGTTCAGGGTGACGTGCATCGGTCTAAACAGAAGCTGGTCCAACAGAGACGGAGTCGGCAGCAGCAGCTGCAGCAACAGCAGCTTCACCGCTCTGACTCTGTGCAGGGAGGCAAACAGGAGGCAGTGTCCTCGCTGCTTTCCAGCATGGATGACCTGTCAATCAACACCGTGCTCTGCAAGTCATATAGCTTGGATGAGGTCAGCGTGTGACTTCGTAGCACCTTTTTTTAATGGTTACTGCAGAATTCAAACAGGCTACTGAGTTCTGATCACAATGTTGTGTTTTCATGCTGCTAATTGTGTCTTTCTTTCTGTGTCTGTGCAGAATAACTGCAAAGAAGTCAGTCTGACACAGGGAGACGAACTGAGAGCACTGAAGGGAAAACGCCCACCGAGATCAGCGTCATCCTGCTCAAGGTACCAATATCTGAAATTTAATTAATGATAAATGGTTATTGTGGTCAGTGCAAGAGACACGTTGAGAATTAGCTCAAAACAAAGTTTCTATTAACAAGGAGATATAATAGACACCAACATGTTTTTGTGGATGTCAGAAAGTACATAAGTGACTGTTGTCGAATGCTTTGTTTGCACGCTGTCTAACAGACAGACTGGACTGCATGAAATCCTGCTGTGTTCTCATCTGTGCAGCGTAAATGTTGTGTATAACCTGCTCGAGCTCATGCATCCTTTTTTGTTCTTCGGTTAAACTGAAACCTAAATGCAACAAGAGAAGTTGTTGTCTTTGGATACTTTAGTTAATCATGAGTGAGATTAAGGTTGTGGAGGTTGTCAGAGTATTCCTTCTACTGCCTGACAGTCTCCTCAGTTGGAGTCAGCAGGCCTCCATCTTTACTGGACACCGTGTTGGTAGAGCACCACTTCCCCCTCCTGACGGTTTGCCAGAATCGCTCCTCCTACGCCCAAGTTTTTGCTGCAGCCGCGGCCTGAGCTGCGTTTCGATTGGCCTGCCCGCTGCCTCTGCTCTCCACCCGTGGCTTCTGCCAGACACACAATCAGTAGATAATACCTCTGCTCACTACAGTTTTTGTTTTGGTCCCTGAATCCACGGCCCAAATATAGCAGATATATAAGATGCTGCCATAGTTCAAGAAACATTTCATAAAAAGTAAATAGTTACAAATCGGGGATATGGGAGCTGCGGCAAAAAAAAACCAAAGGACGACCACGAACCAAACTCACAACGTGCTTCTCCTGTAAACTAACATCACTAAACTGCTAACCTGACACAACCAAGAACTGGGCTTCCACGGAGGTTAACTCGAGGTACCTCCCACACGTCGAAGCGTATTTGTCTCTTGTCTCTTGTACAGAGTGTGTGTGCAGATGTTGATTCCTGCAGTGAGCGTAGAAATCATCAGAAGGATTTTTGGAGAAGTTGTTCGTTGTGCTTGTTTTTGTGAAGGATCAAGTTTAGTATTTGCTCTTGGATCACACACACACACAAATATGAGGTGTTCTTGTTTTCTGTGTCAGGTTAAACCTGTCCAAGACTTCACACTGCTCCATCCTCCCTCCCCCGAAGCCCTCCAAAGTCCACCTCACCCCCTCTTCTACTAAAAAGCTGAGACGAAGTTCCTCTACCACCACTGCTCCACAGATCAGGAGGTTGGTGTCTGTGCTTTTGTTCCTTACTAGAAGCACATTATAATAAAACCAATATAAAATGTGATGTGCTGATGTCTCCACAGTCCCTTCAGCCTCACTGTGTTCAGCACCAGGCCAGCACTGATTCACTGACTTCACACTTGGGACGTTCTGGTCATGAATCAGCCCAGCTGATGATGGATTCGCTGGAAACTGGATCAGCTCTCTTGCACCTTTAATAGGCTGTAAATCCTTTTTTAGCCCCAATAACTACTTTTCGTTTTGACAGAGCCAACAGTTTGTCACCACTTTAACTGGTCACGTGGCCCATTCTGTGATAACAGGGCCGACACCATAAATCATCACGTCTCTTGGGTATAGCAGGCAGGTAACTGTAAAAAACTGCTGCTGCATATTGCAGATATAACATCTGCTAGATGCTGAATGTCCCGTTGTCACAATCATTTTGCTGGAAGCAAAGGACACGTGCAGGTGCAAAGACCAAACAACGCTAACAGGTCACGTGGCCCACGTGGGGATAAAAGGTCGTGGCCCGAGGACTGAGTCAGACCATCGCCAAGAACAGTCTGGGTGCTTCTGATAAACGGCTGCTGCCATTTGTCCATCCAAAGTTCAGAACCACAGGATGTAGACAGCCTGAAGCAACGTTTTGGTTGCGGAAACACAGACCTTTAGAAGTCGTACCAAAATCCACGCCTTAAACTTTGGCAGATCACAGGTTTCTTGGCTGCACATGATGGACCTAGCTTATTTGGCACGTTGTTGTAATGTTGTCTCCTCATTTTCAGTACTTTAGTAACTGAAAATGTAATATATATAATAAAATGTAATATACTTTAGTAATATATATATATATATATATATATATTAAAATGGAGAGAATGTTGTCTCCAGGAGTTTAGCTGATTTGATTTAGAGCGGCAAGGTATGGTGGGTGTGTTCCGGTTAAAGAACACGGAGGCAGCTTCCAAGTTTAGGAGATTTATTCAGCTGTGGTCTGTAGTAATGATACATAAAGCAACTATCAGTACAGCACACATAAAATATTCAACATGTCTAGACATTATTCTAGCACAGAGATAGCACAAGGAACTGTATTCAACACTCACATCTATAACAACTTCAACAATTACACAAGATTTATAATTAGCATTAACTAGCTTAGTAGCTTACATAGCATATTAGCGTATTAGCATATTAGCGTATTAGCATAGGATAACATTAGCATAGCCACGAGGGAACAAATGCACACAATAGCAGCTGACATACACAACATCATGTAAACAGAACCCACCTTCTGGCATTCACACACAGCAATAAACCAAAACCCACGAGATACTGGTGAGAAGACACAAGGAAGAATGCTGGCTATCAGCAGCTACAAAGGCAGACTAGCAGCACACGGCACAGAGTGGTGCATTCAAGGCGCGTCAGCATAGATATGGTGAGTTCAATGACGTAGGACATATCAATTTCCACAGCGCAAACAATATCTATAAACAAACCACAACACTTCAACCAAGCAAATAACGTGTAAACAGTGGGCTTTCTAACACAGCCGCCCCCGACTGTCTGCACAGACAGTCGAATCCAAGGTAGAAAGGTCACTCAGGTGGATCCTTATCATCTTCAAGCATAGGGAGTGAGACCAAGCGGGCTACTGGTCGAATATACGTTCGATCTTTGACCTTAACAGCAGCAGTCCGGATGCGTCCATCAGCTCCAGGGTAAGTAGTCGTTACCTTACCAACAGGCCATAAAGCTCTTGGGAGCTGAGGGTCAACTATGAGCACCACTTGGTCCAGTTTGAGGCACTCCGCATCCTTCTGCCACTTCTGTCTCTCTTGCAAGTTAGTCAGGTAGTGACGGATGAATCGGGACCAGAAATGGTCGACAAGAACTTGACTATGTCTCCATCTGCGACTCCCGATAAGGTTACTGGGATCGTAAACCACTTGAGGGAGTGATGCATCATAGCGTCCCATCAGCAGGATGTTAGGTGTGATGGGGTCTGGATCTGCTACGTCTGATGAGACGTAGCCAAGAGGTTTAGCATTCACGATGCCTTCCACTTCCACAAGGACCGTACGAAGCACAGTTTCAGGGACCGTCTGCTCCTTGAGTACAACCTTAAGAGCAGTTTTCACGGACCTGACCTCTCTCTCCCAGGTGCCACCGAAGTGAGGAGCACTGGGGGGGTTGAAACGGAAAGCAATCTGCTGCTCTGCCAAACGCTCCTTCAACTGAGGCGCCATGGTCTCAAAGGCCTCATTGAGCTCTCGGGCTCCACCGACAAAATTTGTCCCGTTGTCACACAGGAGCTCAAAGGGTTTGCCTCTTCTGGCAATAAAGCGCCTTAACGACATCAGAAAGGAGTCAGTCTCAAGACTCTCGAGGAGGTCTAGATGCACACAACGGGTCGTCATGCACTTGAAGACTATGCCCCAACGCTTCTCTGTTCGACGTCCAATTTTCACAGTAAAGGGTCCAAAACAATCGACTCCAGTCGAGTAAAAGGGTGGTTTATACAAACGCAGACGAGCTGGTGGCAGATCTGCCATCTTTGGGATGGAAGGATTGGCACGCCAAGCCTGACACTGCCTGCAGTCCCTCTGATACTGTCTGACTGCTTCCCTCCCCCGAAGGATCCAGAACCGGCGACGTAGTTCAGCCAACACTCTTTCTGGTCCAGGATGAAGGAGGGTCTCATCAAAATCCTGGATGATGAGCTTAGTCAGAGGATGTTTTGGGTCCAGTATGATCGGGTGGATGGTGTCTAGCTCCAGCTGCTCAACTCTCCGTAACCTTCCACCAACTCTGATGAATTCCGTATCCTTATCATATTCGGGTGATAAGGAGTTCAAACGGCTGTTGGTTGGCAATGGTCTGCCAGACCTGAGTGCCTTGGCCTCCTCTGGGAATGACTCTGACTGGGCCTTCATCAGGAGGAGTTTCTCAGCTTTGATGTAATCGTCTGCTTCACTGTGCGAACTTGAGTTTGGGTCAGCCGCCCCATGTAGGGACCGCACTGTTGTCTTCATGAGATCCTTCCAGGTGGAGAATATGCTGATTTCAGGAAGTTGAGGGCAGGAGTCAACCCTAACCTGTCCACAGAAATATGATTTCTTCAGCTCACCATCCTCTGGCTCTGGATATGCTGGTGGGCTGGTCGGCCAATGATCCTCGGATCGACATAAAAACTCAGGGCCTTGGTGCCACCGGTGTGGTCGTGACAGCTCCTTCAAGGTCTTGCCCCGGGTAATGTCATCAGCAGGGTTATTCGCGCTATCCACATATCTCCAGGTGCTCCCATCTGTAAGACTCTGGATCTCTGCCACCCGCGTGCCCACAAAAACTTTATAGCTGCAAGATTCTGACTTGATCCAGTGGAGAACGGTAGTAGAGTCCGACCAGAGAATAACCTTCCGAATGGGCAGCGTGAGCTCAGCTTGAAGGAGACCAGCTAGTTGTGCACCAGTGAGAGCGGCACTTAGCTCCAACCGTGGCATGGACAACTGTTTCTTTGGAGCCACTCTGGATCTAGCCATTACAAAGGCAACATAGACTTCCCTCTGAGCAGTTTCTGTCCGCAGGTAAGCGACAGACCCATATGCTCTCTCGGAAGCGTCGCAAAAGATGTGAAGGTCTCTGCTCGAAGCAGACGAATCAGCAGACGCTGGTGCATAACATCTGGGGATTTCCATTTGGATAAGATCAGGAATCTCCCTTTCCCAGGCAAGCCATCTGTCACGAAGGCTAGGTGGCTGGATCGGGTCGTCCCAGCCGAGCTGCTCCTTCCAAAGATCCTGTACCAGAATCTTGGCCCGCGTGGTGAACGGCACTATATAACCTAGCAGATCATACTGACACGCAAGTGTTTTGTAGACGTTTCTCAGTGTGGGTTCAGTTCTCTCCCCCAGTCGATGTCTGTATTTGAAGGAGTCACGAAGGCAATCCCATGTCAATCCCAGAGTTGGCTCCCACAGGTCCGTGCTAGATTGAGAGAGCCATAGGTCACTACTCTCAGATCTGACATTGGATGGAAGATGCTCAATGACAACAGGAATGTTGCTGGCCCATTGACGTATCTCAAAGCCCCCGGTGTGAAGCAGCTGGCGCAGACTGTCGACTAGGGCCTTAGCTTCCTCTTGGGAGTGGGTGCTGCGGAGGCAGTTATCCACGTAGAATGACTGCTCTACACAATTGACGAGGTCATGATTGGAACTACAAGTGTCCCGGACGTGCTGCTGCAATGCATAGATGGCACAGCAAGGACTGCATGTAGTGCCAAATGGTAGCACTTGCCATTCATAGATCTTCGGCTCTTCATTCCTCTTCATGTCCCGCCAGAGGAAGCGCAGCACTGGTTTGTCTTCTGGCAACAGGCGTATCTGGTGGAACATACCTTTGATGTCGCCACTCACAGCAACTGGATACTGTCGAAACCGAAGAAGAACTCCTAGCAAAGATGGACCTAAGGCAGGTCCAGGGAGGAGAATAGAGTTGAGGGACTTCCCTTCGTACTGGAAAGAACAGTTAAAGACGATCCTGTCCTTGTTATTGTGTCGCACCATGTGGTGAGGTATGAACCAGGATTCTGCAGTGGTTCTAGCTATCTCATGTGGCACCACAGCTACATAGCCCAAATTCTCTAGCTTCTGAATCTCCTGACAATATACTTCGGCACGTTGTGGGTCTTTGACAAGTCTCCTCTCTGTACTGCGCAGACTTGGCAAGACTGCTTCCATAGGAGCTTGAAGCGTGGCGGAGTTGGCGCGACGAAGCAGTGGTGTGGCATACCTCTGTGTCCCATCAACAGTGACCCTGATGGTGGATGTCTGGAGTAGGTTCAGAGCTTGCTGATCTTGCTTCGATCGGGTTACCTGCTTCTCGCTCACATAAGGCAGCGTATCAATCTGCCAGAGACGCTCAACATTCCTGAAAAGCTCACTGGTTGGCACAACGGTTGTTGTGAACAGGCACTGCTGCTCAGTTGCAGGAGTCTGGTCGATACTGATGGGACCTTGGAGCGACCAACCAAGCTTCGTATGGACAGCGATGGGTCCCCCTGTCGGGCCCAGATGAACTGGTGCTGTAGGTGCCAGGAGATGAGGCATGTCAGAGCCAATAAGCAGCAGAGGTTGAACATGGTCTACCAAAGGCAGAGGTAAGTCACGCAGGTGTTCATAGCGGCGTTGGAGAATCCTCACCGGATAGGAATGTTCTGAGAGACCAAGGGCCTCGGCGGTGAATGCCTTTTGTATATGATACTTCTCCCCAGGTTTGTAGGGGGAAGACACTTGGAAGGAGACTGAGGCGCCATGAAGCTGCACTACCTCTTGGTGGACAGTCCGCAGGGTAAGCGTCTCAGGCTCTGAGCTGAGGTTTAAGCGTCGAACAGCTTGTGGTAAAATGATGCTTCGTTCTGAGCCATCATCAAGTATTGCATGAGTCTCCAATGTTTGGTCCCTGTTGTACAGCAAGACCTTTACAACCTTCAGCATCACCTTGGGGGAACGGTTTGGCCTATCCAAGTACACTGTTGTAGTCGGAGCAGTCATCATGAGCACACTCTTCTGGATCTGCTGGACAGCATCATGCAATACAGTCAGGTGTTGCTCTCTGCAGGTATTACAAGGTCGTTTGAGGGTGCAAACCTCTGGCTGGTGAGTTCTTCCACATTTCCAGCACCGCTGTTCATCAGTTAACCACCTCACCATCTGGTCGGTGGTCAGTTTTTTAAAGTCTACACAAGCGTTCAGGAAATGTTCCTTATTCTCGCAGCGCGGACAGTATGGTTTTGGTCTGGATGAGGACTTTGGTCGGAAAGAACTCCCTTCTGCGCTGGGGTTTTCCCGGGAAGTCAGGAAGAAGGCTGTAGATTTCTCCTTTGGTGTATGGGGAAGACGCTGGTCTTTCTTTGTCGGCTTATAAGCTTCAGGACTATAGAGTGAAGCAGCTCTACCTGCGATGCGCTTCACTTGGGATTTCATCTGCAGCCAGGAACTCAGATCAGGCAGGGTATAGGTTTGGTCAGTACCTGTCCGAAGAATGCCTTGGTTCAGGCAATGCTCTACAAACCCATCGCGATAACTGGGTGGCATCTTACTCAGTAGTCGGTCGACATGAGACCCACATCTTAGCTCAAAGCCGTTCTGGCCCTCCAGTGTCCTAAGCATTCCTACTAGAGATTGGATAGACAAGGCAAATGCATCAAAGGCTTCTGCGTCGCCGAATTTGATAGCTGGAGCATTCAGAATTGTGCCCAATTCACTTTGGACGAGCTGACGGGGTTGCCCATACTTGCCCTGCAGGGCGTGCATGGCCATGGTGTACGGCGTTGGGTCGTGCATGTATGCCTTAGCTAGCTGGATTGCACTAGGTAGCCGTAGGTGCCCAAGCAGCACTTGATATTTATACTGCTCATTCAGGTGTGGATGACTGTTCAACAGGTTGTCAAGGGCCATTTTCAATAAGGCAAAGTCACTTTCACGGCCACTCTCAAAGGAGGGAATCATAGGTTTGGGAATGCCATAACCTGTGGCGAGGAAAGGGTACGCATTAGCTGTCGGTAGTTGATGTAGCTCGGACGTAGTCCGGGTGGGAGTGCAAGATGACTCTGCTTTGGCAGGGTTGGTGCAGGCTGCACGAGCGTACTGCGATGGCTGAACTGAGAATGGAGTAGATGCCTGGTAAGAGGTATCAGGTGCAAGGGTAGTAGACCGAGGTCCAGCTGGAACAGTTGGGTGCAGCACTTGGGGCATGCATTGAGAATGCAGTGGATGCGAGGCCATGGTTACTGGAGGTGGAGCTACCACGGGCGCTGGAGGCTGAGTCACGGTAAGTGTTGAGGGTGGAGCACCTAGCGGTAGAGGAGGCTGACCCACAGGACCGACTGAAGGTAGAGCTGCATGGGAGCTCGAATTACTATTCTCCGATGGGCATGGTGAGACTCTGGAACCACTGGGTTCGTGTGCTTTCTCTTTAAGGAGAGAAGTAACCATCTTGGCTATCTCCAACTCGTTTACCCTCTTCTTTAGCTGTCGTCGCCTCTCCAGCTGTCTGTTCAGCGATTCTTGGGTTCTAATGGCTTCTTCTTGTAGCTGCTGGGCCTCTCTGGCTTGAGCTTGAAGTCGTTGACATTCATATTCGACTTGTTGATCCTCTTCTAGGTGCTGTTGGAATTCCTCAAGTTCCATCTGCTTTACTCGCTCTTCGAGCTGGGCTGTTTCCAGGTCTGATAATGCATGGGAAGGGAATCTGCTTGTCGACGAGCGTGATGCCCTTGTGGACCTGGAGCTGGAGCTCTTGTGGGATGAGCGTGTTTTACCACTATGTGAACACTGGGAAGCAGTAGCCAGTTGCGTGGTTTGAGTTTGTCCCTCAAGAGGGAGTGTTGAAACCTCATAATCGGTCAGGTAAGCAGGTGGCCGTCGCTCTCTCTGTGAAACACGTGGGGGTGCTGAGTCAGCCTGGACATCTGTCTGTTCCATACCTTAATCAGTACTCTACTCCGGCTCGAAGGACCATAAAATGGAGAGAATGTTGTCTCCGGGAGTTTAGCTGATTTGATTTAGAGCGGCAAGGTATGGTGGGTGTGTTCCGGTTAAAGAACACGGAGGCAGCTTCCAAGTTTAGGAGATTTATTCAGCTGTGGTCTGTAGTAATGATACATAAAGCAACTATCAGTACAGCACACATAAAATATTCAACATGTCTAGACATTATTCTAGCACAGAGATAGCACAAGGAACTGTATTCAACACTCACATCTATAACAACTTCAACAATTACACAAGATTTATAATTAGCATTAACTAGCTTAGTAGCTTACATAGCATATTAGCGTATTAGCATATTAGCGTATTAGCATAGGATAACATTAGCATAGCCACGAGGGAACAAATGCACACAATAGCAGCTGACATACACAACATCATGTAAACAGAACCCACCTTCTGGCATTCACACACAGCAATAAACCAAAACCCACGAGATACTGGTGAGAAGACACAAGGAAGAATGCTGGCTATCAGCAGCTACAAAGGCAGACTAGCAGCACACGGCACAGAGTGGTGCATTCAAGGCGCGTCAGCATAGATATGGTGAGTTCAATGACGTAGGACATATCAATTTCCACAGCGCAAACAATATCTATAAACAAACCACAACACTTCAACCAAGCAAATAACGTGTAAACAGTGGGCTTTCTAACATACATATATATATATATATATATATATATATATATATATATATAGCAGCTGGATAGCGTAGTGGTTAAACTACACGACTTTGGAGCAGAGGATCGCAAGTTCGTTTCCTGCCTGGGGCGTCTGTATCCAGTAAGGGTCCTAAGGCTAGACCCCCTATGCTAAGCGAGCCTACCACAGACATGAGCGAGACAGATAAATATGAAGGCATGCCGGCTCGGACGTCGCCCGGATCAACAAGGTCCGTGTCAGGTGTTAAGGAACCAGGGCACCCTGACGAGAAGTGGGCTACTGGAATGATACTACGCAAGGCGGAAGGGGCTACATGAATAGGATGAGGGACCTATGGATTCTTCGATACCCAACATCCACAATGACGGCAAAACAACTAGTAGCTCAGTGTTCCAACATTCGAAAGAAGGGACTGCTTTCACAGCTAGAGAGTGACGAGGTACAACATAAATGCTACGGCAAGGAGGAGTCAGGACGCCAGATCAGGGGGGGAGATATCATGAACAGGGTCTCCAGTATGAAGAGTTGGACAGCACCAGGGCCTGACATGGTTCACGCCTACTGGCTAAAGAAGCTGACTGCACTCCACGAGCGTCTGGCAGCACAAATGAACCAGCTGCTAGTTAACAAACACCTGGAATGGCTAACCCAAGGTCGGACGGTCCTAGACCCCAAGAAGGGACCAGTCCCCTCGAACTGACCAATAACCTGCCTCAGTACTACATGGAAGCTCCTGTCAGGCATCATATCGGCTAAGATGAACAGGCACATGGGTCAATACATGAGCGGGGCAAGAATTGGCAAGAATACCAGAGGTGCAAAACACCAGCTACTGGTAGACAGAACAGTCAGCAAGACCAGACTAGGCAACCTGTGCACTGCCTGCCTGGATTGATTACAAGAAGGCCTATGACTCAATGCCCCCACAGCTGGATACTAGAATGCCTAGAATTGTACAAGATGGGACCCTAAGAGCCTTCATCAGGAACTCAATGGCGTACAACACTAGAGGCCAACTCCAAGCCCATAGCACAAGTCACCATCAAGTGCGGGATCTACCAAGGAGATGCTCTGTCCCCACTGCTGTTCTGCATAGGCCTGAACCCCCTCAGTGAGATCATTAACAAGACTGGCTACGGATACCGACTACGGAACGGAGCAGTTGTCAGCCACCTCCTGTACATGGATGACATCAAGCTGTATGCCAAGAGTGAACGAGACATCGATTCACTGATCCACACTACCAGGCTATACAGCTATGACATTGGAATGTCGTTCGGGCTGGAGAAGTGTAGTCAGATGGTAACAAAGAGAGGGAAGGTAGTCAGAACTGAGGGGATTGAACTACCAGAAGGCAACATTGCAGACGTAGAGGACAGTTACAAGTACCTGGGGATCCCGCAGGCGAATGGGAACCATGAAGAGGCCGCTAGGAAAGCTGCAACCACCAAGTACCTGCAGAGGGTCAGGCAAGTCCTGAGAAGTCAGTTGAACGGTAAGAACAAGATCCGGGCCATCAACACGTACGCCCTGCCCGTGATCAGGTACCCTGCTGGGGTAATAGGCTGGCCAAAGGAGGAGATAGAAGCCACTGACATAAAGACAAGAAAGCTCCTTACCATGCATGGAGGGTTTCACCCCAAGTCCAGCACCCTGAGGCTGTACGCTAAGCGGAAGGAAGGGGGTCGGGGACTGGTGAGTGTCAGCACCACAGTCCAGGATGAGACAACAAACATCCAAGAATACATCACGAAGATGGCCCCAACTGACAGTGTGCTCAGTGAATACCTCAGGCAGCAGAAACCCAAGAAAGAGGAGGGAGACGAGGAACCATCATGGAAGGACAGGCCCCTGCACGGTATGTACCACCGGCAGACAGAGGAGGTGGCTGATATCCAGAAATCCTACCAGTGGCTGGACAAAGCTGGACTGAAAGATAGCACAGAGGCACTAATCATGGCAGCACAAGAACAAGCTCTGAGTACAAGATCCATAGAGGCTGGGGTCTATCACACCAGGCAAGACCCCAGGTGCAGGCTGTGTAAAGATGCCCCAGAGACAATCCAGCACATAACAGCAGGGTGCAAGATGCTAGCAGGCAAGGCATACATGGAACGCCATAACCAAGTGGCCGGCATAGTGTACAGGAACATCTGTGCCGAGTATAACCTGGAAGTCCCGAGGTCAAAATGGGAAATGCCCCCAAGGGTGGTGGAGAATGACCGAGCTAAGATCCTGTGGGACTTCCAGATACAGACGGACAAAATGGTGGTGGCTAACCAACCGGACATAGTGGTAGTAGACAAACAGAAGAAGACGGCCGTAGTGATCGATGTAGCGGTTCCGAATGACAGCAATATCAGGAAGAAGGAACACGAGAAGCTGGAGAAATACCAAGGAATCAGACAAGAGCTTGAGAGGATGTGGAGGGTGAAGGTATTGGTGGTCCCCGTGGTAATCGGAGAACTAGGTGCGGTGACTCCCAAGCTAGGCGAGTGGCTCCCGCAGATCCTGGGAATAACATCGGAGATCTCTGTCCAGAAGAGCGCAGTCCTGGGAACAGCTAAGATACTGCGCAGGACCCTCAAGCTCACAGGCCTCTGGTAGAGGACCCGAGCTTGAAGGATAAACCGCCCGCAGGGGCGTGCTGGGTGTTTTTATATATATATATATATATATATATAAATATATATATATATATATATATATATATATATATATATATATATACACACACATATGAGGCTTTAAAACCAAGTTAACGCTGAAAGTGGCCAACAGCAATGTTTTAATGTTCTTCGTTATTAAACATTCGCACATAAATAAGTGACGTCATATTCAGTACTTACTTTGGACGGTTCACTCTTCGGCCGCTCCCTTCTGCCATATTTTGCGGCAAAATTATCCACACCCACCGCCGCGCTATGATTTGTGGGATATATGGGACCACGAAGCGTGCACCGGACCACGCTTGATATTTGGGGAAATCGACGGCGCATTTGGAGTATGCATTTGAAGTACACTTCGGATTGGGACAGCCGTCGTTGCGTGGCGGTGACGTAATCACACTCAAAATGCGTACTTCAAGCGTGCAGACACGTGTGGACATGTGGTTGCACGCTAGTGCATGAGGAGGGACGGATTTTATGTTTTACCTCTCCAGACACCTTTCTTTTGCAACGTTATGGGTTGTACGAACACTGTGCTATGTTTGTAAACACTATGTTTGTTAAGCTGCAGCCGTTCAACCGGGCTTATATGGTTGACAAAGAGAAGGTGTATTAAAGGAAACACTGTGGAATTCCCAATGCCAGTGTGAGCACTGCTATCAGTGAGCTTAACGACAGCCGTTAGCATCATTTCAGTGTTTCAGTCATAAAAACACTTCCTGTCTCTGTGGTGGTTACACTGACATCATGCAGTTTGTGCTTTGACCTCCAGAGGGCGACAAATCAGCACAGACAGAGAGCTCCATTCAAACTTTGCTGCCATCAGTAATAATTCTTCAAATATAATCATCAGTGTTTGAGCAGCTATGATATCAGGGACAATCTAGACATGTGTGACAATACAGAACATGTCACATGACAGAGCTGATCTGAGATCAGTGTGTTCACACCTGCAGGTACAACAAGGTTTCATGTCTCCACACGTCAGCATGTGAACTTTACTCTGACTCAGTCTGAGCAGTCAGACCGCATATTTTTAAAGTTAACACATCAGCACACACAGAGCTGAGCCCCTCCCACCTGTGCTGAGTTTCAGGTGGAGCCCCGCCTCCTTCCAGGAAGCAGCTCACCTGTGTGTCCGTGTTTAGTGTCCAGGTGTGGAGTGGAGCTTGTTGTTGTTGATGTGTGAAGAAACTGTAAGTTTGCTTTGTTTCCTCCTTTAACAGTTTGTCTTTAGGAACTTTACTGTTTGTTCAGCTCATGTTCGATTTCTTCACACAACAAACTGTGTGTGTTTGTATTTCCGGTCTCTCCATTAAAGTCAGTGTGTAATGTTTTCCTGGCTAACATCAGCTGTGTGCAGCTTAGTTCCAGCACAAATCTGCCGCTCCATAGTTCACGGTAACGGACTCACAGCTGGACCAACGAGGCCGAGTGTGTCCGCCACTCTGAGCTACGTTCGTGTTTGTGTACTTGTAGTTTGTACTTTGTGAGTTCACTCAGAGCCCACAGAGGACGCAGCGTACGTGATGACGTCACAGCCCTTTACCTCCTTTACTGTCACTGTGATTAATATTTACACACCACACGAGACACCTGACAGCATGTTAACGCTAAGCTAAAGCTAAGCTAACGCTAAGCTAGCCAAGAACCCAGAGTGACGTTAAAGCTGAGTAAACACTGACCCCAGACCAGCACCGTGATAAAGTGAGCTGCTGCTGCTGAACCTGAACAGGTAACAAAGTGATGAGCAGTCAGGCTGCAGGTTTCTACCTGTTCATGTTTCTACAGTAGAATCACTTTGAAGTGTCTTTGTGCTGTTTCATCTTTGATTTGTGTTCATAAACACTCAGAGAAAGATCACGTGACCTGATCAGGATCTGTGTTGGTGTGTGGGGCTGTACCTCAGCTTTAGATTATGGTGATTATGAGACAGTGTTTCAGCTCATTTTACACAGTAACATGATGGTGATTATGAGACAGTGTTTCAGCTCATTTTACACAGTAACATGAAAGTACTGTTATGAGGAGTAATGAAGTAACATACTCCATTACTTTTAATTAAAGTGTTCTGTGTAATATGTGTAATAATGACTTTTTTGAGTAACTTCATCTCTGTCAATAACAACATTCATACGTGGAATAAAAACACATCAGTGGATCATTGCTGGAGCTGCCTGGACTTCAGTCTTCAGGATCTCAACCAACAGCATCAACATGCTGCTCCAGATGTTTGTGCTCCAGATGTTTGTGCTCCAGATGTTTGTGCTCCAGATGTCTGTGCTCCAGATGTCTGTGATCCAGATATTTGTGCTCCACATGTTTGTGCTCCACATGTCTGTGCTCCACATGTCTGTGCTCCACATGTTTGTGCTCCACATGTCTGTGCTCCACATGTTTGTGCTCCACATGTCTGTGCTCCAGATGTCTGTGCTCCACATGTTTGTGCTCCACATGTCTGTGCTCCACATGTTTGTGCTCCACATGTCTGTGCTCCACATGTTTGTGCTCCAGATGTTTGTGCTCCACATGTTTGTGCTCCACATGTCTGTGCTCCACATGTTTGTGCTCCACATGTCTGTGCTCCACATGTTTGTGCTCCACATGTCTGTGCTCCACATGTTTGTGCTCCACATGTCTGTGCTCCACATGTCTGTGCTCCACATGTCTGTGCTCCACATGTCTGTGCTCCACATGTTTGTGCTCCAGATGTCTGTGCTCCACATGTCTGTGCTCCAGATATCTGTGCTCCACATGTTTGTGCTCCTGGTGATCAGACTCGCAGTTTCATCCTTGAAATAAGTGTTTATATTGTTGTTATATTGTTGACCCACCATTGATCATGTGTCTCATCACATGATCAATGGTGGGTCAGCGACATGCTTTCTTTCCGTCTCAGGTTTAAATATCTGGGACTCTCCACCGTTTGGTTTTAAAACTGAAGAAGCTTCTCGGATGAAACGTCTTCCAGAAACTTAAAGAAGTCTCTATTTTCTTTCTAAGCTCCTTAGATCACATGACCTGGATGACTGAACCTACAGACATATTGACCTGGTTTCTAGGTTACATGACAGGTCAGAGGTCAGCGACTGTAACTCAGTTACTCCTGTTAATGTGAACTCACTGAGTGTTTGTGGTTTACCTCTCAGACTGACTGAAGATGATGATGGAGGAAGAGGAGGACAGAGCAGAGTCTGCAGGGTCCAGCTGTCCGTCTGTGAGGAGTGACCGGTCCAAAGATCAAAATCCAGACTTCAGTGCTGAACCTGGACCAACGAGGTCAGAGAGCTGAACACACTGAGTTACAGAAATAATTCTGCACTGACATTATAATCAGTGTTGATTCTGGTTGATTGTCTGACTGTGTTTGTGAGCTGAGAGGAAATGAAAATGAATTTGTAACAAAAATCAGTTTTGTCCAGTTTTCCTGTAAAAAGCTGAACTCTAATCTAAGAGGACTGTTACTGACAGGAAACAGCTGCATTATCTGCAGTCTGTGTGATCACAGCTGCTTCAATCATGTTTGTGTCTGCAGAGGTCAGAGGTCACAGTCTGCAGGGTCCAGCTGTCCGTCTGTGAGGAGTGACCGGTCCAAAGATCAACCTCCAGCCTTCAGTGCTGAACCTGGACCAACGAGGTCAGAGAGCTGTGATGACTCCTTTACATGTTTGTGTTTCCTGGATAAATATGACCTGAAACATCCTCAGATTGTTACAAAGATTCATTAAAAAGAAAACAATGAAAGAGAAAAGATCCAAATGTTAGACTTGGTCATTTGCTGTTTGAGGACAGTGATGCTCATATCTGTGGGGAAAGTGTGACCTGAGTGGGTTCATGTTTGTCTTTAAAGAACAGAGCTGCTCTGATTCTCTTTGTGTCTGATCTGTTAAACAGTCTGAGAGGTCACACAGAGACCCAGCAGCTAAAGCCTGGATCATACTGGCTGCTGTTAATGAGACTCCATCAGGACAACACTGAGCCACAGTGGTGTTCATGGAAATCAATCAATAAATTCAACTTTACACTGTATTACCAAAGTACTGACTCGTCTGCCTTCACACACATGTAAACTTGAGTGACATCATATTCTGAGTCCACAGCATTCAATATGATGTCAGCCAAGAGTTCAACATATAACAGCTTAAACTGTTCTAAAAAGGTTTTTTCACAGGTTTAAAAGTGTTTACGGGAATTTTTAACGGTTCTTTCAGAAGCACATACGTGAGGTTAGACACAGGAAGCAGCAACACTGACTGAACACAGCTTTTAGAGGCTAAATTCACATTTTAATAATGAAAGTGGCTTCATGTGTGTGTGTGTGTGTCCATGGTTCCTCCACAGAGTGGACCAGCAGAGCTCAGAGGTTCCCAGTGGTCAGTCTGCCCAGCAGCATCAAACACAGCTGGACTCCATGTTTATGGTCTGTACATGTATAACAACTACTTTATTATTAATATGAATAATAATACATTTATTTATAGGTCCCTTTCAGAACACCAAGGACTCTGTGGACTAAATGACCAAAAGAAACAAACTTTGAAATC
Source organism: Neolamprologus brichardi (assembly GCF_056152115.1). Taxonomy (NCBI): domain Eukaryota; kingdom Metazoa; phylum Chordata; class Actinopteri; order Cichliformes; family Cichlidae; genus Neolamprologus; species Neolamprologus brichardi. The sequence goes on from NC_142117.1 coordinate 1,426,458, forward strand.
AGACGGTGCAAATGTGATCACAGGGAAACGTTTTAAACATCGAGGCTTTAAACAAAAACCAAAGTGAAACAGTTTGTAGTCGAGATCAGTGGGAATGAAGCTGAATTACTGTTTCTTCAATAACTTTGAGAAATAAATGACCAATATGATGGAAATTAGTAGCATTAGCACTTACTAATGATGTGAGTCGACACTCTGCTGTATTGAGACGACCACATTAGGTGGTCCTCAACTGTAATGGAAACCAATGGCTCCAGTCGATCTGAGCAGCTACTAATAGAAACGGGGCCATAGATGTGTTTGTGCTTAATAACAGTGAATCACAGGATTTTTACATTACAGTTAAAATCTCATGTTGTTTGCTAAAGTGTGCAGTTCAGGGTGTGTTACTAAAACTGTTGTTTGCTCACTTTCCAAAGACCCAGCCCCCATAAAAAGCAGCCAAACAGCTCTAAGAGTTACACACACACGCATATCTATCAAGTTTACTCTGGTCTAATATACTTGGATTTAGCTTGAAGAATGTTCCTGTACGAGGACTGAAAATGATTTAAAAAGCAGCCAATGTCCAAAGAACAACTTTGACACACCTTCATAAAGCCTGCAGAGCAAAAGAAAAACTAGCTGAAAGTCTGGCTGCTCTTATGAAAAGTACAGAGAAATTATGGGTCGTTCAACACTTGTGCACAATATAAGAGTTTAAATAAATCTAAAGAGTAACTCAAAATCCTACAATCATACTGAGAAAATCATCTACAGCTAACTATCCAAGTGGATTTGTTTAAGACAGCTCCATCTGCTGGTGGCCCTCTGCAGGTGCATGAAAGGGGCGTGTTTATAGTGAAAGTAGTAGAGAAAGTAAACCCCATGGGAAGGAGGGAGGACTCTCAGCAGCTTCCAGCTCATATTCAGACATTTGACTTCTCACTGAAAGCAGCTAGTTTGAGTGTCTGTACCTTAATTAGAAGAGATAACATGGCCATAGTAATTAGAGTTGATTGGGCAATGCTGTCCTTGTAATGTACTTTATGATTTTTATACATCTGTTTGTGGACAAGTCCCAGTTTTTCTGTAGAGCCTCTCAAGTTGGTGACAGCAGTCAAAGTTCACGTGTAAACCAGAGCAACAAATCAGGTCCAAATGTGTTGTTCACAGTGAGTGGGATCATCAGTATGTTGCTATGTTAACATCCTGCAGCAGGATGTGTTTGGTCAGCTGGTTCACATTTCCTCAGGACCTTCTTGATGTGATGTTCTTCTGCTTCCCTGGCTGCTGTGTCTGTGGGGATGGCGTTTGTTCTGTGTTGTAGCGTCCTGATGACGCCCAGTTTGTGCTCCAGTGGATGATGAGAGTCAAACCTTAAATACTGATCTGTATGCGTAAACAGAGTGAACCTTTAAGACCAGTTGTCTGTATGATCAACTCTGTCACCTATAACATCTTCAAGTTTCTGGCTTCGATCATCAAGCTGTTGATAGTTCAGCTCTGAACACCAGTGAAATGTTTCTCCCACTGAAATCGCTGCATTCATATGAACAGAATCAACGTTTTGGGACCGTGGAGTTGTGGAGAATGTCTCAGTTAATCAGATAAAGTCAAACTTATAATTGGTGAAGAGATCGTGGATGATATGCCCCTTGATCGTAAAGAAGTGGATGTTGTGTAGACTGAAGTTCAGAGTGGTGGTTCATTCATAAAGTATTCTGTTCCAGCTGCTGGAGGACAACATCATCACTTTTGTGAAGAACGAGCTGAAGAAGATCCAGAAGGCTCTGAATCCAAATAAGCCCCAGTGCTTGGAGTTTCAGAGGGAGGATGATGAGCAGAGGAGCAGCAGAGAGGCATTTGTGAAGATCGCAGTGGACTTCCTGAGGAGAATGAAGCAGGAGGAGCTGGCTGACCGTCTGCAGAGACGTAAGAGGATTTCTTACTTAAGGTTTTAAGCTGTTAGATAAATGAGACACTCATGACACCAGTGTGTTCAGTCATTTCTCAGTGGGTCAGAAAATGTCATCAGCGTTTTGTAAAATATATTTGTTGAAGTTGTATTTTTATTATTATTATTCAGAACTTCCAGCTGCAGTTTGTCATCGTAACCTTAAATCTGCACTGAAGAAGAAGTTCCAGTGTGTGTTTGAGGGCATCGCTAAAGCAGGAAACCTAACCCTTCTGAATCAGATCTACACAGAGCTCTACATCACAGAGGGAGGGACTGCAGAGGTCAATGATGAACATGAGGTCAGACAGATTGAAACAGTATCCAGGAAACCAGACAGACCAGAAACAACCATCAGACAAGAAGACATCTTTAAACTCCCACCTGGAAGAGATGAACCAATCAGAACAGTGCTGACAAAGGGAGTGGCTGGCATTGGGAAAACAGTCTTAACACAGAAATACACCCTGGACTGGGCTGAAGACAAAGCCAACCAGGACATCCAGTTCATGTTTCCATTCACTTTCAGAGAGCTGAATGTGCTGAAAGAGGAAAAGTTCAGCTTGGTGGGACTTGTTCATCACTTCTTTACTGAAACCAAAGAAGCAGGAATCTGCAGCTTTGAAGACTTCCAGGTTGTGTTCATCTTTGATGGTCTGGATGAGTGTCGACTTCCTCTGGAGTTCTACAAAACTACAATCCTAACTGACCCTAGAAAGTCCACCTCAGTGGATGTGCTGCTGACAAACCTCATCAGGGGGAAACTGCTTCCCTCTGCTCGCCTCTGGATAACCACACGACCTGCAGCAGCCAATCAGATCCCTCCTGACTGTGTTGGCATGGTGACAGAGGTCAGAGGGTTCACTGACCCACAGAAGGAGGAGTACTTCATGAAGAGATTCAAAGATGAGGAGCAGGCCAGCAGGATCATCTCCCACATCAAGAAAGCTCGAAGCCTCCACATCATGTGCCACATCCCAGTCTTCTGCTGGATCACTGCTACAGTTCTGGAGGATGTGCTGGAAACCAGAGAGGGAGGACAGCTGCCCAAGACCCTGACTGAGATGTACATCCACTTCCTGGTGGTTCAGGCCAAAGTGAAGAAGGTCAAGTATGATGGAGGAGCTGAGACAGATCCACACTGGAGTCCAGAGAGCAGGGAGATGATGGAGTCTCTGGGAAAACTGGCTTTTGATCAGCTGCAGAAAGGAAACCTGATCTTCTATGAATCAGACCTGACAGAGTGTGGCATCGATATCAGAGCAGCCTCAATGTACTCAGGAGTGTTCACACAGATCTTTAAAGAGGAGAGAGGACTGTACCAGGACAAGGTGTTCTGCTTCATCCACCTGAGTGTTCAGGAGTTTCTGGCTGCTCTTCATGTCCATCTGACCTTCATCAACTCTGGACTCAATCTGCTGGAAGAACAACAATCAACCTCCACATGGTCTAAATTATTTAACAAACTAAAACTCCAATCACTTCACCAGACTGCTGTGAACAAGGCCTTACAGAGTCCAAATGGACACCTGGACTTGTTCCTCCGCTTCCTCCTGGGTCTTTCACTGCAGACCAATCAGACTCTCCTACGAGGTCTGCTGACACAGACAGGAAGTAGCTCACAGACCAATCAGGAAAAAGTTCAGTACATCAAGGAGAAGCTCAGTGAGAATCTGTCTGCAGAGAAAAGCATCAATCTGTTCCACTGTCTGAATGAACTGAATGATCGTTCTCTAGTGGAGGAGATCCAACAGTCCCTGAGATCAGGAAGTCTCTCCACAGATAAACTGTCTCCTGCTCAGTGGTCAGCTCTGGTCTTCATCTTACTGTCATCAGAAAAAGATCTGGATGTGTTTGACCTGCAGAAATACTCTGCTTCAGAGGAGGCTCTTCTGAGGCTGCTGCCAGTGGTCAAAGCCTCCAACAAAGCTCTGTGAGTAAACATGTGATCAGGCTTTTATTTATAACATAAACAGTGTAATGTGTGATGGACCCTTAAAAACTTAAACATATTTTTTTACATGATCATCAGCACTAAATACAGTATATTATAGTTAATGTTTGATAGCAGCAGTAAATGTCAGAGTGTCTTAAACATATCTGGGTGTCAGCTTTTATCAAAGTCATGTCCAGAATCATCCTGTAAGTAAAATTTATTTATACAGCAGCTTTCACAGGTCAAAAACCACAAAGTGCTTTAAAATAGAAACAGGCAATAAAAAACACAGAAGATAAAAACATTAAACAGCAAACACTGAACATCATACAGCCTAAACTAGTTAAAGGCCACTCTGAATACTAGAGTCTGAATAAATGAGTTAGTGGGACCAGTAAAAGCCTTTGACTGGAAGATCTCAGATGTGAGAAGAGCTGTAGGATTTTAGAAAGTCAGAAATATAGACTGGGACTAAAAGTAAGGACTAAATCTTTAAATAATGCCTAAAATGAACTGGTTACCAGTGTGAAGAGATTAAACTGGAGTAATGTCCAGTCTATTTCATGTGCTGGTTAAAAGCCTCGCAGCATGATTCTGTACTGACTGAAGACGTTCAAAGACTGTGATGGACCCATAGGTGATCAACTCCCTCATTCCTCCTCTGGTCTTATTGCTCTGCATCAGTGCACTGCTCAGCTGAAGATGAGTTCACTTCTATATGTTACAATCTGCCTCACCAGTACAGTTCCAAGGATCTGCAGCTGCTGAATCAATTATATTCCTCGTGTTTCTTCTGGTTTCCTGTTGTTAGATCTGCATGCTTGATTGTTTTTCAATCTCTCCTATGTCGTGCACTTTGATTTCCGACTGTACACAGTCTGTGAACCATGACAATTTGTGACAGAATGCAATGATCAGTGAGGACCCGGAGGACACTGACATTTACACTGTGCAGAATGAGACTTGAGACTTTATCTCACTGCTTTGTGGACGACTGATGGAGGGACTAATCACTATATCTGCTTTAATTGAAATAATGTCCATGAAAATTTCACTGGTTCAGTCTCCCAGAATCTCTCAATCATATCTTGACCTTTTCCTAGAGTAACTAACCCTCACTCACCAGGATATGAGCCAGCCTTCCCTCTCATTGCTACATACTTAGTCTTGCCTATCACCTGTTCACAGAATGAGTCATCACTTGTTTTTGTTTAGCATTTAATGAGCAAGTTCCAGGTCTTTATATTTACACAGGGAACATTTTTAAACTAAAACGTTTTTTAGCCATAAATAGTAATGCACACTGGCATTTGTCTTTCTTTCAAAGGTTCAACACAAGAAGTGATTTTAATTAATCACAAACAGTTTGTTATCAAATGACAATTTTTCAGATTATGTTTTTATTTTGTTTTTGTTTTTTAGGTTGAGTGTCCCTGACCTCTCAGACAGAGGCTGTGAAGCTCTGTCCTCTGATTTCAGCTCCCAGTCCTCTAGTCTGAGAGAGCTGGACTTAAGTAACAACAACCTACAGGATCCAGCAGTGGAGTTTCTGTCTGCAGGACTGAGAAGTCCACACTGTAAACTGAATACTCTGAGGTGAGATCAAGTTATGTTGTGCTTTTCATCAGTTGACAGAATTAACCAATAAGAAGCCACTAAATGGGAAAAAAGTCAGTTAAACTTCTGTAATAGTTTTATGTTAGTGTCATCCATTTGTTGACTCTTAGTAAAAAAAAACAGGATTTATTGCAAAATCTAAAAACTCTTTTGTGCACCCTCATTGCAATTTAATAACAGTGTTTGTTTAATGTTTATCTGTCATTTTTCAGACTGAGTCACTGTAAGCTCTCAGAGAGAGGCTATGAAGCGCTGTCCTCAGCTCTCAGCTCCCAGTCCTCTAGTCTGAGACAGCTGGACCTGAGTAACTCTGACCTGCAGGATTCAAGAATGAAGCTTCTGTCTGCTGGAGTGAAGAGTCCATGCTGTAAAATGGAAACTCTCAGGTCAGGATTTAAAATGTTCCACTGATGATCATGTTAAACCTGATTTCTATTACTGCAGAAACAGTCAATTGATTTTAAAAAAGTCTGAATGTAGAAATTAGCGTCTGGGGTTTTTAGTGATATTTGTTGACTTTCTGTCTTTCATTTGCAATGAAATGTCCCGTCTGTTCCTCTGAGTCCAAATTCTTTATTTTAGCAGTGCTTCATCCACCAAACCTTCTAGTTCGATTCCTGTATTCTGAAGGTTTTTACAGAGCTGTTTGTTCAGAAATCAGAATTTGATTTTCAGATCAATTTAGTAATAAAAATATGATCAATTGATTATTTCTGACTGAAAAGATGAAATATATATTTGGTCATAGTGATATGACTCATTGCCTCACTTAAACATAAAATGTAAACAAAAATACAAAACAATAGATTAATACAAAACAGAATTTGACTGTTGAGCTTAAAGTGAGTTTGAGTGTTATTCACTTCCTGTTTTATTTTGGTAGTTATCATCTCTGGTTTTTACTTTTACTTCCTCCCCCGACATTGTCTACATTAGTTTCAGCTGTAGAAGATTTTATTGACTGTTTGATTTGTCACTTTTTTTTAAACTATAATTGTTGACTTATAAACTATTGCTAAAATGTATTTTCATTAAAATACCAAATAATTTATTACTTTATCATCTAATTAGATTATAATTCTGTAAATAGGGGTGATAGTGTGGTCTATGTGGGTTGTCTTCAGGTACTCTTCCTCCCACAGTCCAAGAACATGCATGCAAGGTTAACTGGAGATGTGTGATTGTGAGCATAAATTGTCTGTCTCTGTCTAGCTCTGTGTTTACCTGGCTACATCACCATGGTTACTGATGCTGAACCTATAACCTTGTCTGGATCAGGTTATGTTCAGAGTTTGTGTTTAAAATCAACTGAAGTGCCTCATTTTCACTGATTCTTTCATTTACAGAAAGCTTTAAGTGTGATATAGATTCAGTCATATCTGACTAATGTCAGTGAAAGAGGCCCAGCTGTAAAGTCACAGCAGTCACACTGTATGTGTCTCATTGTCACTGGAGTTTAGGCTCCATGCATTCAGCTGGTGCTGCAGAAAAAGTAGAAATCTTCCTGTTTGGTTCTGCTGCTGAGTCTCTTTTACAAAGATGGAACTGCAGCTAATCCTGCTCATGTAGCCAGTTAGTAAAAACTCAAGTCACTGTCAGACACAGCAGACATTTACTGATAATCTCACTGTGTCAGCCGGTGATCAGCTGATCGCCAGCTGATCACGGGGCCGGGTTTAAAAGGGAGACGCCACCCACCTGTTCGCCGCTCAGACATCGTTCTCCTCATGTCAGAAGCTCCAACTCTTTGCCGACGTCAGTGTCCTTCCGATTCAGCAACCGTGAGTGTTTTCCCTCTCGATTCTTTTTCTGTAACGCCAGTCCGAAGCCACGCTTCGTGCACTGACCGTTACTAGATTAACTGCGTGTCTGTTCCTACCCATCGCTAGCCTTCCCCGCGTTTGGGTCTAACCAGCACGCCACACGGGCACGCCGAATTACCGTGCGTAGTCCGCCCGTTCGTGACACACTGTATGTGGTCTTTTAGCACCTCCTAGTTGTGAACATCTGGAGTGGTGTTAGTCTGGGTGACGAGTGTAACTGTTGAGTGAGAAAGACTGTGGTCGTGTCCAAATTCATGGGCTGCATCCTCCTGAGGACCCGGCCTTCGCGGTCTACGTGGGCCGGGTCCTCAGAAGGTCAGGTAGGCCGGAAGTAAACGGCCATGGAATTGGACGGTCTAGCCTTCTGATTGGTGTCACCGCTGTCTCGGTGGAGTTTAATAAACTCTGCTCTCTGCTCCTTGCTATCTAAAATATAACAGGACTCTGGCGTAAATTGTTGACCATCTCACACTTCTGTTTAATCAGTTTTTTGTTTGACGTTTATTCAGTTGTGTAAAAACCAAGGAGGAACCCACCCGGGGAATAAATAAAGTTTTATTTTATCTAATCTAATCTAATGACTTTAATCTCAGCCAAACCGATTTACTCACGAACAAATAAAACACTGAAAAAAGCCAAACAATAGCATTTTTAGGTTGTCTAAGTGACTTATATCTTACTTTTAACCTGATTAGCGAAATTCCGCGGTGATCTGAAAATAATGTGCAGGGAGTTGTGTCGTTCTCGGCGGCTTCAGTAACCCTGGAGCTCTCGGCTAGCTATCGAGCTGGTGGGTAACAGACGTCTCCGAAAACGTCAAAGCACTTTTGCAAATATGCGATATCTTGATAAACCGAGCAGATATTTGAAGTTTACACACTCACATTCTCGCCTGAAAATATGTTAAAAGTTTTGTGACCGAGGAAGATTAGTAAGAGTAATTTTATATCTTAGTAGCGGTCGCCATTACCAGAAACTGGAGTTTGGCTGGGCTGCAATATGAATTCTGGGATATGGTGGGCCTCAAAGGACACACCCGACCCATCCTTCAAATTTGGGGAAAAGGAGGACGCATTTGTCGGCTGCATTCGGAGGAGTCCATGAATTTGGACAGCCTTTGGTGCATCGCTGTGACGTTATCGGTCAACAACTGTGTCCTCAGGAGGATGCAGCCCATGAATTTGGACACACCGAGCCTGCGTGCTGGTAGCACCTTAGCCACAGCTCGGGTGTGGAGGAGAAGCTGAAAAAGAAGGTTTTCTAGTTTGTAAGCAGGAAAAAAACTGAGAGGACTAAGTTAAAGAGAGGCTGGAGAGTAACACAGGGCAGCAATGAATGCTGTTCACACAGTTTAGACAGTTTAGCATCAAATGTTCGAGTGAGTTAGCTCCCAGCTAACTAGCAGAGCAGCTAACTAGCAAACCAGCTAACTAGCAAACCAGCTAACTGCACCCACAAGCTGCGACTGCGTCTTTCTGACAAGAGCGTCAGACACTCAGACTGGTTTTCTTTGTGGATGATGATTTATTCTCACACTGATCCTTCATGATGATGCTGCCATCCACCCACTGCTCCTAGCAGTGTTGCCAACTCCTCAGTAAGGAAAATTGCTATTGGCTGTCCTAAAAGTTGCTGGAAGTCGCTAAATGACATCATCGCCTAATTTGGATAAATGGTCATGCTAATGTAATTGTAACGTACATTGTAGGAGAGAAAAATAACATTGTGGAAGCGACATAACGTGAGTAACAAAATGTCCTGGAATGCATTTAAATAAATAAATCATAGTTCTGTCTGTAACTATTACAACACTTTCACCACATTTGTTAACAATTCTCTCAACAAATGTGTTTTTCCTCGTTCTTTGTTATCCAGCTGAGACTTTGGGTATAAATGTGTCATAAACAGGAGAAAGCAGTGCAGGTTCAATGTAATCAAACCTCAGACTGAGTTCAAAATCATCACCTGTCCCTGATACCACATCAGCACCAGAACCATGATGTGTTTACTCACATTTAAAAAGGTGGAGGTCAGTGTGAATGGACTGTTGTCATTGGTCTGAATGTGCCTCTATAAACATGTGCTCTTCATTATTGACGTTTTCCTAATGAACAGAAAATGAGACTTAATAAAATCCTTCTGACTGTTGTTGGAGCAGGTTTGGTCCTGGGTTTGAGTCCCCCACTGTACCACAGGGGCTTCTAGCCTTGTTTCACAGTGTGTAGAACAACAAATAAAACCAAATCACAAAAAGCTTCAAGTCAAAAACGCATCAAACTTTGAGGGTTTTTCCCAAGGATGAGGAAGCAGACTCGGCCACAAACAGCTGGATATATGGATGGTTACCACAGCAACCACAGCAGTGTGCGCTCAGTATATTTAGTTGTATAAAGGTGTTTGTGGTGTGTTGCAGCTGAAACAGCCTCATGTATGTTGACACAGGGAGAAAATAGTGTGAGAACACTGTTCACAGCAGTCACAGCTCGCTGCCTTCAACAGTCTCTTCCTTCCTTGTTTGGATGTCACTGATATCATCTTCTGCTCTCACACTGACCACCTGTTGAAGCTAACATGCTAACATGGAAGCCGCAGGTATGCCACCTGTGGCAGCTGAGGTCACGTGATCTGAGTGTTTGAACCACGTGTTGGAGCAGCGTTTCCAAACATCTGCACTTCAGAAGCTCCAAAGTGTGGAAACGTCACTGTGGAGCGTTTCATCCCTATCTAAGAGATTTTCTTGCCTCTGCAAAGCTAAGCTTGCAAGCAGCACCATAGTTTGTCAATCCCAACCAATCAGAGCGCTACTTATGTCACGTCACATGACTCGTGTGTTTACCTCTTTGATTAGCACCCAAAGAACTAAAGAAAGGCTAAAAGGACGTTCAGCCAATCACATCCCTCCTAGGAACAGGAAGTCTAGAGAGGAAATGGAGCAGAGAAGGAGAATCACCAGTTTAAATGTCTGAGTTTTAAACTGGTGACCCTCTAAAGAGGCTTTTATTGACTCTGTTTTCTTTACAGCTTTTTTCACCATTTAAACTGTTTAATATCAGATTTAGAAATAACTTTTGGACAGTTGTTGTACATTTCCACTAAAATGTGACACAAATAATGTCTTTCTGACTTTACTTTGGACTAATCTAACGACTCAGCCTGGCTATGTTGGACTTGGTGTGGAAGCAGCTCCCAGTTTGAGTTCAGGAGACACACACTCTCTACTTTGAAGATCAGCTTCAAACTTTCCTTTTTGATAAAGCTTATAGTTCGAGCTGGATCAGGTGACCCTGAACCATCCCTTAGTGATGCTGCTATAGGCTCAGGCTGTTGATGATGCTCTGCTTTCTTCTCCCCTCTTTTCACTCCTGATGCTTTTATATGTCACGACTGTCCTTAACTTTTGTGTCTCTCTGAGCTCATCTCTTCTCTTTCCCCTCACCCTGCAACCAGTCATGGTAGATTTTTTTTTGAAGCTGAGCTTTCATACATGATGAATTGCTCTCTTCAGTTGGGTGTCTTCCCTGCTGCCTTTAAAACGGCGGTGGTGAGGCCCCTTCTGAAGAAGAGCAATTTGGATTGTAATGATTTTAATACAGACCTGTATCCAACTCACCATTTTTAAGTAAAATTTTAGAAAAACTTGTTTTTACTCAGATTAATGACTTTCTGAATGATAGACAGATCCTGGAGATATTCCAGTCTGGATTTAGGGTGAACCACAGCACAGAGACTGCTCTGCTAAAGGTTTTAAATGATCTTAGATGTAACTGGGACTCCCAAAATCTCTCAGTCCTGTTGCTACTGGATCTAAGCGCAGCCTTTGATACAGTAGACCACGCTATTCTTTTAAACAGACTGAAACACATGGTGGGCCTCTCTGGTGCTGTACACAACTGGTTCACTTCCTGTCTCTCAGACAGAACTTTTATGGTGAGTATGGATACATGCTCCTCTAAGATCCATAGAATGACACGTGGTGTGCCTCAAGGGTCGGTTTTAGGCCCTGTACTTTTTAATTTGTATATGCTCCCTCTCGGCGGTGTCATCAGGAGGCATGGAGTGAACTTCCACAGTTATGCTGACGACACTCAGCTGTGCATCTCTGTGTCTCCTGATGACAACAGACCAATGGATGCCCTTTTTAACTGTATTTTAGATATAAGATCTTGGATGGCAGAAAACGTTTTACAGCTTAACCAGGACAAAACTGAAGTTTTAATCATCGGTCCTGAGGCTCAGAGAGAGAAACTCTTGTCTAAATTACAGGCATTTTCACTATATCCTTCACTACAAGTGAAAAACCTGGGTGTTGTTTTTGACTCTGAGCTTGGTTTTATCCCTCATATTAAACGTGTAACCAAAATTGGATTTTATCATCTAAAGAATATAGCCAGAGTCCGCCCTGTTCTCTCTCGGGCCAACACGGAGATGCTGATGCTTTTATTACCAGTCACATTGATTACTGCCCTGCTCTCTGGTCTCCCCAAAAAGAATATTTCACCTTTACAACTTTTACAAAACTCTGCAGCTCGTGTGCTGACGAAGACCAGAGGGCGGGCCCACATTACACCGGTTTTAGAATCGCTGCATTGGCTCCCCGTGTGTTTCAGGATCGATTTTAAAGTTCTTTTATTGGTTTTTAAATGTCTTAATGGTCTTGGGCCTTCTTATCTCTCAGATCTGCTTTTACCATATGAACCCTCGCGGACCTTGAGGTCCTCTGGTACTGGGCTTTTGATTGTCCCTAAAGTCAGGACACATACTCACGGAGAGGCAGCGTTTCAGTGGTATGGTCCTCGTCTGTGGAACAGCCTGCCGGAGGAGCTCAGGGCCGCAGAGAACGTACATGTTTTTAAGAACAAGACCCACCTTTTTAATTTAACTTTTACTTAACGTTTATTTATTTTATGCTTATTGATTCTATCCTGTTATTCTATTTATATTATTAGGTTTAGGTAAAACCTAAATTATCTTCTTACTCATATTTATATTTATACTGTATCCCATTCTTATTTATTTTATTTTTTTTATTCTGTATATACTCTTATTAGGTCATATCACCAGTGTTTCCTCGGAGGGGGCTCTCTGCACCAGGGTTGTGATCGACCGTGGCTGCTGGGGCTCTGGGGGTCTTCTCAGCCTGGCTGGGGGCTTCTTTGCCTCCCTCCTGCTGTGTGCCCATCCTGGAGGCTGCGGTCTGTGACCGGCTCCCTGTGCAGACGGCTCCCCGTGATAGTGTTTCCTCACCTGGCTCATGTGTGCCCAGCCCAATTTTACTCTTTAAGAATGTGTGTGTGTGTGCGTGGGGGGTGGATATGTATCCATGATCGTTTATGTTAATGAGAGTGTGGGGAGTGAGTTGGAGGGCGGGGTGTGGTGGGGTGGGGTTGGCCGCTTTTAACCATGTAAAGCACTTTGTGCTACATCTTTGTATGAAAAGTGCTTTATAAATAAAGATTGATTGATTGATTGATAGATTCTCCTCCTGGAGCCTGTTTTCACTGGGAGGATCTTTGTGTCAAAGGGAGTTCTTCCTTCCCACCATCACCAAGTGCTGCTCACAGTGGATTGTCTGGTTTTTGGGGCTTTCTCTCTAATATTGGAGGCTGTTACCTTACACTGTTAAACAGCTTCAGACGACTGTTGTTGTCTGTTGGGAATTGTCACTTTTAAATAAAGTTACATTGAATGGATGTAAATGGATAGATGTTATTGTGACAAACATAAAATGATCTTTAAAAGATTGATTGTTGTTTTGTGTGTCTGCAGTCTGTCAGGCTGTCTGATCACAGAGGAAGGCTGTACTTCTCTGGCCTCAGCTCTGAGCTCCATCCCCTCCCATCTGAGAAAGCTGGACCTGAGCTACAATCATCCAGGTGACTCAGGAATGAAGCTCCTGTCGTCCGGACTGAAGGATCCAGGCTGGAGACTGGACACTCTCAGGTATGGAGAGAATGTCTGATAGAGGAGGACGAGCTGGAAACATTTCCTGTGTCCTTCACTCACTTCCTGTTTGTTTCCTGCAGATGAGACATGAACAATCACACATGCAGGAATATTTTCAGGGACAGACACACTAGTCTAGCTCTATAGTACGTAGGGGGTCTCCAAGGAGTCTGTTTGCAGGAACATTAATGATAACTGATAAGTCATGTTGAGAGTTTCATTAAAAGTAGACCTACAGTTAGGTCCATAAATATTTGGACATAGACAACATTTTGTAACTTTAAATACACTTTATTAGGTCACCGGTTTACCTGAGATAGTGGTCACTGTGTACCTAATAAAGTGTCAGCCATGTGTATGTTTCCCATGCTGTATGTCCACAGTCACAGTGACAGTCAGTGACACTGACAGAAGGATGAAACAAGGCTGTGAATCATTTCAGTCTTTGTGTGTGATAAAGAGGCAGACAGGAGCAGCATCACCATCATTTTCCTGTATGAATCGCTGTTACAATGAAAAATGTCACTTACATATATCATATAGGAGACACACACATTGATATACACTAAATATTTATTTCATTTCTCTTTTTTTGTGTTGCCAATTTATGCACCTGCTTGATTTAGTTTAAACAGTTATTGCACACTTTCTGTAAATCCAGTGAACTGCATTTCACTTCTCAAATATCACTGTGTGTGTCTCCTATATGATATATTTAACTGACAATTTTTATTGTGACAACCAACGATTTGTACAGGAAAATAATTACTTTTCACAATGTTGCCCAAACTTTTCATCCCACTGTATTAGTATGTTTTGTCATTAGTATAATATGAAATAAATTCTACTTTTGTCAAGTCGGGTGCCAATATTTGCTGTGTAGTAGAACAGAGACATTTGTCATTATAAATGTTTATTTGAAAAAATATATAAATTCAGTAACAAAAACATTAAACATAAATATATGAAATGTAACTATTTACAGAGAGACAGGAATAAAAAGGACCCAGCTTGGAGTGGAAGAGCCTCAGGGAGAAGGAGGAGAAAAATAAGAACATTGTTTCTGCCCTGGAGAGCTGCTGCCTCATCAGAAAACGACTGATCATTAGGGTCCAATGTTTCCAAATTTAACACAGCTGTGCTGTTTTCAAAAGTTAATTTATAAATTTGAAATTTCACGAATTCTCGTGTCTGAGGCGGCATGCTCTCCAGAACAGGAACAAGGCCGAGGAGGAAATGTTCTGTTGGAGACGGGCGTGGCCTCTTTAGGGACTCCAGGATGGCCAGCTCCACCGCCGATGGACCATCCTGGGACCCGTCCCTCGCCCGCCTTCGAGCTGTCCTCCTCTGTGGGCCTGTAAAACACAGCACAAAACAACACAAAGTAATGAGAAGGCTGCTACTAGATTTTCATTTTCAAAATTGAAAAAAACAGGATATAAACAGATTGGTTGTAGATATTTAGTAAAGGTGATCACAAGGGAATCCAACCAAGTAAAAAGCTGTCAGTGCTTGATGTTCATACCTGTGGGTGCAGCAGCAGGAGCTGAGGGACCAGGGACTGGGGAGCCAGGAGAAGAGACAGGGGATGCTCTGCTGCATGATTACTTGACTCTATCAAGACAATATTAAATGTTAACAGGTTGAAGACAATAGTCATAGAGAATATTATATTATTATATACTTATATACTTATTATATACAGTGGTCTCTCATTTATTGCAGCACATGAACAGTAGTCACAGTTCTCACAAGTTGATTCTCAAAGTGCAAACCTTTGTCGATTTTAAAACGTAAAAGTATTATGCCGCGCTTTTTCTCCGTCTGCGACGCCACTTTTGTGCGCCTTTTTTGCTCCCGGTGCAGGTGTCTATTTCCGAATGAGGGTCATAGTTATGAGTGTTTTTGTGCTGTTTTTTTCTATTGGACGTGATGGTTATCAAAACCAAACATGATAAGTTTGGCAAGCGCAGGAGACACGACACCGACGAGATTTGTCATTTGGGCTGCAGAATGCAATGCGCATCGTTGAAAGCTGTACGGTGCAATAAAAAACATCAGTGAAAAGGCGAAGCAGTGACGGATGAACAGCGGGACTACTGTATACTGTTTATTAATAAACAAAATATATTCCTGTATGACAACACGCATAAATGAACTGCCTACATTAATTCATTGTAAACATACCTTCTGACTGACACTCCCCTGCTGCCTCTCCGGGCTGTCCCTGGTCCTCGGGGGAGAAGTTCTCCACGGTCAGCACCATATTGCTGCTTGTCTCCCGCGGGGTGAGGAAGGGGTCCCGAAACCCCATGACCGCGAAGAACTTCCATCTCCTCCCCGATCCTGCTGCAGACCCACTCATCTTCTCCTTCTCTGTCTTCTTCTCCTTATTATAAGTGTCCCTGAGGCTCTTCCACTTTCTCCTGCAGATGTCCTCTGAATAAACGCATTATCTTGTTAGCAGAAAGGTATTTGTACATCAGTGGGAAAATAGCGGGACAGTAGGCGGGCTCGCTAGCTTTTGCGCGGGTTCATCGGGTCAGTCTGAAAATTAAAAAGAAGAAGGAATGAACTTACCAGGTTGCCCGATCTCCTCACTTATGTGTCTCCAAGATAGGTCCTTTTTATTCCTGTCTCAGTAGAAGTAGCAGCTAGCATCATATAGCTCTGGGTGATTAGCCACGGCACTGATGAGCTTTTCCTCCATACTGAATGAAGAATGAAGGGCTTTGGCTGGATCTGCCCCTTTGACCTAGGTCAGAGCCACGTCACCAGGCTCCTGATTGGTTGTCGCGGCGCGATTTGACGCTGGAGTTCAGATTTTTCCAACTCGAGCGGTAGACGCGAAACGCCCGTATGCACAAAATGCAACACAAAAACTCACGCGCGTGTTTTTTTTCGCGAGTCAAACGCGCCAGACGCGCTACACTGACGCGCATTTCACGCGTTTTGGCGTTTTCGCGACGCAAATCTGCTTCCGAATTCACGCGGGACCTGCAATCGCGTGTCATCGTGTGTGTCACCCCCATTGACTTTACATGTAAACCTGACGCTCTATTCACGTCCATCGCGTTCGGTGTGAACACACCGTAAGGCTACGTCCACACGTACCCGGGTATTTTTGAAAACACAGATTTTTCTATGCGTTTGCACCTTTCGTCCACACGTAAACGGCGTTTTTGGTCACTGAAAACGGAGATTTTTAAAAACTCCGGCCAGGGTGGATATTTTTGAAAACTCAGTTTTTGCATTTACGTGTGGACGAGAAAAACAGAGAAAACGCAGAAAACGCAGCGTCAAAGGTGTGCGCCTTTTTTGACGTCACACTGTGCGCCACATTATTGTTTCAGTGAAATGAATTTCTACAATACTGTTACTGTTAATTGTCTCTGCAGTGTTTAAATGCTTACATATACACACAGTTACTGTCCCTCCACACATACGACTCGGTTCTGCTTCTATGCCCCAGCTTTGTTTACTATTTCTCACCGAGGCTTCTAGACTTCTGATTGGCCAACATTTCTGCACGGTTAGGAATATATCGCCACCTGTTGCTTTGGCGTGTTCCTAGCAGCGTTTTCCTTCATTTCTACGTTTACGTGTGGACGGGATTATTTTTTAAAACGAAAACGGAAAATCTCAGTTTTCAAAAATACCGTGTACGTGTGGACGTAGCCTTAGTAGTCTGTAAAGACTCTGTGTGCCTTCCAGAGTGCTCCGGCATGCACACACACCTTAAGGTCATGAGAGAGGTCGTACCTTCTCTTACTGATTCATGGTTTAGGAGGACACCTACTCTGTATCTGGTTAAGTATAAGAGCCCTTTGTTAGGGGGACCACTGGACTCTTAGCACCAGCTTTGGGGTCACAGGGTCACATCTGGAAAACACACACACACACACACACACACACACACACACACACCTACACTATGCACAGACTGGTACTCTTTGTTCATACCTGTGTAAGACGTCACATGTTAATGAACTTATGCATATTCATGTAACCTCAATAAAGAGCAGTGTTACGAGGGAGCAGACGAGAGCGACTGAGGTCAAGTGAAGGAACGGCGCTGTCACAGTTCTCTCCCTCATGAATTGTCTGGTTCCAGCGGTGGGTCTGTGCTAGACGACCCATCACCAGCTTTTTCCAGCTTTTTCCACTGGTTACCAGTACGTGGTAGAATCCACTTCCAGATCTTGTTGTTTGTCTTTAAATCTCTGAGTGATTGGCTCCATCTTATCTCTCTTTAACAAAATAATCCAAGTGGAGCCCTCAGGTCTGCAGATAAGTAGCTTCTGACCAGAACTAGACGTAAAAACAGAGGTGAGCTTTATCGATCGCTGCAGCCAAACTCTGGAACAGTCGCCCTTCACATCAGGTCGTCACCAACACTCGACATTTTTAAAACCCGGTTGGAAACACATTTGTACTCTGTAGCTTTCAATTCTGACGAGTCTTTATAGTAATTACTGTGTATGTTTCCTATTTTCTCTCTACTCTGTGCAGCACTTTGGCTCAACCTGTTTTTAAATGTGCTGATAAATAAATGTAGATTTCTTTGAATAAAACAGTGGAGCCGAGCTTTGAGCTCAGTGTGTAACAGTGTGTGTATGAGAGCCATGTAATGTCCATGTGTGCATGCTGACTGTGCTGCTCTGACCCCCCTCCTCCTTTCAGGGTGGAGCCTGCTGGAGTCCGATGGTTGAGACCAGGTCTGAGGAAGTGTAAGTGTGTTTTTAATGGGATTCATGAAAACAAAGCAGCACACATTCAACCATCTTCATCATGTCAGGAGTCATCATCAAAGTGTCAATCAATGAACAGATGATGGATCAATAACTGCAGCTGGATTGTGTTTGTTCTCTCCATCAGATTCCTGTCAACTCACAATCGACACAAACACAGTGCACACAAGGCTCCAACTGTCTGACAACAACAGGAAGGTGACACGTGTGGAGGAGGTTCAGTCATATCCTGATCATCCAGACAGATTTGATGTTCATCAACTGCTGTGTAGAAATGGTCTGACTGGTCGCTGTTACTGGGAGGTCGAGTGGAGAGGAGTCGTTTGTATATCAGTGAGTTACAGAAGCATCAGAAGTAAAGGAGGCAGTGTTGACTGTTTGTTTGGACACAATGATCAGTCCTGGAGTCTGTGCTGCTCTGATGATGGTTTTCGTTCTTTCTGGCACAATAACAGACCAACATCCATCTCCTCCTCCTCCTCCTCCTCCTCCTCCTCTTCCTCCTCCTCCTCCTCCTCTGTCTCTAACAGAGCAGCAGTGTATGTGGACTGTCCTGCTGGCACTCTGTCCTTCTACAGAGTCTCCTCTGACACTCTGATCCACCTCCACACCTTCAACACCACATTCACTCAAACTCTTTATCCTGGGTTTGCGTTTCTCTGGTCTGGTTCCTCAGTGTCCCTGTGCTGAGTGGGGTGTAAAGAGTGTCTCCTGTTACAGAAACACTCTGACTGTTGAACAGATAGTTCAGTCTGTACATGTCTGTCTCTTTCACTCACAAACACGTTTTCAGATTCATGGATTCAATCAGTTGATGTTTGAAACTCTTCTAAATGATTCCTTGTAAACTTCTTCCTCTTCAGTCACAAACAAACAGGAAGTGATGTCACATGTGTTCCTGTCCACACAGCAGAATGAGTCTATTGCTGACAGTGATGTACAAACAGAGTGAGCATTTCTGAGGCCCAAAATAAACTGAGTAGTTCACTGAATGAACAATGGACTGTGAGCTCAGTTCCTTCATCATTAGTATGGATTATATATGTATATGTATTATATTAGTATCATATATATCAGGTGCTGCTGGTTTCAGTCATTGTGCAAATGTGCTGTTTGTAAGGTTGTAAAGCTGCAGTCAGCTGAGACTGAAGAAGTCACCTGATCAGTGAGCAAACGTTTCTGAAAACGTCCAGATGAACAGAATCAACCTTTTGGGATCAGCCAGCAATGCAGCATCATTGTTGTTCAGGTTCAGAGGTTTGCAGGAATGAACTGATGACCAGAAACAGCTGCAAAGTCCAATAAAATACCAGCTGGAGTTCAGCTGCATTTGAAGAAGTCAAAGAAAAGTAAGGATGGCAAAGGGCGATGTTTTCTTCCAAAGAACTGAAAACATGGTCGACGCCTCATTAGAAGAATAATCTGGACATTTGTGAGGAACTCTAACCAAGAAAGCAACACAAGAAAGCAACGTCAAACAGATCCAACAGACAGTTTCATGACTGGAAGTGTTGAGTGTAAAAATGCTACATTGCATTATTGCATCCTCTCACCACAGGAGGTGCTGTTGGCACCACTGATTGCTGATCAGCTGTTCTCTGATGATCTGATTGATACTGTGAATAACGGGACTCACTGAACTCTGTGACACAGTGAAGATTACAGAGTTTAACTTCAACATCTGACTGACGTCACACAGACAGAAGGATGAACCAGTGAGGCACAGAACACAGTTACTGGAGATACTGGATCAGCTCCATGTGAACCTCTGATGGAGAAGCTGCTGACCCAGAGAAACATCAGGACATGACAGGCAGCTGCACTTATCTAACAACATGTAGCAGAGCTGATCTATGTTAGAGGATCTATCACAGCAGCTGAAGCCAAAGTCCAACACTGGATAGCAGCTGAGCCTGTGCTGAGTGTAGTGTTACAGGAAAAGGGCAGAAACACTGACACTGGTAGCTCACAGTGATGCTGACTGGGGCACAGAGCTGAATGATGCAGCATCAGGACACTGTTTCAGTCTGACTGACAGAGAAACCTGTAGCTGTATCTACATGTGAGGCAGAGGCTACACAAGCAGCTTTCTATGTTTCACAGTGACTGAGATCTTCAGTGGGGGTGGACATGCTCCTGTACAGACCTCTGAGGAGAACCAAGGTGCAGTCAAAGAGTCCAGTCTGTCCTCACAGATGTGAACATGTGGTTTCATCAGGTCTGCTGTCAGCTAGCAGGCTCACATCAGAATCACTGTTCCTGAAAAACACAGTCTGTGTGACATCATCAGTCAGCTGATCGTCCCAGATCTGAATGGTTTCTGTCTCTACTGAGGAAGTCAGAGAATATCACTGAGGTGTGGATCAGGTCTGAGTGAGCTGTGGAGGGACAGCTTTAAACAGTCCACAGGTCTCACGTCCTGCTCAGTCTGGTAGCAGATACCTCGTATTGTTCCAGATGTGCTGACATCACCAGCAGCAGCAGCACAGCTGTGTGATACGATGAATCTCAGTTATTGATCCAACACACAGTAAATACAAAGATCAGGATTTCTGAGAGGAATCATTATGAGTCTGAACACATGATCACTGAATGTTAGTCTCCACAATAATAAGCTAACACAAGCAAACACAGCTTTCAGCTCTTATTTTGAAACTGGCTTATTTAGAGAGCTGTGATGTGAGCGTGCCTGGCTCTGAGGCACTTGGGTCAGCCTCTGTTGTTTAGAAGTGTTACAGACTGTGAATGACACAGACCTGTCAGTTTTCATGTTTGTCTGTAACACAGCTCAGGGGCTCCATGCTGAACGCATCCATCCAGTGTTATTGATCCAGGACTAATACCAGCATTGGGATCAATACTACAATACACAATCACATGTGTCCACGTGATGTGTTTGACCAGCTTTATTCATTAATGATCAATCAGCTTATTTACTGCATCTGAGTCCAGCTTCATTTAAATGATCCAACCATGAAAATGACATCAGTCTGTTGTTCAGATACTGAGAAGGGACACAAACAACACTGATCCAGGAGGGTTAGGTCAAACGACGATTTTAATGCACACACGCGGTGAGAGATGAACACTGTTACACAATCAGCATCGATCTCTGCCTAGCAATACACAAGCAGATGTTTTATACCATCAGGTTTATTTTCATGACGCCCCCTCATACGTCAAACAGATACAATATATGCATAAGCTTCAAAAACACAAATGTTCTGTTAACGACTTTAACAAAGTTTAAAAGAGCATCTTCTTCGCCTCCGTGACAGGTGCTTCTGGTAGCTCATCTCGCTCTCGCTTCTCCAAAACCTCGGGCCATGCTCTGCAACAAACTAGCAATTCTGCACGCACAAAAATGCAGTTACAAACAAAATATATCTGAACTCTCACCTAGAACATAAGCCTACCTACAGTGTGTGTGTGTGTGTGTGTGTGTGTGTGTGTGTGTGTGTGTGTGTGTGTGTGTGTGTGTGTGTCCTGACCTCACTCTGTGTCACCTCTCACCCACTAACACTCACAACCAGACAGAGGCCACCCTCAGATGTGTAGCAGTTTACTAAAACTATATATATGTAATATATTGAATAAATGCTGTAAATGAATGCCACTACTCAAAGCTTAATAAAAAGGATATAAATGAATAAAAGATAACAATGAATAACCTGGTTATTCAAATAGCATCCTCCCAACAGCTCCTCAAAGTAACTCACACTTAGACTCTGCTTTAGTTTCACTTTCACAAGCACGCTCTGCAAAAGCCTGCGCTTCCTGTCTACTTTGGCACAGAGTGTACTCAGAGTTAAGCCTTTCTTTTATAATGCAATGTAATCTGCATATAAACATTTAAGATTATAGATTTAACTCAACAGTTTAAAGTGGTTATAACTGCACCTGTAATAAAAGTTAATTGGGTGCCAATATGTTTAAACATCTGAATACAATATCAATGCTGTAGATTATGTTATTAATGGTATTAATGATATGGTAATGATGATGACCATGAACAATAGCAGTAAAATATTTCTCTGATCTCCACAAGTCCTACAGAAGCACTTAATGCTAACAGGAAGTCATTTATTAAGGTGGAATAACACAGAGACACAACCACTCACAGTTAACCTGACCCCACTAACTGCATGTGTTGGGACTGTGGGAGGAAGCCGGAGTACCGGAGAGGACGCACACAAACACGGGAGAGCATGAAGCTCAGCACTGAAACAAAGATGGTGGATTTGACCTCAGGACCAGGTGCGTAATTTCCAGGGGGGTTACGGGGGTCATGACCCCCCAATAATCAGATCCAGCCAATATAATTTCATCATTCCAGTTTATAAAATTATGAATTATCATGAGTTTCTTTAATCATTTCAATTATTATCAGCAAAATAGTTTCATGTTTAATCATCTAGTAATGTAACCCCGCCTCCTCCGCCACGTACTTGGTATTACCCAACCGGCTTTCTCTACCAAACCTTCACTGTTTGCTGTGTTTGTTAGCGCAGTCGCTGGTGCCAGAGACTGCCAGTGACTTCAGTCTGAGGGTTTGAAGTTTCCATGTCTGTGTGATGTGTGGTGTGAAGGCTGCTGGTTAAACTGGGACTCACTGGTTAAAGCACTGAGTGCTCATAGAGAGATGCTCCATGAGTCCCAGTACAGACTACAAATGTAGTGTAAATGGTGGAAACTTAGCTTTGATATCCACACACTCTGCACGTCTGTGAGTAACTGTGATGAAGATGTGCAGAGATCTGTGTACAAACAGGAGAAAGACTGTAAAGACTCTGTGCTTCTAACAGCCTCTGTTAACATATGTGAGGCTGTTTGTTGTTGTTGCCATGGAGCTTTTCACTGTTTGGGTCAGCAGGTCATGTGATCAGGTTTGTTCTGTGAAAGCTCGACGATGGTTCAGTGTCAGGGTTTGTTTGCATTCATCAATAAATATCTAAATAAATCAAAGACTCCATGTTTGTTCTTTCATCATGTGACCTCTGCTCATCCATCTCTGTGTGTATCAGGATACATTTAGTTCATAATACACAGAAAAATCAGAGTTATTACCTGTAATAAATGTGAAAGTAAAGATTCCTGCAGTGATAACCAGGCAGGACTGAAACACATCCAAGCTGTCACCACGGTAACAGCACCGTCCATCCACAGGTGAGGGGAGGAGCAAAAAGAGGGACTTTCACCATACATACATACACCACAGTTAACAGGTAACCCTATTGGAGTCGCCATAGTGACTAGAGATGGCACGATACCACTTTTTTATGTCCGGTACTGATATCATAAATTTGGATATCTGTCGATACCGATATGAATCCGATATAGTGTTTTTAATCAATAAAACTGTTTTTTAAATATCTTGCTGCATTTTGCCTCAGTTCATACTCAAGTTTAAAAACAAACACTAAAGCTATTCTGTTAGACCTGTATGCAAAAAAATATTTCATAGTTCAGCAACACTGATCAATCTAATAAACTTAAACCTGCTCCATCCTCCCTATTCTGGTATTTTAAAGAGTACTTGGCGTAAATATTAAGCAAACTGACTAACAGGGTCCAACTCCCAGTAACAAAAAAAAAAAAATAGGGAACCACCCTCCACCTCATGATGCTTAATCGACGTAATCAACCTTAATTTGATGCAGTGTGGGGGAAAAATGCACATAAATCAATTATTTTTCAAGAAATATTGAAAAGATTCAACATCTTTCTTCAACAGAACTGCAGACTGCACAGATGGTACCTTCCCAAAGGAAAAAGTACGATAGCTTACTAGGTGTCAATGGAAAATTGTACTTAGTAGTCAGTATAATCTTTTAATAATATAAGTTTGCATATGGTAGTGATAGGATGTGCGATCCTTAATTGTCTGCAAAAGCTTTGTGTGCATTCCAGAGTGCTCTGGCGTTCACCCCCACATCCTAGGAGCACGGGAAAGGTCGTACCTTCTCTTATTGTTTTACGGTAGGATTAACGTAGCTATGTCAGTTTTAGTCTAAGTGCCTTTTTTACATATAGATGAACTGTTGGATTTTCCAGACCAGCAGGTTAAGGGAAGTCGTTTATGGGGTCACACTCTGACACACACACATACATATACACCTCCACATTCCAGTGTAAGGAACAAGCACCCACTGATGTATAAATAAAGACCAGGGCAGTCTCTCAGCGCGAGTCTCTGAGCCTCACTCTTGTGCGTGCGCTCTGGTGACTGCCCTTGCTAGCAAGAAAAATGTGTGTTTCTCTGATTCTCAGCTGAAGAAGTGTTTTAGAATATATCTCTTGACATTATTTGGTACTTCGTAGCCGGATCAGAAAACATCAGAACTGTTATCTGTGACTCTGTTCCAGGATCCAGCACTGATTCCTGACGCCGTGGGGAGCCAGCACCGAAGTCTGTCGACAGCCCTCTTAGACGAGGAGAGAGCCCCAGGACGTGAATTCGGGTCTGGGCCGGTGGCCTGTTCCACGGCGGTGGGATTCAGTCTGATGATCTGAACCACCAGTGAGACGTCCGAGGGTGAGAAACACTATTTTGGTATATAAAACGGCCGCAAAGGTTTAAAGTAACGTGATAAAATAGGTTTAAGTTCGCCTAGTCTAGAAGCCTCGGTGGGAAAAAGTAAACAAAGCTGGGGCATAGAAGCAGAACTGAGAACGTGTGGACATCTAACTACATCTATCTAACTACATCTATCTAACTCTATCAAACTATGTCCACACCATTGACTGTAGAAAACATGGACGACGCGACCCCGCCTCCTACCATTGTGCAAAAATGAAACCAAAATATCCCGCTTGTGGAGGCTGCCATCTTGAAAATTTGGAGCCAGAGTCTGCGCAGTAGTGACTTGAGGTGGAGCGACTGTGTAACGCTCCCGCCCACACACCCGCTGGACGTGACCGCAAACACGCCCCCTACACTTTTTACGTAGCCCGGCTGCTCGAGTTCTTTTGCTGGTTTATCGCGACTGACGACTCGTTTAATTAAGGTAAATACAACCATGTCACTGTTATAAAAAAGACACACAGCTTATCATCTTATAGTTCTAAAATCACTCTGTTGTTAATTCGTTAGTTAGATTAGCCGCTAGCATACGCACTGTGTTAGAGGCTGGTTGCTAGCTAGTTAGCGATGCTACACACCTGCTACTCTTAATAGTCTTCAAAACTTATGTTTTTTTTTATCCATTTTTAGACAGCGAGGAGATCAGCTGCACACTCTACAGAGGCCCAGAGTTACTGTTAATATCAAAAATATAATGCTGTCCTTTGAGATTTGAGATAACTGGGGCTACGTCCACACGTACCCGGGTATTTTTGAAGACGCAGATTTTTCTATGCGTTTGCACCTTTCGTCCACACGTAAACGGCGTTTTTGGTCACTGAAAATGGAGATTTTTAAAAACTCCGGCCAGGGTGGATATTTTTGAACACTCCGTTTACGTGTGGACGAGAAAAACGCAGAAAACGCAGCGTCAAAGGTGTGCACCTTTTTTGACGTCACACTGTGCGCCACGTTATTGTTTCGGTGAAATGAATTTCTACAATACTGTTACTGTTAATTGTTCTCTCTGCAGTGTTTAAATGCTTACATATACACACACAGTTACTGTCCCTCCACACATACGACTTGGTTCTGCTTCTATGCCCCATCTTTGTTTACTGTTTCCCACCGAGGCTTCTAAACTTCTGATTGGCCAACATTTCTGCAGGTTAGATATATAGTGCCACCTGCTGCTTTGGCATGTTCCTAGCAGCGTTTTCCTTCACTTCTACGTTTACATGTGGACGGGATTATTTTTTAAAACGAAAACGGAAAATCTCCGTTTTCAAAAATACCCGTGGACGTGTGGACGTAGACTCAGACCTTCCCAGTGTGGGGCCCGCCCCCTAGGGATGGTGAAGAGCAATTGCAGGGGGGGCGGTATGAAAAGGGAAAAAAACAAAACGCTTGGACACTGCTAGCACGGCGCCCACAGAAACGCAAAGCAGGAGATGAAGCATCGCTGAATATGTTTCCAAACCAACTTCATTTTAAGCCAAAGACTAGAAAATATGGTGAAGCAAATCTTCCCTTTGGCTTCACCTGCACAAGTGCAGAGGTAGGTCTCCCTGCAGGATTGGTTTTCCCTTCATCAGGAGCAGCGCTGGGCTGTTTAAATCACAGACAAACAGGATCCCACAGCTGTTTATGTTTTTAAACCCATTTTGCACAGAGAGGCATTTTTTTAAAAATGTATTGACAGCAATGTTGAATATTATTACACAGGAAAAAACAACTACATGTAAAATAATCACAGCGTGACTCCTCTGCCTTTGTAAATGGAGGGACAATAACTGTGTGTAAAACCTGCAGACAGTCAGATTAACAGTATTTTGTCTCTATCATTCTGCAGTTCATCTCATGTAAACAATAACGTGGCCACAGCGTGACGTGAATAAAGGCACATACCTTTGACGTGGCGTGACGAACTCTGTATTCCTCGTCCACACGTAAACGCAAAAAGGAGTTTAAAAAATCTCAGTTTTCTGTGATTGGAAACGCCGTTTACGTGGACGAAACAGCTGCGTGTTCAAAAACACCCGTGTAGGTGTGGACGTAGCGTAAAAGAGTTAGTAGTTTATTTTCTTACTACCTGTAATTTATTGCAGATTACTTACATTTTTCTTGTAAAACAAAGGGGGGCGCAGCAGAAAAAGTTTGGGAACCAGTGCTGTAACTATGAGACAGATGGCTGACACACGAACCTGTGGGAAGTAACATGTTTGTAGAAATGTGAAAATGTTCATGCCATAATCCCTCCCATGTTTCCGTGGGGCACTGTGGAGTAATGCACAATTCTTCCAACAGAACAGTGAAGATTACATAACAGAAGAGCTTCACAGCTCGTCAGGCAGCAAGTGGACACTGAAGAGTGTGTGTGCCTTATCAGAAGGAAAACTGTTCTCTGCACCTGAGATAAAGGATCGTATAAAAGAAGAGTGAGCGCTCCCTGAGGTCTCCTACTTCTTAGACATTTGAACCTGGACAGGAGGAGAAAGACGTGTGAGAATGGCAGGAGAGGCTAAAAGGAGAGATGAACGAACTGCTGGAGGATCAGAAGGAAAGCAAAACAGGTTGGAGACAAATCAGTTGCTCTTTAATAAAATAGATGAAGCAGCATGTACACTTGTGAGACATGCACGTGTAAGCTCAGGTAAACCTCTACAACATGCTGAAATGCTGCTTCTAACACAGAATAGACAGACGAGCATTAATCGTGTATTCCCACAGGATGGAGCCCGAGGCTGACGATCAGCGAGTGGAGCGAGGTCAAAAGAAGCGTGGCGTGCTGCCCAAACGACTGCTGATAATGTCGTCTGTGGCTGTTGTGCTCATCGTGCTGCTGACTGTCATCGTTGTGCCTGTTGTGCTGCTCACTAAGACGTCAGGTACATTTTTACAATATGTACGATATAAATGATAAAACAATGATGCAACTTTATGATCCAGATGATGAAAAGTACCTGAGTGAATGTATTTATTACTCATCACCATGCAGCAGCCTTTACCCACCTGTGGCCTTTCTTCAAAGCATTTTCTCTGCATTGGATCTGAACAACAGTCAAATCTGAGCAGACGTGCCAAAGCTTTGTTTCTTGTTTTCTATTTGCACCATAGTTCTTCCAAATATTTCAGTTCAGGATTTTTTAACTGCTGTCATGTATACCATCAGTAAACTGTGACATTACTGCTTTTACCTAACCTTTGACCTGTATCTCAAAGACGTGCTTTAGTTGGATGAGCAGGCGACCACATTGGTTTCAGTCCGACCTGCGGCCCTTTGCTGCGTGTGTCCCCCTCCTTCCTCTTCACCGTGTCTGTCTAATAAGGCCAAACACAGACTGTAGGCTGAGCCGTGGTTCTGAAAGTCGAATGGAAGGTCAAAGTTCACGACTGGCAGTGTTGTGACATACATACCTACTGCATGTAGAGTTCACCTGAGTGTACAGTGACAGTAAGATGTCTTTGCACAGGTGAAACAGCCCACAGTGTTGCAGGGTTTCACAGGGTGCTGCAGCCTCCAGCAGTGGGCCTTCTCCAAACGTGACACTTAAATACTCGCTGTGTCAGCATCACAACTTTATATTGCTGCTGCTAAAATCAGTGGTTACAGTGATCAAAGTTCATTTGATATCATACTGCAGCTCATTGCAATGCCATGATGCATGAGTGCTCATCATTTGGCTTCTGGTCTTATGACAGGACCACAGTCATGTGGACAAAAAGTACACGGCTGCTTTGAACTGTGTGACTTTTGAATCAATTGACATGAAATGTAACAAAGATAATGTTACACAATGTGTTTTGTGCTATTAGACCTTGGTCTCTTTGAGTAATATGTGACAGTAGCTTCTTTAAAAAAGACACTAAGAAAAAAGCCTTCATGAGTATCTGCAGCGTTAAGCCAGTGCAGACTTTCAAATCCCATCTGTCTCACAATGGCTTCATGCTGACAATCCCAAACACACTGCCAGTGCAGTAAAAGCATATCATGATAGAAAAACACACAGTGGGTCATTGTTGTGGACTGGCCACACTGGACCTGGAGCTTCAGGTTAAATATTCCCAAAGAGACGAGAGCTCGTGTGAGACAGGTTAGGCTGTTTGGACCAAATCTTTGAAGCTCGTTAGACCTGTACAGGCTGCATGTTTCATACATTGCTCCCATTTAGTATTTTCCTAGGAAAACATAAAGAAATAAGAGGTGGCTACTGTAGCTGTTATCTTGTAGAATTATTATATTGATGTAAAAATAGCAAAACATGGGGTGTTTTGCACTTGGACCTACATCCATATGAACCTGATAACCTGCTGATGGCTAAATGATGTCACAGGGCTGTTACTGTCAAAAACACTGAGACCACTTACACTTTTTCTGAGCCTGGGGTTGATGTCATTCAAACAAAGAGTTCATACACAAACCATCAAAATTCAAGTCTGGCACCAGGTTTTCCACAAAGCAGCATTTCGACGTCTTTATTGGGCAACAAACAAAAAAGAAAGGATATAATTATATGCAGAGACCTGGAGTTGACTGTGTGACTATGACAGGGATGGGTTTAAACAGAATCTTTAAGCTGAAGAAATGAATGAACTTTAAACAAACTGCTCTCCCAACAAAGAGCAGCCTCCCCAAAAACACACCGTCGGCTGTTTGAGTTGAAAGCTCCCAGTTCTGCTGTGACAGGGACTACGTACCTATGACTCTGTCACTGTCTTGCTGTCCAATCGTGTCCCTCAGCTCCTTCTTCTGCCTCGTTCTCTGGTGGAGACATGCTGGAGTACTTGGTGCAGACGGGGAACATCAGTGAAGCGGACGGTCTTTTGGCTACGTGGTTTCACCGAGCCAACAGCAAGGAGGACATGTACAAAGCGCTCATGGGTAAAAACACCCAAACTCACACAGACAACACTGCATTATTTGATGGTGTTGGTGCCTGAACCTACAGTCAGGTACAGACAAAACACCGCCTCCTGTCATCTTTTCAGGTGACACCATGATCTTGGAAGCTGACGTCACTCTCATGGGTTATGGGACCCCTGATGAAAAGCCAGTGCCGATCATGGCACACCCTCCCGACATATATAGTGACAACACTCTCGACGAATGGTTAGATGCTGTACTGGCTTCTGGAAAAGGTACAGATCAGAGCTGTCTCCACAGAACATCCATCAGATCAGTTTTTAAAGGCGTGTTTGTTTGCAGGCATCAAGTTGGACTTTAAGGCTCTGGAATCAGTGGGTTTGTCACTGGACCTGCTTAAACAAAAGGAAAGCAACAAGGGAATAAACAGACCTGTGTGGCTGAATGCAGACATCCTCAGAGGCCCCAACGTCCCAAGCTTTGTAGCTCCAGTCAATGGAAGCGGGTATGAAATCCTAGCTAGACCGGACACAGACCCTCGGACAGAGTTCAGAGTTAGGAAGGGAAAATGTCTAACATCTAAAGACTGATCGGAAGGTTGGTGGTTCGATCCCTGGCTCCTCCAGTCTCCATGCCAAGTGTCCCTGGGCATGATACTAGCCCCAGGTTGCTCTCCGATCTCAGCATGAATGTAGTTAGGAAGCACTAAAAAGCTTAGAAGAAAGTGATTGGGTGAGTGTGGTGTGGAGAACTTGGGAGAGCAGGAAAGCGCTACGTAAGAATCAGTCCATGTCTCCCTCTTTTTTCAGGTTTTTGGAGCTCGTTCAGGACAAGTTTCCAGATGTGACTTTGTCTCCTGGATGGAAGGTATAGCATGCTCACAGTAAGAATCCCATTGAACCACTGTAGCAGGCATGTGACGAGGCTCTGGGAATGTTCCTGTCAGAAACAGGAAGACACTCAAGGAATCCTGAACTGACATTTATGAGAGAATTCAAAGAAGAATTTCAACTTGGCATATTAGATGGAGCTGTAAATCAAAACTCCACATCACTGCTGACACTAAACAGCTCGTGCTCTACCTGACAATCCAACGTATTAAAAACCCTCGCTTGGGGTAGACTCCTGCCCCGAGGTTCCACCGGAGAACCACGGCCTCTGAACCATCCATCCAGTCCTTTTAAGGGTCAGACTGTGATGAAGCCAACATGACTGCATCATCTGCAAAAACAAGGAAGCTGCCCTCCTCACATCAGCTACACTTTGAGATCCTGTGAATATCACACACAGGATTGGACACACACCCTCGAGTCCTACTGAGGAGCAGCCACAGCTTTCACTCCATTTCTAAATGGAGTGAAAGCTGTGGCCCCACAGACGCCGCCCTGGTACCTGGTTGTCCGAGTCTAAAGAGCACTTATAAACTTCTCTCCAGACGTGCTGTGAGGGTGAAGGTGAGGTCCGGTGTCCCACAGCCAGGATGGAATGGGGGCCCAGATCTTCTCAACAGTGAGTTAACGCCTCCTTTTCAGCTCCCTTTCCAGGGGAAGCTGAGCACTGTCACTGTCACTCTCAGAAAAGTCCATCATTGGAATCGGAGAACAATACCGAGGCAGCGAGTAGAAACAGGGCCGAGCGACTGCTGCTGTGAAGCACAGAAACCGCTGATCGTAGCAAAGGTCAAACAGACGAGTCCCAGAGTCTTACTTATAATGCGAGTCCCAGCTCGGCCTGTTGCTCAGCTCAGCGAGTAAATCAAAGGCTCTGTGAGCAGGAACGTCCACCTCACATTCAATCTTGAAACTCAGCATGGACTTCTGCTCCAGGGTGTAAAGCTGAACCTGTGAACACAACATAAAGCACCGATGGGGGCAGACTCACACAAACAAACAGCTCATTAGTGAGAAGCACATACCTGGTCCTTCTCACAGCTCAGGCGCCAGTTGCTTCTGGCTGCCAGCATCTTCAGAGCTGAGACGTTGTTATAGCTCAGATACACCTGGAAGCACAAACACAGGAAACACCACAAACTCATCTCCAGAGCTCAGCGTTAGCAGGCCGCCTCCCGCCATTCAAATACTACTTATTATATATGACTCAGTGCCGTCCAACAGTTCAATTCAACTTTATTTATATAGCGCCAAATCACAACAAAAGTCGCCTCAAGGCGCTTCATAGATACAGAGAAAAACCCAACAATCATATGACCCCCTATGAGCAGCACTTTGGCGACAGTGGGAAGGAAAAACTCCCTTTTAACAGGAAGAAACCTCCAGCAGAACCAGGCTCAGGGAGGGGCGGGGCCATCTGCTGTGATTGGTTGGTGAGAGAAGGAACAGTGTAAGTATTAAGGGTGCAAAATGAAGACAAACTGCTGCAGCACTATTTCTCATCTGCAGTGAAGGTGAAGCACAGCGGTGCGACTCGTCGGCCTGTCGACTAAATCAGTCTGCAGGCGCGGTGAGAGTCTGACTGTGGCTCAGCTTTGGAGCTAAGTGGGACACAAACACGCTGAGGTCTGCTCGCTCAGATCATACACTGACATATAAACTGCAGTGGAACAAACAAATGAAATCACTGAACATCCTTTAAGAAAGAAACAGAAATCATGTCCCAAAAGTCGTGACGACGCACCACCGACACACAGCTGAGATGCTGATGTGGGTGAAAAGAAACTAAATGAGCCTATTAAAGGTTTACTGTGTCCAGCTCAAGCACAGGCTGTGACATCATCAACGACAGCTGATGAGCAGCTCTGTGGAAATCAAAAATACTGTTTTATGTCCGGTTTTTATAGATTCAGCTACAGAAATGAGAACTAATGATGTTTTTGTGACAAGCTGCTAGCAACAAGGTGCCTACACAATCAGTGCCAAGTTGTCTGTTATTTGTAATACAGTAATATACACATGTATGTAAAGAAGGTTTGACTTCTCTCCCGTGAGTCGTGGACTAACGTGAGCAGTACAGGTGACGCGTGGAGCTTCTCCTCACCTGGTTGGTGGGATCCCAGGGAACAGACAGAGGCTCCTCCCCCTGCGTGCGGGAAATGATGTACTTCCTAAACACAGTTACAGGAATCAGGATGATGGCACTGTGGGTCTGTGCAGCTGCACAACAAAAGCTGATGTAAACGCAGAGACTTTAGGGGCTGTTTGGAGACATGTACCTGTCCAGCCTGATCTTTTTCCTGGCTGTTGCCTCCTGAAACCTCCTTTGTCCTTCCTGTAAATGAGAGCCACACAGGCAGAGGGCACCAGTATGTAACACAGCAGGCAGATTCCCAGCACCAGTTCATGACCAGTACACCGATCTGTGCTACAAACTGAGTGGAGTGTTATTACTCGGTGTTTGTTCGTGCTGATAACGATCTACGACTACAGCGAGCGCCCTTCAGCCTGTAACGACACCATGGTCGCTCCATCAGACGGGTTTATGACTGATAACATGATTTGAAGTTCACAGCTCTGATCTTTGCTCAGCCTTCGGCTTAATGGTTAATCGAGTGTTTCTGCACCTTCTGTTTATGATACTCATGTTTTATTCTACAGGACGATCTCCACAAACTGCTTCACCACAGGGTGAATGAAGCTGACACCAACTGTCAATCTACTGCTCCACCCTTTTTAACAACACCACCAGCACACACTCGCTTTCCCCTGACCGTGCTTTCCTACAGGATTTATAACATGTAACAATCATAGTGATTTAATACAGTATTTACATGTTTTTAACATTTGAATCGAGTTCATAATAACAGAGTTTTTAGTTATTAGCCAATCACAGACAGCCGCGTCACATCCAGACACTTTACGGATGCAGCACGCTAACGAGCCGTTTGTGAGTGTTAGCTTAACTCACCAGGGGTTCAGGTCGTATCCGTGGTAATGTGCGTGGCTTCCCGCCATCATCGAGCACCTCAAAGGTCATGAAGGCGGAGTTTATGTGTCGGTTAGGCCCCTCCTCGTGGTAGGCCTCCGCACGCACGCCCACCTCCATGCTGCAGTAAGGACACGTGTCAGTTCTCTGTCTGCTGCACAGCTGCAGCGCTGAGCCAGTGTTCTGGGATACCTGTTTCTGAAGGCGTTGTTCACGATCGCCTTCAGCAGCAATCTGTC
Source organism: Neolamprologus brichardi (assembly GCF_056152115.1). Classification (NCBI taxonomy): domain Eukaryota; kingdom Metazoa; phylum Chordata; class Actinopteri; order Cichliformes; family Cichlidae; genus Neolamprologus; species Neolamprologus brichardi. Next base: position 1,460,008 of record NC_142117.1, read on the forward strand.
TCCAACCTGAGAAGGTCCTCTGAAGGTGAACATGTCGATGGCTCGAAGGGTGGGATGAGCCTGAGACAGACGACTGCAAGCAAAGACCACAGAGACAATAGGCCACGACCTCCCACGCGCTCGCCGTGTTCAGGTTACTCATACAGATACAGCTGGACAGATCCTTTAATCTGCACCAGGACTGAACTACACTGATCACAATATGGAGGTCAAAGGTCACAATGATGCATCCTATTTTTAGGTAAAAGTATGAAGGAAAGAAGTGTTTGTGACTGTACCTGGCAGCGATTGTAGCTACATTCACCATCCAGGCCATGATCTGCCCTCCAAATGTGTTTACCTGGGATTCAAACACACCTCATGCATGATCTGACAGTCATGTCTCAGCGGTACGATGACACACTGATGCACTGAACAGTCACATATATGTGCACATGTAAAACAGCTGGGCCTCATTTACAAACCTGTGTGTAGGATCCATACGCGCTGATCCACACAGGTGTGCACACAGGTGTTCACTGTTCATAGACATAAACTACACCTTTCTTGCTGCTACTTCAAAGCACATTGTGCGCTGTCTGTCCTGCGTGCTGCACAACAACATTCAGTATTTAGTATTTACTGCTGTTTACACTTAGCTAGATTAACGTGATGGTGTTGTGTTTAGTATGTTGCTCTGTTTTTTTTGCTTGTTTTCTCTTCTTTCTCTTTTTATGTTTCCTTTCTCACTGTCCCTCTCCCCTTCTGTTTTTCTTTCTTTCTCCCTTTCCTTCCCTCAGTCATGTCTGTCCCGTCTGTAACAACTGAAAATAAAATGAATAATAACAACAAAGGTCGATCAAATGGACCAATACGGCAAAGCTGTGATGATCCACTTGGTAAAGTAAATCCGTTGGGTCTCCTTGTTGGTCTTCAGACAACAGATCTGGCAAAGAAACCAAAACCAAATCGCTCTGACAGCATCCGTCAGCACCTCAGTTCACGCTCAGATGTAGTCAGTGTTTGGAGGCCATGAGCTGATGTTTTGAACCAAAAAAGGAGTAAAAGAAATAAAACACTACTGCATCTCTATGGAACGCCAGGACTGCCATAATGAATTAATTAAATACACCATTAAATAATTAATTAAATGTGGCAATATTTAATTAAAATAGGAAATAATTAATTAAATAAATAGTTATGACACATGTAATTAATTAATTATTGACACATTTAATTAATTATTTATGTATTTCACATTTTAATTAATTATTGACACATTTAATTAATTATTTATTGACACATTTAATTAATTATTCAATGATATATTTATTTATTTCATTTTGGCAGTCCTGTCGCCTGGCTCTCACCATGAAATAATTTTATCTGTCAGCCTCACCCATCAAACTCAGGGGGCGGGGCTAACGCTGATCGACTCAAAACCATTGCTTTGGCCTGGTGGCCATTGTTTTTAGCACACAACAACCAGCATGTGGAAACTAACAGAACCGAACTTTGAAAAACCCTGTTTGTGTGTGTCACCAAATACAGTTTTAATATTTTTTTAGCTGAGAATGTAGTGGTTTAATCTTCATGTGTCTGGTCGGTTTGTCAAGATACAGCCTCTTTGCAAAAGTGCTTCGATGATTTCGGAGATGTCTGCCCAGTCTCACGGCAAAGCGTGGGACAGACCCGCTCGCCTCGCAAGCAGTCGAGCTGTTATTACCGCCGACAAAGCGCAGGCCCCGGTACACAGCTGTAATAACCCCCGCTGACACTGACTTATTTTACTGAGGTTATATTTATCAGGGTTTTATTTCCTGATGTTCTTATGTGTCCTACGTGTTTCACTCGCCAATTCTGAATTATAACTAACATTAAAAACATGTTTAAGGAGGAGAGAGAGAAAATAAATTCGATTAACAGCTGATCTTTGGGTTTTTGTTCAGTCATCAGCGTGACCTGATAAACGCATAAAAGAGATAACGTTGGTGTTTCCGTCATGTAGTAACTGCTTTAACTGTACAAAGGTTGTTCGACACTATGACACACATACAGACTTCATGATGTTCGGCTAATATTTTTATTGTGAATATTAATCATGAGGGTAAACGGACCTGTACACCACAGAGCGAGGTCAGCATGTCCACGATATCTTCAGCTCTCTGAGGTAACACAGAGTTTCCCAGCTGACTAATCTAACTGTCATCTACGAATAATTCACGGCTCATATCAATATGATTTTACAGAAAATCATCCTTAATACTGCCAACTATTCCAGAGACGTGAACATCTACAGCATAAAGAACACACAAATATAGCAGTCTAACAACACTGTAACAGAGATGAACCGTCAGTTTGTCGCAGATCAAAGTGGAATGAAAGCGATTGGTTAAACAGGTGTGATCTGTGTTTTCTGCATTTTCATCAGCGTAAGAGACTCAGCAGCAGATTAGAATAACAGTTATACATTTAATAAATCACCAAATGAACGCAAGAAACGAGCAAACCGGTTCAGACAGTTTGAGTTTGTGTTCCCTCAGCTGCAGACTCGCTGCTGTTTAAATGTTTGAGAGGAAGATTAGATATAAAGCAAACGTCAAAAATAGACTCAGTCTGCGTTCACATTTGATATGAGGCCAGGACGGATAATGGCTGTGTCCTGTTTTAAGATCATACATGTAAAATTGTTGTCTGACCTCCGTCGATCCAGCCGCTCAGAGTTAACTGAAGTTAACCTGGATAAATTATAGTTAAGGAGTATCACAGATAACACCCACGTGAGCTGTGTGACTGTTCACCACTACACTGAAATCAGTAGCTATTACTGAAATACACGTGCTATTTCATAAACTATGATATAAATAGGGAGGTCCTACTAACATGTTTAGTTTTAAAGGACACCTTCCTGCCTTTAGTCTCATTCATGAGCAGTATTAGTTTTCTTCTAACATCCAGAAGTCTGCACCATGTGTTTCATAGTTTGTAACAAACCTTTACAGTTAAACATAACATGACTGAAAAAGCAAAAAAATAAATAAATGAATAAAAAGAGAGAGAGAGAAAAAATCACACAAATTATATGTTAACCTCATTTATTTTTAGTTAAGTAAACTCTAAAAATTCTAACAGATCGCTGGTGCTTAGAATAACTATTAAAAAACAGATGATATAATATTTCTGTCCAGGTTGCAGTCTGCATTATGAACATGTAGTTGGAAACTCTGCTCCTCTCGGTGGAAATGCGCCTTCTCTTTCCTCTTTGTATAAAAACATTTTAAAAGTCAGTTTAATCTCAAAATTCACTGTTAAATCCAAAACACACCAGATAAAGAAAAGCGAATAGTTCAGTCTAACACATGTGCCAGTGAACCATTAAACGTCTGTAAAACTGTGCAGTTCTGAAACGTAACTTTAACCTCAGCCAAACCGATTTGCTCAGTTGTAAATAAAACAGCGAAGTAAACGTGACCCGACAGACAAAACCTGAGTGAATTAAGTCCAGCGTTTAACACTGAGAGCTAAAACTCAGGTGAGGTTTCAAAGCTGTGCCGGTGATTGGAAGTGGGTTCGCCTATAAAGTGCTCTGTTGGGAAACAAACTCCAGCAGCTCTGCGCTCGGGAAAAACTATATTTACTTATCTTGTGCAGAAAAATGTGCTGACGTTGCGTAATATCGAGCACCGGCTGCCCAGTTAAACTGTGACTATCACCAGGTAACGTGGGCGTGTTTCTTGAATTAGCAGCAGGTGTTAAACAGCTGACAGGTGAGGAGGAGGATGCATGCAGGTAAACTGAGGGCCTGTTGAGCTGATCGCTGGTTTCATGAGAAAAATGTCAGCTCGTTCTTTATGTTACAGAAGCACAGAGACACAAGAGCAGGTGGAAAGAGACGATCGTTCGGTGAAAATGAGAATCTGCGAATGCAACATGTGGAACACGGAGAGTGGAATATGTAAACAAACCGGTTAACGTAACCCCCTCAGTGCACTCTGCATGCTGACTGTTAGCAGAGCTACTGAAATCTCTGAAAACATCTGAGCACAAACATGTTCTATGTTGACAACCTGACCAGACATGTGAAGATTACAGCGCGACATTCGCGGCTAAAACACTGTTAAAAGTGTAGTTGGTGACAGAAAAACGGGCTATTTTAAAACTACACCACCACCATTGCTGCCTGTGATTTGAAATGCATTCTGGGATACCTGGCTGCCCCAAGTCTACACAAGCAATCGATTATCTAGGATCGACCTGTTTTGACTTACTTTGCACGGCAACCAATCAAATGTTAGAGAAGCTGCATGGGCAGCGTTAACCCCGCCCCCTGTGTTTGATGGGTGAGATTGACAGATAAAATTAATTCAAGATGAGAGCCAGGCGCCAGGACTGCCAAAATGAAATAAATAAATATATCATTAAATAATTAATTAAATGTCTCAATAATTAATTAAAATGTGAAATACATAATTAATTAATTACATGTGTCATAACTATTTATTTCATTAATTAATTCCAATTTTAATTAATTATTGCCATATTTAATTAATTATTTAATGGTGTATTTAATTAATTCATTATGGCAGTCCTGGCGTTCCATACGGGACAACGACAGGAAAAAACATTTTTAAAACGCATGTCAAAGTGTAACGACATGAAACTGTCCTGGGACAAACTTGTTGGACTTACAACAGATGGAGCGCCGGTGTTGTGCGGTGAAAAAAGCGGACTAGTCAGCAGGATGCGAGTAAAGATGCAGGAGAACTGTACCGGTGAGTTAACAGCAGATCACTGCATCACACACCAGGAAACGCTGTGTGGTAAAGTCCTAAAAATGGAGCATGTAATGATCACCGTAACGCAGACCGTAAATTTTATCTGAGCTAAAAGTTTTAATCACCGTCAGTTTCAGTCTTTTATGTGGGAAATAGATTCAGAGTTTGCCGACATTCCTCATCATACAGAGGTCCGCTGGCTGAGTTGGGATAAAAGTTCTCAGAGTTTTTGAGCTCAGCAAGGAAACCTGTCAGTTCATGGACATGTATGATGTCATGTCACTAATGCACCAGTGCAGCCTGCCTCACTTTCCCTGTTGCAGTAATGTTGAACCAAGTCAGCGCACTTTGCTGCACCTGTGCAGATTCAGGTGGAGCTGCAGTGTAATGATGCACTCAGGGAAAGTACGACACTGAACGGCCCGCACAGTTTATTAGCTCCACCCCTGCAGCAACGCCCAGCTCCGTCTACATGCGGCTCCAACCTTGTGTTTGCTTTCATTTATTTTTTCTGGGGTTTTGGCAGCATGTTCATATTTCTAACTTGCATAATTTTGACAGGATATATTTTTATGAAGAGCAAAATATTTAAAGTTAAAGTTTTTTTTAAGTTTATTTAATCTGGAATAATATTCCTGTCTGTTTTTATTCATATTTTGTGGAGTTTATATACTGCTGGGCGGGTGCTATGATGTTATTGATGTTGAACTTGTTTTATCCTATTTTATGTATAAGGTTAGTTATTAGAGTTTCCAACCGTCCCGTAAAAAACGGAATGGTCTCGTATTCAGAGAAAATATTGCGCGATTTATTCTGTCTTTGCTGCACAGCTGCCTCTTCTTCTCTCATTCTCTCCTGTTTCTACTTCAATCATGAAACTGATCAATGATCAGCTGATTTTGCCAGTATTTTCCCACATTTTCTAGATACTGCACCAGTACTGTGTGTAAAACGCCATCAAAAAGTCAGTTAAATTTTTCTTCTTTCTCACCTGTCTTTCTGTCTCCTCTCACTTTTTAAAGGTTGCCACGTTAGAAAAAATATTTTGCCCTGCCATGCTGTTTATTAATGTGGCAAATGAATGGTTTATGAAAATATATCTAAATCTGTCATCAGTAATCAGTAATGATCATGTCTCACCTCTAGTCTTCTCTGTCTTAATTTCAGGTTTTCACCATGTGTTGTAGATAGTTCAGGAGGTTAACTCCACCAAGCAGTCTACTTTCAGGTACTGTTTAGAACAGCAGAATAGGGAGGATGGTGTAGGTTTAAGTTTATTAGATTGATACATATATACCAACAAGACAGTGTCCATCACTGTGACAACAGCGTTTGTTTTCATTCAAAGGATTTATGGTTTTTCCTGTAATACCTGGTGGGCCGGTCTCTACCCATATGGAAAAGAAATGAGTAAATCACGTAAGCCTTATATGATTTACTCATGAAAGTGGCCACTTTCTCATTACTTTCATATATTGTTTTAGTAAGTATCCAAAACATACAAGTTTCATTATATAATTTTTCAAGGGATCTTAAATCTGTTTTCACTCTTGTATGCTTTTCATACAAGTTTCACACGAGACAGATACAAACTTTATAAGATTTATAAATATCTTTTCCATATGGGTAGTCAAAATGCCTGGGCCGATTTTTTGTCCCAGTCCAGCCCTGAATATAATCATCAGTGTTTGAGCAGCTATGATATCAGGGACAATCAAGACATGTGTGACAATACTGAACATGTCACATGACCCACCTTAAACATCATGTGATCCACTCTCAGTCTGCACTTTCATTCATGACTTCAACAGGTTGAAATGAGCTTTGAAGAAACATTCAGTGAAATAAATCTTTCATGGATTCATGATTCGGTGGCGCTGTCACTTGGTGTTCGCTCGCTCTGTGGTATAGTATCACTTCCTGTTCCTGCTCAAACACAGTGGTGTTTCTGAGTAGCTTATTTGCTTAGCAGTTTAATTAACAACTTCTAAATACATTCTTTTTTTCACAGTATAATCTTCACGTGCTTCATCCGAAGCACACTTTCTGTGTACTCACTACCTAATTTATAGCCAAAGTATTCACTCACTGTCACTCACTGTCTCTGTACTGTTTCGCTAGCTTAGCTCGTAGCCGACCCGTTAGCACCATGGCTACTTCACCTGTCCCTTCTGCACTTTCTTGCTCATTGTGTCAGATGTTTAGTTACTCCTCGGCCTCCTTTAGCGGTAATGATATCTGTAACAAATGTAGCATATTTGCAGCTCTGGAGGCCAGGATTACTGATCTGGAGACTCGGCTTCGCACCTTGCACTCACCCTTAGCTAGCCAGGCCCCTGTAGCTGGTGCAGCCGAAGATAGCGTAGGCCCCGCTAGCTGTTCCCCGGCAGACCCCAAGCAGCTGGGGAAAGGCTGGGTAACGGTGAGGAGGAAGCGTAGTCCTAAACAGAAGCCCCAGGTACACCACCAACCCGTTCATGTGTCTAACCGTTTTTCCCCACTCGGTGACACACCCGCTGGGGGTCAAACTCTGGTAATTGGTGATTCTGTTCTCAGACATGTGAAGCTAGAGACACCGGCAACCATAGTCAATTGTCTTCCAGGGGCCAGAGCAGGCGACATTGAAGGAAATTTAAAACTGCTGGCTAAGGGTAAACGTAAATTCAATAAAATCATAATTCACGTCGGCAGTAATGACACCCGGTTACGCCAATCGGAGGTCACTAAAATCAATATTGAACTTTGCCAAAACAATGTCGGACTCTGTAGTTTTCTCTGGTCCCCTCCCCAATCAGACCAGGAGTGACATGTTTAGCCGCATGTTCTTCTTAAATTGCTGGCTGTCTGAGTGGTGTCCCAGAAACGATGTGGGCTTCATAGATAATTGGCAAACCTTCTGGAGGAAACCTGGTCTTGTTAGGAGAGATGGCATCCATCCCACTTTGGATGGAGCAGCTCTCATTTCTAGAAATATGGACAAATTTATTAAACCTCTCAAAACATGACTATCCAGAGTTGGGACCAGGAAGCAGAGTTGCAGTCTTACACGCCTCTCTGCAGCTTCTCTCCTCCTGCTACCCCCCCAAAAACCCATCTCCATAGAGACTGTGTCTGCTTCCAAAAAGACAAAAAACAAACTAAAAACCAGCAACAAACAACTTAAACATTTACAAAGAAAGAACAATACAGTATCCACATCTGAACCAAAGAGTAAAACAGTGAAATGTGGATTATTAAATATTAGGTCTCTCTCTTCCAAGTCTCTGTTAGTACATGACTTAATAAATGATCAACAAATTGATTTACTCTGCCTTACAGAAACCTGGTTGCAGCAGGATGATTATGTTAGCTTAAATGAATCAACACCCCCGAGTCATTCTAACTACCAGAAATCTCGAAGCACAGGTCGAGGGGGCGGTGTGGCAGCAATTTTTCACACCAGTCTATTAATTAATGAAAGACCAAGACAGACTTTTAATTCATTTGAAAGCCTGATGCTTAACATTATCCACCCCAGCTGTGAAACTCAGAAACCAGTCTTACTTGTTATCATCTATCGTCCACCTGGGCCTTACACAGAGTTTCTGTCTGATTTCTCAGACTTTATATCTGATTTAGTTCTGAGCTCAGATAAAATAATTATTGTGGGTGATTTTAACATCCATGTAGATGCTAAAAATGACAGCCTCAACATGGCATTTAATCTGTTGTTAGACTCAATTGGTTTCTCTCAAAATGTAAAAGAACCCACCCACCACTTTAATCACACTCTAGATCTGGTTTTAACATATGGCATAGAAACTGAACATTTAACAGTGTTTCCTGAAAACCCTCTCCTGTCTGATCATTTCTTGATAACATTTACATTTACAATAATTGATTACGCAGCAGTGGAGAGTGGACTTTATCAAAGTAGATGTCTTTCTGAAAGCGCTGTAACTAAGTTTAAGAATATAATCCAGCCACTGTTATCATCGTCAATGCCCTGTACCAACACAGAGCAGAGCAGCTATCTGAACGCTACCCCAACAGAGGTCGATTATCTTGTTAATAATTTCACCTCCTCACTACGTACGACTCTGGATACTGTAGCTCCAGTGAAAACTAAGGTCTCTAATCAGAAGTACATGACCCCGTGGTATAATTCTCAAACACGTACCCTCAAGCAGACGACTCGTAATCTGGAGAGGAAATGGCGTGTCACAAATTTAGAGGATCATCATTTAGCCTGGAGAAATAGTTTGTTGCTTTATAAGAAAGCCCTCCGCAAAGCCAGAACAGCTTACTATTCGTCACTGATTGAAGAAAATAAGAACAACCCCAGGTTTCTCTTCAGCACTGTAGCCAGGCTGACAAAAAGCCAGAGCTCTTTTGAGCCAACCATCCCTTTAACGTTAACTAGTGATGACTTCATGAACTTCTTCACAAATAAAATTTTTATCATTAGAGAAAAAATTACCAATAATCATCCCACAGATGTAATATTATCTACAGCTACTCTTAGTTCCATTGATGTTAAGTTAGACTCTTTTTTTCCAATCGATCTTTCTGAGTTAACGTCAATAATTACTTCCTCCAAACCATCAACGTGTCTTTTAGACCCCATTCCTACAAAACTGCTCAAAGAAGTTCTGCCATTGATTAATTTTTCGATCTTATATATGATCAACCTATCTCTAATAATCGGCTATGTACCACAGGCCTTCAAGGTGGCTGTAGTTAAACCTTTACTCAAAAAGCCATCTCTAGACCCAGCAGTCTTAGCTAATTATAGGCCAATCTCCAACCTTCCTTTCATATCAAAAATCCTTGAAAGAGTAGTTGTCAAACAGCTAACAGATCATCTGCAGAGGAATGGTTTATTTGAAGAGTTTCAGTCAGGTTTCAGAGCTCATTACAGCACAGAAACAGCTTTAGTGAAGGTTACAAATGATCTTCTTATGGCCTCTGACAGTGGACTCATCTCTGTGCTTGTCCTTCTTGACCTTAGTGCAGCATTCGATACTGTTGACCATAATATCCTATTAGAGCGATTAGAACATGCTGTAGGTATTACAGGTGTTGCACTGCAGTGGTTTGTATCATATCTATCTAATAGACTCCAATTTGTGCATGTAAATGGAGAGTCTTCTTCACACACTGAGGTTAATTATGGAGTTCCACAGGGTTCAGTGCTAGGACCAATTCTGTTTACATTATACATGCTTCCCCTAGGCAGCATCATTAGAAGACATAGCATACATTTTCACTGCTATGCAGATGACACCCAGCTCTATCTGTCCATGAAGCCAGATAACACACACCAATTAGTTAAACTGCAGGAATGTCTTAAAGACATAAAGACTTGGATGGCCACTAACTTTCTGCTTCTCAACTCAGATAAAACTGAGGTCATTGTACTCGGCGCTGAAAAGCTTAGAAATTTGGTATCTAACCAGATTCTTACTCTGGATGGCATTACCTTGGCCTCCAGTAACACTGTGAGGAACCTTGGAGTCATTTTTGACCAGGATATGTCCTTCAACGCACATACTAAACAAATATGTAAGACTGCGTTCTTCCATTTGCGCAACATCTCTAAAATTAGAAATATCCTGTCTCAGAGTGACGCTGAAAAACTAGTTCATGCATTTATTACTTCCAGGCTGGACTACTGCAATTCATTATTATCAGGATGTCCAAAAAACTCACTGAAAAGCCTTCAGTTAATCCAAAATGCTGCAGCAAGAGTACTGACAGGGACTAGAAAGAGAGAGCATATTTCTCCTGTTTTGGCTTCCCTTCATTGGCTTCCTGTTAAATCCAGAATTGAATTCAAAATCCTGCTCCTCACATACAAGGTCTTAAATAATCAGGCCCCATCTTATCTTAATGACCTTGTAGTACCATATCACCCTATTAGAGCACTTCGCTCTCGCTCTGCAGGCCTACTTGTTGTTCCTAGAGTATTTAAAAGTAGAATGGGAGGGAGAGCCTTCAGTTTTCAGGCCCCTCTTCTGTGGAACCAGCTTCCAGTTTGGATTCGGGAGACAGACACTATCTCTGCTTTTAAGATTAGGCTTCAAACTTTCCTTTTTGCTAAAGCATATAGTTAGGGCTGGACCAGGTGACCCTGAATCCTCCCTTAGTTATGCTGCAATAGATGTAGGCTGCCGGGGGATTCCCATGATGCATTGAGTTTTTCCTTTCCAGTCACCTTTCTCACTCACTATGTATTAACAGACCTCTCTGTATTGAATCGTATCTGTTATTAATCTCTGTCTCTCTTCCACAGCATGTCTTTATCCTGTCTTCCTTCTCTCACCCCAACCGGTCGCAGCAGATGGCCGCCCCTCCCTGAGCCTGGTTCTGCCGGAGGTTTCTTCCTGTTAAAAGGGAGTTTTTCCTTCCCACTGTCGCCAAAGTGCTTGCTCATAGGGGGTCATATGATTGTTGGGCTTTTCTCTGTATCTATAAAGCGCCTTGAGGCGACATTTGTTGTGATTTGGCGCTATATAAATAAAATTGAATTGAATTGAATTGAATGTGAGCAGCAGATGAACTTTGTACCAACAACATCTTCAATAACAGAGTCTGAATGAAGCTCAGGTGTTGATGCTGCTCACTGATTGGACGGTTGGTTTCAGCTCTGCTCTCAGTCTTTCCTGCACAGGTGAAGGTAGAAAGTGTGACTGGATCTATAGACTGGAAACCGAGAAACATGCTGAACATTTGAAGCTTTGCAGCAGAAATGTTCATGTTACAAATACAGCAGAGCTGATCTGGGATCAGTGTGTTCACACCTGCAGCTACAACAAGGTTTCATGTCTCCACACGTCAGCATGTGAACTTTACTCTGACTCAGTCTGAGCAGTCAGACGCATATTTTTAAAGTTAACACATCAGCACACACAGAGCTGAGCCCCTCCCACCTGTGCTGAGTTTCAGGTGGAGCCCCGCCTCCTTCCAGGAAGCAGCTCACCTGTGTGTCCGTGTTTAGTGTCCAGGTGTGGAGTGGAGCTTGTTGTTGGTGTGTGAAGAAACTGTAAGTTTGCTTTGTTTCCTCCTTTAACAGTTTGTCTTTAGGAACTTTACTGTTTGTTCAGCTCATGTTCGATTTCTTCACACAACAAACTGTGTGTGTTTGTATTTCCGGTCTCTCCATTAAAGTCAGTGTGTAATGTTTTCCTGGCTAACATCAGCTGTGTGCAGCTTAGTTCCAGCACAAATCTGCCGCTCCATAGTTCACGGTAACGGACTCACAGCTGGACCAACGAAGCCGAGTGTGTCCGCCACTCTGAGCTACGTTCGTGTTTGTGTACTTGTAGTTTGTACTTTGTGAGTTCACTCAGAGTCCACAGAGGACGCAGCGTACGTGATGACGTCACAGCCCTTTACCTCCTTTACTGTCACTGTGATTAATATTTACACACCACACGAGACACCTGACAGCATGTTAACGCTAAGCTAAAGCTAAGCTAACGCTAAGCTAGCCAAGAACCCAGAGTGACGTTAAAGCTGAGTAAACACTGACCCCAGACCAGCACCGTGATAAAGTGAGCTGCTGCTGCTGAACCTGAACAGGTAACAAAGTGATGAGCAGTCAGGCTGCAGGTTTCTACCTGTTCATGTTTCTACAGTAGAATCACTTTGAAGTGTCTTTGTGCTGTTTCATCTTTGATTTGTGTTCATAAACACTCAGAGAAAGATCACGTGACCTCATCAGGATCTGTGTTGGTGTGTGGGGCTGTACCTCAGCTTTAGATTATGGTGATTATGAGACAGTGTTTCAGCTCATTTTACACAGTAACATGAAAGTACTGTTATAAGGAGTAATGAAGTAACATACTCCATTACTTTTAATTAAAGTGTTCTGTGTAATATGTGTAATAATGACTTTTTTGAGTAACTTCATCTCTGTCAATAACAACATTCATACGTGGAATAAAAACACATCAGTGGATCATTGCTGGAGCTGCCTGGACTTCAGTCTTCAGGATCTCAACCAACAGCATCAACATGCTGCTCCAGATGTTTGTGCTCCAGATGTTTGTGCTCCAGATGTTTGTGCTCCACATGTCTGTGCTCCACATGTCTGTGCTCCACATGTCTGTGCTCCAGATGTCTGTGCTCCAGATGTCTGTGCTCCAGATGTCTGTGCTCCACATGTTTGTGCTCCAGATGTTTGTGCTCCACATGTCTGTGCTCCAGATGTCTGTGCTCCACATGTCTGTGCTCCACATGTCTGTGCTCCAGATGTTTGTGCTCCAGATGTTTGTGCTCCAAATATCTGTGCTCCAGATGTCTGTGCTCCAGATGTTTGTGCTTCAGATATCTGTGCTTCAGATGTCTGTGCTCCAGATGTTTGTGCTCCAGATGTTTGTGCTTCAGATATCTGTGCTCCAGATGTCTGTGCTCCAGATGTCTGTGCTTCAGATGTCTGTGCTGCACATGTTTGTGCTCCAGATGTCTGTGCTCCACATGTTTGTGCTCCAGATGTTTGTGCTCCACATGTCTGTGCTCCAGATGTTTGTGCTCCACATGTCTGTGCTCCACATGTCTGTGCTCCACATGTTTGTGCTCCACATGTTTGTGCTCCTGGTGATCAGACTCGCAGTTTCATCCTTGAAATAAGTGTTTATATTGTTGTTATATTGTTGACCCACCATTGATCATGTGTCTCATCACATGATCAATGGTGGGTCAGCGACATGCTTTCTTTCTGTCTCAGGTTTAAATATCTGGGACTCTCCACCGTTTGGTTTTAAAACTGAAGAAGCTTCTCGGATGAAACGTCTTCCAGAAACTTAAAGAAGTCTCTATTTTCTTTCTAAGCTCCTTAGATCACATGACCTGGATGACTGAACCTACAGACATATTGACCTGGTTTCTAGGTTACATGACAGGTCAGAGGTCAGCGACTGTAACTCAGTTACTCCTGTTAATGTGAACTCACTGAGTGTTTGTGGTTTACCTCTCAGACTGACTGAAGATGATGATGGAGGAAGAGGAGGACAGAGCAGAGTCTGCAGGGTCCAGCTGTCCGTCTGTGAAGAGTGACCGGTCCAAAGATGAAAATCCAAACTTCAGTCCTGAACCTGGACCAACGAGGTCAGAGAGCTGAACACACTGAGTTACAGAAATAATTCTGCACTGACATTATAATCAGTGTTGATTCTGGTTGATTGTCTGACTGTGTTTGTGAGCTGAGAGGAAATGAAAATGAATTTGTAACAAAAATCAGTTTTGTCCAGTTTTCCTGTAAAAAGCTGAACTCTAATCTAAGAGGACTGTTACTGACAGGAAACAGCTGCATTATCTGCAGTCTGTGTCATCACAGCTGCTTCAATCATGTTTGTGTCTGCAGAGGTCAGAGGTCACAGTCTGCAGGGTCCAGCTGTCCATCTGTGAGGAGTGACGGGTCCAAAGGTGAACCTCCATTCTTCAGTGCTGAACCTGGACCAACGAGGTCAGAGAGCTGTGATGACTCCTTTACATGTTTGTGTTTCCTGGATAAATATGACCTGAAACATCCTCAGATTGTTACAAAGATTCATTAAAAAGAAAACAATGAAAGAGAAAAGATCCAAATGTTAGACTTGGTCATTTGCTGTTTGAGGACAGTGATGCTCATATCTGTGGGGAAAGTGTGACCTGAGTGGGTTTATGTTTGTCTTTAAAGAACAGAGCTGCTCTGATTCTCTTTGTGTCTGATCTGTTAAACAGTCTGAGAGGTCACACAGAGACCCAGCAGCTAAAGCCTGGATCATACTGGCTGCTGTTAATGAGACTCCATCAGGACAACACTGAGCCACAGTGGTGTTCATGGAAATCAATCAATAAATTCAACTTTACACTGTATTACCAAAGTACTGACTCGTCTGCCTTCACACACATGTAAACTTGAGTGACATCATATTCTGAGTCCACAGCATTCAATATGATGTCAGCCAAGAGTTCAACATATAACAGCTTAAACTGTTCTAAAAAGGTTTTTTCACAGGTTTAAAAGTGTTTACGGGAATTTTTAACGGTTCTTTCAGAAGCACATACGTGAGGTTAGACACAGGAAGCAGCAACACTGACTGAACACAGCTTTTAGAGGCTAAATTCACATTTTAATAATGAAAGTGGCTTCATGTGTGTGTGTGTGTCCATGGTTTCTCCACAGAGTGGACCAGCAGAGCTCAGAGGTTCCCAGTGGTCAGTCTGCCCAGCAGCATCAAACACAGCTGGACTCCATGTTTATGGTCTGTACATGTACAACAACTACTTTATTATTAATATTAATAATAATACATTTATTTATAGATCCCTTTCAGAACACCAAGGACTCTGTGGACTAAATGACCAAAAGAAACAAACTTTGAAATCAGACGGTGCAAATGTGATCACAGGGAAACGTTTTAAACATCGAGGCTTTAAACAAAAACCAAAGTGAAACAGTTTGTAGTCGAGATCAGTGGGAATGAAGCTGAATAACTGTTTCTTCAATAACTTTGAGAAATAAATGACAAATATGATGGAAATTAGCAGCATTAGCACTTACTAATGATGTGAGTCGACACTCTGCTGTATTGAGACGACCACATTAGGTGGTCCTCAACTGTAATGGAAACCAATGGCTCCAGTCGATCTGAGCAGCTACTAATAGAAACGGGCCATAGATGTGTTTGTGCTTAATAACAGTGAATCACAGGATTTTTACATTACAGTTAAAATCTCATGTTGTTTGTTAAAGTGTGCAGTTCAGGGTGTGTTACTAAAACTGTTGTTTGCTCACTTTCCAAAGACCCAGCCCCCATAAAAAGCAGCCAAACAGCTCTAAGAGTTACACACACACGCATATCTATCAAGTTTACTCTGGTCTAATATACTTGGATTTAGCTTGAAGAATGTTCCTGTACGAGGACTGAAAATGATTTAAAAAACAGCCAATGTCCAAAGAACAACTTTGACACACCTTCATAAAGCCTGCAGAGCAAAAGAAAAACTAGCTGAAAGTCTGGCTGCTCTTATGAAAAGTACAGAGAAATTATGGGTCGTTCAACACTTGTGCACAATATAAGAGTTTAAATAAATCTAAAGAGTAACTCAAAATCCTACAATCATACTGAGAAAATCATCTACAGCTAACTATCCAAGTGGATTTGTTTAAGACAGCTCCATCTGCTGGTGGCCCTCTGCAGGTGCATGAAAGGGGCGTGTTTATAGTGAAAGTAGTAGAGAAAGTAAACCCCATGGGAAGGAGGGAGGACTCTCAGCAGCTTCCAGCTCATATTCAGACATTTGACTTCTCACTGAAAGCAGCTAGTTTGAGTGTCTGTACCTTAATTAGAAGAGATAACATGGCCATAGTAATTAGAGTTGATTGGGCAATGCTGTCCTTGTAATGTACTTTATGATTTTTATACATCTGTTTGTGGACAAGTCCCAGTTTTTCTGTAGAGCCTCTCAAGTTGGAGACAGCAGTCAAAGTTCACGTGTAAACCAGAGCAACAAATCAGGTCCAAATGTGTTGTTCACAGTGAGTGGGATTATCAGTATGTTGCTATGTTAACATCCTGCAGCAGGATGTGTTTGGTCAGCTGGTTCACATTTCCTCAGGACCTTCTTGATGTGATGTTCTTCTGCTTCCCTGGCTGCTGTGTCTGTGGGGATGGCGTTTGTTCTGTGTTGTAGCGTCCTGATGACGCCCAGTTTGTGCTCCAGTGGATGATGAGAGTCAAACCTTAAATACTGATCTGTATGCGTAAACAGAGTGAACCTTTAAGACCAGTTGTCTGTATGATCAACTCTGTCACGTATAACATCTTCAGGTTTCTGGCTTCGATCATCAACCTGTTGATAGTTCAGCTCTGAACACCAGTGAAATGTTTCTCCCACTGAAATCGCTGCATTCATATGAACAGAATCAACGTTTTGGGACCGTGGAGTTGTGGAGAATGTCTCAGTTAATCAGATAAAGTCAAACTTATAATTGGTGAAGAGATCGTGGATGATATGCCCCTTGATCGTAAAGAAGTGGATGTTGTGTAGACTGAAGTTCAGAGTGGTGGTTCATTCATAAAGTATTCTGTTCCAGCTGCTGGAGGACAACATCATCACTTTTGTGAAGAACGAGCTGAAGAAGATCCAGAAGGCTCTGAATCCAAATAAGCCCCAGTGCTTGGAGTTTCAGAGGGAGGATGATGAGCAGAGGAGCAGCAGAGAGGCATTTGTGAAGATCGCAGTGGACTTCCTGAGGAGAATGAAGCAGGAGGAGCTGGCTGACTGTCTGCAGAGACGTAAGAGGATTTCTTACTTAAGGTTTTAAGCTGTTAGATAAATGAGACACTCATGACACCAGTGTGTTAAGTCATTTCTCAGTGGGTCAGAAAATGTCATCAGCGTTTTGTAAAATATATTTCTTGAAGTTGTATTTTTATTATTATTATTCAGAACTTCCAGCTGCAGTTTGTCATCGTAACCTTAAATCTGCTCTGAAGAAGAAGTTCCAGTGTGTGTTTGAGGGCATCGCTAAAGCAGGAAACCCAACCCTTCTGAATCAGATCTACACAGAGCTCTACATCACAGAGGGAGGGACTGCAGAGGTCAATGATGAACATGAGGTCAGACAGATTGAAACAGCATCCAGGAAACCAGACAGACCAGAAACAACAATCAGACAAGAAGACATCTTTAAACTCCCACCTGGAAGAGATGAACCAATCAGAACAGTGCTGACAAAGGGAGTGGCTGGCATTGGGAAAACAGTCTTAACACAGAAATACACCCTGGACTGGGCTGAAGACAAAGCCAACCAGGACATCCAGTTCATGTTTCCATTCACTTTCAGAGAGCTGAATGTGCTGAAAGAGGAAAAGTTCAGCTTGGTGGGACTTGTTCATCACTTCTTTACTGAAACCAAAGAAGCAGGAATCTGCAGCTTTGAAGACTTCCAGGTTGTGTTCATCTTTGATGGTCTGGATGAGTGTCGACTTCCTCTGGACTTCCACAAAACTACAATCCTAACTGACCCTAGAAAGTCCACCTCAGTGGATGTGCTGCTGATAAACCTCATCAGGGGGAAGCTGCTTCCCTCTGCTCACCTCTGGATAACCACACGACCTGCAGCAGCCAATCAGATCCCTCCTGACTGTGTTGGCATGGTGACAGAGGTCAGAGGGTTCACTGACCCACAGAAGGAGGAGTACTTCAGGAAGAGATTCAGAGATGAGGAGCAGGCCAGCAGGATCATCTCCCACATCAAGACATCACGAAGCCTCCACATCATGTGCCACATCCCAGTCTTCTGCTGGATCACTGCTACAGTTCTGGAGGATGTGCTGAAAACCAGAGAGGGAGGACAGCTGCCCAAGACCCTGACTGAGATGTACATCCACTTCCTGGTGGTTCAGGCCAAAGTCAAGAGGATCAAGTATGATAGAGGACATGCAACAGATCCACACTGGAGTCCAGAGAGCAGGAAGATGATGGAGTCTCTGGGAAAACTGGCTTTTGATCAGCTGCAGAAAGGAAACCTGATCTTCTATGAACCAGACCTGACAGAGTGTGGCATCGATATCAGAGCAGCCTCAGTGTACTCAGGAGTGTTCACACAGATCTTTAAAGAGGAGAGAGGACTGTACCAGGACAAGGTGTTCTGCTTCATCCATCTGAGTGTTCAGGAGTTTCTGGCTGCTCTTCATGTCCATCTGACCTTCATCAACTCTGGACTCAATCTGCTAGAAGAAGAACAAACAACCTCCACATGGTCTAAATTATTTAACAAACTAAAACTCCAATCACTTCACCAGACTGCTGTGAACAAGGCCTTACAGAGTCCAAATGGACACCTGGACTTGTTCCTCCGCTTCCTCCTGGGTCTTTCACTGCAGACCAATCAGACTCTCCTACGAGGTCTGCTGACACAGACAGGAAGTAGCTCACAGACCAATCAGGAAACAGTTCAGTACATCATGGAGAAGCTCAGTGATAATCTGTCTGCAGAGAAAAGCATCAATCTGTTTCACTGTCTGAATGAACTGAATGATCGTTCTCTAGTGGAGGAGATCCAACAGTTCCTGAGATCAGGACGTCTCTCCTACACTGGACTGTCTCCTGCTCAGTGGTCAGCTCTGGTCTTCATCTTACTGTCATCAGAAAAAGATCTGGATGTGTTTGACCTGCAGAAATACTCTGCTTCAGAGGAGGCTCTTCTGAGGCTGCTGCCAGTGGTCAAAGCCTCCAACAAAGCTCTGTGAGTAAACATGTGATCAGGCTTTTATTTATAACATAAACAGTGTAATGTGTGATGGACCCTTAAAAACTTAAACATATTTTTTTACATGATCATCAGCACTAAATACAGTATATTATAGTTAATGTTTGATAGCAGCAGTAAATGTCAGAGTGTCTTAAACATATCTGGGTGTCAGCTTTTATCAAAGTCATGTCCAGAATCATCCTGTAAGTAAAATTTATTTATACAGCAGCTTTCACAGGTCAAAAACCACAAAGTGCTTTACAATAGAAACAGGCAATAAAAACACAGAAGATAAAAACATTAAACAGCAAACACTGAACATCATACAGCCTAAAACTAGTTAAAGGCCACTCTGAACACTAGAGTCTGAATAAATGAGTTAGTGGGACCAGTAAAAGCCTTTGACTGGAAGATCTCAGATGTGAGGAGAGCTGTAGGATTGTAGAAAGTCAGAAATATAGACTGGGACTAAAAGTAAGGACTAAATCTTTAAATAACGCCTAAAATGAACTGGTTACCAGTGTGAAGAGATTAAACTGGAGTAATGTCCAGTCTATTTCATGTGCTGGTTAAAAGCCTCGCAGCATGATTCTGTACTGACTGAAGACGTTCAAAGACTGTGATGGACCCATAGGTGATCAACTCCCTCATTCCTCCTCTGGTCTTATTGCTCTGCATCAGTGCACTGCTCAGCTGAAGATGAGTTCACTTCTATATGTTACAATCTGCCTCACCAGTACAGTTCCAAGGATCTGCAGCTGCTGAATCAATTATATTCCTCGTGTTTCTTCTGGTTTCCTGTTGTTAGATCTGCCTGCTTGATTGTTTTTCAATCTCTCCTATGTCGTGCACTTTGATTTCCGACTGTACACAGTCTGTGAACCATGACAATTTGTGACAGAATGCAATGATCAGTGAGGACCCGGAGGACACTGACATTTACACTGTGCAGAATGAGACTTGAGACTTTATCTCACTGCTTTGTGGACGACTGATGGAAGGACTAATCACTATATCTGCTTTAATTGAAATAATTTCCATGAAAATTTCCCTGGTTCAGTCTCCCAGAATCTCTCAATCATATCTTGACCTTTTCCTAGAGTAACTAACCCTCACTCAGCAGGATATGAGCCAGCCTTCCCTCTCATTGCTACATGCTTACAGTCTTGCCTATCACCTGTTCACAGAATGAGTCATCACTTGTTTTTGTTTAGCATTTAATGAGCAAGTTCCAGGTCTTTATATTTACACAGGGAACATTTTTAAACTATAACGTTTTTTTAGCCATAAATAGTAATGCACACTGGCATTTGTCTTTCTTTTAAAGGTTCAACACAAGAAGTGATTTAAATTAATCACAAACAGTTTGTTATCAAATGACAATTTTTCAGATTATGTCTTTATTTTGTTTTTGTTTTTTAGGCTGAGTGTCCCTGATCTCTCTGAAAGAGGGTATGAAGCTCTGTCCTCAGTTCTCATCTCCCAGTCTTCTACACTGAGAGAGCTGGACTTAAGAAACAACAACCTTCAGGATCCAGCAGTGGAGTTTCTTTCTGCAGGACTGAGAAGTCCACACTGTAAACTGAATACTCTGAGGTGAGATCAAGTTATGTTGTGCTTTTCATCAATTGACAGAATTAACCAATAAGAAGCCACTAAATGGGAAAAAAGTCAGTTAAACTTCTGTAATAGTTTTATGTTAGTGTCATCTCTTAGTGTTGACTCTTAGTAAAAAAAAACAGGATTTATTGCAAAATCTAAAAACTCTTTTGTGCACCCTCATTGCAATTTAATAACAGTGTTTGTTTAATGTTTATCTGTCATTTTTCAGACTGAGTCACTGTGAGCTCTCAGAGAGAGGCTTTGAAGCGCTGTCCTCAGCTCTCAGCTCCCAGTCCTCTAGTCTGAGACAGCTGGACCTGAGTAACTCTGACCTGCAGGATTCAGGAGTGAAGTTTCTGTCTGCTGGAGTGAAGAGTCCACGCTGTAAAATGGAAACTCTCAGGTCAGGATTTAAAATGTTCCACTGATGATCATGTTAAACCTGATTTCTATTACTGCAGAAACAGTCAATTGATTTTAAAAAAGTCTGAATGTAGAAATTAGCGTCTGGGGTTTTTAGTGATATTTTGTTCACTTTCTGTCTTTCATTTGCAATGAAATGTCCCATCTGCTCCTCTGAGTCCAAATTTTTTATTTTAGCAGTGCTTCATCCACCAAACCTTCTAGTTTGATTCCTGTAAGCTGAAGGTTTTTACAGAGCTGTTTGTTCAGATATCAGAATTTGATTTTCAGAAAAATTTAGTAATAAAAATAGGATCAATTGATTATTTCTGACTGAAAAGATGAAATATATATTTGGTCATAGTGATATGACTCATTGCCTCACTTAAACATAAAATGTAAACAAAAATTGAAAACAATAGATTAATACAAAACAGAATTTGACTGTTGAGCTTAAAGTGAGCTTGAATGTTATTCACTTCCTGTTTTATTTTGGTAGTTATCGTCTCTGGTTTTTACTTTTACTTCCTCCCCCGACATTGTCTACATTAGTTTCAGCTGTAGAAGGTTTTATTGACTGTTTGATTTGTCACTTTTTTTTAAACTATAATTGTTGACTTATAAACTATTGCTAAAATGTATTTTCATTAAAATACCAAATAATTTATTACTTTATCATCTAATTAGTTTATAATTCTGTAAATAGAGGTGATACTGTGGTCTATGTGGATTGTCTTCAGGTACTCTTCCTCCCACAGTCCAAGAACATGCATGCAAGGTTAACTGGAGATGTGTGATTGTCAGCATAAATTGTCTGTCTCTGTCTAGCTCTGTGTTTACCTGGCTACATCACCATGGTTACTGATGCTGAACCAATAACCTGGTCTGGATCAGGTTATGTTCAGAGTTTTTGTTTAAAATCAACTGAAGTGCCTCATTTTCACTGATTCTTTCATTTACAGAAAGCTTTAAGTGTGATATAGATTCAGTCATATCTGACTAATGTCAGTGAATGAGGCCCAGCTGTAAAGTCACAGCAGTCACACTGTATGTGTCTCATTGTCACTGGAGTTTAGGCTCCATGCATTCAGCTGGTGCTGCAGAAAAAGTAGAAATGTTTCTGTTTGGTTCTAATGCTGAGTCTCTTTTACAAAGATGGAACTGCAGCTAATCCTGCTCATGTAGCCAGTTAGTAAAAACTCAAGTCACTGTCAGACACAGCAGACATTTACTGATAATCTCACTGTATGTGGTCTTTTAGCGCCTCCTAGTGGTGAACATGTGGAGTGTTGTTTGTCTGGGTGACGAGTGTAACTGTTGAGTGAGAAAGACTGTGGTCGTGTCCAAATTCATGGGCTGCATCCTCCTGAGGACCCGGCCTTCGTGGTCTACGTGGGCCGGGTCCTCAGAAGGTCGGGTAGGCTGGAAGTAAACGGCCATGGAATTGGACGGTCTAGCCTTCTGATTGGTGTCACCGCTGTCTCGGTGGAGTTTAATAAACTGCCGTCTGCTCCTTGCTATCTAAAATATAACAGGACTCTGGAGTAAATTGTTGACCATCTCACACTTCTGTTTAATCAGTTTTTTGTTTGACGTTTATTCAGTTGTGTAAAAACCAAGGAGGAACTCACCTGGGGGATAAATAAAGTTTTATTTTATCTAATCTAATCTAATAACTTTAATCTCAGCCAAACTGATTTACTCACGAACAAATAAAACACTGAAAAAGCCAAACAATAGCATTTTTAGGTTGTCTAAGTGACTCATATATTACTTTTAACCTGATTAGCGAAACTCCGCGGTGATCTGAAAATGATGTGCAGGGAGTTGTGCCGTTCTCGGCGCTTTCAGTAACCCTGGAGCTCTCGGCTAGCTATTGAGCTGGTGTGTAACAGACGTCTCCGAAAACGTTGAAGCACTTTTGCAAATATGCGATATCTTGATAAACCGAGCAGATATTTGAAGTTTACACAGCTACTTTCTCGCCTGAAAATATGTTAAAAGTTTTGTGACCCAGGAAGATTAATAAGAGTAATTTTAAATCTTAGTAGCGGCCGCCATTACCAGAAACTGGAGTTTGGCTGGGCCGCGCTATGAATTCTAGGATATGGTAGGCCACGAAGGACACACCCGACCCATCCTTCAATTCAATTCAATTCAATTCAATTTTATTTATATAGCGCCAAATCACAACAAAAGTCGCGTCAAGGCGCTTCATAGATACAGAGAAAAACCCAACAATCATATGACCCCCTGTGAGCAAGCACTTTTGCGACAGTGGGAAGGAAAAACTCCCTTTTAACAGGAAGAATCCTCCGGCAGAACCAGGCTCAGGGAGGGGCGGCAATCTGCTGCGACCGGTTGGGGTGAGAGAAGGAAGACAGGATAAAAGACATGCTGTGGAAGAGAGACAGAGGTTAATAACAGATATGATTCAATGCAGAGAGGTCTGTTAATACATAGTGAGCGAGAAAGGTGACTGGAAAGGAAAAACTCAATGCATCATGGGAATCCCCGGCAGCCTACGTCTATTGCAGCATAACTAAGGGAGGATTCAAGGTCACCTGGTCCAGCCCTAACTATATGCTTTAGCAAAAAGGAAAGTTTGAAGCCTAATCTTGAAAGTAGAGATAGTGTCTGTCTCCTGAATCCAAACTGGAAGCTGGTTTCACAGAAGAGGGGCCTGAAAACTGAAGGCTCTGCCTCCCATTCTACTTTTAAATACTCTAGGAACAACAAGTAGGCCTGCAGAGTGAGAGCGAAGTGCTCTAATAGGGTGATATGGTACTACAAGGTCATTAAGATAAGATGGGGCCTGATTATTTAAGACCTTGTATGTGAGGAGCAGAATTTTGATTTCTGGATTTAAAAGGAAGCCAAAACAGGAGAAATATGCTCTCTCTTTCTAGTCCCTGTCAGGACTCTTGCTGCAGCATTTTGGATTAGCTGAAGGCTTTTCAGGGAGTTTTTAGGACTTCCTGATAATAATGAATTACAGTTGTTCAGCCTGGAAGTAATAAATGCATGAACTAGTTTTTCAGCGTCACTCTGAGACAGGATATTTCTAATTTTAGAGATGTTGCGCAAATGGAAGAATGCAGTCTTACATATTTGTTTAATATGTGCGTTGAAGGACATGTCCTGGTCAAAAATGACTCCAAGGTTCCTCACAGTGTTACTGGAGGCCAAGGTAATGCCATCCAGAGTAAGAATCTGGTTAGATACCATATTTCTAAGCTTTTCAGCGCCGAGTACAATAACCTCAGTTTTATCTGAATTAAGAAGCAGAAAGTTAGCGGCCATCCAGGTCTTTATGTATTTAAGACATTCCTGCAGTTTAACTAATTGGTGTGTGTTATCTGGCTTCATGCACAGATAGAGCTGGGTGTCATCTGCATAGCAGTGAAAATGTATGCTATGTCTTCTAATGATGCTGCCTAGGGGAAGCATGTATAATGTAAACAGAATTGGTCCTAGCACTGAACCCTGTGGAACTCCATAATTAACCTCAGTGTGTGAAGAGGACTCTCCATTTACATGCACAAACTGGAGTCTATTAGATAGATATGATACAAACCACTGCAGCACAGTACCTGTAATACCTACAGCATGTTCTAATCGCTCTAATAGGATATTATGGTCAACAGTATCGAATGCTGCACTAAGGTCAAGAAGGACAAGCACAGAGATGAGTCCACTGTCAGAGGCCATAAGAAGATCATTTGTAACCTTCACTAAAGCTGTTTCTGTGCTGTGATGAGCTCTGAAACCTGACTGAAACTCTTCAAATAAACCATTCCTCTGCAGATGATCTGTTAGCTGTTTGACAACTACTCTTTCAAGGATTTTTGATATGAAAGGAAGGTTGGAGATTGGCCTATAATTAGCTAAGACTGCTGGGTCTAGAGATGGCTTTTTGAGTAAAGGTTTAACTACAGCCAGCTTGAAGGCCTGTGGTACATAGCTGATTATTAGAGATAGGTTGATCATATTCAAGATTTTAAGAATTAATTAATGGAAGGACTTCTTTGAGCAGTTTTGTAGGAATGGGGTCTAAAAGACACGTTGATGGTTTGGAGGAAGTAATTATTGAAGTTAACTCAGAAAGATCGATTGGAGAAAAAGAGTCTAACTTAACATCAATGGTACTAAGAGTAGCTGTAGATAATATTACATCTGTGGGATCATTATTGGTAATTTTTTCTCTAATGATAAAAATTTTATTTGTGAAGAAGTTCATGAAGTCATCACTAGTTAACGTTAAAGGGATGGTTGGCTCAAAAGAGCTCTGACTTTTTGTCAGCCTGGCTACAGTGCTGAAGAGAAACCTGGGGTTCTTATTTTCTTCAATCAGTGATGAGTAGTAAGCTGTTCTGGCTTTGCGGAGGGCTTTCTTATAAAGCAACAAACTATTTCTCCAGGCTAAATGATGATCCTCTAAATTTGTGACACGCCATTTCCTCTCCAGATTACGAGTCATCTGCTTGAGGGTACGTGTTTGAGAATTATACCACGGAGTCAGGTACTTCTGATTAGAGACCTTAGTTTTCACTGGAGCTACAGTATCCAGAGTCGTACGTAGTGAGGAGGTGAAATTATTAACAAGATAATCGACCTCTGTTGGGGTAGCGTTCAGATAGCTGCTCTGCTCTGTGTTGGTACAGGGCATTGACGATGATAACAGTGGCTGGATTATATTCTTAAACTTAGTTACAGCGCTTTCAGAAAGACATCTTCTTTGATAAAGTCTACTCTCCACTGCTGTGTAATCAATTATCGTAAATGTAAATGTTATCAGGAAATGATCAGACAGGAGAGTGTTTTCAGGAAACACTGTTAAATGTTCAGTTTCTATGCCATATGTTAAAACAAGATCTAGAGTGTGATTAAAGTGGTGGGTGGGTTCTTTTACATTTTGAGAGAAACCAATTGAGTCTAATAACAGATTAAATGCCATGTTGAGGCTGTCATTTTTAGCATTTACATGGATGTTAACATCACCCACAATAATTATTTTATCTGAGCTGAGAACTAAATTAGATATAAAGTCTGAGAAATCAGACAGAAACTCTGTGTAAGGCCCAGGTGGACGATAGATGATAACAAGTAAGACTGGTTTCTGAGTTTCACAGCTGGGGTGGACAATGCTAAGCATCAGGCTTTCAAATGAATTAAAAGTCTGTCTTGGTCTTTCATTAATTAATAGACTGGTGTGAAAAATTGCTGCCACACCTCCCCCTCGACCTGTGCTTCGAGATTTCTGGTAGTTAGAATGACTCGGGGGTGTTGATTCATTTAAACTAACATAATCACCCTGCTGCAACCAGGTTTCTGTAAGGCAGAGTAAATCAATTTGTTGATCAATTATTAAGTCATGTACTAACAGAGACTTGGAGGAGAGAGACCTAATATTTAATAATCCACATTTCACTGTTTTACTCTTTGGTTCAGATGTGGATACTGTATTGTTCTTTCTTTGTGATTTTTTATGTTTAAGTTGTTTGTTGCTGGTTTTTAGTTTGTTATTTGTCTTTTTGGAAGCAGACACAGTCTCTATGGAGATGGGTTTTTGGGGGGGTAGCAGGAGGAGAGAAGCTGCAGAGAGGCGTGTAAGACTGCAACTCTGCTTCCTGGTCCCAACTCTGGATAGTCATATTTTGGGGGGTTTAATAAATTTGTCCATATTTCTAGAAATGAGAGCTGTTCCATCCAAAGTGTGATGGATGCCATCTCTCCTAACAAGACCAGGTTTCCTCCAGAAGGTTTGCCAATTATCTATGAAGCCCACATTGTTTCTGGGACACCACTCAGACAGCCAGCAATTAAAGGAGAACATGCGGCTAAACATGTCACTCCTGGTCTGATTGGGGAGGGGACCAGAGAAAACTACTACTTCAAATTCGGGGAAAAGGAGGACACATTTGTTGGCTGCATTCGGAGGAGTCCACGAATTTGGACAGCCTTTGGTGCATCGCTGTGACGTAATCGGTCTACAAATGTGTCCTCAGGAGGATGCAGCCCATGAATTTGGACACACCGAGCCTGCGTGCTGGTAGCACCTTAGCCGCAGCTCGGGTGTGGAGGAGAAGCTGAAAAAGAAGGTTTTCTAGTTTGTAAGGAGGAAAAAAACTGAGAGGACTAAGTTAAAGAGAGGCTGGAGAGTAACACAGAGCTGCAATGAATGCTGCTCACACAGTTTAGACAGTTTAGCATCAAATGTTCGAGTGGGTTAGCTCCCAGCTAACTAGCAGAGCAGCTAACTAGCAAACCAGCTAACTAGCAAACCAGCTAACTGCACCCACAAGCTGCGACTGTGTCTTTCTGACAAGAGCGTCAGACACTCTGACTGGTTTTCTTTGTGGATGATGATTTATTCTCACACTGATCCTTCATGATGATGCTGCCATCCACCCACTGCTCCTAGCAGTGTTGCCAACTCCTCAGTAAGGAAAATTGCTATTGGCTGTCCTGAAAGTTGCTGGAAGTCGCTAAATGACGTCATCGCCTAATTTGGGTAAATGGTCATGCTAATGTAATTGTAACGTACATTGTAGGAGAGAAAAATAACATCGTGGAAGCGACATAACGTGAGTAAAAAACGTCCTTGAATGCATTTAAATAAATAAATCATAGTTCTGTCTGTAACTATTACAACACTCTCACCACATTTGTTAACAATTCTCTCAACAAATGTGTTTTTCCTCGTTCTTTGTTATCCAGCTGAGACTTTGGGTATAAATGTGTCATAAACAGAAGAAAGCAGTGCAGGTTCAATGTAATCAAACCTCAGACTGAGTTCAAAATCATCACCTGTCCCAGATATCACATCAGCACCAGAACCATGATGTGTTTTCTCACATTTAAAAAAGGTGAAGGTCAGTGTGAATGGACTGTTGTCATTGGTCTGAATGTGCCTCTATAAACATGTGCTCTTCATTATTGATGTTTTCCTAATGAACAGAAAATGAGACTTAATAAAATCCTTCTGACTGTTGTTGGAGCAGGTTGGGTCCTGGGTTTGAGTCCCCCACTGTACCACAGGGGCTTCTAGCTTTGTTTCACAGTGTGTAGAACAACAAATAAAACCAAATCACAAAAAGCTTCAAGTCAAAAACGCATCAAACTTTGAGGGTTTTTCCCAAGGATGAGGAAGCAGACTCGGCCACAAACAGCTGGATATATGAATGGTTACCACAGCAACCACAGCAGTGTGCTCTCAGTATATTTAGTTGTATAAAGGTGTTTGTGGTGTGTTGCAGCTGAAACAGCCTCATGTATGTTGACACAGGGAGAAAATAGTGTGAGAACACTGTTCACAGCAGTCACAGCTCGCTGCCTTCAACAGTCTCTTCCTTCCTTGTTTGGATGTCACTGATATCATCTTCTGCTCTCACACTGACCACCTGTTGAAGCTAACATGCTAACATGGAAGCAGCAGGTATGCCACCTGTGGCAGCTGAGGTCACGTGATCTGAGTGTTTGAACCACGTGTTGGAGCAGCATTTCCAAACATCTGCACTTCAGAAGCTCCAAAGTGTGGAAACGTCACTGTGGAGAGTCTCATCCCTATCTAAGAGATTTTCTTGCCTCTGCAAAGCTAAGCTTGCAAACAGCACCATAGTTTGTCAATCCCAACCAATCAGAGCGCTACTTATGTCACGTCACATGACTCGTGTGTTTACCTCTTTGATTAGCACCCAAAGAACTAAAGAAAGGCTAAAAGGACGTTCAGCCAATCAAATCCCTCCTAGGAACAGGAAGTCTAGAGAGGAAATGGAGCAGAGAAGGAGAATCACCAGTTTAAATGTCTGAATTTTAAACTGATGACCCTCTAAAGAGGCTTTTATTGACTCTGTTTTCTTTTTCACCATTTAAACTGTTTAATATCAGATTTAGAAATAACTTTTGGACAGTTGTTGTACATTTCCACTAAAATGTGACACAAATAATGACTTTCTGACTTTACTTTGGACTAATCTAACGACTCAGCCTGGCTATGTTGGACTTGGTGTGGAAGCAGCTCTCAGTTTGAGTTCAGGAGACACACACTCTCTACTTTGAAGATCAGCTTCAAACTTTCCTTTTTGATAAAGCTTATAGTTCGAGCTGGATCAGGTGACCCTGAACCATCCCTTAGTGATGCTGCTATAGGCTCAGGCTGTTGATGATGCTCTGCTTTCTTCTACACTCCCCTCTTTTCACTCCTGATGCTTTTATATGTCACGACTGTCCTTAACTTTTGTGTCTCTCTGAGCTCATCTCTTCTCTTTCCCCTCACCCTGCAACCAGTCATGGTAGATTTTTTTGAAGCTGAGCTTTCATACATGATGAATTGCTCTCTTCAGTTGGGTGTCTTCCCTGCTGCCTTTAGAACGGCGGTGGTGAGGCCCCTTCTGAAGAAGAGCAATTTGGATTGTAATGATTTTAATACAGACCTGTATCCAACTTACCATTTTTAAGTAAAATTTTAGAAAAACTTGTTTTTACTCAGATTAATGACTTTCTGAATGATAGACAGATCCTGGAGATATTCCAGTCTGGATTTAGGGTGAACCACAGCACAGAGACTGCTCTCCTAAAGGTTTTAAATGATCTTAGATGTAACTGGGACTCCCAAAAGCTCTCAGTCCTGGTGCTACTGGATCTAAGCGCAGCCTTTGATACAGTAGACCACGCTATTCTTTTAAACAGACTGAAACACATGGTGGGCCTCTCTGGTGCTGTACACAACTGGTTCACTTCCAATTCAATTCAATTCAATTCAATTCAATTCAATTCTTTCTGTCTCTCAGACAGAACTTTTATGGTGAGTATGGATACATGCTCCTCTAAGAGCCATAGAATGACATGTGGTGTGCCTCAAGGGTCGGTTTTAGGCCCTGTACTTTTTAATTTGTATATGCTCCCTCTCGGCGGTGTCATCAGGAGACATGGAGTGAACGTCCACAGTTGCGCTGATGACACTCAGCTGTACATCTCCGTGTCTCCTGATGACACCAGACCAATGGATGCCCTTTTTAACTGTATTTTAGATATAAGATCTTGGATGGCAGAAAACTTTTTACAGCTCAACCAGGACAAAACTGAAGTTTTAAACGTTGGTCCTGAGGCTCAGAGAGAGAAACTCTTGTCTAAATTACAGGCATTTTCACTATGTCCTTCACTACAAGTGAAAAACCTGGGTGTTGTTTTTGACTCTGAGCTTGGTTTTATCCCACATATTAAACATGTAACCAAAATTGGATTTTATCATCTAAAAAATATAACCAGAGTCCGCCCTATTCTCTCTCGGGCCAACACAACGCTCTCTGGTCTCGCCAAAAAGAATATTTCACCTTTACAACTTTTACAAAACTCTGCAGCTCGTGTGCTGACGAAGACCAGAGGGCGGGCCCACATTACACCGGTTTTAGAATCGCTGCATTGGCTCCCCGTGTGTTTCAGGATCGATTTTAAAGTTCTTTTATTGGTTTTTACATGTCTTAATGGTCTTGGGCCTTCTTATCTCTCAGATCTGCTTTTACCATATGAACCCTCGCGGACCCTGAGGTCCTCTGGTACTGACCTTTTGATTGTCCCTAAAGTCAGGACACATACTCACGGAGAGGCAGCGTTTCAGTGGTATGGTCCTCGTCTGTGGAACAGCCTGCCGGAGGAGCTCAGGGCCGCAGAGAACGTACATGTTTTTAAGAACAGGCTCAAGACCCACCTTTTTAATTTAGCTTTTACTTAACGTTTATTTATTTGATGCTTATTGATTCTATCCTGTTATTCTATTTACATTATTAATTTAGGTTTTACCTAATATTTATTGATTTTATTCTTATTCATTTTTTGTCTTCTTACTCATATTTATATTTATACTGTATCCCATTCTTATTTATTTTCTTTATTTTATTCTGTATATACTCTTAGTAGGTCATATCTCCAGTGTTTCCTCGGAGGGGGCTCTCTGCACCGGGGTTGTGATCGACTGTGGCTGCTGGGGCTCTGTGGGTCTTCTCAACCTGGCTGGGGGGCTTCTTTGCCTCCCTCCTGCTGTGTGCCCAGCCTGGAGGCTGTAAAGCACTTTGTGCTACATCTTTGTATGAAGAGTGCTTTATAAATAAAGATTGATTGATTGATTGATAGATTCTCCTCCGGGAGCCTGTTTTCACTGGGAGGATCTTTGTGTCAAAGAGAGTTCTTCCTTCCCACCATCACCAAGTGCTGCTCACAGTGGATTTTCTGGTTTTTGGGGCTTTCTCTCTAATATTGGAGGCTGTTACCTTACACTGTTAAACAGCTTCAGACGACTGTTGTTGTCTGTTGGGAATTGTCACTTTTAAATAAAGTTACATTGAATGGATGTAAATGGATAGATGTTATTGTGACAAACAGAAAATGATCTTTAAAAGATTGATTGTTGTTTTGTGTGTCTGCAGTCTGTCAGGCTGTCTGATCACAGAGGAAGGCTGTACTTCTCTGGCCTCAGCTCTGAGCTCCAACCCCTCCCATCTCAGAGAGCTGGACCTGAGCTACAATCATCCAGGTGATTCAGGAATTAAGCTCCTGTCGTCTGGACTGAAGGATCCAGGCTGGAGACTGGACACTCTCAGGTATGGAGAGAATGTCTGATAGAGGAGGACGAGCTGGAAACATTTCCTGTGTCCTTCACTCACTTCCTGTTTGTTTCCTGCAGATGAGACATGAACAATCACACATGCAGGAATATTTTCAGGGACAGACACACTAGTCTAGCTGGATAGTACGTAGGGGGTCTCCAAGGAGTCTGTTTGCAGGAACATTAATGATAACTGATAAGTCACGTTGAGAGTTTCATTAAAAGTAGACCTACAGTTAGGTCCATAAATATTTGGACAGAGACAACATTTTGTAACTTTAAATACACTTTATTAGGTCACCGGTTTACCTGAGATAGTGGTCACTGTGTACCTAATAAAGTGTCAGCCATGTGTATGTTTCCCATGCTGTATGTCCACAGTCACAGTGACAGTCAGTGACACTGACAGAAGGATGAAACAAGGCTGTGAATCATTTCAGTCTTTGTGTGTGATAAAGAGGCAGACAGGAGCAGCTAACATCACCATCATTTTCCTGTATGGATCTCTGTTACAATGAAAAATGTCAATTACATATATCATATAGGAGACACACACATTGATATACACTAAATATTTATTTCATTTCTCTTTTTTTGTGTTGCCAATTTATGCACCTGCTTGATTTAGTTTAAACAGTTATTGCAGACTTTCTGTAAATCCAGTGAACTGCATTTCACTTCTCAAATATCACTGTGTGTGTCTCCTATATGATATATTTAACTGACAATTTTTATTGTGACAACCAATGATTTGTACAGGAAAATAATTACTTTTCACAATGTTGCCCAAACTTTTCATCCCACTGTATTAGTATGTTTTGTCATTAGTATAATATGAAATAAATTCTACTTGTGTCAAGTCGGGTGCCAATATTTGCTGTGTAGTAGAACAGAGACATTTGTCA